>NC_133338.1:43941924-44599424 GCF_030506205.2 Paramisgurnus dabryanus
ATTTGGGCCGCAAAGGCTGAGCAGGAGAACGGTCAGTCTTCGAAACCTACAGTGGGGACCAAGAAGCTGGTTTGAAATGTCTGGTGACCTTTTCAGGAAAAGAACAAAGCAGTTCATTCCACATTGCTGGTTTTGGATTTCTGGTTTTGTTCAGCGTCGAATTGCGATAATTGTGCATCTCTTATCACACAATCCTGTATGGACTGACATTTGATACATTGTGGGTGCTGTCTCAACACAAAAATTAAGGCCTCCACCTAACATACCTGTAATTACATACTTTCACTATAGTGAAATTTCATATCATTCACTAATGAATCTTGTTTGCTTGTCAATCCATACACCGAAATTCACATAATACACCAAAGCCGTCAAACAAAATATCGCAAACTTTAAGGTTCAAAATCTCAAAGGAAGAGAGTTTCTCAAGAAAACATTGGCTTTGTGATGGTGTATCGACTAAAATCTTTTGAGTATGGACATTTCCAATAAGACTAAAACAACAATTCAACTGGAAACTTCTGGTCTGACAAGGTCTTCACACTATATAACAAGCTAGAATTCAGAGCAAAGGTTTGGTCAGTGACAAAATCTTTAGTGTATGGTGTTGTGTAAGACTTTGGAAGTTTGTTGATGAGACTGGATAGCCTTACATATACAGAGAATCAGATTTAGGACTTTTCCTGCTTTATATGTTATGTATTAAAGAATCAGTTAAGTAAGGAATAATTGATGACGGGCCGTTGAATTTTTAGAAAAATAATGCACACCCGAGGTGGTGATGCAGCCACAACGTGAAGCGGAGTGGCCGTTACACCTCGGTTGTGCATTATTTTTAAATAATTCAACCTGGCCGAAGTCAATTATTCCACTTATACTACGGTTACCACACTTCAATACATCGATCACATGATATATTTAAAGGTATTGTCCGGTTTTTGTACTTAAATCACTGTGAGTAGAACTATTTCTTCCGCGTCCCATCCAACGGCTCTTTTTCTTGTTCCAAAATGTCATTTTATAGCTGGCAATGGAAGCTTGAGCCATTGATAGCATTCCAATGCAGTTATTAATTAAGTTATTAAAAAGAGAGCGAGAGCGACAGCGACGCAGAGAGAGAGAGAGAGCGAGAGCGAGCGAGTGAGAGAGAGATTATGTGAACGAGGCTACCTCTGCTCTGTACGTCTCTAACAGCGCTGTTATTGACTCGGAAATCGTCTCTCATGTTGTTTTTGTTAGTCCGTTATAACAATTATCTATGCGAGGTGCTATGGAACTGTAACCCCCCATTCAGACAGCCAGCGACCAGCAGTAGGAGAGCGACGCAATCTCATTCATTTCAATGGAAACCGGGCGACTTCCGGCGGCACGAGCAAAAGTGACCGTTGGCGACCGTATGGGCGTGTCCAGCAACGCGAGAAAGTTACGAAAAGTGTAACTTTATGCAAATGTTGAGCAAATTTTTGGAGCAACTACCAATGAGAACGAAGCATGGAGTTCACATCATCCTTCTCTCGTCAGTTACTGGCGTTGATGGTACTCATTTGTTTATGACAAGCAGATTTAGAAATGCCTCATTGAAAGAGATGGGCGACACACAGCGATAACATCGCTGGCTGTCTGAATGCGGTGTAAAGCGTTCAAGAGAGCTGCCTGGAACTACGTTCGTCCATGCGTTTCCCAGAAAATAATTGCACACCTTCGTTCATCGGCCAATCAGATATAAGCATTCAACGGCCCATAGTATAATAATAAACAAATCATCTACACTGTCAAAAAGGTCTTGTCACAGGGCAGTACCCTTTAAAGCATAACTAAACCCTGTCAGAGCCTGACTCCACCCACTGACAATATTTGAAAAATGCAAGAAAAGAGAGCCGATCCCAACAAAGATAGAGGGGACGAACGAACCAAGCTCGTACCAAGTGTGTGGTGAGATCGTAACAAGGGCGTGGTGAGCTTGAACCTGCTTATGTCATGAGGTATTTTTTGGACCCAACATCCAATAGGAAAATTCAACTGCAGTAGCCACCGTTCAACCTGAAGAGGGCAGCACTCAGACGTTTTTACACCATATATTGTAGTACTGAAACACTTTATATCCAAATGTTAAAAAACTTACTAAAATCAATGAACATCACTAATAAAGCCCCATTCTTACAGATCATTCACTAAAAAAAAGTTGGTTTAGGGTTTAGTTACTCTTAAAAAAGGTCCTATTATGTACAATTTATGTACAGATATGTATAATATGTATCTTTGAAATACCAATATGTACCTTTGAGGTACTAATATGTAGCCTTAAAGGGGACATATTATGAAAATCTGACTTTTTCCATGTTTAAGTGCTATAATTGTGTCCCCAGTGCTTCTATCAACCTAGAAAATGTTAAAAAGATCAACCCAATAACTTAGTTTTGGTAAACCATTTTCTGCAAGCATGTGAAAAAATAGGTCATTGTAATTTGGCCCTTATTGTGATGTCAGAATAAGGTAATACCGCCCCCTTTATCTGCACTATCCAATCACAGCACAACCATTTAGTATGGAGAGAAAGAGAGAGATAAAATATTTCACAGCACAATTGAGTTTCAATTGCAACAAACCACCATCATTGTGATCAGTGGTTGCACTTCATCCGCTCATTTGCATTTTAAATGACACACCCAAAACGGCACACTTTTGCTCAGACCTATTTTAGACTTAGTTTACATCTTAAAAAAAATCTCATAATATGTCCCCTTTAAGGTAAAAAGGTGCACTTTTTAACCCCAGTGAGCTTTTGGCCCTTTATTTTTTTGAGAGTGTACATATCTTTAAAATCACAGATTTTCCAGTTTCTTGTGACCCTGAGGTAGAAGTACTTTGGCCATACACTGTAAAAAGTTGAAAGTTGGATCTTCCTAAAAAAATGATAACGTTTTTTAAATTGATTCAACTTTCACTTTTTACAGTGTATCAACATTTATTACATTTATTTGTTTTAAATTATTGGTTTAGTCCTAAAAATTGACTTCTATCAATAACAAAAGCCTACAGAAAAATCCATTACAAACAAAATTCATTTTTCCTGAGTTCCATGCAGCTTTTTATATGAAGGTTAATTTCTCTGGGGAAAACCTCAAATATGAGCACCATATGATGGGTTCTTCTTAGGTCAAGCGAGCCAGCAGTGGACAGCTCTGTGTTCCACTGCTTGTTCCAAAGTTCCACTTCTTTTCCCAGAATTCCCACTCCATGCCAGGTTATATATGGTGCTGTCATCTATTGCGCATGATGAAATGACAGCGGTTGTATGTGCATCTGTGCACATTCAAATGCACTGCACATTGCTCGTATCCACTAATGATCATGCAGATAGTATGTCAGAGTCACATACCTCCATCATTATACTAACATAATACAGTGGATTCTATTGCTCAAGCTTTAACACAAACAGGATCTGTGTGGTTTGAATATTTACTTTTGACCGTGCATTGTGGCAGGATCATTTGTTCAATCAAAACAAGCTTATCATGCTCAGTAACTCCAACAAGCGACCAATAAAAACACATTATTGTCCAGAGCTGAATTCTTCGATTGGATGAGAACCCAAAAATGTGTAATGGGGGTCAAAATCTTCTTCCTTTCTACCACTGTTGTGTTGTGCATAAAAAAATCATTTATTCATCTGAGAATATTTATCATATGGTGGTTGATTATCTTATGTCAAAAACCCTTTGATATACCGCCAGTTTACTGTTATTATTACTTGAGGCCAAATTTGCAAAACTTTGCCAGAAATGGTGAATACAAATCCGTGAAACCCAAGAAAGATTACTGCAAAGATTCATTTATACTGAAATATGTATATGAGAATAAAGTTTTTCCCAACTAAAATAGCCAACTATTAAAGAAAATGATGGATCATTTGTTATCTTTGTTTACAGTGGGTACCTAGCCAGTTCGAAAGTGTATCTAGCTACCCAAATGAAACAAATCCTAGGGGCTTTATTACATTTATATGTCCTTTGACAGATTTTGGCAGAGGCAGTCAAACCAATCATTCTTTTTAAACAGTACACTGTAAAAAGTTGGATCAACTTTAAAAAAAAAATAGTTCAATTGGTAACACCCAAAAAAATTTACCTAAAGTGAAATCTTACCAATTGAAGTCATTTTTTAAAGTTGATCCAATTTTGGCTGTGCACAGTACAGTAATTCTGAATAGTCATCTTTTCTTTTGTTCATGTACAGGTATCCGATCCAAAACTGCATGCAAACTTTAAAAGCTGACAAGCAATGGAGAACCGTAAGAATACAATAGATGTATCTTTTTTTGTTGGTTTATTGTTTGTGTAAGAATGCACACTGACTCATGACACTTTTATTTATATCACCACAGTGATTTATAGCTGTATTATAAAACACTTGAGTCGAACAATGACTCTTTCAAACATAAAGGACCAAATATACATTATGGCCTATACACATGACTCATTCAGAATTCCTAAACTATTTCAAAGGTGACGTAGGTCATATGCTCCATACACCAAACAGAAACAACGATTGTTTCCAGAAAAACATACTCCCTCAATCTGTTATTGGACAATGAAATAGAAAGTCCCGCCATGAACCCACACCATTGGTTGAGCCAATCCCATTACACTCCAGTGAGAGCGCATAGTCCCACAACAAACCTATACAATACACAACATATACAGTATGTAAACACACAGTATCGCTGCAAAAATAGAGAGAAACCTCCTTCCAACAATAACTATAGCTTATCTCTGTGGTCCTACACAATTTGTAAACAACTCCCCAACAACTCTCCATTAATCTTTGTCTCGCTGAAGATTTCCCTCCTGTCCTCAAAAAGCCTCAAGTCTGGTCTGTACCATCAGAAATACTAGATAGGCCTCCCAAAGCTCATTTTCCAAGATATTGCCAAATACTTAAGCTATCTGTTTCCACAAGACTCCTTCAGCCTGGTAACCCAAGAGTAAAACTACTGGTGCAATTATATTGTTCAGAGGGTAATATCATTGGGGGAGAAGAATTTGAGATGTGCATAATAGCTATGGTTAGTGTGTGTTTGTGTGTGCCTTTAACAGCATGTGCGTGCATGTGCTTATCTGAGGAGAGAGAAAGACAAAAAGAGATTTAATAGAAATGCATTGAGCGCACATGCATGAAAACAAATATCATTTAATAAACAAGCAATCAAAAGCTAGATTTATAAATAGACCACATTTTAACATTAAGAACATGTATGTATATTTAATAATAAAGTTTGCTTACATTTTCACCACACCATTGATCACATAATTCGGCTATTTTGTTTCTAAATACAACCAAATACAAATACCAGCAGCACATATCCACTCTGTCTATCTGATTTTGGTTACGTCTAGAGCCTGTGTGCTTATTTTTCCCAATGGAAATCATTTCTGCCATTTCCCAGTAGCTTTGGCTGGCGGGTCAGTCCCCGTCCCACTGCTGTTAAAATCTCTGACAACTAGAAAAGGGGCTTCAAGTTTATTTGTCTCTTGAGTTCGTATCAACGGTACAATCTGCGGACAGCAGTACAAAAGAGCCTTAACAGAGACAGTGACTTGTGAAACCAAGCCATCTGACTCCCTGCTGTAAGCGTTTAACTCTTTTACCACTAAATCAGATAAAAGGTTTTGACTGTTTGACTTTTTTAGCAGGATGAAAGCACATGCGAATGCTCATTAAAAAAGTCATTAGAAGATATGTGAATACAGTTTCATGTGCACAGCCTGTGGTGATTTTATCGTTTTAGTTGCATATCTGATAACTTCAGGAATGTTGCTTTTTGGTCAGTTAGGTTAGGTTTTTGTCATTTCCCCAATGCGGCAGCCTCCGCTCTCATCCAAGGCCCATCGTCGTTTCAGGAATCTGGAAAACACTGTGCGAGGAATGAGAGGAATTTTGCGCTTTTCTCAGTCTCCCCGCTTTAGGTCGTCCGCACGACCGGGGCCCTTAAGTTTTTCCTTTTGTTTTTTTGAACGGTGACCAACAATAACAACATCCCATAAACAATGGAGTTGGTTGAGTTGATGGAGGTGGTGGGGGGAGAAGTGTTTTTGCATTTGGCAGCTGCTGCGCTGGCAGGCTCTCTGCTCGGGGTTTGCAATGTGCTCTTTGTGGTAGCGAAGAGATATTATGTCAGTTCTTGGATATGCAGCAGGTCTCACGGGACGGAGGACTCTGCATCCTCTTGCAAACCCCCTTATGCTTTTTCTTTCTCTTTCTCTCCTCACTCGCATTTATTTTAAAATGGCATTGCCAAACTGTAACATGAGTACAGTATAAGACATTTTCCTCACGCATATGTATCGGTTGCACGTAATGCAAAGTTCATACAGCTTTCCTGGTGCACATGCTATTTATTCTGCATAAGGGATACATTGATACATCTTCGTTGTTACATTTTTAAAACTTGTTCACAAATTTAATTGCATTTGATAACAAAATGTCAAAATTTACTTTACAAAATTTTACAAGAATATTTTGAAAAAGACATCTGACCAACTTGTGTGTACTGGTCTGTTTTTTTTTTTGGATATACTGTATATATGGTCAGCTTTTCTCCATTTTATATATCTTTAGTAGAATCTGTTTGTTTTTTTTTCTCTTGCCATAGTGCCACACAGTAAAAACAATGCATCAAGTTAAAACAACTTGGTTTTGCAAGTCGATTCAACCTACTGCTTTAAGTTTTGAGCTGTAATAAGTTGACATCACTTATAAAAACGAGTTGAAATTGTTTAACTTAAATTACATTTAAAGTAACATAAAAACATATGTTGATTTCACAAAAATGCTGCGTATTTTTACAGTGCATGTTTTACCCATAATGCAATGTAATTTTAAAAAGTGTTTGTGCCATCTTACATTAAAAAAACTACATTTGATTTTATATTTTGTTATATATAGCAAAGCCATGAAAAATGTAATGTGTGGTCATTAATATTAAGTTATGTAATTCTATATGTAATTCTAACATGTAATGTTTAAGCTTCAGCATGACTGAAACTGATATGCTTTAATACTTGATCATTAACATCAGGTGTAGCCGTGCATTATTTTGTTGACATTATTCACTGTACCCACCCACACAAAGCAGTTTAGTAAAAAGGGGTAGGGCTTGGGATTCAGTGCACAGGTGCTGGCCCAGTCCTGTAGCCATGACAACCAGACTTGGTTGGCACAGGTTTTTGGCCGAGGTGTGCTGCTCTCGGGTTACAAATTTCGTTTCACAACTTTTTAGGGCCAAAGGCCTCTTCCAACTCTCAGTGCCAGAATAATAGAAAAAATCTAATCAAAATCAAGTAAAAGCAACAAAGTTATTACAAAAGTAGGGCTGAGCTTAACATGGTGTTATGATAAGGTTAAAATATATTATACACCAAGGTCTCCAATGTGCAGACTAATAGCCCTGGTGTAAGATGGATTTAAAACGCTTCTCACTTGTGTAAGTAAAAGGAATGTAAACAGAGCAGGCCTAAATGTGTCTTACTATGACCCTGCTATAGTATTTTTGAATTTCTTTAACCATTTTGCCCACCTATGATGCACTGTTGTACAAGGTGACGTGCGCCATCTAGTGGTCATTATTGAAAAACAGTTCAAAATACGTTTTATTATGAATACAGCACATTGATTCATAGAGTATTTTAAGTGCTTAATAACCAAACATAGTCTTTATTTTTTATTTAATTGGGTTGATTAAACATTCTCATTTTAATTTACACTAGGTATACACTCATACAACACACACATTGATTCATAGAGCCTCATTTGATGTAGGTAGTTATTAAAACGGTGAATTATTGCCAACCTCCCTTTTGTGAAACACTTTAGGGTGCAGTGAAGACACATAAATCCCCAAATTCATACATTCATTCGTTTAGTTTCCACTTCTACATGCTATGTTAGGATCATGATTTTGGCTTGAAGGGATCAGACCAGATCTTCACACCTAATCCCAATAAGACAGACAAATGAAAATTATAAAGACCATATATTTTTTTAAATACGTGTAAGGCTAACGTTTGTTTAATAATGTAGATAACGCACATAAAATGTAGAATGATCTCACAGAGATGGATCATAGATAGTGTCATGACTTACCAACAGGCTGCACATCTGCTTGATTGATTCCTGATCGATTAACTTTCTGTATCTGCTCTGTAAACATTATAACACAAATTCAGAAAATGGCAAGAGAAAGAAAATGTTGAAACAGACTAAACAATTGTTTTGGTGACAACACGTCTAGGTATAATTTCATTTAAAAACCATATGAGGCAAATAACTAGTTTTTGTGGTTCATTATTCAAGATTTTCATTACTGTAATTATTTAATGCAACAACAAATAAATAAAACAAAAACTAATTTTATGTTATGCAATGATGTTTTTAAATCAACATATATTATTGCGAAACAAAAGGAAATACCGTAAATTCTTAACTTTTCTACTTACAATAATCTATACTTTCCTTTTACCAAATAATTTTATATATTTTATTTGACGTTAAATTATATGTTGCAGAAATAGTTTTGCAACATTAAGGACATTTTACTGGCCATGCTATGGCCTTGTTTAAATGCAATACAATTTAACGTGGCGCATCTAAGTTCACCAAATCAAAAGCAGCCTACTGATGACTAAAAAGTGTTATGATAAAAACTTACTGTAGTCTTCACTGTGAGTAAGAGGATGGAAAAATATTGGATAAAACGCCACCGCGACAGCTGTAACGAAACCTCCAAAAATAAGTGTTATTCTCTTATTGTTGGACATGTTTGTTATGTATCCAGAAGGACAATATTCAACTCAGTCATGCTTTTCCGGGTTGAAGTTCAAACTATAAATAAAAAGTCCAATGTGTATTATTTGTCAATATTATTTTTGCAATATCTAAAGGGTATATCAAATTATAAAATAAATAAATACAACACATTCATATTATATAGTACTTTAAAAAGGTTGTAATTCATTCATATGTATTTATTTTAGACATACGTTAGGCAGAACGGTCGACTTCTGACATCAAAGTACCGCGAGAGCAATTTTAAAGCATAGCTTACGACTCGCTCTCGCGCAACCTGATGTCATACGCCGATCAATTTGCGCAGCGCGACGTAAAGTCAAACACATCTATTATTGTATTGAGGGACTTTTATTTTGTCGCTCGTTTTCCCGTCATGCCGTATGTGTAGTGTTGCTGTGTCAGTGTGAGTGGTGCTTGCTTGCTCTTTCGTTTACTCTTTATCAATAAAAATGGCCGGCAATAACACATACAGACTGCGCTGCTCGCTCCCCGCGCACGAGATGGATGTGCGCGGTCTCGCCGCCGCGGCGTATCCTGACGGAGCGTTTGTATCAGTGTCCAGAGACCGAACCGCCCGGGTCTGGGTACCGGACTCGAGGTACATCCCCTCAGCTTCCTCCACACACCGCGGCTCTTTTAATTAAATTATGTGTGGGAGTTAGTTGTCCTCAGTTTTGTTCGGTTACTAAGGCGAGTGTAGTTAGTCTCAGAGTTAGTCAGTTAAAAGAGATGGGTTAGTTAAGTTAAAGTGAAACTCATGATTATTACCCGAAAGGAAACTGACAGTTTTGTATTCTGACGGTGACAGATCTGTAAAACACGTCATTCATTAAACGTTGTATTTACGTTATTATATTTTTAATTAATTTCGCTTCAGTTTGACCAGTTTAACAAAAAATGTACTAATTTATTGTTTATATATAAGTATTTACATATATAAATATAAATATTTCTTAAATATATGAATATACATAATTATTATACACAGTAAACACACATATATGATGTAAACAAAAAGTTTTATTCTGCAAACGATTAGTCGCGGTTAGTCGTTATGCAGCCCTAGGTTTAGCCCTAATTACCTAAATTGTTCCTCCTGTTCTTGTTTCAGCAGTGAAAACAATGGATTTATGGAAATGCTCTGTATGAATGGCCATGCCAACTTTGTGTCCTGCGTGTGTATCATTGCTCCAACTGAAACATATCCCAGAGGACTCATTGCTACCGGAGGACATGACAACAACATCTGTGTGTTTTCATTAGACCGACCGGATCCTCTCTTTACACTCAAGGGTCACAAAAACACAGGTACCATACCATCCACAAAAATGTCACGTCATCACAGTGGTGTAGCTACTGCATGTAGCAGATGTCTGGCTATTCTGTAATATTAAACTTAAAGTTTACCTATAAAGTTATGATGTGAAGTCATTTGTGCTTCCTTGCGTCTCCACAGTTTGTACGCTCTCTGCTGGCAAGTTTGGCACATTACTGAGTGGCTCATGGGACACGACAGCCAAAGTCTGGCTTAGTGAAAAGTGCATGATGACGTTACAGGTAACACACCATTCATGATACTGCTTTCTTTAATAAATACGAATATGTTTTTCCTTTAAATTAGATCAGATGTACCCAAACTGTCAGTGTCAGGACACAAATATGCTGACTGTTTTCCTTCTCTATTATTGGTGTTTTTCAGGGACACACGGCAGCCGTATGGGCTGTGGTTATTTTGCCAGAACAGGGCTTAATGCTTTCAGGATCAGCTGACAAGACGATCAAATTATGGAAAGCTGGTCGCTGTGAGAATACTTACACTGGTACAGTGGCTTTTTTGACACCTCTAATGCTTTTTCAAGAAAATATTTCCATCAGTGATGTAACCGAAACTGTCGGCTTGTTCACTATTACATCTCCAGCAGTGGTTACCATTCATAGTGATTATGATACGAATATCTGAGTGTGAAATGTGTCCCACAGGTCATGAGGATTGTGTGAGAGGACTTGCGGTGATAAACGAAGTGGAGTTTCTCTCCTGCAGTAATGATGCAAGTATTAGACGATGGATGGTGACGGGTGAATGCGTGCAGGTTTACTATGGTCACACTAACTATATCTACAGCATTTCGGTCTTCGCTAATGGACAAGGTACTTAATTTTATATGTCTTTGTATGAGATAACATAATATATCAAGTAAAACTTATACATTTATTTAAACTTCAATAATAAAAAAATCTTTTTTTCCTTTACTCTAGACTTCATAAGTACAGGAGAGGACAGAACTGTCAGAGTCTGGAAGAAGGGGGAATGCTGTCAGACTATCCGTCTACCTGCTCAGTCCGTGTGGTGCTGCTGTGTCCTGCCTAATGGAGACATTGCTGTTGGTGCCAGGTGTGCATTTCTGTTCCTCCAAAATGTATATAGTCTTCATGTAGCTCATGTGGGAGAGGATTGCCTTAGCAGTGCAAAGGTTGTGGGTTTGACTCAGAGGGAACACACACACACACATACTGATTAAAAATGTATACCTTTGAATGCACTTTAAGGCCCTGTGTCCACCAAAGCGATTAAACGCGGCTAAAACGCTAGGCCAATGCCGACTGTAGGCGTTTGGCAGCGTTTCTTCAGCTGACCTCTTTAGTTGCTACGATATGTTTGATTTGTTTATCAGGCTTGGTACGATGCAGCGGTTGGTTGGTGTGATATTTGTCTCACCCCTCCTCCACTCTGATTGGACGAGTAAAAACTGACATTGACGACCTTAGGGTTTCACCCAAAGATAAACATGTTTCACCGCTTGCAGGAAAAACGCTCTGATGGACACAGGGCCGAAGTCACTTTATATAAAGGTGTATGCCAAAGGCATAAAATTGTAATTTATTTACCTGCATGAAATGAACATAACCATTTCACTGTGTCTGAAGCGATGGTGTAATCCGTGTGTTCACTGAGAGCGAGGATCGTGTAGCCAGCGCCCAGGACTTGCAGGCTTTTGAGGATGAGCTTTCCAAAGCCATCATTGATCCCAAGACTGGAGACTTGGGTGACATTAACATAGAGGAGTTACCAGGCAAAGAGCACCTGAATGAACCAGGTACAGAGATTTGTGTGTTTGATTATGGCTAAAGTTCAAATCTGCAGGATAGTGCCCCTGAGCTGATGCTTATGTATAATGCATTACTGTTTTTTGTGTGTGTGCGTAGGGAATCGTGATGGTCAGACTCGACTCATAAAGGAGGATTCAAATGTTGAGGCGTATCAGTGGAGCATGAGTGATGGGCGCTGGGTAAAGATCGGGGATGTAGTTGGTGGGTCTTCTAAGCAGAGCTCAAATCGAGTGATGTACGAAGGCAAGGTGAGACACTTAATGCAGAATTAATGCACAGCAGCGTTCAACTGTAATAAATATACAAGTTGACACAGTTTAAAACTATTTACTATAAATTTGTTCATGTTGTATAACAGCCCCAATGTTTTCCCCCCTTCTAAAGGAGTACGACTTCATCTTCACCATTGATGTGAATGAAGGAGGTTCACCCTTGAAACTGCCTTACAATTTGAAAGATGACCCCTGGCTGACTGCTCACAACTTCCTGGAGAAAAACGACCTGAGCCCCATGTTCCTGGATCAGGTGGCTAACTTCATCATTGAGAACACTAAAGGCCACACGTTGGGTTCGGCGCCAACGGGCACAGACCCCTTCACAGGTGAATTACTTAAGAGTACAAAGGAGTTACTTACAATTGCATAAAAAAAAAAAACATGCCAATAATGGCATTAGCAATGCAGAGAATATGGGTTTGATTCCAGTAAATAATGCAATAAATATTATTGCTGGGGTTGGTGTCATTTAGTCAATCAAACATGTAGTGTTCTGTTCTCAGGTGCTGGGCGGTACATCCCAGGTTCAGGAATCGACAGCCAGGGATTTGGAGCAGATCCGTTCACAGGTAAGCTGCGTTATATTGCTTTAAAATGAAATGTAATGACTAAAGTCTTGATGAGAATGATTTATTCCCGTTTTGCAGGAGCAGGAAGATATATACCTGGGTCAGGATCCACAGGCACGTCGACTTCAGGCGTTGCTGATCCTTTCACTGGTAAACTACATAAATATCTGCAAACTTTCATGAATAGATTGTTGTATGTACACTAATATATCTCTCAATCCACTTCAGGTGGTAGTGCCTATTCCTCTGCCTCCCGCCAGAAAACTACAACAAACATTTACTTCCCGAATATTGATGGTGTTATGTTTGAACAGGCTAATGCCACTCAGATTCTTGGTAAGTTACATTTTCCAGCAGAATATTATTATGTACCGTATATACCCGAATATAAGAGGACCCCCCATTTTTCAGACTTATTTTGGGGATAGATATTTTATGGAAAAAATATGGAAAATAATTTTATTTGAAAATTCTAGTGATAATTCTTTGGAAAAACATTTTAACACCATTTATTAAATATTTGGATGAATTTGTCACAAACTAAAGTGTACTCTGTTAATGAATGAGTGACAAAAATGAATAACCTTTCCACTAAAATGCAATAATTATGTAGGCCCATGTATGTATGTAACTCTGGTACTGTGAAGATAGATAGAAAATAACCATCTGCTTTTAATCAAACACATCTAACCTATCGTGTTGGCACCCTCTTCTGTTTCCCCCTGGTTTTGTCTATATTGCGAATATAAGACAATCCCCCATTTTTCAGTATATTTTTAGGACAAAAACCTTATATTCGGGTATATACGGTAATCAATTGCCTGGCTTAAGCTTTGAAGGTCCAGTGTGTAGGTGATTAATACCTCTTGTTCATGTGGCATTTAGCAAAATGTGATTTTTGTATTCAAAGGCAGGGTGCACAATTTTTCAGAAACGCTTTGGAAAACGGAGTCGGGTACGGGTACCTACCAACACACTTGTAGCCAGTCAGGAGTAGGGGCCATGTCTACTAACCGACATTGTTGCCTGGGTTACGTATGTGTGGGGCGGGTCTATCAAAAGAAGGTCCAGATTCTATTGGGTTAGGGGTGTGTTTGTTTAGGTGATTTCAAATAACAGCATGGGCTTTCAGAGATCATGCACCCCGCCTTTAATGACATATTCAATAAAAAAATAAAGGTCCAGTCAGTGTGTTGATTTTTAGTGGCATCTATTGGCTCAGTCCACAACTTACCCCTTTAATAGCTTTTTATCTAAATATTGTAAAGTTCTAGACAACTATTATATGCAAAACTTTTTGGTGGCCGAAATTTCTGTGCATCCCCATTATGTACCCTAGGTTTTTGGATTTGGTACCATGGTAATTCCTTATATCTTGGGAGTATCATGGTACATGAATCATTCATACTTTCTAGCACTATTGTACAACCCTTGTGCTGTACCCTATTTAAAAGAGGGGCAGGGCTAACCAGGATGGACTGAGCTTTAAATGGGTGGGTCAGGCCCACTCTGACTGTTGAAACAGTCAGACTTGTTGAGAATGATCTTGCCCATGAAATTTGTCCTAATGTCTTTTGTAGGTAAGCTTCGGGAGCTGAACAACTCCGCTCCTCAAGATCATAAGCTGAGCGAGGCAGCACTGGACAGTTTGGAGAAGCTGTTGTTCATAGTTACTGATCCGAAGAAGGAACAGCCCACTGCAGAGCAGATCGGTGTTCTTTGGAAGGCCAGCCATTGGCCAGAGGGTAAGACACTGAATAAGATCAGCTATGGTCATTATATGCACATTTACAAGTTTTCAAAAAATATGAATCCAGCTTAGTCCAGGATTGTTCCCAGTTGAACCAACCAATGTTTCATTTTCAATTCTCAGATATTGTCTTTCCTGTATTGGACATCCTGCGATTGGCTGTGCGGCATCCTGAGGTCAACGCCCAGCTTTGCGGTGGAACTGAGGGCGCCA
The DNA here is from genome assembly GCF_030506205.2 of Paramisgurnus dabryanus. Taxonomy (NCBI): domain Eukaryota; kingdom Metazoa; phylum Chordata; class Actinopteri; order Cypriniformes; family Cobitidae; genus Paramisgurnus; species Paramisgurnus dabryanus. The sequence goes on from NC_133338.1 coordinate 43,956,687, forward strand.
GTCTTTGTAACCATCTCCTGGGTCTCATGTCCCCCGACGGCAGGCCTGCAAACCAAATGCTTGCACTGCGTACGCTGTGTAACTGTTTCTCTGGGTCCCACGGTCGCGCTCTCCTTTTGGGCCAACGCGACGCAGTGCTCTCCCGGGCCGGAGACCTTCGCACAGTCTGCAACAAGAACATCCACGTTGCTGTGGCCACCCTGGTGCTGAACTACGCCGGAAGGTTGTACGGTCAACCGGCCGAGATCGAAGCAAAGGCACAGTGCTTGTCAGTGGCTAGCACTGCCTTAGAGGTAGTACAGGACAAAGAGGCTGTCTTCAGGCTGCTGGTGGCCCTGGGGACCACAGTGGCTGGAGACGGCACAGCAAAGGACCTTGCACGATCTCTGGGTGTCCGTTCTCAGATTTCGAAATATGCTGGTGTCCCGGATCCAGCTAAAGTGGGGGAGTGCTGTCGACTATTGCTCGATGAACTGCAGTGATGTCACAGAGGGGGTCAGGTGATCCAAATGTAACCAACTTCCATCTCCATACCTTTATGATATCTGTCGCTCCTCTTCTAAATCTCTTAAGCCTCCTTACCATTAGTTTGTATTTAAATTTTCACATTTTGATGATGAATGGTAATGAATGAATGCATGATGTGAATAAACACTGGTGATTTAATCCAAGGATGTCATAAAGAAAGATTTGTGTTATTGATGAAAATGGAAAAGGCAATGCTGAACATTACACCGTATTCAAATTAGACGCGACATGATTCTAGCGATAAGCAATTTTGTCTGTCCATTAATAAACGTGAAATGGGGCTGTGGCACAATGCAATCGATCACAAAACACAGCCAATCAGCTTAGTTTTTTTGTTTTGTTTGTGCGCCCTCTCACACTCGCTTTTTTGGCTAGTTTCCTTGTGCTGCTCACACTCCTGTGCAGGCATAGTTTTTTTTTATTCAAACTTTTTATTTTAGCATCCAGTCAGAAATATGGATTCATAAAATGATTTTGATGGATTCATACAGGCAACACTGTATGTCTCATGCATTTCATTTTACTGACATAATCAAGGTAAACAACATATCATTGTTGAGTTGAAGTATAAGGCTACCACCAATTAGTTTTTTCATTTTATTTCTAAAATATTTAGCATCTGTACTTAAAACACAAGTGAAACCCTGTATATCTTTCAAGTCTCAATTGAATATGTATCGTTATAATTAGTTAATAAAGGTCAGATGTTTCCTATAGTACGGAAATTGGATGTACACATTGCAAATCCCAAACATGCTCTCACTATAGCATCAATCAGTAAGACAAAGAAAACTTAAGTTAAATAAATAATGCTAAAAACAGAGGCCAAATACATACATATTGAGCATAAACAGATTTTACCATAACTGCAGAGGAAATAAAAATGCATTTCTCTCTAAAACATCAATGTATTTGAAATGACCAAAGCACATTATGCACTGTTAAGTCTCTTTTGGACCCTACAGAATATTAGACCGGCACTTTTGGAACATGCTACACGTTAAGCATGAATCATGCTACCATACATCACATTACACAAATGTAATCTGGTCAGTATTTCAATCAGTTTCCATAAATATAGCATCAATTGTACTGTTTTTGAGGTCCCATACAGATGGATTTTTGTTTTCACCATCAATTGATCTTCACAGCTTTTCCTCTTAATGCAAAGTCAAAACTCGCCAAGCATTGCGAGAGCTTTTAAAGGTGCTTAGTGTTAAGTTACTCTTAAAAGAATATTCCATTTTATAAAAGAAAAATCCAGATAATTTACTCACCACCATGTCATCCAAAATGTTGATGTCTTTCTTTGTTCAGTCGAGAAGAAATTATGTTTTTTGAGGAAAACATTGCAGGATTTTTCTCATTTTAATGGACTTTAATGGACACCAACACTTAACATTAACTAAACACGTAACAGTTTTTTTTATCGGAGTTTCAAAGGACTATAAACGATCCCAAACGAGGCATAAGGGTCTTATCTAGCGAAACGATTGTCATTTTAGACAAGAAAAAATTAAAAATATGCTCTTTTAAACCACAACTTTTCGTCTAGGTCCGGTCCAGCGCGATCTAATGTAAATGCGTAGTGACGTAGGGAGGTCACGTGTTACATATATAAAATGCAAATTTGCGGACCATTGTAAACAATAAACTGACACAAAGACATTAATTTAGTATCAGTTGACATACAACAACGTAGGAACGGTCCTCTTTCAACACACTTGTAAACACTGGGGCGGAGTTTCGCGTTCGTCCGACGTATTGCGTGGGGTCACGCTGGCGCATCACGACCGGATCTAGACGAGAAGTTGTGCTTTAAAAGTGCATATTTTTTATTTTTCTTGTCAAAAATGACAATCGTTTCGCTAGATAAGACCCTTATGCCTCGTTTGGGATCGTTTATAGTCCTTTGAAACACCGTTGAAAAAAACTGTTAAGTGTTGAGTTAAGTATTAAATGTTGGGCTCTATTAAAGTCCATTAAAATAAGAAAAATCCTGCAATGTTTTCCTTAAAAAACATAATTTCTTCTCGACTGAGCAGAGAAAGACATCAACATTTTGGATGACATGGTGGTGAGTAAATTATCTGGATTTTTCTGTTAAGAAAATTGAATATTCCTTTAAAGTGTCAATCACATTTAAACAATTCTATGTAGAACTCTGTTCAAGTCATATTTGTAAAAAAAACCTTCAAATCTATCGCACCCCATCCCAACTAATAACCACAAGTATTTAAATCCTTCAGAACACTCTTAGTAATTATTAAAGGAAAACAACACCGTTTTTTTATATTTTGCTATGTTCTTACTTCAACTTAAACAAATTAATACATCCCTATCTTTTTTCAATGCGTGCACTTTTAATATTTGTACAGTGCCTCGTCAATGTGTTAGCATTTAGCCTAGCCCCATTCATTCCTATACAACAGGTTTCATGCTGTAATCTAGCCCTGACATCAACAAATATCTGGTTTATGTTACATGTTTTTGGTTCAGATGCTGAATGTAATGTAATGATAAGAATGTAATAATCCCAAACTTTAGACATTCTCTGCCGTTTATGGACATCTTTACACTCTGCCATCCTGCCAACTAAATTCAAAATGTATCACACGCTATGGTGTGTGCTTCCTGAACATTGAACAACGGTCCATGTGATAAGAATTTAACGAGGCTTCGAGGCAGAATTTTTGCCTCGAGGAATTCTTGTAATGGAGTTAATCGAGTAACTCGATGAATCGTTTCAGCCCTAGTATGTATTAATTCATCTAAGTTGAGGTAAGAACATAGTAAAATATTGAAAAACGGTGGTGTTTTCCTTTAAGGTTTTTATGCTGCATTGGTCAGCTCATCTGTAAATTCAGCCATAATGTCATGCAGCCAGATGTCTCTTTCCTCTTGTGAAGTGTCCACAAGGTAGATGACAACCTTACGGTCCCACGGCTGTGATGCTTCCTGCACTGATTCTAGTTGGGCCACCAGAGGCTTCTTCTCAACATGATTCCTAAAGACAATGGAGGCTTCTTCAGACCACTGCCTGGACTTCACACCTGGAATAATTACAAACACTTTTAAGTTTTACCAAATTACTTGTTTGTAATGCTCGTCTTAAAATTAATAGGTAATATCACAAAATGAGATAATGATATTAACCGAATGCTTTCGGCACATATAGGTCCTTTAAATACTTTCACCCAAAAATGAAAATTCTGTTATTATTTTCTTAAATTTCTTTGTTTTGATAATCACGGAGGAAAATATTTTAAAGGGCACCTATGGTCCGATTCACAATTTTACATTTCCTTTGGTGTGTTAGTGTGTATTAGTTCATGTTAACGATATGCAAAAAGTACAAACCCTAAAGTAAACAATGACGCAGGTTATTGTCTCCAACATAAATCTCTTTTTTTGGACTACAACAAACACAAGTAGACAAGACCGACATTATAATAATTCCTCCCACTTGGACTCAGTTCGTAAGTTAACTCCTGTTAGCATTGCATTTTGAGCGAATCTTTCAAACATGGTAAGGAGTGTCACATTTTTGGCTGACGTCAGAGGTATTCAGCCAATCACAACATACAGATTAGCTGGCCAATCCGGGACACAGAGCTTGTCCAAAATCAGTCCGTTTCAGGAAGAGAGTGAAATCTGGAGCTACAAAAATGTACGGTATGTGGAAAATAATGTGTGTTTTTAACCATAAACCACTCAAACACATTGTATTATACCAAATACACAAAATAACGTATTTAGCAATGAAATAGCTGTCCTGTAAGGGATGATTGTAACCAAACTGTTCATGAGCCCCATTCACTTCCATTGTATTCTTTTTCCTATTATGAAAGTAAATGGAGCTCATGATCGGTTTGGGTACAAACATTTCTCAAAATATCTTTCTTGGTGTTCATCAGAACAAAGGAATTTATACAGTGTTGTAACAACATAAGGGTGAGAATTTTTTTTATTTTTGGGTGAACTATCTCTTTAAATCTGCTTAATCCCAGCATCAGGCAATTTAGAAATACAGATTTGTAGGCAGAATGAAAAAATGCATGTTAAATGCATCTGAACTCTTTATATAAGTGTTGTAATGAAGGAAATTAATATGTTTGACAAAATTTGTATCTGCTAAAGAAATTTTAAACATTTCAACAAACAAATACATTTCAGTCAAGTGTTTCCAGAGTTTTACTTAACAGTCCCTCTGGCTAAATGAACATTGCATTGGTTTTATATAACATCTTCTAAGAACCAAAAAGTTTATGGAGAGCAACCAATACCAAAAATAAAATGCAGTAAATCTCCATTTCAATAAATAAAAAAGCTTTTCTAAAAGAAATTCAAGTGTACCGGCCAGCTGAGCAGTGATGGCCTGGAAGGGAAGCTGGCAGAACTCTTGGGTGAGCGGTCTGAGCTGAGTGCCTCTCACCAGCTCATGTTTGCCGTAGTCCAGCTGATACACTGACACCAATCCATTGTTCAAAACTCCTTTAACCAGAACGCGATACCAGCTGACAAATGAGACAAAGAAAAAAATTATCACATAACACCCAGGCAGTTAAAAAAAACCCCTTGACAACATGCCCAAGGGGCTACATTAAGAATACAAACCCTTACTTGTTTTCCATCTTGGCAGCGCAGACTTGATTCTTCTCCACTTTAAGCGGCCTCTCATCTGTCTGATTATAATACAGAATCATCTCCCCCATCAAAACCACTAATTTATACATATCCTGCCATGGCTGTAGGACAAAGTGTCCAGGATGGCAGGCCACCGAAACAAACACATCTATGTTCTGCCCAACCTCGGGCAACTCCAGCCCCGGAGGAAGAGCCAGATGTTTGGTTGGGGAGCCTGGAGGTGTGCTCTGACCTCCAGGTGGGGATGATCTCTTTTTGAGTGGGTGTACAGTTTTATCTCCTTCACTGGGGCTTGAGCTGGAGGTCTGGATGGTGACGGGGTTTGTCGGGGGGAATTTTGAAGGTCCGTGGCTGCTTAAGAAAACATCCTTCTGGTGGTTCCACAGATCAGAGTTAGCAAGCTGTTGGTTTAAACTGCAGCTTGTGTCGTGGAAGTTCTTGCTGGTGAAGAGATAAACATGAGCAAGGTGTTTGGACTCGTCCACCTTAGAGATCTAAAAGAAATTTGTGAAGGGTTTTTAGTAGGTATAAAATTTTATTATTTAAATTATCAGTTGATGTCATTCTAAATAACTGAATATTATAATTTATATATATAGATAGATAGATATAGATATATATAGTGGGGGAAAATAAGTATTAGACACATCAGCATTTTTTTCAGTGAGGGGATTTGTAAGTGGGCTATTGACACAAAATTCATCAGATGTAGCCATCAAGCCAAATATTGAATTCCTACAAAGAAATCAGAACATTTAAGTATACAAGTTGAGTCATAATAAATAAAGTGAAATGACACAGGGAATAAATATTGAACACTTGAAGATAATATGTAATATAGTGATAATCAATTACTTAGAATTACATTGATACCGATACTGATAGTTGTTGCTTTTTATTCCTTTTTTCAAATTGTGTCATGAAATCCTATAAGTGTAGGGTTTCCAACAAGTCAAATCTATCTGTCCACATTATTTATGTTTATTTGCCGTTTTCGTAATGTATTCTCATTTTATCTGCTCTGTATTATGTTCAATGTTTTCATATTTCTGTTTGTTAATATATTCAAACCTGTATTCATTGTTCTGCTGATCACAAAAGAAGGATATTTTGAGCAATATTTGTAACCAAACCGATTATGAGCACCATTGACTTCCATAGTAGTTTTTCCTATTATGTAAGTATAGGGTGCTTCTGTTTCTTGTTTCATTACAAATATCTTCCTTTGTATTCAGTAGAACCAAGAAATGCATACAGGTTTGGAATGACATGAGTGTGAGTAAATGATGACACAAGTTTCATTTTTGGGTGAACTATCCCTTTGCGTGTAAATGGCACTAGTGAGGATTTAAATGCGGGTGAAGCATTAACATGAGACTGGCCTTTAAGCTGCAGTCACTGCAGTGGAGTACGGTGTCTCTCAACCACTGTACAGCATCAGGAGTCCATGAACCAACACTTACAGACAGATCTGCCAAACAGCACTTCAGAGCCTACACAATGACAAACAGACAAATACGCACTATTACCTCTTGAGAAAAAGTGAGCAGTAAGTGATAAAATAAGACATTAGGCTACTGATGTATGCAGACTTCATCCTGCGTTGAGTGCATATTAAATGCTGATCACTCTTTACCTTTACCCTACTTCCAACTTGTACACATCACGCTGTGAAATTTGCCTATTGTGTTAGGGGCAGGGCCATGATTGGTGGCTTCAGTGCATCATTGAGTTATGATTTTAGGCCTGCCCAAAAATTCCTGAATTCAGCAATGTACTGTTTAATGATCTAACTCCACAAATCAGTACTAGATAGTTCACAATCTATGTAATGTGTTACATTTCTAACATTTATTATGTGTTTTGAAAATGAATTCTCTGAATTTGCTTTACTCTGACTTTAACCTCTGTGCTGCTATTGGCTGTTATCTGACCTGAGGTGGGATGGAGATGATGTCACGCAGCAGAGGAGGAGGGATCTCTCTCAACTCAGTGACCTCAACGGACGCCTGAACACCGATATCCACAAAGAGGATGTCCAGCACTCGGCTGCCGTGAAGGTTTGTTATCTATAGCAAAACCACAGTGAACATAATTCAGTAATTCAACAGTAATTAAAAAAATATCAAACTTATACTATTAAATAAGGAAACCAAAAGCTGTATTAACATCACACTGACATTAACATAATTATGAGTTTCAAAAATTGGATGAACAAGTCTTAAACACATAATTACAAGGTGGAAACCGAATTTTATAAAGCTCTGACATCAGGTAAAAACCAAATTTCATGTGGCGTTAGTAATTCAAGGTTAGTAGTTAGGCAGCAACCCTTTTATTTCTGTCTTATATGGCATTTCAATATAGCCAGTGTGTAACTCGTTTATGTTCCTCATCATAAACACTACAATAAAACCATAATGGGTAGGTTTTCACCACTAGAGCTCGCTATTACACATTATTACATGGCTTGTTGAAAGCTTCATTCTGATTGGCCAGTTGCGACATTTGCAGATGTGTTAAATTTCAAGATAACAACCGCTCAATACTAATTACACACAGTAACCTGTGAGCTGCAAATCATTTTGAGAGGTACAGTTTAATATTACACAAAAAATTAATATAAATGTGTGTTTTTATAACATATGACATTATTTACAAAAAAATAATACAAATAATGCGTTTGAACATCTTTGTCTTATCTTGGTTTCCTCGCAGAAGATCTCCATCCATAAAAATAAGCGAATAAAATTGTTAAAATCAATATTTAATGTTTCTTACATTACTTACAAGGTAAATAACCATGTAGTAAGTGGCATAATGTAAAGGCAGCCGGTTGTTATCACAAAATAAGCCCCTTCAGTGTGATACAAGACCCTCCACTTTGCGTCAAGTCCTAATCACACTGTCGGGGATTATTTCTGTGATAACTGTTATCCCTAACATAGCAGAATAACAATAACAAAGGCAAAGCATAATGACATTATTTATTTTTTATTTATAAATCCTTGGCAACTTTTGGGATAATCTAAGTACACGACTGCTTTAAATATAAGTGGTTTTTGCATATTTTTTTTACAAAAATCTTACATATTGGGGCTTTAATTCACCCCTTGCAAAGCTTTTTTTGGCTTTTGCTAAGATTTTTGATGTGTTTTTACCATTGAAGTCACTACTTAATCGACTGTGGTGTTATGAGAGTTGTCAAGGAAATAAAAATTTACAGTACTTCCGACACAACATTAATTCCGGATTAACCTGAACCAGAAGAACTGGATCATCCAGAATACGTTATTCACAAGTTCTACATTTACTTGTTAAAAGCTTTCATCCAAAGCCACTTACAAAAAGTGAAAAAAAAAAACAGCAAAGCAGGAAAGCAATAACGTGAGAAATGCCATACAAAGTCCCTTTCATCTTAAAGGGCACCTATTATGGCCTTTTTTACAAGATGTAATTTAAGTCTCAGGTGTGCCCAAAATCTGTCTGTAAAGTTTCAGCTCAAAATACCCCACTGATAATTTATTATATACATGTCCAAAATGCCCCTATTTGGGTGACGGCAAAAACTTGCTATTTAAATGTTTGTACCTTTAAAAGCAAATGAGCTACAACTCCTCACTTCCTTGCAAACAGACAGTGACTTCTTTCAGTTAAAATAGATCTGATTAATAAAGTCTGAGACAATAGTATCTTGTAGACAGAGAACAACTTGCTGAGAGTGGAAACTATGGTGGTGCAGGACTGTAAGTGGGTGTGGCTTTATCAATGTGACCTCACATTGATAAGAGAATCAAAATGGCATATCTAATGAGACTGCTTTGGTTTAATTGGGATTAAAAAACAAGGAGCGGTTGGATTATTTTCATCGTAGGGTGGTTGTGTTCACACCTTGTAAAAGTGGATTTTACATAATATGGTGCCCTTTAACTGTTCTACTGTAAATAAATCATGTCCCCTTCAGTCATTCAAATTAGTTAACAGTAAGAATTATTCAACATTATCTGATAAATTAAGACTGTAAAAACACTGTTCCCAATTACACAATATACTGTATTTTATAATATACAAATCTTGCTTAAATAATACTTCATTTTAAATAACTCTCTTTATCCTTTTTGCGGTTCAGTGCAGTACACTCACCTCCACCCGGGACCATTTGCCTTTGTAACGTGCCAAACAGCTCTTGCCACAAAAAGGTTGGGAAACCAGTGACTCTGATGTGACCTTTTACGAGAAAAGTATAAGTGAGTTTACTCTTTCTGCACTGCAACAGACATCAAACTTCTCACATCACAATGAGCAATTGCTCTAGAAAACATATTCAAAACATGTTATCGCTATTTTAGGCACTAATATATTAGGGATACTAGTAGGGATTATGTAGTTGACGCCTGCTAATCTGATTAAGCCCATAATCCCAATCTGTCCAGAGAAGAGGTGTACAGTAGCAATATATAAGGATACATGGAAAGATGATGCAACTGGAGTACCTGGGATCGGAAATAGTTTTCGATCTTCTCTAGAATTTCATTAAGTTTAGCCAGACCTCTTGAAGGCACCTGGCAGTAGATCGTCCCGTCTGAGCAAACACTAGTCACAGTCACATTCATATAAGCACTGTTGACCTATGACAGAACATATATAAACAACATGAATCATATTTTATAGCATACAAAATAATTTTTAATCAAAAAAAGAGGGGCGGTTTCCCAGACAGGGTTTTTCCTAGTCCAAGACTACAATGCATGTTTGAGCTGCCTTAATTTAAAAATGTCTAATTGTAATACAATGAAAGTGGATTATATTAATATGTATGATACAGCATATTAATATGAAAAAAATAATAAAAAATTATATAATAAATAATTTTATTCTACCACCAATCACTAACTATGCATAGTTACCTTTAGGGGACTCTCTAATGATTTGTCTTGCAGAGCTTTCAAACAAGCTGCATTAATGTTAATGTCATCATCCTGTGATGTGTCATACAGGACCACCAGAGGCACTTCCTCCCGCTCTACGATCTCAGCCAATAGAATCTTACCGCTGGCCACAGACTCGAACCTCTTCAACACTGCCGGCTCATGGCTAAAAGACTCCAGGCCTGAAAACATAACAGAAATAATTTAGGATCACTTAATTTCACAATTTATGTAGATATTTCTCATTCATAATTAAATGCAAAACTCACCAGCCAGTTTACATTTGGTGGCTTGAAAAGGCAATCTAAAAAACTTTTCGTGTAACTCGAGCAGTTTGCTCCCGCTGATGACTTCAGAAAAACCATGATCTACATAGTGAACCTGTTAAAACATCACAGACTATGTTTTGTAGTAATTTATAAGAAACAGCACAGATAGAAATTGTACAGTAGATTAAAAACAGACAAAAACATTTGCTGTGACCTCATAACGAACCTTAACTTTGTCGGCCATGACCTCACACACTTGTGCTCGTAGGATCTCCTCCTCTTCCTCAGCACGTACAGCAGTCAGCTGACCTGGACAGGGTGAACTCAGAGTCATCTTGGTGTTGTCCTTCCTATAAAACTCTCTCATTTCATCTTCCATCTTCTCCTGGGCTTTGGAGTAACTTTCACCTATATATCTGCACATAAACACACACATTTCATCAAGGGTTAAAGGATTAGTCAATTTCTTAAAATAAATCCAGATAATTTACTCACCACCATGTCATCCAAAATGTTGATGTCTTTCTTTGTTCAGTCAAGAATAAATTATGTTTTATGAGGAAGACATTACAGGATTTTCTAATTTTAATGGACTTTAATGGACCCCAACACTTAACAGTTTTAATGCAGTTTAAAATTGCAGTTTCAAAGGACTCTAAACAATCTCAAATGAGGCATAAGGGTCTTATCTAGTGAAACAATTGTCATTTTTGGCAAGAAAAATCAAAAATATGCACTTTTAAACCACAAATTCTTGTCTCCTCCGGTCCTGTGATGCGCTAAAAGTGCATATTTTTTATTTTTCTTGCCAAAATTGACAATCGTTTCACTAGATAAGACCCTTATGCCTCGTTTGGGATTGTTTAGAGTCCTTTGAAAATGCAATTTTCAACTGCATTAAAACTGTTAGGTGTTGGGGTCCATAAAAGTCCATTAAAATGAGAAAAATCCTGGAATGTTTTCTTCAAAAAACATAATTTCTTCTCGACTGAACAAAGAAAGACATCAACATTTTGGATGACATGGGGGTGAGTAAATTATCTGGATTTTTTTAAAGAAAATTGACTATTCCTTTAATATAGTGTAACAGCATAATAGTGAACACTTACATTTTTAGCACCTTGATATATTTTCTTAGTTAGAATTTAAGGCAAAAGGTATTCGCAAATCAAAACATTATGTGAAATTCAGGTTAAAGTCTCGTAATACAAAATTTCTCAAAATTTTTTGGGGTGGGGGGGATTTTTAATTTCAAAACCACTGTACAGAAATGCTAAATGTGTAATAATCTGAATAACACCTGTTATATAGTCCTATATAAAGTTTACCATAGCATGACAATATTTAGGGCAGGGGTGGGGAACCCTGGTCCTGGAGGGCCACTGTCCTGCAGAGTTTTGTTCCAACCCTAATTAAACACACCTGAAAAATCTAATGAAAGTCTTCAGGATCACTTGGAAATGAAATTCAGGTGTGTTTGATTAGGGTTGGAACATAACTCTGCAGGACAGTGGCCCTCCAGGACCCAGGGTTCCCCACTCCTGATTTAGGGCCTAAAATCTCACGAGGAGAGAAAGTGAAGGATTGTGATTTCGAGTCACACCTCAGAATGACACTATTAGTGTCAGCTGCTTCCATCACCAGGACAGATGGATATTCCTCTGTAGGGATAATGAGATGAGGCACCGTCTGACTGCTTAAACGCCGCTCTGATGTCTGTAATTGAGCCAATCCAGACTGGTTACGGTTCTCATCCTCCACCACTTTGGCATACAGAATCGCTCTTTTGGGGTTGTCTGGTACGGGGTAGTCAATCGTACATATATCTGACAGCAAAGTGAGGTTATCCAGCACAAACTCTGGCAGCTTGGATTTATAGGTGTCCTGGTAGAGTTTAGGCAGAGCGTGGGCCCACAGACCACTGCTGTATTTTAAGAGCAGCTCTCCAAGTCTCTGTCTGAGATCTGGAGGTAGAGCTCTGGATGATGCAGGGGATCTTGGTTTGGAGGTGGGAGATGGTTTTTGAGTATGATGAGGTGTTTTCTGATGGGATGGTGGTGTGTCATGTTTGGGGGGTGTAGCAGCATTGGGTGGGGTGCTAATCTGGTTCATTTCTTTAGCAGGGTACAGCAGAAACTCTTGTGGTTTGCTGATGCAGGGTTTCTCAACCTGTAAAACAAAAAAACAAGGCGACATGGTCCAGGTCATAATTTTAAATCTGGTTCAAATAAAAAACAATTAACCCTTAAACTTCTTGGGTTTTATATTCATAAAAAATATGATCAGAAGTTTTTATTTCTTAGCAAATCTGACATTCTGACTACAGAAATTGATGATCTGAAAACATTAGCTTAGCTTTTCTACTTTTAGCATAAAGTGACAAATCAACTGTTTGGTTGAGCACGTTTTTGCAAAACATACTACATTTTTTATGGCACCAAGTAACATAATTTTGGTTAGGGTTCTTACAGTGTAACATGTAAAAAATATGCTTTCCTTGCAAATTTCAACGAAGAAGAAGTATTGTGACAAGTGGATATGGATGTGGATTTTTTTGGCATAACATACCTCAACCAGATGGTAGAGATGGCTCAATCAGTTAGATACTCATCTCAATAAAATATATTGACTAAAATGTGCTCAACCATTTGGTGTAAAGGTAGTTAAAGGATTAAGAAATGAGAAATATTGAGAAACAAACTAAAAAGAGAATACAACTGTATAAAGAGAAAATAATGATAAGGCACATCACCCCAAATTTCATAAATATAAAAATTATGTATTCAAGTTCAAGTGCATTCAATCTATACAGTCTTATCTATCTATTACCTATCTATTATTATCATATATAATTGCTTCTCATGCTCTTTAATAGAATACATCAAGAAAATACAGAAAATGTGTATGTAAAACTGCTTAAAAATTAGAACTGGGCATAGATTAATCTAGATTAATCTCATACAAAATAAAAGTATTTTTTGCATAATATATGAGTTCTTGATGTGTGTAAATATTATGTATATATAAACACACACACATACATTATATATATATATATATATATATATATATATATATATATATATTTAAGAAAATTTTTATTTAAATATTGTTTTTTCATTCATATATAATTTAGAATATATAAAAATATAAATAAATATATAATATAAAAGTAATTTTTTGCATAACATATGAGTTTGTGCTGTGTGTAGTTATAATTTATATATAAATACACACATTCATGTATGTATTTAAGAAACATTTACATGTGTATATATATTTATTTATATTTTTATATATTCAAAATTATATATGAATTAAAAAACAATATTTAAATAAAACATTTCTTAAATGTATATATATGTATGTGTGTGTGTTTATATATACATAATATTTACACACATCAAGAACTCATATATTATGCAAAAAAATACTTTTATTTTGTATGAGATTAATCTAGATTAATCTATGCCCAGCCCTAATAAAAATGTAAACTGATGTGTGAAGTTTTTAGGGTAAACTCCTCTTCCACTTAAGCAGTAGAAGGAAACTGCAGGATCTCTTAAACCTAAATGGATGGACATTAAAACTTCTTAAACAACACACACACACACACACACACACGCACGCACACATGCACGCACGCACGCACACACGCACGCACGCACCCACGCACACACACTCAAAATGTACAGATAGTGGTAATTTATGTTTTATGATAACATAAGCCAGACTAAAAACTTACAGTACAGATGTGAGTCCAGTGTTCCAGGTCTTTCAGGGCTTCAATGGGTAGATCTTGTTTATAATGCTCTTGGTATAGCTGAGGCAGCTTGGATACCCAGAGGCCATTGCAGTGCTTGTTAAGAATCTCTTTAAGATGAGACTGCACCAGTTTGGGACTGTAAGGCGCAGTATGAGGCACTCTTTGTTTTGCTGGAGTTGTGCTTTCAGTCGGGTTATATGAGGCTGAAAATACCAATAACATATACGTTGCTGCTTTATAAGCATTCTGCTTTGACAAAACATAAAAGATGTCAGTTCTTAGTTGAATTTATACATATTAATACAATGAATAATTTTAATTTTTAAGAAGATTCCATCTACTACAGTATTACGGGCTTCCGAAAAAAAATATGTTGCAAAAATTTTATTTTCTCTACACAGCAAATTCCAGATCACATCACGAAAAACATTTAAGTCAAGTAACCCTACACTTTTGAACAGTAGTGAAACCCCACGTCACACTAGACGACTTCTTCCTTTGACTCCTGTGCAAATGCATGCAAATGTGGCAGAAACGTTTTATTTCATTTCTGAATTGACTAAATAGATTTGGCAGAAACAGTACAAATCCAGAACGAATTTTCAATGAAAGACACTTAATAAAGACTCTGTCTTGCTTGCCTGCACACATTACAGCTCACAGCAACATCAGAATTAAGGGGAATGTTGGCATAAGAGATCCTTCTGTGTAACAGCAGGAGCTTTCTGTTTGCTTGAGACATAAGACAACTGTTCTCCTTTTATCATTTAATGAAAATCCCAACCTTGGAATGTTTCCTTGGACCGGATCTTATGTTACTATGGACCTCAGGATAGCTGTAACCTTTAAAGGACTTTTCTGTGAAGTAGAACAGTATGTTTAGGCCGTCAATATATTTAACCAATTCAAGTCCTGAGGCTGCTCACCATTGCTCTGCTGCGGGTTTCTGGAGAGGTGGGTAATTACTTCTTTCTGGAATCTGGGGGGAAGGGTCATCCTTTTGTCTGATCTAAAAAAAATACATGGATTAGACAAAGGATAAGAGCTAAGAAAAATATGTCATTTCTAGACTTTAAAATGCTACATTTAAAATGCAGCCATCATTAAAGGGATCGTTCACCAAAAGATGAAAATTCTATGGAACCAGAAAGGGCTTCTTCACCGAAAGTGAAAAGATCTGGGGCACCATTTATTTCCATAGTATTATTTTACTACTATGGAAGTCAATGGTGCCCCAGATCTCGGTTACAAACATTCTTCAAAATATCTCTTTGTATTCATCACAACAAAGACATTTAAAGGGTAAGTAAATTAATTAAATTGTTTCTTTTTTCGGCAAACTATCCCTTTAAATGTGTTATTTGATTACTGCAACCTTGTTCACATTTTTTTGTATCTTCAATAAAGCTATAAGTCAATAAAGAAAATAAGTATTTGATCAACATTTTTATCAGTTAGGGGATTTCTAAGTGGGCTATTGACACAAAATGTAGCTATTAAGCCAAATATTGAATTCATACAAAGAAATCAGAACATTTAAGTATACAAGTTGAGTCTTGACATAGGGAATAAGTATTGAATACATGAAGAGAACAAGTATGCTGTCCAATTCAATGTGAACAGTACTGTATTCTGATATATGATTATGCTTAATATATTGTGCCTAATCAATAAGCACATTCTGGTAGGTCTGCATGTGACAGGAATGCATACAGGCAATAGAAACACTAATCTCATAGATTTTTATAGACACCGTTTATCTTGGTCAAACAGACAATAAATATTACAGTTACTTTACAGACATTTCTCCTAAAAACCACATGCCACCTGAAAAGGGCTTAAGGTTTAAAAAAGTAAAGCTGCCCAATATTGTGTTTTTACAATCGATCTTGCTTTTACGATTAATCATTGCTGTCAACTTAGATAGCTTTACTCCCCACTGATCTTAAACAGTGACCAGTAAAGCCCATGCTACCCTGCTAGTCTCTAGGCACAAAGCTTCCAGAGACATTTTTTATCAACACATCATAAATAAGCAGCACAGTGGCTGAGTCATGCTCAACAGAATAAGAGCGATGGTCTTTAAAGTGCTGCAAGAAGAAAATGGTGTTGACAAATAGATGTTATCGGAAAAACCCTAGAAATTCAAATCTAAATCATTTCTCAAGATTATGGTTTGGTTATACTGAAAGGACCAGCACAGGATCAATTTAAATTCTGGTTTGTGCCATTGTGGTTGTGTTTTTGGCAGAATCATCTCATAATTTGTTATTAATTGTTGAGTCCACAAAATTGTCGAGAACATATGACAGCAAGGTCAATAATATTACATCATAGCAATAATAAGTGCAGACATCCTGCAGCACACCCGGTCTATTTTGTGATAAAACAGGGGTGTCCAGGTCCGATTGCATAGGTGTCAGATGACCCATGGTATACCATAAGAAAAGTGCTGATTCACTGTGGATTGGTTGAGAATGGTTAATCTGTGAGATAATGGAGGGGGATTAAAAAACTCCAGCGAACCCGGCACCCTCCACACCCTCAGCCTTTGTGTGTGCTACAGTAAGCAATGCAGAACAGAATACTAAAGAGTGAGATCACTTGTTTGCTCTCAATAGCATTTGGCTGGAGTGATTTTACACACACCCAGCACCCTCCATTTCATTGCTGAATAAGCAATGAGTTCAGACAACACTCAGCTTTCTGTTATTGCCAAAGTGAATATCAACAGCTGAGTAATTTTAGCATTATGGATGTGACAATGCAGTCAAAACTTGAATAATAATAATAACAAACTTGAATAATAAATAAATTCTCAGAGAATTCATTTATTACCAATATATTAAACCGTGTGTTTATATTTTCCTAAACCCCTGATAATAGAGTACAGACACCAGAAAAAGATATAGTCTATACTCATGTTTTCTATTTTATATAAGAGAAACATTCATGCATTATGGATGTGACAAAAACTTACGTTATGTAAAATAAAAGTTTTTGGGAGACTTAAATTTAAAGGCACAAGCTAGAAGCAATTATACCAAATTAATGGATACAAGATGGCTCCAACATTATGAACGTGACAATTCTAAAAATTTGCACTTACTTAACTGTGAAAAATAAACCACCAAATATTGACATCTGAGATACCAGTATGGTTAAAGAGCACCTATTGTCCGATTCACGACTTACATTTCCTTTGGTGTGTAAGTGTGTGTAAGTACATGTTAACAATATGCAAAAGGTAAATACCTCCAACGATGGGCGAGTTATCGTTTGCACCATAAATCTTTTTTCTTGGACTACAACAAACACACAGATTGTAGGCAACAGTTTACTTCCTGGGATTGGTGATGTAGACAAGACCGACATTATCATAATTTCTCCCGTTTCGGACTCACAGCCTGTAAGTTAACTCCTGTAAGCATTGCATTGTGACCGAATTTTTCAAACATGGTAAGGAGCGTCACATTTCCGGTCGTCAGAGGTATTCAGGCCAATCACAATGTACAGATTAGCTGGCCAATCAGGGAAACAGCACTTTTCAAATCGATGAGTTTTCAACAAAACCAGTGCGTTTCAGGAAGACCGGGATATCTAAAGCTACAAAAATTTACGATATGTGGAAAATAATGTGTTTTCTTTACCATAAACCACATAAACACATTGTATTATAGCAAATACGCAACATTTTTAGCAATGAAATAGGTGCCCTTTAAAAACTTTGGGGAAACTATGAAAATTAGTCTATTAGGTATAAAAAAAAAACTAGGATCTATTTGAACTCTTTCTGTACTCTTACTAAAGCTTGATTTTGTATTCAGCTATTAGCTTACGACTGTAATAAATATCAAATAAATACATGTAAATCAAATAAATGTACTTTAATTTAAGTGTTACGTGTAATGTAACAGATTTTTTCACATTTTTTAGTGTGACTGCAATGCACGTACATTTCGCAAAATTACCTTTCCGAGGGAATAGAGGGTTTTCTTGGGGGTGTATTTGGGGGTGTGCTGTGGGGTTTGCCACCTCTCCCCTCAGGTTGGAAGTCTCTCATATTTCCAGTGCGATAGTCTCCATGACCCCCTCCACGACCTCCACCTCGCCCCAGACGTCCACGATGCTCAGGCTGTCTCAAAGATGTCCTCGGCTTGGCTATGAAAGACAACATCAAAAACAAGAGTCAAATGAGTATTACTGTATACATGTATATACAAAACAAAGCTGAAAATATCAAGTTGGAAATCTTGGAATGCAAGCATGGACAGAAGTATTCCAAGAGATGGAATTTGAACTGAATCAACAAGAAAACACTGAATAACCAGCTGAGAAATCTTTGTAGTAGCACTGCGAAGCACTACAAATGTTATACTGTCAATAAAGCACACATCTGTTCACAAGGATAATACTACATAATTGTAATGCAGGCAGGCTTAAAGAAAGACCTAAATGACTGTAAAAAGGATGTTGCATAATATTCACAAAAATATGACAGCATTGGTTGCTGTCTAGTCAATAGTATAGTTGTTTGTGATCTGATGATGGCACCAAATAAATAAAAGCATTAAAATAAGTCCATGGAAAGTAATGTTTTTCCAATAAAAAGACACTGGGTTTGAAGAGGTTAAAACAATTTGATTATTCTCAGACATTTCCTAATGATACGTAAATCCACTGTACAGCTTCATCCCTAACAATCTAAATTTGTAAAAAAAAAGAAATCACAGACAAAACATGTGACACAACAACAAACACATAATTACATGATACTGCTCCGCCTGACCTTTACATAAAAGCTGTTTTATATTATATGTATTAAACATAAGATATCTCCTAACCTAACTGTACGAAAATAACATCATACCTTCCAACCCGGCTCTAAAAGCAGCCGACTGCTTCCTCTGGAGCAGTCCAGTGTGAAGACGAGGTAGCAATTTAATACTTACTGTATATAACTGCCTACAGAGATAAGCATTCCACAGGCTATTAGTTTCTAAAGAGCGGATGCACAGCACAGCATCGCCACAGCATCAGCATCGGTCAAGACATTAAATAACAAATGGAAAAATAAGAGACGATTTCAGACAGTCCTCCCTGTAAAGCCACGCAAGCTATGTGCTACCTTACTGCAGTCTCCAGACCTTGCTCCCTCTCATCTTAGCACGCTCTCTCTCTCTCTCTCCACTGTGGGTCAATACAGATGCCTGGTTTCTGCTGTATCATGGCAAGACAAGTTAAAACTGAGATGCTGATACGGGGTCAGTATGAGCCCAAAAAT
Organism: Paramisgurnus dabryanus; assembly: GCF_030506205.2. Classification (NCBI taxonomy): domain Eukaryota; kingdom Metazoa; phylum Chordata; class Actinopteri; order Cypriniformes; family Cobitidae; genus Paramisgurnus; species Paramisgurnus dabryanus. Next base: position 43,976,109 of record NC_133338.1, read on the forward strand.
GTTGGGGCTGGTGGTGCATTTGCACTTCCTAGAACAGCCATAACATTTGCTGAATCACCTAATGCAGAGCTTTATTCTTAGCACACCCAGAACCTTTGTTGCATTCTCCGAGGGGTTTAAATAGGCCAAATAAACAGCCAAATGACACGGTACATCCTATATAATATCGTCTCCTGATCACGTTACACTTGCATTCACAGTCCCAATTAACGAAAATGATGAGTCTTACCATTGAGTACCAGCGGAGCGGCAGGTTTCATTCTCATTTGACAGTTCACCACCTGAGGTCGACCTGTCTTCTTTGATAAACGCTGACGGGCTGCAAGCTTCGTAATGTGGGCCATCTCATTCCCTGTCCTAGGATGGCACACCACCTAAAGTTATAGACCAGCAAAATAATAATACTTTGTATACATACAATACAACATATATATTTGTATACATGTTGTGTATTTTGTCCTATGTAGTGCCTTTAGCTACTGTTTAAGGCTTTATATTCATAAATACTTGATTATTATTATTATTATGTAGTAAAGAAATCTTACCTCTCCAGACTGCTCTTTGTCTAATCTCATGACTGAGGGTATGTTGTACAGAAAGGCATCCAATGTGGCATAACCCAACTGTTTATAGGGTATGAGCTCACCTGTCATGTCTTTATATTCCACCTGCAGACGGGACAGTGACACCCCACTATTATTGGACATGAGCACTGCCCGTAGCATCTTCTTCACTAGTTCTTCATCCGCCATCTTAAAAATGAAAGAAGAAATGGGTCGTCTTAATGTTTGAAGAAGGTGTGTTTTAAAGAAAGATGCCACTTGGTTGATATTTTGTTAACTGATGCAATAATAATATAACTGCTAAATAACACTAATATTGTAGATATAAATCAACATAAATTATCTAGACAGGAGTGGCTCAGTTGCCTGATACCAATAAAGCGATTGTACAAACTGTCTGCGGGTCATTTTTTTTAAGGTTTGCAAAGTTACCATGCTAACATGATGACTACACAGGTCAAAGGTTACACTTAATTTTAAAAGCATCAACTGATTGATTTATTGCATTGATTACCAGTATCTTAAGAAGAGTGGTATTGATTTCAATGCATAGACAACAACTGGAAAACAATATAAAAACAACAAGCATATCTAAAAATAAGGAGGTTTTTGAGTGGATTGCATCAAGTATTTTTTTAATCTCACCAACACAAAGGGAGTAAGAGCATTATCCATACTATAACTAGTGTTGTTCTGAAATGGCTATGACCAATGGCTCCTGACCAGTTACAGCACCTTAAGTTTTACATTTTTCCTAGAATACTATGCATGTACAGAATAATATAAATACAGTATAATATAGAATAATATAAATGTAAACCTAAAATGTCGATGCTGAAACAATTCACCAAAAACATGAAACAAAAGTGAAAGTAGTGAGAAATGACATGCATGTGTGTATAACACGTTGTAAGTCTGACGTCATATTGTCAAGACTCAGGAGCAGAAAAAGATACGCCCTTTATTTTTGATAAATTACAGACAGTCGTCCAAAATTATTTTTTATAGTTATGTTACTTAGCTTAGTGTATTGTTCGTTTAAGTGCAGAATGAATGCAAATCCATAAACTTTCCAGTAAGTTATCTATCTTAATGTAACTTAGACAACAGTTGACGCGCGTGTCATACGCACGCTCATCCGATGGGTCTTATAAACATGTAGAAGTGTTTCTAAGAATTTAACAGATTATTTATTGGTTCTGGTGGTTTTGATCTAGTTATTATTAATGACAAACTGATTAGGCTAATAGTTCAGAGTTGCTGTAAACACTTCTCTAGCAACGCATCTCTTATTCTAGAACAGTTGAAATATAAAGTTGCTAACTAATCCACAACTACCATAAGTCGTCTTACCGCTATATGGATGTGGGTCGTCAGTCCGGTTTAGTGACTGGTTCGTCGCACGGTTTGTCCGCCCGTGTCTCTGTCCCGTGGGCAGTGTCACTCACTGCGTCCTACTGAACTTCTCGCACCATCCCAACTGTCATTATCCACATAGCGCATGCGCATTACACACACGGCAGGTACACATTACCAGAGCTTACTGGTCATTTTTACTCCTTGCTGTAATCACTGATAATTTTTCTTTGCCTTAGACCTCTACTCACTCATAATACTCGCACAGTCACACTCTCTGATTTTTCACATTTAAATACTGTCTGCATTTTCTTATGTATTCTTTACCTTACAGTTAATATAGTATTGTATTACAGTAATGGTAGCCTACTCACCACATTTACTTACGTTGGTACAGTAAAACACCGTCGTCCGCCAGGGAGCGCAAAGGCTCAGAAAGCATCCGCAAACAAATCTCAGGAAATATATGCACTTGTACATTAAAAAGTACACTGACAGTTACAAAACAAAAATATAAGAGCTTGTCTTACCATTACCGACTGTGACCAGCACAAAAAGTAAATATGTACCAAATGACAACACTGTTTATCTGCTGCATCAACCAAAAAAAAGCATGTTGTAAGCTCAAAACAAATGGGTCGCATATGACAATGCAAGCATGGCGCATTCAGTATTCCCAGGAATGTAGCTTAAATATGGGCGGTTGATAAATAGGAAGTTTGAATGCACTAAGCCACCTGTCTGTATGCGATTTTATACACTGTTACTGACACTAATATGTGCTTACAGTGTTCCATATTTGATAATATAAACACAGTGAATGCTTTATCTGGGTAATGTAGTAAAAATTATATTTCCAAGATGTAAACAGACCTATGGACAAAAAACGGTTGAGGTCCATTACAGAAAGAGAAAATGTATTTTTATTGAAAAAAACAATGATTGTAAATACAATGAGACATTTCAAGTGCTAGGGAAAGAGAGGAAGGAGAAATGCTGACAGTCTTCCTTGTCCAATGAGATCATCAATTTACATTCAGGCACAGCTGCTGGTTACACTTAAAATCTCACAAAAGATCGTCAAGGTTTCTTTAAACTCAACATTACAACTAATTGTTTACTTACTGTTTTAGATGATAAACTTTTGTTTTAACTGTGCATGCAAATGCATATTTATACGAAACAAAAACCGGATCTCCATTCGCCTTACCATTGCTAAAGCAGCACTTGCAGGTCTATGTGATGCTTTACGTTTTTCCCTTTTCAACATTTGCAAATAGAAAGTAAAGGACCTGTATAAGCGCTGTTACCTTCAGTTCCGCCACCTGTGCGCGACTGCGCGTGTATTTTAGGATGAGCGCGTGATTGAGAGCGCGCACTCATACGGCTCTGTTTTCAACGGATCTGTGCCGGGATGTCAGCCGCTACTACTAGCGTAAACTCATTCAAAATCGGTAACAGTGTAGGATACGAACAGGACAAAAACCGATCGATACGTAGAGAGCTTTCTATTGAATACTCACGCAATGAACTGGATAGTATTATGGGCACTTCTAGAGACGCGGGTAAGCTGTTTGTGTACTGAAGGAGTTTGTATATCTTCAAAAGAAAAGTTTGTAATGTCTCTCTTTTTTTAGTGATTTACCACAATTTGGTAGTTTCAAGTGTACGGCACATTAATTCACTGTATCTGGAGACTTTGACACCTTCTTCTCTTTTATGTTAACAGCTGTCAACATTATCAACCATATAAACTTTATCATTTAAAAGTACATTTTAATGTTTTTTGTACAATGTTCACAGGGAGGTAGGTCTATAGTCTCACACTGACGCAAATCTTTGGTAAAACAAATATTTAGTGTGCAAATGTATCTTTTCAGATTTTAAGACCTCAATGGGAAGTGTTCAAAGAACCGCAGCAGCTTCTGAAGAAAATATACCCACAGGTAACTAATGCATTTACCTTTAACTCATATATACAGTAAAAATTTTAAGTTAATCCAAAGCTCAAACAGTAAGAGTAGGTTACACAATCAGGGCTCTATCAATGGAAGGAATACAATTCTGCCATTCATAACATTTCTAATGTAAACAATAAATGTTTGGACATTAAGAGGCGTATTTAATGTAATCTTTACTGAAAGTATGCTGGCAACTTTGCCTGGCTCATTTTTATTATGTGCATAATATTTAGCTCATGATTATTGTAATTAAACCAAGTCAATGATTGTCATTTATGCAATCAACGTGACATGCTCATATAAAAAACAGAAGCATGGCACTGTGGTATTCACAGTTTAATGATGGGATGTGCTGCTAACCTGCACTGGTGACACTCAAAAAGAGTTTAAGAGATCATACCTTGGACTTTACAAACTTATTGACTGTCACTTATTAACCCTCATGGTTAAACACAGCAGTGATCATCACATGATTTTATGTAAAAAAAAAATCAAAACCAAGTTTACAAGTTAAATGAATACTGGTCTGACTACTGCAAAATCTCAAAAAAATACACAATATGTAAAGAGTCTACATTTGTTAGATTAGATCTGAAAGCTGTACAACCAAAATGTTAATTTACAGCAGTACATAAAAATTTGATTGGTTATGGACACATTATTCTTACTTCAGCAGATAAGTCATTTTTCTTACACATTTACTAGAGCTGACTGAATATTTTCCCATGTCAAGGCTGTTTAGGGGGTGTTGAATGTAGTGCTAGATACAGGCCATCTTTAACTATAATCCTTTTCCTGTTGCAGTGTTGGCTATGCAGTTGGCTATGGTGGAAGGGCCAGATCGACTTCCTGCTGACACGGGCACACAGGAAGTACTGTGCAGGAAACTGTGTGTGCTGGAAGCTGACCTCACAGAGGTCACCAACCTAATCTCTGTATGCTCATCACTTCTTGTAATAGATATTTTAATTAAGATATTGAATAACTTAAGTTGAAAAGAGATTTTTATACAGATGCAACATAAGGCATAAATTATTCTGTCCACGTAATTTAACTTTTTCCCTTCTGGTAGGAATTGTCAGCCCATTTGGTGTCTCTAAACAGTGGCGAAAGGACTATATACATCACTTTTAAATCTTTGGAAGAAATTTGGAGGTTTAGTACATACTGCAGAATGGGTGTGTTAGATATTTGTATGAAGTTTGAACTAATAAGGCCTTTAACTATACTGATTTTTACCTTACCGAATGTTCTTGGAATTTTCACTAGGCTTCTTGGGTCAGTGCATGGAAAATCTTCTCATGGACCAGGAGTTTTGGTTAATGTCCCTCGATCAGGATTCAGGAATTGAAATCTCAATTCAAGAAGAGGAACTGAATCTGATGTATAAAGGCTTTCTAATGCAGGAAGGTAAGACATGAACACACCTAATGAAAACAATGTACCTATATATAAATAATAATAACAACATGGGTGTCGAAAAGCAATGTGGGTGGGTCTAAAATATTTACCGTAACAGATGGCATTTTCTTGTATGGTGACTTTTAATTTAAACAATTGCTTTTGTATCCTAAAATCTTTGTTTACCTTGTGGTGGTGTTGCAGCATGCAAAAGTAGCAAAAACACAAAATGAAGTTTAATTTATATGGACTCTAAATGAGCCAAGTGGAATAGATTTAAGGAAGCAGCAGCGTGGAAGTCAAGGCTGCAGCTAAGAAAAGAGTTTAATTTAATAAGACATTCATCAAGTGGAATGGATTTGACTGACGGTGCTCTGAACAGATATATGTGCTAAATTAGAGAAAAGAGTGGGTCCAATATCATTGGTCTTAAAAAGTGGTATAAACACAAGCAGTGACGCTCTGTCTTTTTGCCAGTAAAAATCATTTACACATCAGTACCAAAATACTGGTAACTGTTGTTGTTGTTGTATTTGTAAACAATGGCGGGTTAAGACTTCATATCCACAGCCCGTATTTTGTTGTTTTCACTTCTGTGGCAAACGCTGACAGTCGTGCAGTTGCTCGTCGTGACCAAACATTGTATTAGGGTGCCTTCAAACCTAACTGAATCGGGGAAGAGTTGCAACCTGCGTCTTGAACAGCAGTAATGTTCACACATAGGCTTCACAGAGTGTGAAGGACGTGGGCAATTTGGCAAATAAATAATAATCTGTTTTAAACAACTTTGGTCAAGAGATGTGGATGTTATGTGTGCTGAGAAATGTCTGCAAACAGTGCAGGAGTAAACGCGTCATCTGTATCAAAAAGTTATAATTGGCCCACAGCTGACATCGCATTCTGACGTTGTCCGCTCTAATGCCGGTAATCTTCATTCTCCGTTCACACACAGCACTTACCAGTGAATTACTGGTAATCTTACAACCTCTCTTACTGGTAAATTGGCAGCACTGATTCATTCATTATGTAAGGTCTTTATACACCAATGATAATATTATATATTATATTGAATTTCTGTCAAGAGATCTTTCTTAAAGTCCCACATTGCACCTTTAAATAAATTTGAGGTTAGTTTGTCCAAGGTACTTGAGAAACTTGATTACAACTTTATTTACAAAACAAACAGAATGTAATACTTTATTACTTGCCACTAGTTTCCATTCAACCTCTTTAAAAAGGGGGTTTACCTAGGGACTTACTTGAGAAGTCTTATTTCATAAGATTACATTTTAAAAAGCATTGGCATTTTGTTGGCTTCTGATTTAGAGTTGAGCTCTCTCCTCCTAAATGATCAAAGAATTGAAGAGATTATTTAGTACAAGCCTACTTTCAAAGTATTCCCATCCAACTCCAAGATTATTTAGCCCTTTACAGAATTGAAACTATCGGTGTAGTAATTGTGCCCTGTAATAATACTTTCAAAACATCTTTTTTTTTTGTTACCCAAGAACTGGCAAAAAATATACAATTACTTCTGTGCCTCATCCCATGTCATCTACTTGATTCGGTGCCCTTGCTTGTGGTTTGGGTTATGTTGTCATGCACCTACAACAGAGGATCAGTGAACATAAAAATTCTATAAGAAAATATGTTAACTGTCCAGTAGCTACCCATTTTCTTTCTTGTAACCATGATGTGTACTTAACATTTGTGTGGAATTGAAGTGTTGATGCCGCCTAGAGGTGGTGATTTAGAGATGCTATTATTAATATGTGAGCTATTTCAGATATGTACTCTTCAGACTTTAACACTTGTGGTTATGAATGAAGAAACATTGTTTAAGGTATTGCTATAGGGTGACAATTTCAATGTACTGCATGGATCTCCTTTCCTATTTTATTGTTTAATAAAATTTGAACAAATATTTAAGGATATCCAATGATTGGGTAATATATATTTATAATTTTCTTAGATATTTAATCTTCAGACTTCAACACTTATGTGTATTAATAAAGTATTGTTTAAAGTAATGCCACAGTGACTATTTCAATGTACATCTCTTTTATTTGTTTATTGATAAAATGTGAAGAAATATTTGAGCGTATTCCTTTACGGGACAATACCAATTATGTATGACGTCAGTGATTGGTGATGATGTGCCATTGTGATTGGTCATGGGTCGTTTTTTTTAAAACAAGCCTGTGTTTGAATTGAATGCGTTTTGTGAAAGTCATGGGACTGAAACGTTGTTACAACTTATTTATACATTTGCAAGATTGATAGTGTGCGGGATATTTCGGTTGTTACTGTTATCTTACATAAAAAATCATTACGGATAATGTAAAGAACATTCTGTGAAAATATAATTTTGATATCCTTAATATTGAGTGAGTAAAGCCATGACAAAGATTGAAATCGGTGTGAAATCAGTGATTTAAAATTCAAAAAAAAAAAAAAAAAAAAAACATCTAGAGCTTTCTTCAAAATCACCTGTCACAAGTTGTTACTGCTGCACTATTAGGAGTAGGATATAGCTAAGCGGTTAAAATATAACTATGTATTGTTTACTTTAAAGGGTCCTTTTTCGGCTGCTGCACTGCAAATCAGATGTTCGATAGCTCTACATCAGGCAGTGACCTTTACCTGGAGAAGGGAGATATCGCTCTTTTCGAACCTCCATTCTTAGGGTCAGGATGGACAGTGCTGTCCCTGGCTGATGGATCTAGAGGAACCAAACCAAAACCAGCTCTGGAACCGGTCATTCCTTTTCATGAGTATGTGCAGCATTTTGAATTTTACTTTCAACTTATTGTTATAAAACAGCGTACACGAACCTAAAAATAAAACATTTTTCTACTAATCCTCCAGGTGGTTTTTAAAGTCATGTCCAGAGAGTATATTAGTGGGTGGAGGAAAGCACACTAGTCACCTTCCATTCCAGATTGGTGAGAAAAAATTCAAATAATTCTACTTTGTTATGCTTAACAATACATCACATATTAGCATGCAACTAGAGATAAAAAGCACACGGTGTATGATTGTATTGTGTTGAGTTAGCAGTGCTAGTGACTGTAGTGTGATACGCCAGGCAGATTTAAACAGTCTACGCATAAATATATACTATAGTAGTCAACATTTGAAGTGGATCAAAAACATTCATCAAAGTTGTCCTAAGACAAGAACGGGTACTTGGTATTGGTTTTAAGACAACTTTTAGGAAAGGTTTTGATCCACTTCAAATGTTGACTAGTGTATATTTAAGAAGGGGGGACATAATAATGAACAAATGGAATAAAAAATCAATGTCAAGGTCTATGTAGTTTTGTGATTTCAGTATACCACAATTTTAGTAATACTTATATAATTCCAAAAAAAACCACACACAATAATTTAAGGAACTGTAAGCTTTAAACTATTAAAAAGTCAAATATTTAACAGTACCATAATAGTGAAATGATACATGTTTTTAGCAGTAGGAGTGTGTGAGACGAAAGAGGCCTATGATGCTGATGGGCCAGATGAACTGAGCTTTCAGGCTGGAGACCACATCATCATCTTGGGCTTGCTGATGGGCTGTTTTGAGTGGTTTATGGGGAAATTGGAGAGAACTGGTGATATTGGACTTGTCAAGACCAGTATGGTCAAAGCAACAGATTCTGTTTGTGAGTAAGTGTGCCTGTTTCCTTGAGACAAAGTCTCTGGAAATCTCTACAAAACAGCTTTGCCTTTAAGAGACTTAAGGTGTGCAGTATTTCTTTAACTTAAAAGTTTTATTTAACAGTATCCTATGCTTTTACAACAGATCACCTGAAATTTACTTGAAAGATGAGGACAGGCGAATTGTTGCATTGGACGAGGAGAAAATTAAAGAAGAGACTATAACCTTATTGAAGAAAGCATGCCAATGTGATGTAGGAACAAACTACAAACTTGGTAAGGATGGTACATTTATTAAAAGAATTTGAGAATGATGTTCCTGACAAACCTAAAATTACAGGTACAGAAACAACTATGACAACACCAAAACAATCCAACAAAGTCTTTCAATTATTCTGCTTGTAAGCTTTTATATTTGTGTGTTAAGTATGGCTAAGCCAAGAACAACTTTAACAGCTCCACCCTTAGAAAACTGAACTAAGAGACAAATGTGTCACTGTAACACTAGTGACCAACCAAAAACAACAGAATAACAACCAACACTCCTAGGATTCAATGCTATTTGTACAGTGGTAATCTCAACATTACTCTCAAATCAATGTAGCTGCTCGCCCAGTGTCCAAGGAAGAATCCTTGGTGCCCTAAGCCCAGCGGTCAACTTGCTGTGTTTCTCCCTAATACAAACAGAGATTTAATGCTAAAGATGTAAGTGCTGCCTCCTGTCGGTTTAATTATTAACCCACTTGATTATAAGACTTCTTCATAGGACATCTGATTATATTATAAGACAGAACCCTTTAAAATTATAATCAAGTACCAACTACGGTGCTTTTTAAAAATTTGTGAACCCCTTACATTTCAGATGCATGTTTATCAATTGCATGTCAAAAGCAATGACCATGTCTGGAGGGTTCACAAACTTTCAAGCAGCACTGTATAGAAAATTGTCATTTAAATGTTATTGTATGAGGTTCAGTGTTGTTGTGGGGTTTTTAAAAGCTTTTCACTGACCTGTCCTGAGGCATCCGAGAAGTAGACACACCCCAGGCAAAAGATGATGCTACTCGTGCACGCTCCTCCATCTCTGTAACATGCAGACATGATCTTGTGTTTACATTATAAAAAAAAACATTTTTTGTCATTAATTTAATGTTGGAATAATTCATCTTATGCTGGTTTAGTAAAGATACCACCATTTGTAAGATAATTTTCCAAAAAAGTGTAAACAGATGGCTATGTGGAGCTTTGGAAATGCTCTGTTTGTTCGAGTATCCCAAATCATTAGCATTGGCTCTACCGATGGAACTTGTTTTGGGACAGGGCAAACTGTGAATTAAACTGAAGTTAATTCCCATTCAACTTACCTTCATCCCAGTCTTCATTATTCGCAGGGGCAGTCCAGGTGCTCACAGGAATCTGAAACTTGCTATCAGTCCTGCCATTGTCAACTTGCAACATTACAAAGTAAACAGAGATCAGTTGTACTTTACCACTTATAGTCGTGTTTATTACTCAAATTTTTACTTACAAAGAGCTTTTACGTTATGAAAATATGTTTAGCTTCTCAAAGCTATAATAAAAGTTACAATATCTTCAAGAGAGCTTACTATAAGTGTCATTAACAGAGCAACGGTCCAAACAGGTTGAGATGTGATGGGACAGCTCATGTTTTTTCATCAAGTGCCGTGCGTTGAACGGACATGTCCACAATTCACCGACCAATTCAGGGTGGTTCTAAAAATGACATTTACATCTAAAATGTTTATGAGTGCTCAATGTGTGTAAACAGGGCAAATCATAAATCAGATCCATGAGATGAAATGTTAACATTACATTATACCAAATATATATATATATATATATATAAATAAATATACACAAAATGCCAGTGCTCGTAATGCAGAAAAAAATATTGTGTTTAACAAATAACCGTACCTTACAATAATTTGTAAGCATGCACACGAACCTTTCTGCATTTGATAAGGTGGTAGGGGAATCTACAGGCCCTAATCAGATGATGTGGGTCATAGGGACACAACAGCAGTTTGTCAGGGTTGCAGAAATCTGTAACATTTCAAATAAATGTTAGCCAACGCAAGTTATCATAGAGCTTGATATTGTAGCACTCCGTCCGCTGCACGTGTCGTGTACCTTGAGTTTCCTCCCATCGCGGAGCTTGGACACTCGACCCGGAATTACGCTTTTTTCTTGAACCTTCAAATGACATCCTTGCAAGCTCTTAGCCAATTTTGGGTTGTTCTTAAATACAGAAAACACAATAAAAGTGTATGAAATTAAAACATGAATTAAGGTCCGGTTTTTAGGTAACGTTAAGACGCGCCTGTCGTTACCATGAGAATTTGCCGTAAACAGCTCTGTGTTTGTTTTATACCAGTTTCTGTGAAGTTCAGATTCGATTGAGCATTACTACGCAGGCCGCATGGAGAACAAAAAAAAGTTTCGAACTTACTAAAATTCGGTCGATTTGTTCACCCCTTAAAATCGCGCTTCCAGAATCCGACAAGTGATATTCAAACACTGAAGGCGCTTAAGCGCAACACATGGCGCAATACCACTGCGTCCTAATTCGCATACTAAATAAGATTTGTCTATCAAATTTTAGTACGTTTAAAAGAGTTTACTTAAAGTACCCGGATGTTCCACAGAAAACGCTACTTTAAACGAACTAATTTATTATGCTAATTTGTGTGCTTTACTCGATAAATTTATTAAAGATAACTTGTTTATATTTTTACAACATGTTCTTTACATTATGTGGGATGATGTTATGTAAAAAAAATGTAATTAAAAAGAAAACACTTTCGCTGGGTTTTCACCTCACATGCAGGGTCGCAAATAATTAAATAGTTAAACATTGCTGCTTAAAAAAAAACCTAAAAAAAAAGTTCACAATGTTGTCTAGGAGGTCAGTAGTTCCCAACCAGAGGGTCGGGGACCTCAGGGTGGCCTCAAGATGAATTAAAATTATATATAATGACAAAACAAGCATTTTGGCAATTTTAATAGCGAATATACATCTGTATAGTTATTCCAAGTTCTATTCAAGATTACTTTTTGTTTATAGACATATTTAATGACAAAAATGTGCATATAAGGGCAGTTAGTTTTAATGATCTGTTTACCCCAAATAAAACTAATAAACACATTATACACTTTTAATTATGTCTTAAGTTAAATCATGTTTTAAACATTTTAATAAAAATCGTGCTATTATTTTGTAAAAAAAAAAAAGTTAAATGTTTGGACGGATCTGCTTTTACACTATTTTGACCAGCAGGTGTCACCAGCGTGTAATCTTAAGCTGTTTCGAACGCTTTGAAAAACGGAATAAATTTTCGAAGAACTTGGTTCAATTGATTTGGAGCTTCGAAAAGCTTCGTTTCTCCCATCACTATTTGTTATAAGATGCAAAACACAAAGAAAACTCACCAAACTCTTTTCAAACAACGGTTTATTTCCCCATATGTAACAACTGCACATATACATTTAAACCGCTTTTTTATGGCCAAACCCATGTGCAGGTAAAGCGGCCATTTTTATAGGCTTACATTTGCCCAGCAGGAAGGGCACTACCATTTTTAGTGACATAACAGGGGGTAATATGGAAAACTAGAATTACCCATGGTTTTCTGTTTGCAATGTTTGCAATTTAATTTTAGATCAATAGTTTGGCGCATTTGCTACATGTTAATACTGTTAATTTTGTGTATTTGTGGAGTTATATGATGCTTTATTAAATACCACATGGTATGTTACAGAAGTGGGAGGAGCCTAATTCTTTAAAAGGCCTCTTTTTGAGAGCTTTTTTGTTGCATGTGAAAGTACTGTGTTTTTGGGGTTAGATATTGGCGTAGTCAAAATTAGTGATGGGAGAAACGAAGCTTTTCGAAGCTTCGAATCAATTGAACCAATTGCTTCGAAAATTGATTCAGTTTTTCGAAGCAATTCGAAACCCACACACGCTGGCGACCCCTGCTGGTCAAAATAGTGTATAAGCAGATGTGTCCAAACATTTTACACTTTTTTTTACAAAATAATAGCAAGATTTTTATTGAAATATGTTAAAAAAATATTTAACTTAATTAAGACATAGTTAAAAGTGTATTATGTGTTTTTAGTTTTATTTAGGGCAAACAAATGAATAAAACTAACTACCCTTTCAATTATGCACATTTTTGTCATTAAATCTGTCTATAAACAAAAAGTAGACAACATGGCAGTGTTATTAGTCAGAAGGATGAATGTTTTATGAACTTTCATAATAAAACTGACCCGAGTTCACCTAAACTTATTAGACACTGGTCATGTGATCAACTCCCCCTAGTGGTGAACCATCGGATTTTTTTTTTTGCCTTTTTTATTAATGAACAATTATTGTACATACATATGAATACAACATACAATTTGTCACAGGAACATACGAGAGAGGGGGAGGGGAAGGAGGTGGTATCAATAAGTCAGTTCATATCAAGTTTGTGTAGTAAAGAGTTCATCGTAGAAAGTAAGAAGCATCATGTTTTTTTTTTTTTTTTGTTAATTCTTCGAAATGTGGATAAGAGGTACTGGAATTCAATGAGAAACATTTTAAATATAGGTTTTTCTTTTTTGAATTTCTGTTTGTGAATGTAATGTTTGGATACAAGTATAAAAAAATTGGTAAAAAATTCAATACATTTCTGTTTGTGTGTAAAATAAAAAACAATATCTCTTTTTTTATTATTATTTTTTATTTTTTTTATTTTAGAGAACATATGAACATCAATACAGAAAACAGGCATCAAAAATAGAAACTTCCAAAGTTGAAAAAAAAAAAATAGAAGACATTCACAGGACGCCAAATACAGACTCATAGACATTAACAATACATGTACCTTTAACATTTTTTACAAGTTTGAGAGACTTCATTAAACAATATCTCTTTTTATTAAACGTTTCGAAACAGTTATGATGTAATGAAGCCTCGTTTGCTAAAATCACGTGACTTGGGCCAGTTTGAAACAAGCTCCGAACCACTGATTCGAAACAAAAGATTCGTAAATGTTTCGAAGCCTCATGAAGCAGTGCTTCGAAAACGACCATCACAAGTCAAAATACACACAACTCTTCTGTAGTTACATTGTGTGCTAAGACCATAAGAAAATTAAAATTTGCGATTTTCTAGGGAGATATGCTAACTGTATTCTCATTCTGGCTAATAATTAAGGACTTTGCTGCTGTAACATGGCTGCAGCAGGCGTAGTGATACTCCCTGAAAATGGTTCCCTGCTGCAGCCATGTTACATCAGCAAGTCCTTAATTATTACGCCATCTTGAGAGTATAGTTCCTACCCATATCTGCCTAGAAAATCGCAACTTTTAATTTTCAGTGAGTCTTAGCACACAATGTAACTAAGCATTTGTATTAGCATTTGTATTGCAGAATTTTTACTACAGAAGAGTCAAGTTTTAAATAGGAAACAAATCAGAACTCTTTGGTTATTTCGCACGATGCTAATGGTCTAATCAGATTCAAAGGATTGTGCTAAGCTATGCTAAAAGTGGTAGCGCCAGACCCGGAGATCAGCTGAATGGATTCCAAAATGTTAAAAATCAAATGTTTAACTCTAGGGCAGCTGAGAAATGAGCATTTTTTCAAAAAAATTAAATGTCCCTTTAAGTCATAGTTAAAGCGGGCAAATTTGGATGCAGCATGTCATTTTGGCTCTTTTAACAAACTATTGTTTTACATATTACAGATCTAGCAAAAGAAATTCCAGGAACGGTTTAAAGCAACTGTCTGTTGTAAATAAATATGAAACATTTTAATGTATAGTGTAGGTGTAACTGTTTGGGTACTTGTTATTTAGCTGCATTAGAAAACAGTAGGCCTTGCCAGCTAATGTTAAAATTGGGCTAATCAAATTGCTGCTAATCTATTCTTAATTGTACTTTTTGTCCTTAGACAAGAGTCATCAGATAGAAACAAACAACCAAACACAAAAAGTCAGCCACATTTTGAGTGAAATAAATGAGGCTCCAAAAAAAGGGCTACCATTAAACAGCAACAGGCACCAAACGCAGAATCAAGCCGTTGATACAGAAGCATCCGGGGGAACCCAACATTTTTCTGTCTGCTTCGACCAGGACAGCACATGTCGAGATGGACATCATGCATTCCTCTCCTTCCTGAACAGCCGTGACTTCCAGTCAGAGTTTCAACTCCTTTACAGTGCTTACCCAGAATTCCTCATCTCACATTTCCACGGTCACCGTGATGAAGAGGATATAGTGGCATATTTAGTTGAAGCCCGAGAATTGGCACAAAAGAGACGCCTCTCATGGGCGCACAGTCGAATCTGTTTCCTCCTTGGGCAGCTTTGCGCAGGAAGGTCGAAGTTCTCTCAGGCCCGGGTTTACTATGAGGAAGCTTTAAGTGTACCCAGGGATTATTTTACAGACATGTTTCTGCTCTCTGCTATTTACTCCAACCTGGCGCTCATCTACCTAACACAGAAAAAACATGACAAATTCTTCACTTCGTCCGAACGCCTTTCTGCCATGTTAATGTCGGTGCCTAACTGTCTGTTTGGCTGTGAGGAGCCTGAGATATTAAAGTATGTTTTGAAAAAAGCAATCCTGGCCAAGAATAAATCTGCAGAAGCCCGAGCCTGCTTTCTTTTGGCAAAACTCCACCTGAAGCTTCAAGACGGTATGAGCGCAATTCCGTTTATTGAAAGGCTTCAGATTCTTTCTGATGAGGTTTCCGTAGCTTGTGATGGGACATGGAGCCATGCTTCCCTGGTGTTAGCAAGACTCTACAGCGACCAGTGTCTGCCACATTTGGCTGAAAGTTGTGCACATCGAGCATCACTTAAGGTTGGTGCTCCACTTTCATCCATCCATGATGTATACATATGTTCAGTATAAATATCAATTTTATTCACAGGTGGGAGCCACTGTATCACATTGTCTTTGCGGCATCTTGCTCTTACTGGAAAATGCATCGGAGCTGTCCGGAGTAACCATCCCAACTCAGGTGGCTCCTTATCTGACCCAAGCCGCCGCCTTAGTGTCCTCCAATGATAATCCGGCTCTCCGTCATGCCCATGCCCTGTGCTTATCCTGGCTCTTCCACAAACACGGCATGCCCGACAGAGCTGTCCGTTACATGCGTACCTTCCTCGACCACCAAACAATCAAACAGACAGATGCTACCGATGCTCTCATGTGGTTGGCATGGCTGTACATCTGCAACCAGCAACCCGACAGCGCTCTGGAGGTGCTGGATGGTGTGCTGTCGTCACTCCCCGAGCACTGCACCACACAGCTGGAAGGCGTGGTGTACAACATGCGTGCCATCGCATACAGACGTTCCAGTGACATTCGGCAAGCTGCTGAGAGTTACCAGGCTGCAACTGAGATATGCGAGGAGTTTGAGGATAGACATAACTGGGCCATAGTGCTGGCCAATTTCGGGTTCATGTGTTTGCAGGTCAAGGCAAACAGGTTAGCGGAGGAGTACCTCACCCGGTCAGTAGAGCTGTTCTCAGAGTTGAAGGACGAAGGACATGAACTCAGTTTTATTTCTGTGCTTCTTGAGTTGGGGAGATACTTCATTTCCAAGGGAAGCTATGAGAGTGCGAAGATCTATTATGAGTGGGCCCTGCTGATCGCCATTCATATTAATGACATGGAAAGTAAGTTTTAGACAGTTGGACACTTGGTTATTTTTGTAAGCATACAGATACATGAAAGGACACTGATATAAATTGGTCTATATGAATTTAAAAATGACTGGTCTTATTTTGCATGATCTAAATGATTCAATCAAGGCCCATTGCAATATATTTTTTCTTGAATATCCTTTATTATTTATTTAGATACATAAATACATCAGTTTTTAGTCAGTGCATTATTTATATAAATAAAAATTTACCCAAGCTACAGTAATTATATTTAGTGCAACATGAAGATGGTAGGAACGCCATAACTTTATGGTTTAAAATAAATATTATCCATTGCATCTTCATTGTTAACAAATTTGCCTTCTGCACAGGCCAGCTGGGAGCCATACGTCACCTGTGCCACCTGTATGAAGAGCTGTGTCCAGATGAAGCCCAGTGTATCATCTACAATGAGCACCAACTGAACCTCTTACAGCAGATTGGAGATACGAGATTAGAAGGAGAGATACTTGAGAAGATCAGCCAGCTGTACCTTAACCTGGGCACGGAGAGGTAAAACCTGACTTCCCTATTATAAAATGTAGATGTAGTCTCTAATACTGTTAGTGGCGTTTTTTCAGACAGGGTTTATCCTAGTCCCGGACTAAGGTGCATGTTTGAGCTGCCTAATGTAAAAACATCTTGCACTGTCATAATATACCGTATATCAGTGCTATAGTTTTGTCTTAAGATGCACACCAGCAGTGGCGGCTTGTTACTGCTCTTCCAAGGGGCGCTAATTCAAAAAAAAATGTTGCTTGCGTTTTCAAAATATGTGTTTGTTGTGTCATGCAAACCATGTGCATCACATGTTTTGTCACAATAAGTGCCTGCTGCACACGCGTCAAAACAGTTTATTATAAAAGAGACGCTCACGTTCACAAAATGCACACTAGATACTCCCTTAACAGTAAACTCTGATTACGCATGAGATTATGCGAGTATCTGGCAAACGCGAGCGTCTCTTTAACCCTTTAGACGCGTCTGCAGCAGGCACTTATTTTGACGTGATGCACATAGGATCACTCAACGTGCAGAACACATATTTTGAAAAAAGGAACCACACACATGATGGGGTACATGCATGTTGTGACGAACTTTGCATCGAGCGCCCTCGAAAAAAGAAGTCACCGGCCGCCACTGCACACCAATAGTGCAGGTATGATTCTAAAAATTATGTAAGGGATAATGTAGAGGCAGCCGGTAGTTATTGGGAAATAAGCCCCGACAGTGAAGCGGAGGGTCTTGTATCACACTGAAGGGGCTTATTTCCCAATAACTACCGGCTGCCTCTACATTATCCCGCTTATTACACGGCTGCTTGCCACATAAGAAAAAAAACTGGACATGAATATGAATTTGAAACATTTTATTGGCATATTTGTTTTAAATTAACATTTTTATCCTTCCTCGAAACTTTGCACAGATGCATAAAATGATCGTAATACCTTATTAAGATCCTCTGCTTCATACTTGTCTGTCTCCATTTTTTTCTCTTTAACCAGTCTTTGAGATGTTTTAATCCCCAGTCTGTATTTTTTTGTGTGTTGGCTTCGTAGCTGTCATGCTCTATTTTGTCAAGTTCAGTCTCAGTAGCTGTCTGTGTCTTGTCGTGGTTGTCGAGTGTTTGTCACAAGATGGCGCCAAACAGACAGTAATCTTTATTGATCTTTATTGGCGCGGAGCGATTTTACTCGTGCAAGTAGTCCGGCTATGCGTTATTATTTTGGAGCGGTTATTATTTGAAAAGAACGAACCTGCAAATGTCTCAACTGACCAATCAGAATCAAGCATTCCAGAGAGCCGTGTAATAAATGTAAATAATATACAAGTAAGGCAATCACTGTAAAAAGTGAAAAGTTGGTTCAGCTTTTAAAAAATGATTCAATTGGTAACACCTAAAAAAATGTGTTTAAGTTGAAAGAAAAATTATTTTATAGGTTTTACCAATTGAAGTAATTTTTTTAAGTTGATTCAACTTTCATTTTTTACAGTGTATAGCAAACACAAGCTGAAGTTCTTCCTCATGTCCTTCCATAGAGCCAACAGGACTGCTTTAGATTACACCAAGCGCAGCCTGGGCATCTTCATCGACTTGGGCAGGAAAAGGAAGGAGGCTCATGCCTGGTTACAGGCTGGAAAGATTTACCACATCCTCAAACAGACCGAGTTAGTGGACCTTTACATACAGGTATGAAATGCTTTTTAAAATTCAAAACATAGTCTTTGCCTCCATATAATTACATTTCATTGCATTTATCCATTTATCCAAAGCGACACACACACAAACGAGAACATTTAACATTTTGTCAGAAAAGTAGGAAGAGATGTACAGTAGCTGTTTGACTTGATTTAAAGTGCACCAATTATCCGATTCACGATTTTTACATTTACAAAACTACTGATATCACAGTTTCGCAAGTGCATTAAAAATCTACATAAATAAGTGACGATTGTATAAACACTTGCCTAGTTTAGGTCATCTTTTGCCGGACCACTGGGGGGGTTTGGCGGACCACACTTTGAGAATTACTGATCTAAAAAATGGTCCCTAGCCTTTCAAAAAGTACACATTCGTAGCTAAAGAATTTATTTTCAGAGGTGCATATTGGTACCACATGTATACATATCTTTACCTAAATTGTACATACATAGGCTATATGATGTTTTAACAGCTACAGCTTGGGTCTATTTTTTGACAATTTTTTTCTGACAGTGTAACAAAACATACTTTTTGTTATTTATGTATTTATAAATGAACAAGTTGGACTAGATAACAAAATAATCCTGTATAAATGAAAGAAATCCCAGGTTGAGAGAGAGTTGGGTGAGATAATGGGTGACAACTTCGAAGGGGTTTATCACTACATAACTCTGATTTGTTTTTCCTTTACTATTGCTAAACTATAGATGCTATGGGCATAAAAAGCTGCAGTCTGATAGCATGCCATCCCAAAAAGCTTTACATAGCATTTTAAATATGACATTCCTTGTGCATTTGTTATCTGTGGAACAGGTAGCCCAGGACATGGCCCTCACCACAGGAGACACACTCTTCACCCTGGAGCTTTTGGAAGCAGCCGGAGATGTGTTCTTCAACAGCTCACGAGACAGAGAGAAAGCCATCTGCTTTTATAGGGTAGGTCATGCACAGGTTAATGAAAAATTGTACTCGATGAAAAGTCAGCTTGGTGGTATTTTCTCCTGTGCATCTTCATTTACCATCAATTTTAGCAGTTGTGATATAATTTATTTAAGGATGTGTGTATTTGTGTTTATAAGGACCGGGCCCTTCCCATTGCGGTAAAGACCAGCAGCGTGCGCTCTCAGCTCAGACTGTGTAACAAACTTTCAGAGCTCCTGCTACAGTTGAGACAGTTTTCAGAGGCCATTGAGTTCGCTCGCACTGCGTTAGACATTAGCGTGAGTCTGGGTAGGTTAACACATGTGCACAAACATGTTATTGTAGCTCACTTTGTGCGAGTGCACTGTCAAGGTCATTGCTCTGATTTTCAGGAAAAAATGCACATTGATATAAACAAATGTATAAATGCAGAATAAGTCACTTTGTCTAGTGTCGGCCAAATACATAAATATAATTGTTAATTATTAATTTGCACAGTATAAAAATTAATTTCATCATTTAGATATTATTCAATCTTGGTATATCGAGCTGTAAATAGTTTTCTTTTTGCATTTTCAAAATTATAATTTTTTTCCACCGATATTTCAAATTGTGGTGTCTTGCCAAATATTTGGTCTGTTTCTGAAAATAAGGCACACATGGTAAACTCATGTTCATGACACTGCCAAAAACCTGTAGAGAATGTCTTCAAGATATATAACAATGTTTCCCTCGTGTGTGTGTGTTTTTTTTTAGCTGACCATTTAAATGAGCGTGTGGCTTTCCATCGACTTGCCACATTGTATCATTGTCTGGAACAGTATGAAATGGCAGAGCACCACTTTTTAAAAGCCCTTTCCTTGTGTCCCTCACCCCTGCAGTATGATGAGGAAGCGTTGTATTATGTCAGAGTTTACCAAACACTAGGAGACATCATCTTCTATGATCTAAAGGTAAGAGACTATGGCTTCAACGAGCTCCAAATACTGTCACAACATCTCTTTACCTGTTCACTGATTCATCTTTAAATCTATTATTGTGCATTTAATGTGAAATCTTTGCCCCAGTTTTTTCTCTAAAAGAAAATATTACTGTTGTACTTGACTCTGTAAATCTTTTTAATTTTAAAGACAAATTTTGTATAATGTTTGTATTTGTAGTTTTGATTCTTGGCTAAACCAGAAGGTGGCAGTCTAAGCTTATATTGATAAACATGGCTATCTATTGCCTCATGATTATATGCATGATCTATTCATAACTAGATGTGCATCTAAAAAAATACCAGCAATATAATGGAAAAGTTTAGATTTGTAGTGCAAGAGTCAGAGTCATTTTGTCATTGTTATGACACTCGGTTTCAGCTGCACACAAAATAAAGTCTCTACACAGTGTAAATGTGGCTTTAAATACATAAATGCAAGACCAATCACAATTCAATATGCAAATATTATGACTACAACATCGCTGTCAGCTTTTTTCAAGTTAGCAGGAGAATAGTTTAATACGTACGGTTAGGTTAAGTCTAACCAGAAGATTAAGGAAATATCAATATAGTTGTTCTGCTGCTGCCTTGCAAACCATAAAGCAACTTTGCAATATTAAGCTCTAAACAGGGTTCCCATGGGCCCTTGAAATCCTTGATTTTGTGAAGTTTGTGAATCTGGAGGAAAAAATTCAAGGCCCTTGGAAGTTTTTGAAAATATACATATAGATACAGTGCATTGAAAGTGCTTAAATCTATTTTATGCAAGGAAAAAAATCCATATTATTCCCTGTGTAGTGTAGGATAATATCATTAAAAATTCTAGACTTTTTAAGCACACATGCTAACTATTCACTTTAAATGCTTATATCTTCTGTGTGCAAAAGTTGATTCATACCAGAATGCTTTTTTGCATATTTGTGTTTGATGGGAACGAGGCGCTGCTTCTCCCTGGCCCTACTTCCTGCGTCCCTGTAACGCGGTCTTTGGCAATATTTCAGATAGCGATATACGTCACCCTATCTTTGTCTTTAAGCCTCACCATTGGTTGAATTTGATATACACATTAAGACGCACTTACCCCTGGAGGCGTCCCTAAAGTGTCACCACAGTGACGCAGTGCGAGTTCCCCCAAAAGGGAACTGTAACAATGTATCTTAAAAGGGAACGCGATGTAACCTTGCTTTCACTTGAAATGTGTCCCAACATTTAGTCCTTGAATTTGAAGTTAACTAAGGTTTGGGAACCCTGTCTAAATCTGTGTTTTGATATTTTCTCTAAATCCCAGGACCCATTTGATGCTGCTGGTTATTATCATCTTGCCCTGGCTGCTGCTATGGACCTGGGCAACAAGAGGTCTCAGTTAGAGCTGTGTACTCGGTTGGCTACTGTCTATCACAACTTTCTCATGGACCGTGAACTCTCACTTTTCTTCTACCAGCGAGCTCGGGCATTCGCCAATGATCTCCACATTCGTCGTGTCAACTTGGATCCATACCAGAACTTCAGGACTACCGCACAGTACAAAAACACAATATCTGGGACAACAAGATAAAACTTGATGTGACATATGCATTGACAAATGACAATTCAATGCAACATTAAAGTATTCATTTAATCATTATGGGCATTCCCTGCACTCTCAATGAAAGGTACAAGAAGGTACAAAAGTTGTCACTGCAGCGGCACTTTTTAAAGGGCACCATCCCAGTGACAACTTTTGTACCTTTTTCTAACAGTGAGATTTTGCTCACATTTCACATTCACTTCTGCTGAATGCTGTTTTGATTGAACTTGTCTGTGAATTTCCTGTGTTTGCTTTTTATTTACTAATGTTATTTGAAAAAGTTGATTTATGTA
The DNA here is from genome assembly GCF_030506205.2 of Paramisgurnus dabryanus. Taxonomy (NCBI): domain Eukaryota; kingdom Metazoa; phylum Chordata; class Actinopteri; order Cypriniformes; family Cobitidae; genus Paramisgurnus; species Paramisgurnus dabryanus. The sequence continues at coordinate 43,998,737 of NC_133338.1, forward strand.
CAGAATGTCTTACTCATGTTGATTCTTCCAGCAAGTGTTTACTGGACTGTAAGCAATATAACTTTGATTTGCGTTGTTTCTTAAATATCTTTAGATTAAAATCCACTCTCGAGGTTAGTCAGGAGGATTTATTGGCTCTAGAGACTGACATTTTGTAATGTGTTATGATTTTCATGTACCATGAACCTTTGAATGGCACATGCAATCTACCTCCTGGTAAGTGATGTCATTGAACAGATTTTTTACCTCGAGAAGGGTTGTTCTGCTTGTTGTAATGACAGAAAATGAAAGGCGTTGCACTTTTAAATAAACATGTTCATGGTAAGTGAAATGACTTGGCCTAAGGCCACACCAGCTCTGTCAAAACAAACTCACTGGTTTTATAGGGTCCAGTGCCTATGCAGCCTTTAAATGTACAGTATGTGCTAAAAAGGGCTGTCAGGGCTTTTATGGTACCCATAAAAGTTGATGCATGTAAAATAGCCAGACAATAAAAAAAATTATGAAATGTGTTTTTTACCAATACATTATTTGAAAATGTATTTTGTGAAGAATAGTAAATTAGTTAATTTAAAAACCTTGGGTCCACTGAAGCATGTACCTATCACATAGCCTGTAACAATTTGTACATTGAAATGCTTGATGTGAGACTGATGTATCCTACTGCAGTACAATGCAAATAATAACAGAATAAAATAGTAATTTAAGATAGTTTAAAATAACTTGATACGCTATAGAAATGTATTGGTATATGTGATAGTACTTTGTGTCTGCAAGTTATGTCTTTAAAGTGCAGATTTGTGTTTGTCCACATAATAATAGACAACTTTCAAGCAGTAGCCTACAAGTTTCAATTCAATCTGAATCCAGGTCAGTAAACATGCCAACCAGGGGACCATGAACATTTACTGCTGAGAGGAAACACTGCGGACAATTTCAGTGGTTTGTCTCGAGCTCATACTCCGAAATTCCCCGCCTCCTCTCTCTCCCTCTCTCTCTCTTTTTTCCTCAGAACAGATTGTTGCTCGACCTGATATATCACCAGACGCACAAAGGTTTAATTCACATACTCTTAATGCGTTGCAAGTCCAGTCATTTGTATAAACGCCTGCAGGGATCAAATTGCCTGGATAAGATCCATTTCTCCTCAATTGACAGAGTTATTTTTTTTTAATCTCGCATTATTTTGTTTTTTGTGCACAACTGCAGCTTCGGAGGAAACCACACAACACATCTTAAAGCCGCTTTTGCTTTGGGAATTCAGCGCGTAATGGTGATCGCCAGTGGCCACTGACTATTCAAACCTGTTTCCACCCTACCTGGATTTAAAACCCAAAATGCAGCTCGTTTTGTATGCATCGGTACTGTTTTGTTTAAAATACGTGGTCGCGGATATTAAAGAACTAAACTCAAATGTCGCGGAAACGAATCTCAAATGTCCGGAGCGCTGCGATGTGAGCAAGTGTCCGAGTCCGAGCTGTCCGAGCGGTTATGTTCCCGACCGCTGTAACTGCTGTCTGGTGTGCGCTCAGGGCGAGGGCGAACCCTGCGGGCGCAAGGATGATTTGCCCTGCGGGGACGGGCTGGAGTGCAAGCATCCGTCTGGAAGGAGACTGTCTAAAGGTGTGTGTCAGTGCAGGTACAGCAGTAAAGTGTGCGGCAGTGACGGGAACACATACGGTAACATCTGCCAGCTGAAAGCAGTCAGAAGAAAAGCACAGCAGCAGGGTCTGCCCGGAGTCACCAACTTACACAAAGGACCCTGTAAAACCAATCAAGGTATGCTATTTGTGAATTCAATATGTTGAAAAGTAGACTATATACAAAGTTTAGGTTTGAATTTTAAAATCAATTTTATATGTGGTTATACATACAGTATACACACATGATGAGTTCTTGGAACTTCAGCTGAAACCTCGAAAGGCTGCTTGAAAAAAAGCCAAGACCACATTTTTTGCACATTCAAGGCAAAGCAAAGTGTGACTTTGAAAATGCTACAACAATTTATTTCGTTTTTTGGTCACAAAACCATTCCCATATGTAACTTATAAGTACATTACTATATACTTTTGATGAGTTTATTCTACAATGTAAAAAAAACACTTTAGAGTAAGTGGCTCTAAACTTTCAAAAAATATAGTGTATGCAGTATGTGACCCTGACTGTGAAAAATTTTCATAATCTAGTTATTTAGAATCATCAAAGTTTGATCTTAATCCCTGATTTCACATTGATTTCAATCATTGACATGCCCTAATCAAAATTAAAGATATCAATGACATATTTTACAGATTTTGTGACAGCTTTTGTACCATTTTTTGTAAGTCAGCTGTTGAAGTGCAGACGATTAACTCCAATAGCAACACCACATAAACTTTAATCAGATAATCCTAAACTGACATATTGAACAGTTGACCTCTGACCTTAAACTTGACAAACAAATGGCCAGTCCAGATTTCTCATCCACAGACATGTAAGAGGAAACAGAACCACTTTGTGTTCTGTAGATCAGCCACGATTTCCTGTGGTGCCCTTTTGTGCTTATCTTGGACAGGCCCTTATTACCAACACCCTATCTTTTATCATTAAAAGAAACTGGCTCTTGATCAGCAATACAATGTTATTTTCGGGGAAGAGGGAGGAGTCAGCAATTGGAAATGGTACCACCTCTCTGGAGATCTGCTATCTGTAAGAGGTGACCACAAACTGGCTTCTGGCGGAGAGAAATTAGGTGTAACAAAAGCAATGACCTGGTCAGAAATTCCCAAGAAGCAAATTCGGAAAGTCAGAGTGGGCAAGGACATTTCCGGTGACTCTGTCTGTGCTGTGCTTGATAGCGTTCCTCAACACAAAATAAGAAAGCCAGGTTTAAAGGGACACTCCACTTTTTAAAAATATGCACATTTTCCAGCTTCCCTAGAGTTAAAAATTAGATTTTTACTGTTTTGGAATCCATTCCTCTTTTTTTTCCGAACTCCGGGTCTGGCGCTACAACTTTTAGCATAGCTTAGCACAATTCACTGAATCTGATTAGACCATTAGCACTGCACAAAAAAATAACCAAAGAGTTGCGAATTTTTCATATTTAAAGCAACACCAAAGAGTTTTGGCTCTTTGCTCCCCCTACAGGTTAGAAGCGTAATTGTCCATTACCCGCTGTCATAAATACTGAGGCATAGCTGGCTCTGATTGGATTGTAGGTCTGCCGTAAAGCAAGTTTTTGTAGTATTCACTCGGACTACAGGACCACTACCCGACGTTTGGAAACTTATTTAGTGCGGTTTTGGCCGATAGAGGGCTGCAAAGCGAATGTGAAAGTGCTGTTCACCCTGTTTAGAGTGGATGAATGACTGAAACTGTTTTGGAAGCGTTATTTTAAGGTAAAAAAAACTCTTTGGTGTTGCTTTAAAACTTGACTCTTCTGTAGTTACATCGTGTACTAAGACTGACGGAAAATTAAAATTTAAAGCGATTTTCTAGGCAGATATGGCCAGGAACTATACTCTCATTCTGGCGTAATAATCAAGGACTTTGCTGATGTAACATGGCTGCAGCAGGCGTAGTGATATTACGCACTGCCCAAAAATAGTCCCCTGCCATTGAAAGTAACTAATGGGACTATTTCAGCTCCAGCGTAATATCATTGTGCCTCCTGCAGCCATGTTACAGCAGCAAAGTCCTTTATTATTACGCCAGAATGAGAGTATAGTTCCTGGCCATATCTGCCTAGAAAATCACTTTTAATTTTAATTTTCCGTCAGTCTTAGTACACGATGTAACTACAGAAGAGTCAAGTTTTAAATTGGAAAAATATCCAAATCTCTTTGGTTATTTTTTAGTGCGATGCTAATGGTCTAATCAGATTCAATGGATTGTGCTAAGCTATGCTAAAAGTGGTAGCGCCAGACCCGGAGATCAGCTGAATTGATTCCAAGACAGTAAAAATCAAATGTTTAACTCTAGAGGAGCTGGAAAATGAGCATATTTTCAAAAAAAGTGGAGTGTCCCGTTAAAGAAGCCAAGATGGTAACTGTCCCAACCCATGGGTTACTGTTGGTCTGCTGTGCTTTTGCTCAAACTGGTGTATATTCAGTAAATTACTATAGTGAGCCAGACCCAAAGTAATGTGTGTGACATGACCTTACTCAGTCATTATTAAATATATCAAGGTTATCTTGTCATAGAATGTTATTTACATTATGGGGCTGTTTCCCAGACAGGGCTTATCCCAGTCCCAGACTAAAATGCATGTTTGAGCTGCCTTAATTTATAAATATGGTGCACTGACATCTCAGTACTGTAGTTTTGTCTCAAGATGCACACCAGTGTTGTTTTTGGTAATGTTTGTAAGAACTACTTAAATGTCCTAATATAACCAAGGCCTAGTCCTGGATTGTCCTAAACCCTGTCTGGGAAACCACCCATGGGTTTATGTACAAAACAGTAACCTACTTTAGCTGGGTTTCTTAGACTGGCTCACATATTCTTTCATTTTATTATTACACTTAATAATAGGAAAACACAAAACATCACAAATATTATATAAAGTAACCTAATGTCTAAGTAAGAGACGCTGCTTTGCAGTTTTCCACCAGACTGTATGTTCAGCTGCCCCTTATGTGTCTGGTCTGCTCATCACTCCAGGCTGGAAAATACGAATGCGAGGAAACTATTGTGAGCATGTTTAGACATTCATCATCTCTGCTTTATGCTGAATGACTGAATTTGGTAGCATTTCTTAGTGCGATTCCTGTTATTGTCAGAATGAATTTACAAAGATTCCAAGTGGAATGAGAGTGACTTCATGAAATATGCTCCGTGATGCATCCGTACTGGAATGTGTTTTTCTGTGGGCCGTTTAATTTAAATAATAATTAACAGTGCCGTGATTTATTATATGCTTGCTGTGATCCCTTTAAACTTCAAAATGACACTGCAAAAATTACTTTCTTATTTAGTATTTTTGTTTTCCAGTATGAACATCTATAAATAAAAATCAATTAAGATGCATTTTCTTACCCCATTGGCAGATTTATTTGCTTGTTTTAAGCACTAATTCACTTTGATTTATTAATTTTATTTTGATGCAATAGAAATAATGAGACGATTAAAGGGACACTCCACTTTTAAAAAAAAATATGCTCATTTTCCGGCTCCCCTAGAGTTAAACATTTGATTCTTACCGTTTTGGAATCCATTCAGCTGATCTTTGGCGCTAGCACTTTTAGCATAGCTTAGCACAATTCATTGAATCTGATTAGACCATAAACATCGTGCCTAAAAAATAACCAAAGAGTTTCGATATTTTTTCTATTAAACTTTTGATTTTTACCGTTTTGGAATCCATTCAGTCGATCTCCGGGTCTGGCGCTTGCACTTTTAGCATAGCTTAGCATAATTCATTGAATCTAATTAGACCATTAGCAACGCACAAAAAAAACCTAAAAAGTTTCGATATTTTTCCTATTTTAAACTGTAGTTACATTGTGTACCAAGACAGACGTAAAAGCTGCGATTTTCTAGGCAGATATGGCTAGGAACTATATAGAATAGTCCCCCTTGGTTAATTTCAATGCCAGGGGACTATTTTCGGGCAGTGCGTAATATCACTACGCCTGCTTCAGCCATGTTACAGCAGCAAAGTCCTTGATTATTACGCCAGTTTGAGAGTATAGTTATTAACCACATCTGCCTAGAAAATCACAGCTTTTAATTTTCCGTTGATCTTATTATATGATGAAACTACAGAAGAGTCAAGTTTAAAATAAGAAAAATATCGAAACTTTTTAGGTTTTTTTAGTGCGTTGCTAATGGTCTAATTAGATTCAATGAATTATGCTAAGCTATGCTAAAAGTGCAAGCGCCAGACCCGGAGATCAGCTGAATGGATTCCAAAACGGTAAAAATCAAATGTTTAACTCTAGTGTAAAAAAAGTGTAATGTCCCTTTAAAACATAATAAGTATGGAGCTGTAAAATTTATGTAGAAGTAAAATGATCTGCATTTGATGAGAAATCTGATGAGATTTGATTTGTTCATTTAATGTGAACTATTTAAGTTAAACTCGAAATGTTAATAATGTTGTTGATAACTTTTGATTATTACTTCTGATTGCAGACTTGGCAAATCTGAGCTCAGTTTGAAACATTGTTGAGATCTGGACTAAAACTTACTGAATGGGGACATTTGTACAGTCTTTTTGAGTGTTAAGATATTAAAGAGATCACCATCTGTGGTGTTTCTTTCTAATGGGCATACATACCAAAAAGGCAAGCCAATGCATGTCATGTTGGTGATGCTTTGAACCGTATCAGAAATGCAATTCATTCACTGACGCCAAAACTAATGACAACATTGGAATGATGATTTGCAAAACTGCCTGCAAGAGAGACAGAAAACCATTCAGAGAGTTCACTAAAGAAGACCGAAAGAGGTACTGGAGGCATTTTAAGTTCGTTTGACAATCAGGGAGTGTACAGAGGTTGTGTCTGTGCCAATACGGTCACAGGAAACAGCATATCATTTAAAGGGAAAAACCACCCAGAAAAAAACATGCCCTAATAACATAACTTCACCTATTAAACACAGCATCTCTCCAATCTCTTTCACACACTGCATAGGCACACATTGTATACTCGACACAAACTCACGCAACCGTAAAAACCACCTACTGATTTTAGACGCAATTATAGACCAACATTTCCTGTGTTTAAAAAAAGACTTTTCTACAACTAGCATCATTCCATGCCATCTGGGTCTACAGGAAAGTATTTAAACATGCCATGCGTGCTAATGATGTGTTCCTGTAGCGGTTGTAAGGCCAAAGTCATGGGTCGGATTCCCAGACAGCACACATACTTATACAGTATGTACGCTTCAGTGAAGATGATGGTCAAAAAATGGTGCCTAGATGTCACTGTGGCAGTACCCTTTAAAGAGGTCCCAATTTGTACTATTTAGGTACAGATATGTATAGATTTGGTACCATTATGTCCCTTTGAGGTACTAATATGAACTGTTTTGGTGCAAAGGTGTACTTTTTGAAAGGGGATTTCTTTCTGCTTTTATAGGTCCCACACATCCCAGCAGCCCAAGGTTCAAATTCAACTTCATTGCTGACGTGGTAGAGAAGATCGCCCCTGCTGTGGTGCACATTGAGCTGTTCCTCAAGTAAGTCCAACACCAAAAACGCAAACACACACGGTGATGCAGCCTTCTGTACAAAACTGTCAGGAGGGAATGTGAGGAAAGGAGGAAGGTGCTTTGTAAACACAGCTGCGCGAGAGCCGCTGCTGTCTGTAGTCTTAAACCGAAAGTGAAGTTTATTTTGTCACTTCTGCCCCCAGCCATCCCCTCTTTGGCCGGACAGTTCAACTGTCGAGTGGATCAGGCTTTGTTATGTCTGAGACGGGGCTCATTGTCACCAATGCACATGTGGTGTCCAGCACCACGCCCGTTTCGGGTCACCAGAGACTCAAAGTACAGATGCGTGATGGAGACGTGTACGATGCCACCATCAAAGACATCGACAAGAAGTCAGACATCGCCACTATCAAAATCAACCCACATGTAAGATGAACAAGAATTTAAAATCTTTATAACATAAAGGGAAATGACTACTGTTGTTTAATTGATTACCTCCTTCCACCCGGTTTGCAGAAAAAGTTGTCTGTTTTATTACTGGGTCACTCTGCAGACCTGCGACCGGGGGAGTTTGTGGTGGCCATTGGGAGTCCTTTTGCACTGCAGAACACAGTGACTACAGGAATTGTCAGCACAGCACAGAGAGATGGGAAAGAACTGGGCCTCCGTGACTCAGACATGGACTACATCCAGACCGACGCGATCATTAACGTAAGACACAGAACACAACAACAGATGTTAGGAATCTTACTAGTTGTTATTCTGACCTCAAGATAACATCTGAAATTCATTTTTGACGTCACTTCGATGTCAGTTTAGGGTGTTTCCACACATGTTGGTGCGCACCGTGGTGCGCCCTCGGAGCACACCAGATTACATTATATCATTTTTCAGTTATGCAAACACGAACCGCACTATGTTTTACCGTATTCTAAATGCCACACCGTACACCATGTGACCCCTGTCGCTCGCCGTTTTTTGTTGATCCTGGATCAACATTTTAATCAAAGATACCCCAACTTACCCTTAACTCAAACCCTAACCATTTTTAAACCCTCAAATTTGTGTGAAATAATAGTTTGAGGAGTATTTCTTAAAAGCCACCCCACACATGTTTCTATGACAACCAGATATGGAGATAAACGCAGTGGATAAGACACTCGCCTTTGATGTGAGAGACCCGGGTTCGAATCCACTGTGACACACCATTGTGTCCCTGAGCAAGACACTTAACCCATAGTTGCTCCAGAGGCGTGCGACTTCTGACATATTTAGCAATTGTAAGTCGCTTTGGATAAAAGCGTCAGCTAAATGAATAAGTACGTAAGTAAATAAACGATGCACGTCTTTGCGAAGTTTCTTTGCTTTCGTGCGAAATTGCGCAACTGATCTATTAAAGCCCTTCTCACGGTGCAGTTTGCTAAACATACCGTAAATGTCACTATTTTTGTGTGTGGAGGACAGCTGTGCATTTATGAAATCATCAGCTCATACCTCCAGGAGACAGCGAATCTCTCCAACGGACCAAGATTGCCCTGTTTTGCCACCAGAGTTTGGCGACAGCCGCTCCGAGACCCCCTGTTTCGAGTGGTCTCGAAAGCGGTCCAATTTATATTTTGGCCCTGATCTACAATCACTTGGATAAATAATAATGTAAAATAATTACAATCATTTGAACACCAATTATTAATTTTAATTGATTTTCTTTTTTTCTCAGTATGGAAACTCAGGTGGACCACTTGTTAATTTGGTAATTATTTTATCTATCTCTGACATTAGACTTAATGCTGAAACATATGGATTTTGTATTTGATAGTTCTTCATTTATCTTCTGTAAGGATGGAGAGGTGATTGGTATCAACACCCTGAAGGTGGCTGCAGGAATCTCCTTTGCCATTCCTTCGGACAGAATCACCCGCTTCTTAAATGATTCCCTGGGAAAGCAAAACAAAGGTACATGGAGCATACTCCTAAACATAAAGGTGCTACTTCAACATCATGCCATGGAAGAATCATATATAGATCCCCAAAGAACCATTCTTCAAAGTTCATATGAGAACAGATGAAGAGCTCAGATGCAAAACCCTGACATGTTTTCTTGTAAATGAGCATTTTTATCAGACTCTGCCAACAAACCAGCATTTCTGAGTAGCCTGAAGGTGGGATTAAGTGGATTTGAAATGAAAGTATTTGATGAACCTACATTCACCTAAAGGATTATTAGGAATACCTGTTAAATTTCTCATTAATGCAATTATCTAGTCAACCAATCACATGGCAGTTGCTTCAATGCATTTAGGGGTGTGGTCCTGGTCAAGACACTCTACTGAACTCCAAACTGAATGTCAGAATGGGAAAGCAAGGTGATTTAAGCAATTTTGGGTGTGGCATGGTTGTTGGTGCCAGATGGGCCGGTCTGAGTATTTCATAATCTGAAATACTCAAAAATTCCTCAATTTCTTTCGTACCTTTTTATATAAACCTTTTTCCTCTTCAGAAAGGTTATTCGATTGTTAAATGTTCTTTATGGAACCATGCAACCAAAAACAGTTCTTCTATGGCATCGTGTAGCACCTTGATTTTGTTGTGTTCACAGTATGAACTTTCTGATACTAAACGTGTATGCTTTGTTCTCACGTGATTGAATGTGTTAACCCAAGTGTCATGTTTCAGAGGCGAGATCAGTGAAGAAACGATTCATTGGGATTCGAATGCTCACCATCACAGAAGGGTGAGTGTCCTTCTCTACAAGCTACAGATTAACACGCAATATGTATAAATATGCATCCATGTGCCACTAAGACATTGTATGTGTGGGTGTATGTAAGTTACTCTGTCTGTCTCTTCCAGGCTCGTGGAAGAGCTGAGACAGCAGAATCCAGATTTTCCTGATGTCAGCAGTGGGATCTATGTTCATGAAGTGGTTCCTCACTCCCCAGCTCAAAAGTAAGCATCCGCCAAACCAGATGGTTTGCAGGCTTTAATTATGGCTGTACTGCTGGATCTCTCAGCAGAGCAGTTTATCTCAGTCTGTGTCCTGTTCACACTGAAGATCATAACTGAGATCAAAGACATTAAATGTTAACAGTTGAAATTAACAGTTAGTAGGATTAATAACTGGTGTTAAAGGGACACTCCACTTTTTTTTGAAAATATGCTCATTTTCAGCTCCCCTAGAGTTAAACATTTGATTCTTACCGTTTTGGAATCCATTCAGCTGATCTCCGGGTCTGACGCTTACACTTTTAGCATAGCTTAGCACAATCCATTGAATCTGATTAGACCATTAGCATCCTGTTAAAAAATAACCAAAGAGTTTCCATATTTTTCCTATTTAAAACTTGACTCTTCTGTAGTTACATCGTGTACTAAGACCGACAGAAAATTAAAAGTTGCGATTTTCTAGGCAGACATGGCTAGAACTGTACTCTCAAAATGGAGTAATAATCTATTGAAAGGAACCAAGGGGGGTTGTCTTCCTTTGTTTTTGAATTCACGGATGCAATTCATATGAAATTTGTAACTAGATTGCCTTATTTCTAGTTGTAAAATTTCTAGCCTGCTAAATAAAACAATGTCAACATGAATTGATTATTTTACATGTCCATATGGATTCCAGAGGGGGCATCAAAGATGGTGACATCATAGTTAAGTTGAATGGAGAGCCGCTGATGAGCACCAGTGACCTGAAGGAAGCGCTCAATGAAGACACGATCCTGCTGCTGGAGGTGCGGCGAGGCAACGACGATCTGCTCTTTAACATTGAGCCCGATGTTATCATGGAGTGATGCCATCCTTCACTCAGAATGTAAATCATCAAAGACGACATTGGTTACTCATTCATGACCAAGGAGATGTGAAATGGTGCATCCTAATAAGTAACAACTTTTACAAGCAGAGAGAAAGCAAACAGTCACATTAAATCTTTGCAAAGAGAGTTTTTTTCATGATAGCACTATCTCTCATTCAAGCACATTGAATGATTTAGCTCATGGCAAATATGGAAACTTTCAGTACTGTAATTTGTAAAGATGACAAAGCTGGTGAGATTTGTGAAGTTTCTGCTTTTGTGCCAGAAATGGTCAATCCACAATGAAATGTCAGGAGGAAGATCTTTTAAAGAAATTTCATCTAATTAAATGTATAGTTTTTATATGAATATCATAAAAAGTGAAACCTTGTAAATTAATATGTGGATTGAAATATGTGTCGTTCCTCTTCCTCAACATAAATGCTGGATCTGCATTGTGGCACCAGTGGCATGAATTCATTGCTGTGCAAGGATCTGTTATGTTTTATATTATTAAGAGTGACATTTTTGATTTTTTTTGTAAGCAGAGACCAAAATAAGACTCTGTTTTATTATCTGTTGACGATCAATTTGTATGCTTTTTTTTAAAACGAGAAATCTTCATTAAATGCAATTTAATGATTGTGGATTTACACATTTTTATACATCTTCATATTTTGTTACTCTTCAGATTTTAAAATAAAATTGAAAAAAATCACAGTGGCTAAAAAGAGCGCTCAATCTTACTCTAGCTCGAACCAATAGTGTTCGGCGCGGCCTATTCATGAATATCAGTCATGTGACCTTTTACGTCATTCCAGTTGCCTGGCGCCTGAGCACCTAACGAGTACCAAAAAAAAAAATTAAAAAAAAAAAAAAAACCTAACGAGTACCAGTAGGCTACTGACAACCATTGGCTAGCTCGCTACGTTTTACGGATTTCTTATCTTTTAATGTCTATGATTCTTACGGATACGGGAAATGACTAAGAAAGACAACATTTCGCCCCTCGACTGTCATGAAAATATCTTGGTTAGGGTGTGATGCCTAATCGATCCCTGATGCGTTCTTCCAGCCGCTGTCCGCTGCTCCGAACTACCACTATTTTTACAACACTAAGAAGGCACGACACAACATGAAACTTTGCTCGAAGTATCACCTGGATCTCTACACATGAACGCGAGCCTTGAGAACATTGTTTGTGTACACAGAGTTTACTAAAAAGAAAGGTTTTGAACAACTGACTTTGGTTGTTATGGTGTCTGCTCGCCATCTTTACAGATTGCCTGGAACGTGGCATTAGTTGTTTTAAGGGGGTCGCACACCGGACGAGAAGTGTCGCGTCACGTCTAGGACAACTCGAAGGTACACCGGAAGTGCACATTAAATAGCGCAAGCTTAGTCGGATAGCGTCTACTTCAAAATACAAAATATACATTAGCAGACAATGTTAATCGTTAATGATTTGGGACAAATATGATGTTATTTAATGTTAAACTATGTGAGTGGTGCGACAGGGATGTGAGCAGTTCATTGAAAATAATGTGTTCTGTTTTTAGATTCATGGCGTGGCGCTGCGCTTCTCGTCCGGTGTGCGACCCCCTTAATAGTCTTCATATTAGAGTCAAGTTTATTTTGCTTAATGGGGGGAAATGGGGCTAAGTGATTCAATATTAGTCATTATTTGGGTTATTAATACACATGGATGAAATACTTCTCAGTATTTTCCAGTTCACAAAGCTTTTTCTCCAGTTCTCTAAGTCTGGACAGGACCTGGTTCAAAAAATCCAGACATGACACATGGGTGCATATTTTAAGAAGAACTGGGTGATCTTTCCATAACAATCAATCTTATTCCTTATTCTGTTTTTTTTACGTGTGTCACTAAAATTTGTGCATTCTCCTGTGGTGTCAGTATTATTATCTAAAAAATGTTGGGTTACTGTTTAACCCAATGGATTAAAACAACCCAGCATTTTGAGTTGAAGCAAGCCAGCATAGATTACATTAAATTACACAATTGTGTTTGCTTTATATAAGGATAATTCTTAACATTACTGGTGCATGTAGAGTCAAAGTAATTCATTTAGTTTAAAAAAAAATACTGATCTCTGCCTTGGTTTGAAGTGTGCACTATAGGTTTATCAATCTGACATTGTGTCAAAAAGGGACCAACCTGTTGAGTTGTAATTGTGAACTATTCTGGATTGTTTTAACGCATTTGTTCAAATCCAAAAAAAAAAAAGGGTTAATTTAAACCCAATAGCTGGGATTGTCTCTTTCTGACCCAACCCTGGTTGAAAACAACCCAGCATTTTTAATAAAAGTCAATTAAAACAGTCAATAAACATTAATAAAAAGTTAAATAAATGTTAATAAAAGTTGTCTTACATGCCAAAGTCTTAGAAAAAAAGACTTAAATGATCCAAACTGTGTGTATAGTGGAACATGCTGTATGTTTAAACCCAAAATATGCCCACATTAAATATTGGCAAGCTGACTAGGCTAAATTGCCTCCACTCTTAACTAGCCTACAATTTTGTGTTTTCTGAGATGAAGGGCTTTAGGGAATATATATATACACCATAGAAATGCAGCCATGTTGTGGTCTAACCAAAATTCTGCTTTTGGTGCATTTTTTCCATTTCATCCTATTTCTAAATACCTAAAGTATTTAAAGTCACCACTTGTACCCCACACACCAGACGCATGCCACGTGTAGACCAACGCAAGCACACATTCTTTTCTTTAGATTGTGATTGACAGGATCAGATAAAAACATGCTCCGCCCAAAACTTTAAATTAGATCCTAAACTCCACCATTATGTATTATATTACTCTGGTCGCCTTTTCAGACCCAACACATTAACAAAAACAAACCAATACATAAAAAGTCAGCCTGTTTGAAAAGGCAGCCAAAATGGGTTAAAATATATTACTGGGTACTATAAGCTAAAGAGATGTAAATTAAGAAAAAACACAAGATCTATGATACAAAGGTGTGTTGTGCAGCCAACTATTAACTATCAAAATATTTTTACTTTGCTTACAAGCCTAATTACAAAGTGCCAAAAGTCATACCTCATATACAAATAATGTTGCAATTTGCACTAAGCAAAATAAGCATTACAGCTACATACTGTACAATATTGGTTCATCTGTTGTAGTACCATCTTTTTGATTTTTCTCTTCCCACGACTATCAAACACACTCATCTAATTGAATTTTGATTAAAAACCACAAAGAAATAGAAACTTAGGAATAATAAATATAATTTATGAACTAATATAAGTAAATTGCCACACAAAGCAGAGCGCTAAGGACTTGTACCACAAGATCTAAACCACATGATGTGACTATGGAGGAAAATCAAAGTTGAGTCAGATAAACAGCCAAATATCATTATGGCGACAGATGACTGGTTGTGTTTGGAGTTGGGATATTACCGGACTGTTGTGGATGAAGTCCTATGCCAAGTGGCTGAACTTGGAACGGATCTCGCTCTGTACAAATAGGGTAAACAAAGACAAGGCGTGAAAAAGTTAAATAAACAAAGATGTGTTACACAGGGTGTGTGTGCTCTAATAATAATCAACTACAGTTTCAAGTGTGGCCATTGGGTTACACACAGAAAATATGTTGAAAATACTTGATTCACCATAACAATAATGCCTTTGGCAAACACTTATCCAAAGCTTTGTTAAACTTATAACTTATCCAAATAGTAAGGGGAGATTCCCAAAGAAGCCACAGGGCAATAGGTTTGTGTGTGTGTGTGTGTGTGTAACAGTGGCATGATCCTCCTGAACATAAACACAAACCTAACACTGAAGTCCACACTAATCCAGGGACAATCTCTTGAGTCCACCTCGTGTAAATGTGTGGAATGCAATAGGATTGACTAACACTTTCTATACAAAAAAGACAAAGAGACAGAGCAACAAACAGCAATATAAAGACAACTAAGAACAGGTGAATGCATGAAAGAGGAAAAACGGTATAATGTTAAAAGTCTGTCATTTCAGAGAATTGTTTCTAAACACATCACAAAGATTGTGAACTATGTAGTATTGAATTATGCATTTAGGGGCAGTTCACATTATGCGTCTTTTGGATTATTTGGGCAGGGATAAAACAGTGGCTCGATGACGCACTGGAGTCACCGAGCCTGGCCCCGCCCCTACAACAATACGCACAACCGGTGCAACATCATAGAATGTATCTGGTTCACGCCCACTTTTGGGGGAAAACAAACTAGACCTCCCATTGACTTCCATACAAAATAGCGGAATAAAGCAATGTTCATACAATTTATTCGTACCTCATTGGGTCAACAGGGAAGACAGTAAATGATTTTACTTCGTATTTGAAAGTTACTTCGTATTTATATATTATGTCTTTATATTTAGAGTACTGAGTAAACTTTTCCGTCCAGCCATACAACTAACTGGCTTAGCGATATCAGCAATCACTGGATGGCGTTGTTACACAAATTTGACGCTGTGAGAATGAAAGGGACATGTTTTTATATTGACCAAATTAAATCTGTTAATGTATCTTTCGCGCTCTATAGCAGGCAGGGTGGACAGATAAATACTCGACCTGTTTAATCTGAGTGATTTCATAAGTTATTTACGCCTGCCGGCTGTGTACAAACGTTTCTTTATTCCGCTATTTTGTATGGAAGTCAATGGGAAGTCTGATTTGTTTTCCCCCAAAAAGGGGCGGTGACGAAATTTACAGTCAAGTTCCCGGATGTGCCGGTAGTCCGTGGGTGCGTTCCACTCCAGTTTTAGACACACACTCGCGAACTTCCCTATAGGCACTTCCCCTCGGGGGAATCCCTGTCGCCATTTTGAAGTGCGTTCCACTTCGTCAAGTGGACGAGGGAAGTTTGTATGGACAGACCCTCGCTCCCTCGATTTTGACCGAGGGAGCGAGTCTGCTTCATATGTACACTTCATGCAGCTTCATATCCCACAATCCAACACGATTGTGACGTCACTTCAGCAACTCGCGCTTTGCACATGGAGGGGGCGGTCTCCACTTTCCATGTGATCAAGGGCTTAGGGCGATCCATTTGAACCCACTTCAAGTGTTCTAGCAGTAGTGGGCACTCGTACAACGTAAGCAATGACGTACATCCGAGTGAACGAGACTGAGGGAAGTTAGCGAGGGAAGTTCATAAAAAAACGAACTGGAACGCAGGGCGTATCGCGAGCATCTGCGGAAAGTAGAAAAGACATCTTTCCTGTTAGTGGGCGTGGTTTAGCACTGACAATGGACACGCCTCCAGCATTTGAGAGCAGACAATGCCGCTTATTTTTATGGATTGTGATAACTTATTTTATTTACTTGGCATTTTTACCATACAAATTTGGCTGGGTGGTTCATAACAAAATAAAGTAGATTACCTTAGTTTTCAACAAAGTATTCAAAGAGTTCCGTTTAGCCACTAGCCAGCCTATTAAACAGGGACCGGAAGTTAATTTCCATCCAGGCTTAACTGTGACAACGAGCATGCATCTGATGAAACCAGATTCCACTAAACAATTTACACAGAAAGCACCTTGAAATACTTTTCTTTGTTAAACCTTGTTATTTATCTTAATACTCTATGGGACTGATTTCAAGATCAACAATTACATTCCTCTATCTCAATTTAGCTTTGCATACTTTGGTCAAGGGCAACATTGAAACAGCCTTGCATCCCAAACACCCAGAAAAACTATTTAAGGCACTGATATGAACTATTAACGTATCACTATATCATACCAAAACAATTCAACAGATCCAGAAATGCAACCAGTGATGGGTTTAAAAAAACCTAGCTGATTTTACTCAGCAGCACATCAATCTCACACCCCAGCATCACTCATTTAGTGTAAACAGTATTGTTGATTATAACCGGAGGACTGCAGTTTTGTTGTGTTAAATCACACATTGTAGCACGCTTGTTGTGTTGTCCCAGTGTTAATCATTCCCACCTGCATTCACCATGCACTTTAACTTCACCCAAAACCATGAGACGAGGTTAACACCTGTGTCGATGCATCGCACAATCATCTTAAAATGGGGAAAAGCTTTCTCTGTATAACAGTAATATACAGTTTTTGTAGTAGCCTATAGTATGAATGTGATCTTTAGACTATCAAACAGCAGTGTCATTTGTCAACAGTCAATATACACTTTAACATAGGGTATTTTCATGATCAAAATTTATTTGGATACAAAGTTATTATTGTAAAAACATTAGTATACAGAACATTTAAAATCATTTACCCTCCATCCAAATGTCATTGTGCAACATCATACATATTTTAATTCATTTTTTTACAGGGTTCCCACACCTTTGTTAACTTCAAATTCAAGGACCTTTCAAGGATTTTCCAGGTCCAATACCCACAAATTCAAGGACTAAATGTGGGGACACATTTCAAGTGAGAGCAAGGTTACATTGTGTTACCTTTTAAGATACATTGTTACAGTTCCCTTTTGAGGGAACTCGCGCTGCGTCACTGCGGTGACACTTTGGGGAGCTTCCAGGGGTAAGTGCATCTAAATGTGTACATCAAATTCAACCAATGGTGAGGCTTTAAAACAAAGACAGGGTGACGCGGGAGCCAGGAAATATATCACTATCTGAAATATTGCGAAAGACGGCGTTACAGGGATGCAGAAAGTATGGCAAGGGAGACACAGCATCTCATTCCCTTCTCAGGGAACAACAGTTACATACGTAACCCAAGACGTTTTCATGTGTCAAACAGAACTATGCAAAAAAGCATTTTGGTTTGAATCCAGATTTGCATACAGAAGATATAAGCATTTACAGCGAACAGTTTAGCATGTGTGCTTAAAGGGATAGAAATTTTATGATATTATCCTACACTACACAGGAAATAATATGGATTTTTCCCCAGAAAACTTCTTGCATAAAATAGATTCAAGCACTATTAATGACCTGTATCTATGTATGTATATTTTCAAAAACATCCCAGGGCCTTGAATTTTTCCACCAGATTCACAAACTTTCAAAGATTTAAAGAACCTGTGGGAACCCTGTTTTTAGTATTTTTAATTCAATGCAAAAATCAACATGATAAAAAAATGAACCACAATTTCGATAACAAATGAACATTAATATTATGAGATGCAATACTGCTAAAATGTGTACTGATTTTTAAAAGGGTGGTTTCCCAAACAGAGATTAGTTTAAGCCAGGACTAGTCCTTAGTTTAATTATGAAATATAATTAGTTTTAACAAACATGCCTTGCTAAAACATTACTTGTGTGCATTTTGAGGGAAAACACTGATGAATTTTTTAGATATGGCTGTGCAAGATATTTTCAGTTTGGACAGCTCTTACATTTATTATAGTATAGGACTAGTCTAATCCTTGTCTGGGAAACTGCCCCGAACACTTGCAACAATAATTAAACCGTTTCATGTTTATACCGAAAATCACATGTATTTAATGTCAAATCAAATATACGGGTTTATATATTTAGCACAAAAAAAAGTGCTATACATTTATTTTGATACGTGGTTGATAAATGGTTACCCACTCAATGTTGAATTAGGGGAGAACCGGGGCGAAGGTAACGCAGGGCAAAAGTAACAAAGCGATTTTCTTAGAGCCCTGACTACATTTTCAGGTCCAGAAAGCTTTTTTGAGCATGAAAAGTAAATTACTGAAGCTATATTTTTTTCTAATAACGCGTTGTGTTTCTGGTTTCATGCTTTACAGAACTGATCGATCTATTTAGTGCTGTAACACTTCTTGAGTTTTTCCAAAATAAAAGTAAATCGGGTTTAAATGTCAGGAAGTCCTGTCAGAACAAATTGACACTTGTTACTTTTGTCCCGATGCTAATACTGTTGCATTATGTTGAGAATTTATATTTTGCCCATTAAATTTAATTTTCATATTGTTCATACGGTTGTAAAAATGTTGTTTTTAACAGCAATTCAAGTTTGTACTGTCAGGTTGCTTTTGAAACATTTGATAAAACTGAAATAGGAGTTTACTTATTTTTTTTGCAAAGATAAATGACAAAATATGTTTGCAGTTTCATATTACGAAGGTCATAGCCAGGTATATTTAATAAAAACAAGAGTAACAAATCTACCTTGCACTGTTAAATTACTCTCATCCCAGTGGACAGGGTCGAAATTAACTTGTTGTGTAATGTGTAACTTGTTTTCAAAGTGAAATTATATTGAAGTTGTTCTAAAATGTCACTTGGTATTGATAGACCACACTTGTGAGTTATTGACCACAGCAAAAATATATCTCGGTCTAAAACAGTACCTTTTAAAATGACGTTTTTCTAAAAAAAATTAACTTTTGCCCCCACTCTCCCCTTTGCATTTAAGACAGAATTGCAAACTTATCTTTTAATACAGTTTAGCTTAGCTTGACAGGCAGAAAGATGAACAAAAATCTGCAATGGTTCTCCAGTGGTAGGGGTTACAGCTTGGCTCTAAGCGATCCAACTACAGGTTTGTCTGAACAAAACTCAGCCCACCATGATGGCCGTTCCAGAACATTCTTGCCCTGCATGACTGCGGACCACAGGTTTTTGTAAAGCTACAAGACAAAAACAAAAAAGGAGATATAAATCTCAAAGAACAAAAGTCATTAACTAAACAACAATGGAGTTGCCGGACCAAAATCATGTCAATGTAGATGTGACTTATTATGAGGAATACCTCTGAAATAATACAAGTCAAACCTAAAGTCAAACAATATCAGAGATCTTTCATAAATCAGACATTTTTTTATCAGAAACTCAGATGAGTCAGAGAAGTAACTTCCAGTAAACGTCTACTCAAACATAAACATTCACAAGTGTCTAACCCAGCAGGGGAACAAGTGAAAAGGTCTTTGTGTCAGTGGGGTGTGTGTGAAGAACAGCATGTGACTGTTCTGTCTGGCCTCTTAATTGAGATTTTTTTTTTTTAAACTGTTTGTTTGCTTAGAAATGTATGATCTGCCAAAAAAGACATCAACAGCATTGAGGGAATATGCTTAAAATACTTCAAGGATGAGTCAGTGATTGTAGAGTTTTACTGTAATAGGGATACATTTCTCACCATATTAACCTTGGTGTTTTTTGTTTTAATTAACTAGTCTGCTTTAGGGTTTTAGTTTATAGCATAACCCAAATGCCTGATAATTGATGTTTTTGTAGGTGTTGTGCAGTGTGTTTGTTTATGGTGACACACTGACTGTAATTTTCCTGTAAACATTGCATCATCACTGGCTGTCAGTATCATGAACAACTTATTTAATAGAGCGGCCAGAGAAATACAACTGTTTACAGAAAAACACATCTGTTTAGAAAATACTTTTATTTTTAAAAACTGTACATACTACTTATGAGTTAAAAAGGGTTAAAATATAATAATTTTTGGGCTAATTTTGTAGATAACTGTTACACAAGTGATGGAGTCAGAGCCGCATGTTCAGAGTCAGCAAAGGATTTGTGAATTTTTTGCTTCACTACAGTATGAAATCTCTTACCTCACCATCTGCTTTGCCAATGGGTGAGTGTAGGATGAAGTCAGGAGGAGCAACCACATCGACCAATGCCACGGCGTCATCCTTTAACTAAACAGAGATTATAAAGGCACTTTCTATTATGTATGTTTATTTAGATGAACATGCATTAAAAACACCAAGGTCATGAGTTTGGTTCCTAGTGAGCACATGGGTCAGTTTGGATATGGCCACATACATAAATGTAAATACTTTCATTTTTCAAGCATATTTTAGTGAGGCTGTCTACATACATTTAAATTACAACTACTATAAAGCCCACCTGCCCACACAGAGTGAGAATGGCTGTCTGAATGAAGTCAACCGGTTGTCGGCCAGAAAAATAACCTCCTAAAAACACAGACAGTCCAATTAAACTCAAACAGTTCCACTCATGTCTCTTACATAACAAATAACATCAAATGTGTATAGGAAACCAGGGTAGCAATCATTGGCTGACCTTGATACAGTATGGCCATGTGGTTGGTGATGGACCACAGGCCGTAGAGAGCACATAGACGCCCAAGAACTGATCTGAGACCAGCTGGAGTCTGTTCATCTTCAACCATGTCATGGAAGCGCTGCAGCACCATGTGTTCAATATAAGCAATAGCCAACGAACGACAGTAATACACCTAAAGGCAGAGAAAGATTGAGTTTAAGGAGTAAGTCCAACAATCACAGAAAGCGAATTCAAACAGGCTTGTCCAGTAAAAGGGTGACAGCATTAACAGCACAGCACAAAGACACAAGTTACCAGAAGAGAGTGTGACCTACATAAAGAAAAGCCAGGAAGTGACGGTACAATAACAGACATGACACACAGACAAAACACTTAGTGGGACGGTTACAGAGAAAATATATATACACACACAACCACAGCAATGTACTTGTGTCTGGTTGCTAGTGAATGATGCGTTGTGTTTAGTAGTTGACTTTTTTTGTAGGACAATGCACGATGAGCTCTGATGCAAAAGCCCCTAAATGCCACCTCTGTCAATAATAAAAATGATATTGACAGAATGCTCTCAGTGCATATTACACGTTCATGTTTGCAAAATCCATTAAATGAGCAAATTCAGCAAAGTCCTCTAAGTGCAGCGAAGAAGAATGGGATGAAAAAAAGTCCTGTGACAGTTTTTGCAGCACCCCATCGCCTCACTCTCAGCTAGTACATCTATCCCAGTTTATCATCAAAATGTAATTTTGACAAACACTATTTGATGAATCATGCATAACAGAACTACAAACATACATACATAATAAAAGCAAATATGATGATTTTGGATTTAATAAACACGATCTGCTTTTTGTTTCTGTCATTGATTATTCCTCCTAAGATAAGTGATTCAATACAGAACTCAGTAAGTTTACTTGAGGGTGGAGACTCAGTCTGGACAGTCTCCAATATCATTATATCATACGAACTTTTAACTGACTGCATGTTTATATGAGGTTAGACCCTCATACCAGCAACACACCCAACCATGTGCTTTCATTTCATTCTGCTTTATTACCATGTTTGATTTGGTGTGATGCTTTTACATCAGAAATGTAATGCTAATAGTTTTTAAAACATTTTGAATGTGACTTTGACCCCATGGAGTAGTTTCATAGATAGACATACTGTAGACAACTTACAGTATAGAAAGTAGATATATACATCTAACTAAATATGATATGGCCCTTCAAGATGTAAAAGTCAGACAGCAGCAGTTCTTTGAAATGCCCGGTGTGAGCAGATTTGCAGCTCAGTGGTATAGATATTAAGTATAGGGATATGCTTGAGGCAAGTGCCTGTTTAGTGTTTAAAACATATTTGAGAAACCAGAGGTCTGCTCTACATTAGATGCATTAGAGTCACAGACTGGACGGCACTTTACCGCAGATATAAATGGAAAAGATTAGAGTGCATTAACTCCATTAATCATTCAGATCCTGAAAGTTTAATAACATATTGGTAACATAAGAGTATTTTACTCTTCAATAAAATTTCCACAGAGCTTTTCAGATCAATGAGTTTTGTACAAAATCAGAGCATTTGAGGCAAGCAGAACATAGTTTTTTTAAACCATACACCACACAAACATATTGTATTATACCAAATACACAAAAGAACATTGTTTTTTTAGCAATGAAATAGGTGCACTTTAAAGGAGGGATCTAATGATATTTTATGCATTCTGACTTATTAACACAGTAAACCGATGGATTCTCATGCTTAACATGGCAAAAGTCTTACAGAACCATTTGGATGTATGATGGAGTATTTCTGTGCCGTAGTTTTCTTCAACTACTGATTCTGTTGCATAATGAGTGCTGGAAGTACAGTGGAAGTCCTTATATGGGCACATCATCCGGAAGAGCGCACGCACACACCAACCAAGAGCTGACACGGTATAAATGGTCACCAAAGAAGTGTGTTTTTGTTTGTGTTATCACATATTGCGCTTTTTAACAATAAATCTGTATGTAGTTGTTTCCTGTATCATCTCATTAGCAAAATTAGCAGGGCAATTTTAAATGCTAAAGGGTGACTTATAGTTCTGCGTAGGACCACTGCCATAGGCTATATGCAAAGGCTGAGTGTAGCCTAAAGCTAACATTTCCAAAAACATTACAACGCGCCTGTTCTAAGCGGACCGCAAGTGCTGTGATTGGTCCGCTAGACATCAAAAACATCTGCGTCGCAT
The DNA here is from genome assembly GCF_030506205.2 of Paramisgurnus dabryanus. NCBI lineage: Eukaryota > Metazoa > Chordata > Actinopteri > Cypriniformes > Cobitidae > Paramisgurnus > Paramisgurnus dabryanus. The sequence continues at coordinate 44,021,909 of NC_133338.1, forward strand.
TTTCTCATACGCATTTATGCTTGTGATTCTAAAAACAAGTTTTTTTTTAGTTTTGCCCCCCTTTACTCTAAAAATAGCTGGGTTATTTTTTATCCATAATGGGTAAATATTGGACAGAACACACAGCTGGGTTAAAACTCACCCAATGCTGGGTTGTTTTAAACCCAACTGTTGGGTTATTATACCCCATGGTTGCATAACAACAACCCAACATTGGGTCATTTTTAACCAAGCATGTCCAATATTTACCCAAAATAACCCAGTAGTTTTTAGAGTGTTGATACCGTGTATATGCCATGACATACCCGGAGTAGACGTTGCCCACTAGCGAACTGCCTACGCAGAATTAGGTCAGGATTAAAACATACCTGACTGTTGTTTCGGGCCTCAAAGTCTCCCAGTCCAGAGGATTTCTCACGCAACAGCTTCTCCTGGCTCTCACCCAGCAGAAAACACACAAGCCACTTATATGCCGCCAGAGGTACTGAAAACAAATGTTACAATGATGTTAAATAGACAGACAGATCATGCATAACATTGAGAAAGAGTGTGAAATAAAGTTAGACTTTAGAAAATATTGTGTTAGAAACATTGTTGAAGTGAATTAAGTCAAAAGGATTAGAGCTCTTATCCACAAAATAAACATTCAGATAATCAATTCAGAAGCACCGCCGGGTGAGTGAGATGGGAATTCTAGAAGGGGATTCTCCAAACTGGGTCTGTTTTTCTGGGGATTGGTGCATGCACACATTCGATCATAGATTAGGTATCTGGGTGGGAACCGTGACTAAAAAACTAGGTGTCTCATGTTTTGGATGGTTGAGGGATTGGTTGTTATTACTCGAACTCTGGGTTCAATGACAGAAGGATTTCTGTGCATTCAATAATATTAACAGCATGATGTAAACTTTCACCCAGATCAAATACACAAACCATTTGTGTGAACAGGACAGGTCAAACCGAATCGTTCAGCTTTGTTTAGGACAAAAACATGCATAGAAACTAGCTTTCTCATCTTCTAGTAAATAAAAAAAAAAAACCCAATTTCAATCTAATATCAGCTTTCCATGACAACACAGAGTTAAAAAGATAGTTCACCCAAAAAACAAATACTATGGAAGTCAATGGTGCTCAAAAAAAATTTTTTTTCCAACAAAATGTCTTTCTTCATGTTCAGCAGAACAAATACATTTATACAGGTCTGTAACAACTCAAATGTGTGTAAATAATGACAGAATTTTCATTTTTGTATGAACTATCCCTTTAAATACTTATGCACAAACATCTTCACGATGCTTGAAGTAAGTTTAGAAAGGAGTATGATTGTAACATCTGAAGTTTATCTGTTACAGGTAAAGAATGAGAACATTCAAGTCTTAATGCAAAACAGCTGATAACATGAGATACTCTGTGTACCAATATTAAACTTGTTCTAGCTCCCCTAGGTAATTTTGTCACACGATGAGACTGGTGACAAAGTCAGTTTAACTCCAAACAGTCCACCCGCTCTGTTCAACATATTAAAACAATGATCCTCTGACCCCTGTAACCAGGCAATGGTGAGTTGAGTCATGAATGATGTCAATAAAGCAAGCAGATGTTTAGCAGATGTGCAGCTCGCGTTAGGATGTAAAACTCTCCCACTGGAGCCGAAAGGAGTGTGCTTTTTACAGTAAACCACACAAAAACACAGATTCATACATTCTTTTTGTGTAAGGTGGAGGTGTGGTTCTCATTATATTAGGGAAATTATACACAAACATCTCAATTACACAAAATACCCAAAAGTACAATTTTATATTAAAGGCGCCAAAGAATGCATTGAAATATGATGTTAAATGGTTTTGATATCTACAAAAAAGGTATGTGGCTTAATTAAGTTATCCAGAAAAGTTTTTACAACCCTTAGAATTAAATGCTGGTCTATTATTACCTTATTTGAAAGGGTCATGAATAATAATGTTGAGCTCTGCTCTGATTGGCTGTTTCTCAGAGCAGCTCTTTTGAGTAGCTCAGTGTGTGTAAACAGACCTTATGTTTGATCTTCTATTTGACAAAAATACAGATTTTGAGGAATAATCAATTATTCGAAGATTGGAAATTGACGTTTTCTGAGTGGTAAGTTTGTGTTTTTTTTTTCAGTATGTACCTGAAAAACTTAACAGTAAAACTTTAGCCTAAACCCTACCCTAGCATATAGCATTAACTAGCATAAAGCATTAACTCAGCAGTCACACCTTTGTTTTTAGCATTGTAACAATGTTGTAATTAAAGGTGCTCTAAGCGAATTGACGCGTTTTAGACCATAAAACATTTTTTGATACATACAGCAAACATCTCCTCACTATCTGCTTGCTAAAAAAAAAAAACGTGATCTCTGTAGACAGCCCAGGCTTCACAAACGGCAATAACAACACAGTGGCCAAACCTACAAACAGAAACCATAACAAAGTGTTCCAGCCAATAAACGACAAGAAGGATTTGGGGGTGGGGGCTGGGCGCGTTCATGAAAGCACGGAAGGGAGGGGGAGGAGTTAGCTACGCTCCGTCTGTTTGAAAACAATTCAAACATCAACAAAAACTAACGTCTCGCAGATTCGCTTAGAACGCCTTTAATCGCGACTTTAACAATATAGTCGGTGTTCTGTTGAGATTTTCTTGTTTTCCAGCGGTCTTTTGCATGCACTAGGTTTACATATGGAGGAAACGATTGTGTTTGAGGCTCACGATTTGTTATTACCATGTGCAAAACTCTTATTATCTATCTATGCCTAGATAAATACAGTTTTACATTCTACAGTACTGTACCACAACATTAGAGTCCGTTTGTTTATTTGGGTGTGTATGTATAATCAGATAAACTGTATAGATCAGTGGTATAGCACTGCATTAGCAGCACAAAAGGTCATGGGTTTGAACCACTGATCTATATAAATGACTGGATTGCGCATAGAACGCTGAACGTAACAGCGTGAGGTAAAGCCAGCGCAGAGTTCGAGCGGCCATCTTGGTATACCCAACCGGCAGAGGGCGTCATTGACTGCCATTCAAAAACATGATCTAATTTCACCCGCTTTACAGCTTATCAGTCACACAAGGTTAATTTTGCAGATATGTGTACGTAAAATAGTTAATTTTGGTGTTATTTGCAATGTTTATACGTTTAAATAGGGCAGGATAATGGATTGAGTGTGTCTGCTGCATTCTGTTAATGACACGGGTATAAATAAAGTTTTTTTGACATTCAGCTACACGGTCAGCGTTATTTCTCTAAATAAGTTTAGGTAACTTGATAACATAATTAATAAACCAGCAAATTATTGCGTGCACGGTACAAAGCATGTTATTTATTCAGATTTCAGAATGAGCACGTTGTTATTAATACTAAATATGCTGCGGTCTGTCCGCTGATCTGATACTGTAAGAAAGATGAATGTATAATAACAGTTTAAAAAGCAAAATGTACAATGTCAGTAAATAACTATGTACATGGGAAGGACGTTTGCGTTTAATGTACAGGGATACTTCAGATATAAAAACAGAGACTAGTAAAGTGATGTTTTATCATTACAATTTGATAACGTCCATTGAATTAATAGAATGGTTGGGTATACCAACATGGCGGCGCGGTGGCTTCACAATTGTGACGTCATGAGCAATCCAGTCATTTATTTAGATCAGTGGTTTGAACCCAAGAAACACACATACTGATAAAAAATTTATAACTTGTAATGCACTGTAAATTGCTTTGTATAAATGTGACCGCCAAATGCATAAATCATATTTAATGAATAATACCGTATTTTTCTGTCTATAAGCCGCTGTTTTTTCTTGACTGTTGCTGCGTCTTACAATCAGGTGAGCCTTGTAAGTCAGTATGAATTTATTTTGACATTTATTACCGTCTACAACCGCAAGAGACCGCCATATGCTGCTTCTGTAATTATGTAATTTAATGGGATCTGTAATGTGGAATGACGAGTATGCGAACGTCACGCTAGTTGGCTTGTTCGGTTAATTTAACCTATTCAACCTTCCAGGTAAGTTCTGTATGCTATAGTTTAGCTTTTAAATAACTGATAATATTACTTTGAACATATAGACATCTATTCAGCCTGCTGATCTGTCTGCTATTGTTTAATTGAATAACTTGCCTTTCCAGACTAAATGGCTGTTCTTCGCTGGGATTTTGTGAAATAATTTTCTAAATAAACGCGACGTATAGTCCACTGTGACTTATATATTTTATTTTGTCTTAATGACGCATTTTTGAATGATGCGGCTTATTCTCTGGTGCGGTTTATAGTCCGGAAAGTAGAGTAGGGAAAATCAATTTATCAATTTTGTAAACTGCTTGTGCTATAAATCTGGGAAATTTCCATTTAAGGCACATAATGTGAACAGTTAAAGTAAATGCTAGATGACTGATGTGGTTAGGTTGGCTGGTCACATATGTCTGCATATGTGTTGGTGCTATGGAGAATCTCGAGGTAATGTTGCATACCGGCTGAGTTCATGCACTCTTCCACTGAGGCAGCTGTGAACTTGCTTTGCAGAATGCTGCTCATGTCCTTTAAGAAGTTTATGGTCTCAAGAGGCGATTCAATCTTTCCTTTACCTTGACAAGAGCAAAAAAAAAGTAAGGAAGAGAGAGCGATCAAGCAAGCAGGAGAGAAACTGAGATCCAAAATCTACCATGTACACTACTACGTACACTGTAAACAATTACAAAAGACCATTCAAATAACTTTTAATCTTATTTTTATCTTTTCTTTCACTTCTGAAATGACATCTTGACTTCAATCTTGGATGTACAATGTTAGATAAGATTAGAAGAGACCTTGTTGTATTTGCTGAAGCATGCTGAGCAGGTAGTTGCTGGTCTGTTGTAGAAGAACATTGTTATCACCCTCATACGTGCAGTTTGGGTCGTTGTCGTTGCGCATGTCTCCCAAGCGGTTCACTGAAGACAGATAAGAATAAGAAAGGACAAAATGTAGGTATATTAACCCAAATAGAAAAAATTCTGTCTTTATTTACTTTCTGTCTTTATGTTATTTCAAACCCACATGGTGGTAGTTTGTGTAAACACATACAGTATAAATAAGATATAGTATATACTACAGTGGTTTGAAAAAGTGTTGGCCCCCTCCAGATTTTTTATGTTTTTTAATATTTGTCACACTTTAATGTTTCAGATCACAAAAATATTAGTCAAAGATAACACAAGTGAACACAAAATGCAGTTTTTAAATGAAGGTTTTTATTATTAAGGGAAAACAAAATCCGAAACTACATGGCCCTGTGTGAAAAAGTGTCATCCAGCCATTCAGAGGTGGACTTGCTGGTGTGTTTTGGATCATTGTCCTGCTGCAGAACCCAAGTTTGCTTTAGCAAAGGACATTGTCCTTCAGGATTTTTTGGTAGACAGCAGAATTCATGGTTCCATTAATCACAGCAAGTCTCCCAGGTCTAGCAAAACCGCCAAAGACCACCACTATATTTTACTACTGGGATGTTTTTTCTGAAATGCTGTTTCACTTTTACGGCAGACGTAATGGAACACACACCTTCCCAAAAATTAAACTTTTGTCTTGTCAGTCCACACAGTATTTTTCCAAAAGTCTTGGGGATCATCAAGATGTTTTTCAGCAAAAGGGAGACGGGCCTTTATGTTCTTTTTGCTCAGTAGCGGTTTTTGTCTTGGAACTTTGCCATCCATGCCATTTTTTCCCAGTCTCTTTCTTATGGTGGAGTCATGAACACTGACCTTAACTAAGGCAAGTGAGGCCTGTAGTTCTTTGGTTGTTGTTTTGGGGTCTTTTGTGACCTCTTGGATGAGTTGTTGCTGCGCTCTTGGGGTAATTTTGGTCGACTGGCCACTACTGTTTAGGTTCTCCACTGTTCCATGTTTTTGCTATTTGTGGATAATGTCTCTCACTGTGGTTCGCTGTCCCAAAGCTTTAGAAATGGCTTCGTAACATTTTCCAGACTGATCGATCTCAATTTCTTTCTCTCTCATTTGTTTCTGAATATCTTTGGATCTCTTCTTCTTCTTCTTCTTCTTCTTCTCTTATTTAATGGCGGACTGCAAACAACGTTTAGGTGCATGCCGCCACCTACTGTACTGCAGTGTGTATATCATTTCATTTTAGATCCTACTCCACAATCCTGAGTTTTTTAAAAAGGTAAATAGTGCCTTCCTAATAATTCTAATTCCCTCTCCTTCGGATCCCAGTATCCCTACCAGATTCCATTCCCGTCCTACCTCCTGAACCTTATCTTTAAATATCTGTCTTTCCACCTCATTCAATGTACAATACAATACTACGGGTGGGTTGCACCAACAAGGATTAAATTAAGCAGAGTTTAGAGCTAATCTAGGGTTTGTTGATCTCAGTTTAATTTTAATTCGAGTTGTGTTGCACCACTTAAATTTAAACACAGATTAACAAATCTTAGATTAAAACTTTAAACTGTATTAAACCCATCATCTTCGATTTATTTTGTCCGCCATGTTGAATTATTCTATGTGATTAAACAGCAACTATGTTGACATTGTCATTCAAAAAGGAAATAAACAGTTTATGCAAGCAAATGTAATGTGATTTTTGTATTATAAATCACCTACATACACCGGTAGGCTAATCTAAAGGTCTGATTCAAATAAAAACATTTGACAATCTTTTAAAACAATTGTATTGATTAACATATCAGGAAATATTGTGACAGGAAATATCGCAAAGCTCAGATATTGTGATATAATGAACAAGATGTGTTGACGCATTTGTCATTAAGCGCCACCGTGTGTCTGTTCATTCACTGTCTTTCGTCTGACTGGAGCGCGCGTGACAGAGGAGAAGCACATATGAGCCTCGGTAACTTTTTGAGCCGCCAAACTCACTTTGTTGAGACGTTATAATAAACGCATCTTTGAATAGCGCCACCACGCTCGCGATATGTGTTTCTAATCATTTAGCCAGACATTTAATTATAAAAAAAACATATTTAAACCTCCTCATATGCAAGTTTAAAGTTAATCCCTCACTTAGATTTAAAACAGAGTTTAAAGTAATGGAGCAACAGGATTAAAGATAATCTAGATTTACTGTAAGATTTAAACCTGGATCAAAATGACAGTTTAAATTTAAACCTGTTTATTTTTAAACAGGTTTAAACTTTGGTGCAACGGAATTATTAAATAAGCTTTGATTTAAACCAGATTTTGGCCTAATCCTTGTTGGTGCAACCCACCCTACATGTTCAATATTTTCTTTAACCCCAATCTTTGGATCTCAACATGATGTGTAGCTTTTCAGGGTCTTTTGGTCTACTTCACTTTGTCATGATTTGTCAAATGATTTCTTGATTGCAAACAGGCGTGGTAGTAATGAGGTCTGGGTGTGGCTTTGGAAATTGATTTCAAGTGTGATAAACCACAGTTAAGTTATGTTTTAACCGGGGGGCAAACACTTTTTCACACAGGGCCATGCGTTTAGATGTTTAGACTTTGTTTTCCCTTAATAATAAAAAACTTCATTTAAATTTGTTTGCTGATCCAAAACATTAAAGTGTGACAAATATGCAATAACATAAGAAATCTGGAGGGGGCAACATTTTTTCACACCATTGTAATACATATATTAGAGTTAAATATGTATGAAGAGTTCAGATGCAAAACCTTCTACTGTAAGTGTGTCTTAGTTAATGTTTAGGCTCTTATGTTTAGGTTCAGTACTTTTACTGTAAAAGCAATTAAAAGGTTATTAGTCAGTAATTAAGAAGCCCTAATTTCACAAATGTCACTTTAGTCATTTCACTGGTTTTAAACAAATTTGACAGTCTTTTCCTGCACAACCAATAGCATGCAAATACTCCTAAAATCACTAAAGAGGCAACTAAAACACTGAATATGATGAAAGTCAAAGGGAAAAGAAGAAACTGAACCACACAAAGATGCTGTGAACCATGTGGCTGCCACATTCAGGTTGTATTCAGGTCCAAGTGCTCACAAGGGACCCAAGTTTTAATGTGGTCCATGGTTGTTTCTCATTTTTCTTCAGTGCACTTTGAGGACTTTGCTAAAAAAAACGACGTGGGGTTTAACTTTCAAATACCTATCTGTTCTCCTGGATTTCCCTTTCATCGTCACCTGGACTCCAATTCCCAGAATCTGTCAGTTCTTGATTGTGTTACCCCCAAATTACTCTGTGCGTAATTAGAGACACTAAAGTTATGTTTGTGATTCCTCATCTGTTCTGTTTTATCTCCTTCGTCACTATCGTCATCGTCTTCTTCACTGTCTGTCACACGCAAACCTGACATTAACGGATTCTGCCAACAAAGTTGTATTTTAGAATGAACCAAGGTTGGGATAAGGGGATTTGAAGCTAAAGTATTTAATAAAATTATAAAACATGGCGATAGCATTTGTTTAATATAATTATCTTACTTTTGACGGAGGTGGTATTTAGCGGCTTTTGCATCTGAGCTCTTTATACATGTATAGTATCCATGTATAACCAAAATGACAAAGTACCAAAATGATTAAGTACCAAAAATGACAAAAGCTCAATAGAAAGCAAAAAGTGCAAAAAAAACCCTGAAATTCCACATAAGACAACGGTTCAAATGTTATAAACATAATCATATGTGAATAAACATAGTTTGTCATTATGTATAAAATGTATATTAAGTATATTATGTTTGTCACTGTACAAAAAGGTTTCATAAAAATTAGGGATGCACCGATACCACTTTTTTGGAATACGAGTACTTGCATTTCAGTACTTGCCGATACGGATACCGAGTACTTAATAAAAAACATCATTTAAATTTACAGGTAACAGCTTTAGTCATATAATTTAACAAAAAAACAAGGGACTAGTTTTCCATTTTGTTGTAAACTCTGCCTCTTTGGACAACACAAGAGGCATTAAACCCTTACACGCCGCTCAAACATAGACATTTCTCAGACCGTGGTATCGGGGGACTTTTAACGAGTACTTTAGAAAATGTGGTATCGGTATCGGTGCATCCCTAATAAAAATTCTTCAATAATCTTCCTTTTGTGTTCAGTGGAAAATAACATGAATGAACATGCAGGTGAGTAAATAATGGATTTTTTAAAATTACACAAATTTCTTTTAAGGCATTTAAGTGGTTATGTGAATGCATTTTATCATCACGACACCAACCCATTATCTTCATTATGGTTAGCTATTTTTGAGGATTTAGAGATTTCTCACTTGCAAGGAATCCATGTCCTCCACATGCTTCCCGACATTCCTGAATGGATCGCTGGGCTATCCACGATCCTAGAGGTTTACTAGCGCATGATATGGCATGAATCTCTCTGCCCAGTTCAGCCTGATAAATGATCAAAGAAAATGTACAGTTAAATAGTATGAGAAGATTATTTACTTTTTTTGTTTAATGTACTGTACATACCTGTCTGTCACTTTTGTCCTTCATCATAAGACCAAGCTGAAATTCCACATAGTTCATGATGAAGGATTTTGTGAAAATCTCCAGCGCGTACATTGCTGCCAGGTATGGAATCAGTCGCCATTGCTGTAACAAACACATAAGCAAGACTGGTCAAAAACAAAGCAGCTTACCTTATCTCAGCTTAAGGCAACTTTAAGTAGGCAAATATTGAGTTTCAGTTCATTTCCACTAGAGTCTACACAATGCAAAATGAAAATAAATCTTAAACCTGTAGCTGATATTCCAGCACTGGAATCTCTTCATCCTCTCTGGGCCCAAACTGTCTGCGTGTGGCAGAGAAACGGACAGCAACAGTCATAGCCAGCTTTAAATTGACCAGTGCCATCCGGGTAATGCCCACCCTGCCTGCTGACAGAGCCCCTAAAGATGCCCCAAACCGCTTATTGGGGTCCTGTGAAGGTGTGTTGATAGGACATAAGATAAAAAGAAACCTGATGATAGCAGCATGAATGACAAGAACCACCAAAAATATGGGGAAATGATTGCTGATTATTCATAAATAAAGTTAAAATTATATCACACGTCACTAAAGAGGTTAAATCTGCTCTGTTTGTTTTAAGAACACCCCTTTATGTCATTAAAAGAGGCTGATGGCCTGTACTCAAAAACTTCCTGTTCGTTTCACATGACGGCAAGTGAATTCCTTCTTGTACATCTTGCATAGCACAGCTGCGGAGTTAACAGCTGCTGCTTTAATGGTACTTTCCCTTAAGAAAAAAATTATACTTGACAGAAACAGACCACAACAGGTCAGTTTCTCTTTGAGATTTTTAAGGTAATATTAATGCTGAACATGCACTGCGAATTAAACATTTGTTTTATTTAATTTATTAACAAAATAGTTCTTACCTGAAAAGGGGAAATGTAGCGCCCATCCGGCGAAACATCTCCTGTTCTGTTTAGTAAGTTTTCCCGTGGAATCCTCACATTATGAAACATAGCAAAACTGAAATGGGAACACACAGATATCACATATTACATATTTCACTGGTACATGATCATCTTTGACTTAAATTCTGAAGACTCAATTTTGTCATTTAATACATTTCCTTTACGTATACCACCATCTACTGGCCACACACTGTTATTTTAGATGTGTGTTTTTGGTCCACAGTACCACAGAAAACTTACCCATTGTCCAAACCATTATGACCCAGTTTTTTTCCAATGTCTCCAACCATCACACCTGGCATCGGAAGCAAGGTCTTTGGATCCCTGACCTATAAAATTAGGTTACATTAAAACACAGTTGCTTTCACAGATAACAATAATAAGGAAATTGTATTTTCACACATACTTGGACCACAAAAGAATGCAGGCCATGACAATTTCCATCCGGTGTGTACAGCTGGGCAAACAGGACCGCGTGAGTGGCCGATTTCCCCAAATTTCCCACCCAGAACTTTGCTGCTTCAAAGTCTGGAGTGTTTATCACAAATTCCTAGAGTTTGGATAAACCGTTTGAGAAGACAGATTAGGTTGTAATGAATGGCAACTTTAGAAAAAGTGACAATTTTACTAATGATTTTTTGTTTTTGTTTTACAAAAAGCAAATCCTAAAACATTCTGCCCAACATCTTTGTACTTTAGGAAGAACAAAAGTCATACAGGTTTGCAACAACATGTAGGTGAGTAAATATGGATTTTTCAGCAAAATATCCCTTAAGGCATCTTTTAAATATAGACATCACATATTCGCAACGGTAAGCATATAATAATGATTTATAGTTTGCTTGATCAGGGTCAGATTTCGGAAGAAATTTGACATTATATAACTTATTGTGATTATGTCACATCCATAAACTGAAAGAAAAGGCCTCGGCTAGGGGTGCAACGGATCACAAAACTCACGGTTCGGATCAAATTACGGTTTTTGAGGCACGGATCGGATCATTTTTCGGATCAGCAAAAAAAGTATGGGAAAAATCTAATAACAAATCAAGAAATTACAAACATTTATAAAAAAGAACAAAGTTGCACATTATGTAAGGTCTAAAATCATTAGGTACAGAAATAAATTGAATAATAACACTTCATTTATTGTATAAGTTATATTATTATATTATAAATTAATTATTATTTTTTTAAAGCTTCAGAAGTGATTTTCTCTTTGTCTAAGGTTGTTTGATTAACATTAATGAGACAGACTTAAGGAGGTCAATTGAGCTTACTGTCTCTTTAAGACAAAATATGCACAGACTGCATATCTCTCTGTGTGTGCACTACTGAGTCCCCTCAAACGCGTGCACACACACAGACAAAGGGGCAAATTACAAACGGCGCAGCATAAACAGTCTCCCACATAACAACGTTACATTGTTTTTATTGCTCTGTTAGCCAAATGTATTTTAATGGACTACAGTATGAGAGAGAGTAGCGCAACTCTCTGAAGTTTACACATCAAGAGTTCTGGTGTTTGAAGGATGATTACGTCTGACTCGAGCTGGACCGGAGTCACCGGACGCAACCGCACGTGCGTTTGTGCGTAAAGTAAACTGCTCACTTTAGCGCCTTTTTGCAGTTAAACGGTTTAAAATCACTTGAATGTTAACATTTGCAAACCTTTGAAACCCTTACAAATGATAAACTTTCCCTATTTAAATTTGCGTATTAATCCGAGAATCACATGCGAGCCGAACCGTGGGTCGTGATCCGAACGGATCACGGATCAACTGCGATCCGTTACACCACTAGCCTCGGCTACTATAGGATGAAAGTAAAGTGAAAGTTAACTGCTTGTCAAGTATGCAACGCATACTCAAAATGTGATCTCTAGATTTAACCCATCCCACTGAGAAGTGAACACACACACACACACACACACACACACACACACACACACACACACACACACACACACACACACACACACACACACACACACACACAGAGAAATGGGCAGCTATCCCTACAGCGCCCATGGAGCAATTAGGGTTAAAGCAACACTATGTAGTTTTTCAACCTTTAAATAATGTCTCTAAAATTATTTCAGTGATAGAACAACTCTTAACTGGACAAATTCTACTGCTGCTGCAACCTGAGCAGCCTCCTAGCTGCTACAAGCACACTCTGAAAGTCGAGGTGGAGGGTAGAGCACTCAGCCCCGCCCCTCCCCCTGCCTGCAAAAGAGTGTCTGATACCAGGCACTGTTGCACTTTTCAACCACATGGGGGAGCCGTAAGTCAATTTTACATGGAAACTACATAGTGTTGCTTTAAGGTGCCTTGCTAGACTACGACTGCCCCTAAATGCAAAAATTAAAGGGTTGCAAAGTTATAGTTTGCAGCTGTAAGAGAGTACGGGCGGTTTCCCGGACAAGGCTTATCCTAGTCCCAGACTAATGGCGCTTTTCCATTGCATAGTACCCCACGGTTTAGATTGGGTCAGGTCAAGTCAGCTCACCTCACTTTGGCTTGGTTAGCTTTTCCATCGAGTTTAGTAACACTTCGGAGTGGAAGGGATTATAGGCGTGTCGTTATATTTGCGCTGCCTACTGCTGTGACATCATACAAGTGAGGGCGTTGTTGAAATGCTTCACATCCCCATTCATTAATTTCTCAGTCCGTCACAAAATTAAAATTGACCACCACAAATAGATGTTTGCACATCGCGTTTATCTCTACCTCTGTGTCACATGACAGTTTCTGTACGTGGCATCAGTCAAAGCGCTCCGCTGAGCCTCATGTAAGTTGCAATTTTACCATATATGTGGACGTGCGCGTCACGAATGTGCCGCCACAAACTGCAAGCCTGGAAAAAACTGCCATGGTGTTCCTGACTTCCACTTGTGGATGTTTTTATTGCTAAAAGGGAGTTTGGGAACTTATAGCAGAGCACAGATGACAACATGTTTGCTCGAGACAGCGCAAGCTAGCACGAAGGTAAAGCTAATATTTTACATTATAGCGATGACGCTGGTAGTGACGATTCTCTCAGACCAATCAGTGATCTACGGTGTTTTTGCATCACGTTTTGATATCAGCTCGGGTCGCTTGGAACCGCAACTGAGGTGGTACTAAAAAAAAAGTAACAGGTACTACGTACTGCACCCAGTGGAAAAGCCCCCAAAAGTAAGCTGACCCGGCCCAAACGGTGGGGTACCATGCAATGGAAAAGCGCCATAAAATGCATTTTTGAGCAATTTGAAAACACCTTGCACTGACATATTTTAACACATCAGTACCATTGTTTTGTCTAAAAAGGCACAGTATAGTTTGTAAGGTTTGTTTGTAAAAACTACTTAAATGTCCTTATATGACTATGGTCTAGTCCTGGATTCATCTAAACCCTGTCCTGGAAACCACCTTTACATTTTGAAATTTCTCTAATATCTCTAGGTAATAGTCAATGGAACTGGGCAGATCATTGCATTTGTCAAGAGTACAGTTAATAGTGTGTGTTCATTGGCTATAAAGTGTAAGGAGTAACAAAGACGTACCTGAGTGCTGGGATCATATGTAGCTGTTGTCCTCATTGCTCGTGTGTTGCTACCATGGCTCAGCTCTGTTAATGCAAAGCAGCCAAATGCCTAAAACAGACAGAACCTATATTAACATGGTGCCTTATGTGTTTTGCTATAACTAATGTCAGCAGGTAAATATTAGTATTGAACACGTCATCTTTTTCTCAGTAAACATATTTTTTAAAGGTGCTATTGACACAGAATTTGCAGATGTTGGTAACAATCCACACATTCAAAGAAATCACACCATAGAAGTCTATAATTTAAGTTATGTTTAATAATGTAAAATGACAAGGGGAAAAATATTGAACACGCTTACTGAAATGTATTTAATACCATGTACAAAAGCCTTTGTTGGTAATGAAAGCTTCAAAACTCTTGTATGGAGAAACTACTTGCATGTATTGCTCGGGTGTAATTTTGACCCATTCTTCCACTCAAAAATCAAAATAAGTGTTCAATAAATCAAAGTGTCGTGTTAGTGTCACAGTCTGGACTTTAGCTACTTATTATATTATTGTTTCATCTTCACCTGCCCACATTTGTTTAATTATTGTTGCCACCTGTTACTTGTCATTATCAATGTGTATTTAAGCCCTGTGTTTCCCCTTTTACTTCATCAGATCTAGTCTTTGTATCATTTTGTATAGTACTATGTTCCCATGTATAACCTGTTGAAATACCATTAAACCTATTTATATCGTACTCCTCGTCTTCCTTGTGTGGCTAACATGACAGTTAGGTTGCTTGTCACTGGTGGTAGACCACTTTTATGTCGGTGGGTGATGATGTTTTTTTTCACCTGTTACCACCGCACGTATATTTCAGGTCTTAAAAATAACACAAAATGTGTTGTTTCAATAACAACATAGAGATGTGGTAGTTAAAGAAAACACATTTAGGGACAACTGTTTAAACTAACACAGAATGTGGTGTTTTTAACACATCCGTTTTTAGAGCACTGTTAAACGGCAGCAATTTACTGAAACCTGCTGACAAAATCTTACAAAATCTCTGACAGTAAATACTGAGAAATGGAGAAAAAAATAAGCCAAGCACTCCAGACAAAGAACTCTTGGACCGCTAACAAATACTAATTTAAAGTAACATGTGCTAAAGCCCTTATAATTAAACATAAAAAATGTGCTGCTTTTTATTCATAGCGTGTTGACATTTTATATTTCATGCAAAACAACATACTGGGTATAATTTAATATTTTTTGTTCAATTAAAATATTACATTTTAGAACTGTTTTTGTCATAAATTTTCTTTCGGTGGGCCGCGAAAGAATGCACTGTACACAAGGGTTGCCGCACGCTGAAAAAGTTTGAGAATCACTGCATTAGCCTACTATCAGTTGGCAGCAGATTAAAAAGTTTTTTAATAATTTTAAATATAGATTTATGATTCATATAAATGAATTAACTAATAGTTTATTCTGCTTCAAAATAATAATGATTCTTATTCTTCTATGATCTTTTTCAAGATCAATAATATAAGTTTAATGACACAAAGACAAAAAATAACTATTATATTTATTAAAATTAAGCTTGTTTATTTTTATTCCATTTATTTATTTATTTATTTATATACATTTATGTATATATATGTCTTTCTGCACCTCGTTTTCTTCAGGGGTCCAATTTTTTTTGCCTCTGTCATTTTACATGATTACACATAATTTATGGACATCTATGTTGATTTCTTTGCATGTGTGGATTGCATGAGTTGTTATCAATTTCTGGTGAAAATTCCATGTCAATAATAGCACCTTTAAAAATGTATTTACTAAAAAAAGGTAACGTGTTCAATACTTATTTTACCCGCTGCATCTTTATAAATTTTATATGGGTCAAAAATATAGTGCACATTTATTGTGCAAACTGAACTTGAAATCCATCGATGTACCCCCAACAATGAATATTTCAGAACCTGATTTTTGAATATTTGTTCATGAATGTATAAAAAGGAAAGGAACTTTTACCATCATATTCTCAATGTCCTGCACAAATTTCTTGTGCCTCCGAGATCCCGTGTTTGCCACCGTGGCTCCATACAGCTAACAAGGTAAACATTAAAAAACAGGTTAAAAATAGATCAAATGATCAACAAAAACAGTCTTAAAAGGCACTAAATTAGAATTTCTATTTTTACAGGTCATGACCTACTGTATTGATGGTAAACTGCAATGTATTGAAGTGAGCTTAGTTACCCCTTTGTTAAGGTTAAACTTTGCTCCTAAAGACCAGTCGTACATTCCCAGGCAGTCATTCAATGTTGTCAACTTGAAGGGGTTCTGCACGATTTCATCTTGTGTCAGAAACTTGTATTTAAATAACTGTTTACAGCGACGAAAAGTGATCTCTCTCATCTGCTCCAGAGGAATATCCTCACCCGGCTGCCGGGCAAACAGTGGGTCATTTTCCAGAGTCTGGAACACGTGTTGCTGATCAGAGAGAGAAAGAGCAAATCAAAAGTGTACTGTAGCTCAGACAACTGCATTAGGATTGCTAAGGTTGTGGGTTGAATTCTCAATGAAAACACATACTGTATAAAATGTAAGTCACTTTGTATAAAACGTCTACCAAATGGATATATGTAAATCTGTCTGTCCATGTCAAAAAACACATCTTACCTTGAATGCAATGATTTCTTCGCCATCTAGAAAACGCATCATGTCCTTCCAGTTGAATGATGCTTTCTTCCTATAGATGTCCAATGGACCACTGGGAAGGTCTGGGATGTCCTCTGCCATTTTCTCAATGTATTTGGCGCCAGACAAACTTATGTTCTGTACCTAAGCCACTTAAACAACAAAAAGGATTTTTCACAATTAGATAACTTTGTCCAACTTAATTATTGTACCTCTACAACCCCATTAGCAAGGCTTCATTCACCACAAATGGAGGACCAGGCCAGTATTACTAATATTTGGCCATAATTGAAATGATTAACTTTGAATTTCAATATAAATGAATTCTGTAGATGAGAAACAGAGTCTTAGATGCTGACTTTTAATAAGACACCTGACTTTGTTTATTGTTCACAAATTTAAACAGGGAAAAGCCTTTGTTTTTTTAATGATAATGTAAATTATTATGCAGCATTTTAATGATTATTGCCGACACATCACAACTTGAACTAAACTATTTCTCAGTGTACTATATTAAGGGTGTCACGATTTCGATTTTAAATCGAAATCGATCGAAATTAAGTCACAGCTTCGAACTTCGAATTAAAAAATGGGATCGTCGATGCTGCCACGCGCGCGAAAGTGAGAGAGGCACAAAGATGCAGCGGATTATATTTGAAACAAAAGGGATAGTTTGCCTCAGCTCGCATCAAACGTATAAAACTGAACAAATACATAAGGATTACTACTTTAGTTTATGTTTAGACTTCGGACAGATGCGAGAGCGCGAACGCGTGCACGTGAGACAGAGAGAAGCGCAGCTGCTTATGATGCTGGATTTATTTCAGATGTTATGAGTCCAAGACACGCGCATTAAGTCCATGTGCATTAAGTCCATGTGCGTGCAAGAAGGAATCCTCTCTCTACAAGCTCTCGCGTTAAGTGAAGCCCACATACTCTCATGCGAGTTGTGCAATGTGCATGTTAATGTTAAACTATAATAATAATAATAAATAATGGCATATCATTTTTGTCTTCAAAAAAATATGTAAAAATCGAGAATCGGATCGAATCGTGACCTTAGAATCGAAAATGTAATCGAATCGAGGATTTGGAGAATCGTGACACCCCTATATATTTGACACAGGGTCATTCAGGGTGAAGTTAACCAAACTTTTTATTCAGTACTTACTCAGTACTTACAGAAATGTTGAATAGCAAGATCAACCTGCTTACAGTTAATACTGTATGCTACTTATTTTAAAAAGCAATATCTAAAGAATAACCAGTGTTAAAAGCAGACTTTACTTTTAATGTCAGCTGATTTTTCTTAGCAGACCTACCAATCTCTTTGTAAAAATAAAATGATGATGTCATCTACTGCCATCTTTTTAGATAAGGTAAAAAATGTGTAATTTAGTGTAGTAATCATGATAATATACGACAGTATGCTAAACTTTAGTATAGTTTACTATAGAAAATACTAAAGTATTCTATTTCTTCATGTGGGCTTTGGTTAATTTGACATGGAATGACCTCATAGACTTCAGCAAGGACTTTAAAATCCTTATCAGGCCCAAGCATCAATAATGCATAATTAAAAATGTTTAATTCAGTGTCAAACTGTGACATGTGACAATACTTCAGTTATCAGATAACATTCTGACAATTCAGCTGCCAACCAACTCAATACAAAGTCCAATGTCAGGTAAAACACGTCCGTTTCTCAATCGTAAAGCTGTACAAATGCAACATGCACACCTTTAAATCATTTAAACGACATACGATGTAAAAATTACAAATATATGTTTTGAGCTTAAAAATTTATTGAAGTAACGTTAAACAGAAACCGACAATAACGTTACATTAAATACATTTTTAGCAGAATCTCCGGTTAGCATGTAATGCTATTGTTCTAGTTATATCGTCAATGTCATTTCACCAGTAGAAACGAGAAATATGGTGCAATAGTAACGACTAATACGAAAAGTATTAATCTTGAAAAAAATCAATAAAACATGTTTGTCTTACCTTGTCTAAAGATCAGGACAGCACTGCCGTAACTTCAGAGAGGAGGAAGAGAGCATGAACATAGGAGAACCAATCAGAGAAGCGCTGCTTCTTAAAGGCGCAGTGCACGAAATGTACGCCCACCTCAAAGGACCCTGAAATATGTGCAACCAAGGTAGTATTTTAAAGATTTTAAAGTTTTAGAAAGGTATTACACCTAGATACTACTTTATTTCTTGAAATTAAACCTGTTTGTTAAGATCTGAATGTTGAGTAATTATTGTGACTAACTAGCAAGCATAACATAACACATTAAGTAAAATAAACAAAAAAATCATGATATAAAATAAGGTGGAGAGAGAAGTGAAATAAGGAACATTTAGTTTAACTCAAATTTTAAATTTCATTTCTAAAATTGAACACAGACCCATTATATACAATACAAAATAATTATATAAATTAATGTTCATTAATTTAACTAACTTAAAATAAAATTAAAACGATGTAAATTAACAAGTAATTAACAAGCTTTTACAAAGAAAGTGCTACCATCTATTGTACTGGCTATGATTAATCATAACATAGTCAAGTCAACAGGCTTGCCAGTCGTGCTAGTTTCGTTAAACTACGTTAATATGCTAACAATTCGTTTCACAGCATTAGAAGCTAATTGCTATATAGTACATTCAAGACTGTTTAGCAACTCACGATCACTTCGGCTACGTATACTTTTAAATTATTTATTTTTTTTACAATTGTTTTTATGTAAACTAATAAATAGTTGATTTACATTTGACAATGTTGTCAATCTTCCACAAAAACATGCGATCATTGGTCCTCTAATTCAGTAGGTGTCGTTGTCACTAAAAACCTAGAAAAGCGGTCCTAGAAATGCGGTCCTGAGACTCACATTTTGCAGGCAGATACTACTCCGTCTATAGTTCCATAAACTAATCTATGATAGGATATCTTGTCGATTTTGATATGCAAGTAATATACAGTAATATATTAATAATAAAATAATAGTATTTTTGAATAAAAAAATTATAATTACAATAAATAACTAATAGTTGTAAAAATAAAAAAAATACTAAGGTTTATATTAATCTTAATGAGGTATTCTTAAATTAAGTATTGTTTGCAAGCCCTACTTGGGTCACTGTGGCAGAGGCAAAAAGTGTTCTACTGTACTTGACATAAATTTGTACTTTGTTCTACTTTAATATAAATTGTGCAGCAGGGGGCGCTGTTACGAAGCACTACAAAATGTTATTTTTAAAAGTTTATTTGATCCACTTTGTTATCTTGTGAGTTCTGCCGTCATATTGGAAGGCCATTGACCTACTGAACAAAGCTGCAACCTTTGCACACAGATAGAGAGAGTAATGTAGATAAAACAATGAATCATATTCATACACTTGGTCCATGCATTCATTAAAAAAGTATATTCATGCATAATAACATTCACAATAAAAACTAACTACATGCTTTACTGATGAGGTAATGAGATTAGAAGTATGAAATCATTCTCATAGGCTACCATCGCAAACATCCTATGTTTTTGCTTTTAGGAGCCCTTTTCTCAACAAACTATGACAAAAGTGCACATATTGTATAGATGGTCATTAAAGAATGGAGGCTGCAAAAGCTAGGACACTGAGAACACTGAGAAAAAATACCACATATCAAAGAAGTCACTATTTATATTCCTAATACATCATTCTTATTTTTAAATACATACGCAACTCGTTTTTCAGCACAGACCCTAAATTCTGAAATCTATCATTACCCCCACACATTCTCATGACCTTTCATGTCTTCTCTTCCTCTGGGCTCACTCAATCCCCCTCTTCCCCTCTGTTTTGTCTATGGAGACCAATGACAATGTGGTTAATCTGGTGACCCATTTTTTGCCCCTGTCAGGCCTAAAACACAGAACTGACAAACACTAAACAAAAACTGATAGATTGAGCATGCATGAGTAAGCAATAACTTTATGAATGCTTTGTGCATGCCCTTCAAAGACCTAATGATACTCATTCATTTTTGTATTTCACACTAAATGTCCAGTAACAACTTCATTTAAAAAGTTTTGATTTAAATTAATTCTAACAGAAATGTTTCTATGGTACGTTGATGATCATGCAATATGATATGAGACAAAAGGGGTTGGCCTCTCTCTAACACACAGAGCAAAGTAAGTGGTATCTATAATGGTTAATGTAATATTTATGTCCTTCATTTCCTGCTCTTTCTCACGATAAGAGCACGTGTAATGTAAATGCATCTCGAAACAGGGAAGTGCGTTGTTGTGATGTACATGAATGCTATTTTACATTGTACATCTTTTCATTTACTTCCTTGTGCGTCGGTATGTACAAAACATGTGCGAAAAACACTACCTTGACAAGCTTCTGCATTTGTATAACCAAAAACTTCATCATTTCCCCCTTCCGATACGAAATGCGCTTTATGTACACATCCCCAGCCAGTAGGTTTAGGGTGTGTCCGCCCCGTCAATCAAGACTTGCTCAATCCGCAGGCTCCGCCCCCTCCGCTCGCTCCCGTGACTGTCAACTCGCCGCGCCGCTGCGTTCAGCGAGACTTTACTCAATCAAGGGATTTAACATCACTTTCGGACTACAAAAACTTACTTAAACAACGGCGCGAACGTTATTAAAGCGAGATGAACTTTTACTAGGGGCGATCGTCGTTGTAAAAAGTAAGATTTTGGTCACATTAAGTGTTTGATGGCTGCTGGGGATGGAGCCCAGCTGCCGGCGACCGTAGCGGCCAGCAGGAGCGTGGAGAAGGCGCTGGAGGAGGCTGCGTCCAGCGGAGCGCTCATCCTTTCCAACCGTAAACTCAAGGAGTTTCCACGCACCTCCAAAAACTATGATTTGTCCGACATTACACACGCAGGTAAGTGGGCTAAAAAGCAAGCGGGGGAAGGGAGTGTATGTATTGGTTTATTTAATGTCCTTTGTTTGAATCTTTTCACCTGCGCCCCATCTGCAACTGCAAGCGCCACCACCATCATCACGCCCGCGGCCCCGAAAAGCGGATCTCACTTTCTTCATCACTGTCGGAAGTTGATCGCCGTCACTGCTGTTTCTGAAAGTGTGTCACAGCCCATGCTTGGATTTGCAGGGACTCTGTTGTGTGTTAGAAGTCATGTTGTTGAGTTTGGGGCTGGTTTGTTTTGAGTTTGCTTTATAAATTAAAGACATCTGCGCTTCTCTTCCTGTTGTGAAGTGGAAACTGAACTTGGGCTGAGCCATCTTACCACAGCACAGAGCAACACATGCTGTAAAACCTAACATGTGATCTCAGTGCAGTAAAAAGCTCAATTAATATAAAATGTTATTGTTGTACTCGGCTCATTTGCAGGAGAATTTGCATTGGTGGGGAGGATGTGATGGTGAGATTCATTTTGCCAGCAGCACTAATATGACCATCTGCTCCTCTCCCATACAAAATGGGTATAAAGCAGTTTGTCTTTGCTCCACACAAACCCCCACACGCACATGGTCTGATGTAGAGCAGTGGATCTGAATCATATTGACTTGAAGGCTCCCCCATTGTCCCCCTACTCACAATTTCTACCTGATATAAAATTATACAGTTTGGCATACCTAGAAGGATGTATGTTTGTTATAAAAATAGCAATGTGCTACTTTAGGTGCTTATTGTAATGCTTGTCGTACATTAAATAATATAAAGTCATCCTGAGGCCCTCTACTGACCCCCTGTTTGAGAAACACTGCTGATGAGGACTATCAGTGCACTTCACCATTTAGTTTGGGCTCGGGCCATAGATCATATCAATGTGTGGCTTTTCATGCCATTTAGACAGATTTCAGTTCCTGTACCTCTTTTGTGACTTGTTATGTGATCCTCTGCCAATAAGTAGTTTAAATGGCATTGTGCACTGAGATTAATGCATGTGCATCTGCAGTATTCAATCATATTAGTATTCAATGACTTTATATCTTTCTTAAATGACAAATATCAGGTGATATTTGTATTAATAAGGTCAAAATTTTGTCTTACTGTATGTTGAGGTCACCAATGTAAAACTATAACAGATTCGATCCAGACTGATTCGCTGACACGCACACTTCTTATTGATTAAGTAAGTCAAGCATGGTAAGCCCTATTTTAGGTTTAGATTGGCTAATCTTTTATTTCTCTGAATAGGTTTATGACGGCAATTTTCTGCATGGATGCTTGCATTGCTTTGGCAACTGCAGTGACTCCTATAAATCCATGCTACTGTTTGAGATCATGCCGAGGGTGTGGGACAGAAGAACCATTATGGCTAAAAAGTCAAGCGTAGTGTATAAAAAAATCACGTTCCAAAGGCGTACCTACCGTAAGGTGGAGCATGATTACTAGGTGTTGCTCATGTATTATAGCAAAAATTGGTGGTTGCCGTTTTAAGGATAGCTTCTGTGGCATCAATCTATGCATGAAGGTAGGAGGCAAATGACAATGTTTATTTTGCTAGAAGATCAACGGCGGCAAAGATCACCTACAGAACTGTACGTCATACCTTCAGTGTCCTTTTCTCCTGAAGATTGCTCTCCAATATGGACTAACTTCCCTACAGGAAGGTCAGGGGTTCAGTCCTGCAGGGTGTGCGTGTGCTGCTGTAATTCCTGTGATGGGGAACAAAGCCCAGTCTCATCAAGTACACCCAGACCCTTTAATAACAGAGCGCTACACCATCTCATAACCTGAGCAATAACACAGACACTGTTGACTTAACAACAACAACACATGCCTGACAGTGCAGTTTAAGTGATTTATGGAGAAATTACATCCCAGTGTCTATTTAAGAGAACTTAAACGAATTCATCTACAGCAGTAAGGACAAGAAGATGGATAGATAGAAATAAAGGAGTTTGTAAAAACTAAAAGGGGCACCAAAAATGTGACTCGATGGGAGAAAACAAGGCCATAAGGAGGGACCTCTGAATGAAAAAGTAGCGAAACAAAAATATTTTTTTTTCCGAACAGCTCCCACACACACTTGTGACGGTGCCTGGGGCATGAACGTGTAGCCTGTCACACAGTGCCTCATTCAGAGGGATGCACGCAGCACGCTCCATACCACAACTAAACCTCACAGCAGCTGATAGAAAGAAGGAGGGAGAGGCCTTTTTTGATCAAATGGGCTCGTGGGCCGCTCCTATTGTCGTGAAATTCCCGAAATAGGGACCCTCCTCTTCCCCCGCCACCCCCTCAGTTGAAATCCCGTTCGGCAGACCCTTCTCCATTGTCTGAGGTGGGCTTTGCTTCTCGCTCTACTTATCTCACACTGTCATCATCTTTCTATCTCTTTTTTTGCTTTGTACCAATTCCCATTTTTCCAGGTCATGGTACAACATCTTGAATTTAATCTGTATGATGTGTTTTTCCAATTGAACACTCTTAAAGACATTCTTTCCTCATGGTCTTTTTCACAATAGTCAGTCTATTGATCTCTTACTGGCCATTAGTTAGTGTTTCCTGTCGAGTATTGGCCTGTAGGCATGGTAGTTTATATAGTGGTTCTGTTTGTCTGGATATTGACCTAATAACTGTCTATTAGACATTCACTACTACAGTATTAGCATGTCGGTTTAGATCTGATTTGGTTGCGTTGTTTGTTCAAGTTCAGTGATTGGAACAAGCAAACAAACTCATTCATTAGAAAATTCCAAACATTCTATCAGGAAAAAATAATACTTTGTTTTTGTGTGTAAAAGCTGAACACTTCACAACTGGTAAAGGACTTGTGGGTATTTGTATGACTCTAATACACCTAGGGGGCGGTTTCCCGGACAGAGATTAGACTAGTCCTAAACTAAAATAAATGTCCAAAGCTGTCCAAACTGAAAACAACTTATGCTGACATATCTTAAAATACATCAAAATGCACACAAGTCATGTTTTTAGTAAGGCATGCTTGTTAAAACTAGTTACATTTCCTGATAAAACTAAGGCCTGTTCCTGGCTTAAGCTAATCCCTGTCTGGGAACCACCCCCTACAGTTTCCAGCATATCATCATTCACCTGTTTGGTGTGATCCACTTTTTAGGGTCTGTGTACTTCATATATTATGCTCCCATTCTTAAGACCACAGTGCCAGGGTATCTTAAATTAAATCCCAAGTGCTATTTAGTACTAAAACGGAACAAGCTGAAGCCTTAAGCCAGTCGACACTCGTTTGTGATGTTATCTGTGCCAACCAGGAAGTCACATTGACACCGGCTGCCAGACAGTCAAACACAGCACTTCATAAACACAGTCAATATAATAACAGGTTGACTTCTGTGTGACTTCTTTAAACAGGACGTATGATGCTTTAGATGTATGCGAAAGGATCATTTCGCAATGCCGCTAGTGAAAAACACAGTTTCATGGATTAGGGGCCAGCGCATAAAACATTTCCTGTTGCAATAGGATGTGGCAAAGATGGAACATTACTAATAAATATTAAACATGTGGCTTCACAGTTTTGTCTATACAAAGCAACCTCAGATTGGAGAGCGTTTTAAATGGTGTTGAATTCTTTATACCTGTACCAGACCTTAAATAATGCATGTGTGTTTTGTAAGAGTATGTGCTGCTTTTAAGTGTCAACTGAGATTTTTGCATGTTCAATCCTGCAGTGCATGTACCTATGTAAAAAATGCACATAATTCACACAGGTTTTGCGTGAATGAGATTTGTTGTGTGAACGTACTAGCTGTGTAAGAGTCTGCACACTCACTGTTGCATAGTGTAGTTCTGTTTCGCCTTGCAGTTGCATTTCCACCATACAGTTACCGGATGTGGGCTCCTCGACTTCTGCTTCTCTTCAGCGACAAACCTCTCTCTCTCTCTCTCTCTTTCTCTCTCTCTCTCTCTCTCTCTCTCTCTCTCTCTCATTTCACTCACACTTTTAAAGCACAACAGATGGTCTGAAGTCTCAAATCTCATGAGAGTTTAAGAGGAGCACAGCTAGAAACCTTTGACTTACTGTATTTCTTTCAGTATTTTTTTTATTTTAAAGAAATGATATGATTTGCTACTGCTAAATAACAAATAACATCCAACATTACACATGGGTCTGTTAAGAGCCATACTTTTAAGAAGATTTTAACAAACAAATCACTCCCAAATCAGAAATTAGCACCACAGTCATTACTTACACCGAGTAGGCTATTTAAATAAAAGAAAAATGAAAAATAAACAAATGAAGTTCAACTAACGGCGCATTCACATGGGGCGTAATCGTTGACGCTTCGCATTCACTTTTAATGGGTGACTTCAAGCATTGGCGAACTGAATTGTGGATCCGTCGGTGCCGCGTCACTGCCGTGGCTCGCAGCAGAAGTTGAAAGTTTCTCAACTTTTCAAGCGGCAACGCGAACGTCCGCCAATCAGATTGCTTTATGCAAATAACCTAGGCAGAGCCAGCCAATTACGTTTATGGAAGACCCGAGCATGTGCTGCGGCCACTGTGATTGGCTGTTGACCACGCTTTAGACAAGCCTTCCGTCAAGCGTTAACGTCAAGCGTTAACACTTTCGCCCCGTGTGAATATGCCGTAACTGTAATAAATAAAGAACACGGTAGCATACTTTCAATATCAAGTTTATTTACTGACCCTCATGCCATTCGAAATGTTGGTTACATTTTTCGTCAGTAGAACAGTAAAGAAGATAATTTGCGGAAACCCCAGTGCTCTGTCAGTCAATGGATCCGCCACTTCCACAGAGTTTAAAAAGCAGATATATCTAATACAAATGTAAATCCCATGACTCCTGGTCACACTAGCCATGTTTCCATCACCATAATTTTATGCGCATTTTGAAGTATCGCATCAAAAACAAGTGATTAAAAATCCTTTAATTAATAAATTAATAACTTAATAAATTAATAATTACTTGCCCCAAGGTAGGGCCCTATAAAATCCGTTTTATTTTTTCCCAAATTCCGTTTTATTTTTTCCCAAATTCCGCTTTCTCCGTTTTCATTTTTGCAAATTCCGTTTTATCCGTTTTCATTTTTGGCAATTATATTTTTTTACCCTTTACTGTTATTTTAGTCATAAAAAGAGTGTGCCTTTAATGTTAATGATTAAAATGTAAATGATTTTGGGAAAAACTGGATAACAGGATTACTTAATGACTATAAAAGATGCATTTACACACGCACACGCGTGCGCGCACACACAACTCAATTCAATGCATTGTTTAGTGTTGTTGCAGAAGGCTACAGCAAGGTGTCAAAGCAGTGGTGCCTTCAGAAGAGCCTTAAACTCATCAATCCAGCGGAACGCGATCCATATTTTATACACAATCGCTTGAAATGCATATAACTTTACAAACATACAAAGGATAGTGATCTGACTTAGGACAGCATGAGCTCGCAGCTCTTTGCACGTGCGAGCGAAAGAGAGCGGTGCCATGATGCAGATGATTATATTTAAAAGGCGAGGGATAGTTAGTTTGCCTCAGCTCGCTTGAAATGCATAAAACTGAACAAATACATGAGGATTTGTGTTCGCACTTCGGACAGATGCGTGAGCGCGTGATACTCAACTTGGTTGTGTTGGCAGAGCTAAAACTTTCTGCTGCTTTTGCTTTTCTGCTTCTGACACTGTTTATGTAGTTGAAACAAGGCTTAGTTTTGTGCATTCACAGTTTCCTCAAGGTTATTTGGGTGGATTCGAGTGACTATGTTCCAGTTATTTCAGAAAACAAAACATTTATTATCCATTGACAATGCTCTTACTAGATTTTGGAATTGATAAGGGAACGAAAACATCTGTTAAACTAAATCTCAGTTCGTGCAGAAATTGGCCTATTTATTTTATGTTTCTATGTCTTTTTTAACCAATTAAAAAGTTTTAATTTAATTTTACCTCTCTGGTATACTTGATTTTGATTGGTCACAACTAAAATAGCAGTTTGTCCAGGTACTGGATAGAGGCATCTTGACCGGTAATGCATCACTCTCCTAAATCTTTTCTTATGCCAACATGAGTTGGTTTCAGAGGAGCTAATAAAATATTACAAATTTCATGTCCAACAACTACTTGGCAATGCAGCAAGTAGCTGTGTAATAAGCGGGACACGCAAAACGGGAAAGACCCCTTCAGGGTGATATAAGACCCCTCTGCATCAGGGTCCTTATTTTGCGATGCAGATGGGTATAAAGAATCCCTTCCTTAAACTATAGGTTGAACTGACAGATCTGCTGTGCTGACAGATCTGCTGTGCTGAAAGATTGTTTGCCAAGTTAAACCTAACGTACGTCCAAATTTAAATGTTTGCTGAATGTTCTCTGAACGACGTCATACCCCATTCAGTGTAAGTGTACACATGCTAAGCTAACATAACTACAGGATCACATTATGGGATATTTCACTGCACACATGGCCATGTTTAATGATCTCACAGTTCACATGGCATCCAAGCATATCTGATCTAGAATCAGCTCAAATAATCCCACTTGGTAGTTTCCTAAAACTCAAATCTGATTGCGGTTCTGTTATATCAGCCCAGAAAGTTATGTAACATAAAGCTGTCTCCTGCTTGGCGCCTTTTAGCGTGTCCAGATGGCAGAATCTCCCATAAGGCTTTAGAGAGCCTACAGGGGGGATTACTCAGTTTGTGTGTTGTTGTGTGAATGTTTGGTTGAGACTGACCACACCAGACCTCTAATGTAGATTATCTCGAGAAAGAGATCATTGACGACAATCACATTGAAAGTAACTGTGGGATCGGTTCACATAGTTTTTACTTAAATAACATGTGGGCCAGTGCAAAACTTAAAGGGGATGCTATGAGCGTTGTGAATGGTTGCCATGGCATTGCAATGTGGTCGTCAAGGACAAGGTGTTACGGTTGTCAAGTTTTTTTTTTATTGTTGCTAGAATGTTTTAGCTGGTTGCTAGGGCCTTGTTTCAGTAGCTGATTGCTTACTTCCTAGTCTCTCTTATCTTCTGTTCCCTATATTGGGTCTCTTCTTTATTTAAGTATGATTGGTCTAATAAACATTTAACCCTTTTAATGCTCCAGTCACCAAGAAAATGTATGCAATTGCAACCTGTGCACAACTTTACAAGCTGTATGATCGGAGGTATCATACATGTCCGTACATAAACAATAACCTAGATGGTGACGTTTTACATATAGTATAAGCAATAGTAATGATGGTCAACTAAAACTGCTGTATTTTTAGAGATTCACAGATTGACCTACCATAAATATGAATTGGACGTTTTTTGCTAATGCTAACACATGATCTGATAGTTTATTGAAGTTATATATGTTATAAGTCTGCATGAGAATCAAACCCACAACCTTTGCATTGCTAATGCAATGGCCGACCAGTTAAGCTACAGAAACACAGTAACGCATGATCAGTCATTGATAAAGCATTACATCATTTACTTGTTAGCTAAAGTGAAAATATGTACTTTTACGTGGGACTACACTACAGTAATACAATACGATTTATCTAATAAAGTATGTGACTGTGAATAAAAAGAATGCAGAGCTATTTGTTTTGGCACATGATGATTTTGGTTGTTATGGTAACAGGACACATCCGCTCCTCACTTTGGTTTGGTTACGCGAGGTGAATTTCACCGCTCTGGCTTGTTTCTTCAGTCTTTCTTGTGTAACAGATACAAGCTCATAAAGGCACGATTTTATGCCTCGTCTTGAGTCACCGCTGAACCACCTCCTTCACAGCAATGAGATCAAGAGCTCAGAAATACACAACATAATCTGATTACACCATGAGGGCAGTGTAATGTACAGTCAGTGTTTCCACCTGCATGTACCTGCTTATTAAAGCTCAAGTCAAGATTATGGTTTAAAGCCACAGATCCTCCAGTTGTTTACTGTTGATACAAAGCTCTGTTTTGGTCCACACCTCTTTTACATCTTTGCCTCCCAACTTGGAGAGTTTGCATAGATGCTTGTGAATACACACGTGCACACACAATGTCTTTACTCCATAGTGTGCTGAGGGTAAATATTTCATCTGAGTTTACCTCATTAAGTTTTGCCTACATAAAGTGACCTTTCAAAATCTTTTTCTGGGAACATGGTCTAAAATAAATGAAGAGGTTGATATACCGGTTGCTGTTTTGTGTGAGTAGATACGTCACTAGATCATATGATTATATGATGAGTTGAAATTGTTATCATGGGTATTATGGGAGCCTCTGGGCTGGTAACTGAAGAGTTTCTTTCTCAGATGGAGAGCTTTTAAGAGAGTTAGATGACTGTATCACTGATATCAATGTGCTTTTACCCCATGTGGCTTCAGGAAAAGTTTTTTGAGGTCAGTGCAGTGTACATTACTTTGAAAAGACAGACCTTTCACTAAATGGCAAAAGATGGTCTGGACTAAAGTACAGCCTATTCTGATAAAGAACCGCCCACTTAGGGGTTGTGTACACCAAAACTTTTAAACGCGCCTAGAGGACGCCGAATGGCAGCTGTTTTTCAGCTGAGTGCCAACTTTCTTCAGCTGAGCGCTTTGGTAGCTCCGATACTTCAGCTGTGAGCCGGTTGGTTGCTGTGGTAATGTCCTGCCCCTCCTCCACTGTGATTGGACAGCCGTGTGAGAACTGACATTGACGAGCGGAGCTTTTCACACAAAGTAAAATATTTTTCAATTTTCGGCGTTGAGCGCACAAAAACCATGCCGGTTTTCAGCGCGGAAAAAAACGCTAGCTGCTGGCTTTTTTTAAAGCAGACATATCATGCTTTTAAATCTGTCCTTTTTACATATAAATCATCTATTTGTGGTCTATATAAAGCGAAACTGCAATGCTTGGGTCTAAATTCCTCATTATTATAGCCCCACAGGCCCCCTTTCTACCCCTTTTCTGATGTGCATCTGAGAGCAACTCGTTTTGGTACTGTCTTTTTAAATGCACGTCATACCCTGCCCCCTCTCCAGGTTGCAGAGGTGACACTCGGTTAAACTCCACCCCGTTCAGCCATTTTTGTAGTTTTATAGCAGAGATACGATTATCTAGCTGCACAGAAACTTTTTATTTACTCGTTATTCACAAAATGTCAACAACGGAAGACTTGTCCATCCAGCCTTATATGTTCGCGCCAGAGTCGGAAATGGAGCGAGATGAAAAAGACGACGACGAACCTGCAGAACAACGTCTTCATATGGAGGTATCGCAATGGTGTGTTAATGCCGGCTGTCTTATTTCAGAATATTAACAATTATAAAGTTGACTATTACTCTTAGTTAATTGTAAGTTGTTGTAATATGCTATAACTTAATCCCGGGTTGATGACCACATGCGACATCTGCAGGCTGCAGCCTTCGGATTGAGAAACGGCACTGCTAAACCATGACAACCGTGTACTTTACTGTTTTTAAAGTTATTTACAGCTTACCGAAGTGCTCTGCTCGTCGTCTCCAAAGATAGAAGTAATTGACCCCTCAATCAGACGAAGTCTATCGGCAAATCCTACTTTATACTGGTGGAGGTTGGTGAAATAGTTATCCTTGAAGTGCTTCGCGCACTAAAAAATGACATTTCCGTGAAAAATAAAACTCAACCAGGCACAGGTTCAACAACCGAACATTTTGATTTACTCTCTCGTAACTTCTGCATCCTTGAGCTTGGACTACAATATCGCAGCGAGTAATTGAAAATGGCGGATTGCTCGTAGTGTTGGGCTGGAAGTCGATGTCCTTATTTAGCAGTTCCGCTGCAAATACTGTGACGTAATTGTTCAAAAAACGTAATAGATAATAGAAAAATCAGAACCGGTTGGAAAATATGACCAAAACAGAATATAAAGATATCAACAAAGCACCTGAAGAGACTAATTTCAACTTTTATGTACTTCTAAACACTACAAATACACAACAAAATGCATTTAAGAGCTAAGAAAGTGGATTTAGCATGATATGTCTCCTTTAAACAATTGAAAATATGCGCCGGCCGCTTGCGTAAAAGCTTTGGTGTGCACGCCCCCTTAGTCTACTTTGACTGACATGTAAAACAACCAACCGCAGTTGTGTTAATTGCCATTTAGGGCAGGTCAATTGTAAATAATAATAACAATAGTCTGGTGTGTAAAGCCTGCTACAAACTGTGCGATTTCTGCCATCTTATAAGATCATGACAGGACACACTGTGTGTAATGGATCTAATAAACCTGGAAGGGCATGTATGTAGACTGAACGATGATGACATCTACTGCTTGTAGGCCACAAAGTTGCTAAACATTTAACATTATCAGGCCTACTGAAAAGTTACGCCTGTTTCACACATACTCCGTATGCAGTGCGTTTGCGTTGCGTATTGCAGTACGTATGCGGTGGGATCTGTCAAGCATCCGTTGTGCTTTCACACATACTCCGTTTGCAGTGCGTTGCTAACCGCTGCTTCTGCGTATCAAATGATCATGTGATTGACACTTTCTGTTGAAAAGCGCCTCATCAATTAACAATATAATAGCCTGCTGTGTTTTTTCTTCACAAAACAATATACTTTAGATATTATTTGATAGACTAGTTATGATGTTTAAAATCTCTAGTGTAGTGGTCAGGACACATAACGGATCAAAGGTCTATTTATCTCCACATATATCATAAATATAAATTAGTATTATAACTTTTGAAGAGAAAATATAGGTGAGGTGACAGGCATGGTTATATTATACATTTCCTACTATTTATATATTTGCATAGACGAGAGTATATAACGGCAATGAACGTCTCATATGGCAAGAAATATTCTCACATAATTAAAATAACAGCATAATGACATGAATAAACAGACAAGGAAGCAAGAGTGACATGCAAATTGTATTATTATTACCGGAAAAACAGCAATATTACTGAAATAAACTCTGAGGTAAATACGCCAAGTCTAAATAAGCTCAATAACAATTGAAAAAAACATTATTATCTCCCAAAACGTTATATGACAAACATTATATTTAAAGCAAATGTATTCTTACAATCATTCAAGATCCACACATTATTCCATATTACTCCCGTACCGTTACTGAGCACGTTCGTCTCTCTCCTCGCTCTGTTATAATAGGGCTGATTGACAGGTGCGCTTCCCCGTCTTTCAAACACATCAGTTTATATAGTTCTCCTTAGAAAAATTAACCATAATTTTAACGGTTGACAAAACGGTTTTTGTCAGATTGATTATGATTTGTATTACCTTAGTTTAACAGTTATGGATATTGTGATCAGACAATATGAATTTGGTTACTGTTGTTTTACTACAAATAAATACTAAAAGACTATGTTAGTATAATTAAACAATGGTAAAATTAATAGTATACTTTATGTATATGCATGTATATAAACATGGTAGAATATTTAACAAGATGTTATATATATAATTTTTCAACTCGTGGTGTTATGCTTTAATTGCTTCATACTGGGATTAAACAAATAAGATTACAGAAAAAACTACTGAAAAACTTTATTTACATCCATTTAGAGTGAAATTACTGCATTTTTGGTGAAATCTGTGTTCATTCTGACCACAAAACATGCGCTATCACTTTAAATCAGCGCGTGCAGCTTGCGTGCTGTACAGCAAAAATAGACTCGCTGCCGAAACGATCGCAGCACTGCTGCACCGCACCGCATCTGCAACGGACCAGACGGACTGCATACGTATGATGTGTGAAAGCTCTAACCTGTTAACATGGCTACGTAAAAAATTACGCACCGCAAACGCACTGCATACGGAGTATGTGTGAAACAGGCGTTAGGCAGCTAAGGCTGGCTTTAGCTGGTCTCCCAGTCTGGTTTTAGCTAGTTAAGCTGGTGTAGCAGGCTGGTTGTAGATGGGTTTTGTTGGTTTTCGTGACAAAACTACAGAATGCGCAAATCAGGTTTTCCCCGCAAATTTGCATGACGTGTCAAAAGTTTTACGTCACCATGTGCTCATTTTAATCTACCAATGGGTCTACGCAGCCAAGTGTAGTCAACATAACTCAGTGAGAACTTCTAGCCTACATTAACATCAAAAACATTATAGATGAGAATAAAGGTCTTAGACAGCAGTGCACAGTTAAGGAAAACTGGATAGAAGACAAGAAACTTGTAAAGGATACAATGTGTGCATTACCATGCCACTCACCTCATTATCTGGATATAAGTTATTGTATATGTATGTATCTTATGGCTAAAATTAGTCATGTATGAATCTTTGGTTCATAAGTTCCTATTCTGAAAGTTTAATCAATTGTGCATAACGACACGTGCAGCAACTGCATATTGTCAAGTCTATTTAGTATTTTTCAGATGCAGTTATTTTTGGGGGCAATGTGAATAATTGCATTGCAGGCTGATTTAAGGTGTGCCCTAAATGTTCTGCTTGTGCTCTTAAAATTTTTAGTAAGGGGTACAGCGCTCCTAAAAACAAAAAAGCCTGTGTCAGTGATTCGTTCCTCCCTAACAGCAATCATTGTATCAACTTGGCGGACTGATTAAAAACCTCTGTGTCCTTATTCCCAGAAGTTGCATAAAGCCAGTCACATTAGTTTCAGTTTTGTATCCAATATGCATAAGATCAGTAAGATCAGATGTGGTCTGAGATTAAATAGAGCATTTTGTGTAGTGCAACTGCTCGAGCATGGTACTAGCAATCATGGTCATGGGTTTGATTCCCAGGAAATACACATACAGATATAATGCATTTGAAGTTGCTTTAAATAAAACTCAAGCAAATGCATAAAAATAAGAAAACAAGTTAGTATTTTTGGGGGACTGTTAATTATAAAAAGGTGATCAATAAATTAGTACATGTTGGAGGTGAATTTGCACATACAAAAGTACAAAATACAAAAGGCCCTCACTGGACTGGTAGAGTCAGGCCCATAAATATTTGGATGGTTAAATCCAACAGCTTGACCTTTTTGTGGCCTCCACTGATTTTTAAAGACAAAGATAACACTGTAGTCTAAGTGCTGGGCCGTTGACTGTAGATTAAACAGGATGCACACAGACCTTCCTGTTCGTCCAGATCTCGTGAAGAGCGCAGACATCGATACAGACCTTCGACTCCAGCAGGAAGCAAAGTGATATTGTCAAGCTCATGGTCATCAAAGGGGGTTTAGTGTTGTCTTTGGCAACACTTCACACAGATTTGGCACTCCCTAAACTTGTACTAGGTTTTAACATTTACTAAAGAGAATGCAAGCAGCGCTCACCCATGTAAGTCTCTATGCAGTTAGAGCACAAGAGAAGTTGTTATTGTGTTGCTTTGTGGTTGCTTTGTGTTTCTTTTCCCAAGCCAAAGCCCTGTGTCCGAATATTCATACATGTTTATACAGTAAAAGCAGCACATCAATTGAGCAGGATGTCTGAATGCTCTGTATTAATAATATAGTAGGCAAACAATACCCATTTGGAAGTGTTTTCCCATAAGGCCATGAGAGCTAAGAAGCTATCAAAAGATTGAAAAGAGAGCTGGGCGGTATTTTAAAGTGGTAGGCCGGGCTCAGACTACACAACATCAGCCTGATTTTCTCACGATCCATTTAACAGAAGTTATTGTGGTAATTCATAAATGACAATGGCCACCATGATGCAAGAATTGATCGTTTTATGTACCGTAGTGTGTGCGTGATGGTGGATGACAACCGACGCCACAACTTCCTGACAGAATTTTTTTATTATCATCCCAGAGGACACACATACTCATAAAATGTCTAGCCTGAATGCACTGGAAGTTACTTTGGAAAGTATAAATGTAAAATAAATGTAAAAGTTTTTTTTTCAGCGCTCTATGATAGATTTCATCGCATCTTTGATGTGGACCAATAGGAACACGGAAGCTCTTTTGTACACAGCTGTCAAACATACCGAAAGGAAAGAATGCTGCATTGGTGCTGCAAGTAGGAATTATGCAATGGAGGAAATCTGTTTGAAGATATGGCAACAATACTTCTGCCTTTATAAAGTTTGGCTTTGAGTCATGCTCATTTCTGAAAGTTAGTTGCTAGTTCCGCCAAATCGATGACATCACACAAGCAACGATTGGTTGGAAAGCAATGGGTAGTATGACATCTTTCTTGTTCTCCAGACAAAGATTTTAGTTATCTGACACACAGTTTATATCCACCTGGCATTGGTGCCAACCTATATGCCTATAAACCTATAGGCCAGGGGTCTCCAACCTTTTTGTGGATAAAACAATCTGGACGGCTACTTTTTGATATAGTCTACTTAAAACTTTTTTGTTTTACATGTTGTTATGTTTTATCATTGTTTAAAATATTAACATATGTAAAATAATCAATCAAATATAAAATATGAAATAAATGATTATTAAATTTAAGGCTATTAATGGAATGTGCTTTGTCGGGCAACTAACAGACTCAGAGACCAATGCTATAGGCTATATTAATTGTAAAGAACCTTGCAAACCCCCTAAATCTGCTTTAGGAAGTATCTTTGCCCTTACGCTGTTGTTATGAAGCTAACGGTGTTAGATCTGGATTCTTCCTAAAAGCTGTTATAAATCAGGCCTTTATCATTGGATTATGAGGTTTGAACTGTGTGATCCCATCAGTTATATTTTAAATCCCATTTAGTGGGCTAGAATTGAAAATAAACCTTGGTTTTATAGTGCAGTAAGGTGTAATGAAAAGGGCATAACACACGCTGGTTTGTGATCGATTCGGTCAGTGCACTTAGCGCTTTAAAGTGGCGGAGATATATTGCAGCGAGATGAAATAATCAGCATTTTCCTGACCCTAAATTTACTGATGTACTTGGAAAGCATTCGTGTGCCTGACACACACGCGCACGTGCGCACGGTGGTTTTTGCTCCCATTGAATTGTGTTGAGTCATTCTGATCCCCTTCAGGCTCAAGACTGCATTCATGTTTTCATTGCTATTGTCCTGCTGCTGTTACTCATTCACTCGCACCCTTTCAAGAGACTTTCCTTTGCCCTCTCTCTCTCACCCCATCAATTCTTTTGCGTTTTCTTCAGCCCCCATCTTAAAGTCGAGTCTTGTCACGACACCATTTACTGTTCAATGGAAGAACTGAAATGGTTCTGGTCAACTGGTTGTATATTTGAGAGTACGGACCCATCAGCTGCCTGAAAATATTTAATGAACAAAACTGGTAGAGCATTGCATTATGGGTTCAGTCTCCAGGGAACACAGATACTGCTAAAAGAAATATACTTAAATGCTGTTGCTTTGGATAAAATGAATTGACCCATGCATTGATTTAAAATGCATTTACAGGTCTTCATACACCCACACGTGACCGTGCCATCACTTTCAGAGTAAAATTAAAATAAAGCAGTGGTCATCTGCTTAGCAAATGTTACGTACAGGGCGAATGGAACGAAAAGTATTATTAGGATTTGTTTGTGTTGATTTATAAACTTGTGTATCTGAAATGAATAGTACGGGAATCTGTTCTTATCCTACAGACTAATCCATGCGTAATCTCCTTCTAGGCCTATAGGAGGAGTTTGAGGGTGTGGAAAGTGATATGCGTGTGTGTGTTGATTAACACTCTCTCACACACAGCAGATGCTAAACCAGCTTTAGTTACACTAAAGAGATGCTAGCAGGCAGAAAAATGCCCAGATGCCAATGAGAGAGAGAGAGAGAGGGAAAGAGAGAGAGAGAGAGAGAGAGAGAGAGAGAGAGAGAGAGAGAGAGAGAGAGACCACCTGCTACTCTTTAGAAGTTTCTTTATCATACACATGCATGATATTTGGAGTCAGACCCTTAGGGTAATATTGAAATACAATTCTGCGTAATAGCTGGTGATTTTTGACGTACTAAAATAAAAACTCATTATTGGGGCTGGGCACGGCTTAAAGTTTCTTACAGGGGGAGCCCAGTAGCAAAAGTGATACTTGTGGGTTACTATTTTCAAGGTAAACATTGCAAGGACATAAATTAAAGTATGAAGCAACTTAACTTGGATAAAAGTGTTAATTTCTGAGCCTTTAGAATTAAATCTAGGTTTTCCAAACATGGTTTGGACAAAAAGGTAGTCAGACTTTGATATCACACTGTTTGTTGAGAGAAATGGCAAAATTAATGTAATGTTGAAAGTAGGGATGCATAATGTGTTTACATCATATATATTTGTGTGAACTGTGTATAATAATTACGTATATATAAATATGCAGACATGCATGTATAATTTTAAAGGGATAGTTCGGCCAAAAATGATATTAAACCCATGATTTACTCACCCCCAAGCTGTCCGAGTTGCATATGTCCATTGTTTTTCAGAAAAACACATTTTCGAATTTTTTAGAAAATGTTTTAGATCTTTCAGTTGATTAAATGTAATGTTACGGGGTCCACCCATAGTCCACGACCTTCAAGTCCAAAAAAAGTGCGTCCATCCTTCACAAAATAAATCCAAACGGCTCCAGGATGATAAACAAAGGTCTTCTGAGGGTAATCCGCGCGGTGTTGTTGTAGAAATATCCATATTTAAAACTTTATTAACGAAAATAAATACCTTCCGGTAGCGCCGCCATCTTAGTCGCATCTGCATTCAGGAGAGAGTATTAGCGTAGTGTAAGCACTTTTCTTAGTGACGTATGACAAATTCGGAGGGCGGGGGCACAGAGCAGCAGCAGCAGAGTAGCCTCCGTAGGCTGCGTAAGCTCTCATCCTGAATGCGGACGCGACTAAGATGGCGGCGCTACCGGAAGGTATTTATTTTCGTTAATAAAGTTTTAAATATGGATATTTCTACAACCGCGCGTATTACCCTCAGAAGACCTTTGTTTATCATCCTGGAGGCGTTTGGATTTATTTTGTGAAGGATGGATGCACTTTTTTTGGACTTGAAGGTCGTGGACCCCGTAACATTACATTTAATCAACTGAAAGATCTAAAACATTTTATAAAATATCCGAAAATGTGTTTGTCTGAAAAACGATGGACATATGCAACTCGGACAGCTTGGGGGTGAGTAAATCATGGGTTTAATATCATTTTTGGCCGAACTGTCCCTTTAAGAAAAATATATTTTTATATATTAAGTATTTATATTTAATATAAATTATACATAAATCTACAAATGTAAGTACACATGTAAACATTTCTTAAATATATACTTGCATGTGTGTGCATTTATCTATGCAAAGTTATTATTCACAGTTCACACACACACACACACACACACACACACACACACACACACACATATATGATGTAAACAAAACTTTTATTCTGCTATAGATTAACCGTTATGCATCCCAAGTTGGAAGTGTTGTACTTTTCATATTAAGCTGTGATAAGATTTTAAAATCAATCATTAAAATTAAAATTATATTTTTACACTTTTTAATTATTATTTGTATTATTAAGTGTTAATATTTCATCTTACACACTGCTTATAAGGGTTACTTTTTCATACCAGATAAATTTCAGAAGTTTCAACAGTATTCAGACTTGTGTATATCATCTTTCTCCATGATGTGAGCCCACTGGTATTTCTCTTCAACTCGACCATGTTAGGGTGGTGTGACTTGTGCACAGCACAGCACTGCAGAGGATTGTGGGAAATGTGGGCCGCCCCTGGGAATCTTTAGTCCCAACAGGGAAAAGAGAGGCGGGAAATGCTTCCTTGCCAAATTAAACAGCTGAACAAAAGATCTAGAGAAGGCGAGCAGATAATTGAGGACAATTGAACAATACAGTGATGATAAGAAAGAACACACAACTTACACACATCAACACTATTGTTCTGTGAGTGTGAGAGTAAATTTGGTTTTGTCTATGATCATTTGTCAAAGCCGAGCTTGGCCTGAAATGGGCTTGTTTTGGATAACACTAATGTACAGTACAGTAACACTTTAGCCTTTATTAAACCCTATCTTTGTCCTTTGTTTGTTTATGGTTTGTCTCACCGGTCACATGCTTAGTTGTGCTACACTTATATTCACATCCACGCTGTTTTAAGCTCTCTCTGCCCTCTAATTTAAAATCCTTCCCTCTCCAGAAATACATCTTGACCCTCTGACCAGCATCACAGAGGGAGTGTGTGTTAAACAATTGTGTTAGAGAGTAGCTTCTGTCTAGAATGATCATACGGGTTATATTCGGACAAAAACTTGCTTGGTTGCTGTACTTGAACGAAATCGGAATTCCTATAAAACAGCCTTTGTTCGCTTTGGGAAACATTACGGCTGTTGCGTTTTTCCTGCCCCTGGATAACAAAAACCAAAGGCAGCACAAAAAAGTATTTGAATGCATGTGCTAGACAATAGATGCGTTCCTGTTGCTTAGAAAGCATCTATAGTCTCACTGTGGCCATCTATTGAATGCTACTCAAACAATATGTAAACAGTGCAAAAATCTACAAGATCATTAGTTCACTATTATAAGCTTCAGTATTGTACAAGTACATGTTTGTGTCATATTTCTTAAAAAAAAATGTAAAGAAAAATAAGAAATGCCATTTTGCTTAATGCTAAATGTAGCTTACACCTGCTATTAAAGGTGGGGTGCATGAGTCGGGCCGAGTACCAAAACACACTTTTAGCCAATCAGCAGTAAGGGGCATGTCTACTATCGTTGCCTGGGTTGCGTTACGTATGTGTAGGGCGGGTCTATATAAAAAAAAGGTCCAGATTGTATTGGGATAGGGGTATGTTTGTTTAGGTGATTTCAAATGTCAACAATGGCTTTAAGAGATGCTTTATTTCATGTTAAAAACAAAATCTAAATTAATGTTTATATATTTAAAATTTGTTTATATAACATAGAGAAATATAAATCGTGTGATGGTTACTGTATATGGTCTTTTATTTTATTGTGTACTAACTATAATTGGTTATTGTCTCCCTCAGACCTGTCGAAGAACCGGCTCTGTGAGGTGCCAGAAGAGGTGTGCCAGTTTGTCTCTTTGGAGACTCTCAGCTTGTATCACAATTGTGTGCGATCCCTTACACCTAGCCTGTGCCAGCTGCAAGCTGTCACCTACCTCAACCTCAGGTACATAAACGCACACACTTCAGCTACAAGCTCTCATCTACCTAACCTCAGAGACACGCTATTGCTGCAAGGTCTCATTAAACTCAACCTCAGAGACACGCTATTGCTGCAAGGTGACATTTATCTCAACCTCAGGTGCATACACAGGGGTCTGACATTTGAGCTTGGAGGGCAGACTAGTCTATCATAAGCTGCATTTTTACATTAGAGATTTGCGTAACACTTTAGCGTTATTTTCTAAATGTCAAAAAAAGACTATTTCGCGAAATGACAGTGTTTCCATTAACCAATGATATGCAACTGAAACACAGTATTTTGTCTCCCGTGATAAGTCATTCCACTTCACATCGACTAATGTTGGTAGGTTTACTAATATTACATCCACCCCACTAGGTATTATTTTTAACTTGAGGAGACGTAAGAGTATTATCCAAACATTCATGCCAAGGAAAGCCCCTTATAATTAGGAACGACAACGTATTCGACCTCGGCGCCGAGTAACATCATC
Organism: Paramisgurnus dabryanus; assembly: GCF_030506205.2. Lineage (NCBI taxonomy): Eukaryota > Metazoa > Chordata > Actinopteri > Cypriniformes > Cobitidae > Paramisgurnus > Paramisgurnus dabryanus. Next base: position 44,063,029 of record NC_133338.1, read on the forward strand.
ACTCCTGACTACTTCCCCTTTCGCTCAAACTTCCGTCAATATTACTGCACCCGAAGTCAAAGTGCTGCAAACTAAGTGCTCTTCCGCCATACAATATAGTTCTCGTTTTTATCCGCTTGGGTTGAATGGGGCTTGAATGGGGCTAGGCTAAATGTTAACACATTTACAACGCGCTGTACAAAGATTAAGTGTATGCATTGAAAAAATATGTATTAATACATGAAAAAGGCATGTATTCATTTGTCTAAATTGAAGTAAGAACTTTAACATTTTTAAAAATCAAAGTTGTGTTCTTAGAAAGTATGTACTTCCATTAGTATGCTTTTTTATTGTCATATATACAGTGAGGAAAATAAGTATTTGAACACCACGCTATTTTGCAAGTTCTCCTACTTAGAAATCATGGAGGGGTCTGAAATTATCATCGTAGGTACATGTCCACTGTGAGAGACATAATCTAAAAAAAATCCAGAAATCACAATATATGATGTTTTTTAACTATTTATTTGTATGATACAGCTGCAAGTAAGTATTTGAACACCTGAGAAAATCATTGTTAATATTTGGTACAGTAGCTTTTGTTTTGCAATTACAGAGGTCAAACGTTTCTTGTAGTTTTTCACCAGGTTTGCACACATGGCAGGAGGGATTTTGGCTCACTCCTCCACACAGATCTTCTCTAGATCAGTCAGGTTTCTGAGAAACACGGAGTTTGAGCTCCCTCCAAAGATTCTCTATTGGGTTTAGGTCTGGAGACTGGCTAGGACACGCCAGAACCTTGATAGTGTATGCTTCTTACAGAGCCATTCCTTGGTTATCCTGGCTGTGTGCTTCGGGTCGTTGTCATGTTGGAAGACCCAGCCTCGCCCCATCTTAAATGCTCTAACTGAGGGAAGGAGGTTGTTCCCCAAAATCTCGCAATACATGGCCCCGGTCATCTTCTCCTTAATACAGTGCAGTCGCCCTGTCCCATGTGCAGAAAAACACCCCCAAAGCATGATGCTACCACCCCCATGCTTCAAAGTAGGGATGGTGTTCTTGGGATGGTACTCATCATTCTTCTTCCTCCAAACACATTTAGTGGAATTATGACCAAAAAGTTTCATTTTGGTCTCATCTGACCACATGACTTTCTCCCATGACTCCTCTGGATCATCCAAATGGTCATTGGCAAACTTAGACGGGCCTGGACATGTGCTGGTTTAAGCAGGGGAACCTTCCGTGCCATGCATGATTTCAAACCATGACGTCTTGGTGTATTACCAAAAGTAACCTTGGAAACATTGGTCCCAGCTCTTTTCAGGTCATTGACCAGCTCCTCCCGTGTAGTTCTGGGCTGATTTCTCACCTTTCTTAGGATCATTGAGACCCCACGAGGTGAGATCTTGCATGAAGCCCCAGTCCGAGGGAGATTGACGGTCATGTTTAGCTTCTTCCATTTTCGAATGATTGCTCCAACAGTAGCTTTTGTTTGCAATTACAGAGGTCAAACGTTTCTTGTAGTTTTTCACCAGGTTTGCACACATGGCAGGAGGGATTTTGGCCCACTCCTCCACACAGATCTTCTCTAGATCAGTCAGGTTTCTGAGAAACACGGAGTTTGAGCTCCCTCCAAAGATTCTCTAATGGATTTAGGTCTGGAGACTGGCTAGGCAACGCCAGAAACTTGATACTGTATGCTTCTTACAGAGCCATTCCTTGGTTATCCTGGATGTGTGCTCCGGGTCGTTGTCATGTTGGAAGACCCAGCCTCGCCCCATCTTAAATGCTCTAACTGAGGGAAGGAGGTTGTTCCCCAAAATCTCGCAATACATGGCCCCGGTCATCCTCTCCTTAATACAGTGCAGTCGCCCTGTCCCATGTGCAGAAAAACACCCCCAAAGCATGATGCTACCACCCCCATGCTTCACAGTAGGGATGGTGTTCTTGGGATGGTACTCCTCATTCTTCTTCCTCCAAACACGTTTAGTGGAATTATGACCAAAACGTTTTATTTTGGTCTCATCTGACCACATGACTTTCTCCCATGACTCCTCTGGATCATCCAAATGGTCATTGGCAAACTTAAGACGGGCCTGGACATGTGCTGGTTTAAGCAGGGGAACCCTCCGTGCCATGCATGATTTCAAACCATGACTTCTTGGTGTATTACCAAAAGTAACCTTGGAAACGGTGGTCCCAGCTCTTTTCAGGTCATTGACCATCTCCTCCCGTGTAGTTCTGGGCTGATTTCTCAACTTTCTTAGGATCATTGAGACCCCACGACGTGAGATCTTGCATGGAGCCCCAGTCCGAGGGAGATTGACGGTCATGTTTAGCTTCTTCCATTTTCTAATGATTGCTCCAACAGTGGACCTTTTTTCACCCAGCTGCTTGGCAATTTCCCCGTAGCCCTTTCCAGCCTTGTGGAGGTGTACAATTTTGTCTCTAGTGTCTTTGGACAGCTTTTTGGTCTTGGCCATGTTAGTACTGTAGTTGGATTCTTACTGATTGTATGGGGTGGACAGGTGTCTTTATGCAGCTATTCCCCTCAAACAGGTGGAGGTGGACATGGGACATTGGAGGTGGACATTTAAAAGGCAGACTAACAGGTCTTTGAGGGTCAGAATTCTAGCTGATAGACATGTGTTTAAATACTTAATTGCAGCTGTATCATACAAATAAATAGTTAAAAAATCATACATTGTGATTTCTGGATTTTTTTTAGATTGTCTCTCACAGTGGACATGCACCTACGATGACAATTTCAGACCCCTCCATGATTTCTAAGTGGGAGAACTTGCAAAATAGCAGGGTGTTCAAATACTTATTTTCCTCACTGTAATCAGTGAAATAAAATCGTCTTAAAAAGACTATACTATCGACCATTGCCATTTTTTTCTGGGGCAATTAACCAATTTATGAAAAGTAGCTATCGTGACAGGCCAACAGATAATTAAAATGAATGAAAAACATTTTTGTTGACTAAATGAATTGAGAGAACCTTTTTTTTTGTATTTTTTAAATAATAAAATAATACTTTAATCTGTGAAATTACTCTTGCAAAACATCAGAAGAAGTACCGTCTTATAAGCATCTGATTTTGCAGATTTTTGCCATTATTGAAGCTAAAGTAAAACACAATTTTTTTACTAGTTAATGTCACCAAAATTAAACCTGTACTATCAAATGCTCCAGCCCTCACCTACTGTACCTATAACCCCTTAGGGACACCAAGTGCTCTCCCTAGGTTAAATGGATTCCTATTAATCTTTCAGATTAACCATTTTCTGCTGTTTAATTGCATTTATATATCACAGAAATACGCACTGGTAAATTTTCTGTATGTGTGTGCAGTCGTAACCTGCTGTCCAGTCTACCGCCATCAGTATGTCAGCTCCCTCTGCTGCGAGTGCTCGTCGTCAGCAATAACAAGTTATCAGTTCTGCCAGCCACGATACGCTCACTCACACACCTACGACAACTGGTACGTACAACACACACCCACTTTACACTGTCACTGTTTATATACAGTATGAAATGTTAAAAGGATTCACACTGTACTCTCCTGTTCATTAACCTTCACTATACCCTCTCGTCCTTTCACGCTCCCTCTTCCAATAGATATCGCTTCTAAAATTTGTAATGCACTTTTCACATCGTTGCCTCTCTGAGATGAATTGTTTATTGTTTTCCTTATTTTGATAAGTCACTTTGGATATTAGCTTCTGCTACGTGCCTAAATGCCTAATGTAAATGTCTCTGTCCATCAGGATGTGAGCTGTAATGAACTGCAGTCTCTGCCGGCTGAACTCGGCCAGCTAGAATGTTTAAGGGATTTAAATCTGAGAAGAAACCAACTTACAACTCTGCCTGAAGGTCTGTATACCGAACACATGGTCACATCCATCTTTTGTAGGACTTTAGCTAACATACGTAACATACATACACCCACTAAAATAGCTTTGAGACCAGTTTGTTAAAAATCATTCGAAAAGCCCACTCATCATAACAGTAAATTAAATTAAATGTTATTTAATTATATCTGCTTAGGACACAGCAACTATTATGGGGCGTACACACCAAACGCAAATTAAACCATTTTTAGATTGCATACGAGGACGCGAATAGATGCGAAAGGTAAATCCCGCAAGTAATCAAGAGCGAGGGAATGCAATGTTTTGCGTTTGGTGTGTATGCAACATTAAAGATGCATTTGATGTTCGGCAAACAAAACTATTATGCCGAAAATAGCAAAAAGCATTTTTCTCAAACATTTTAAATAGGGGTGTCACGATTCTCCAAATCTTCGATTCAATTACATTTTAAATTCAAGGTTGTGACTTAATTTCGATCGATACCGTGACACCCTTAATTTTAAACCGCTTCCACACTGCTCATGTGCGCCACTCACTCTATGCTGGTGGCTGTTTAATTAGGGGTGTCACGATTCTCCAAATCCTCAATTCAATTACATTTTCTATTCTAAGGTCACGGTTCGATTCTCGATTATTTAATTTTTTTTTTTTTTTTTTTTGAAAGACAAAAACTTATATGCCATATTATTTATTATTATTATTATTATTATAGCTTTACATTAACATGCACATTGTGTGCATCCCTAATAAGTATAAATACATAAAAGAAAGGAAGAGTAAACTGCGCTTCTGTAATCCAAGACAATCCTGTGTAACCAGAGAAGGACAGAACAATATAGACAAAAAAGGGATTGCCAGTGCAGCACAGATGTCTGTATTTATTAAAATAATTTTTATAATTATTTAATAAACATTTGTGCACCTTTATTAAAATCATTTTATACAGACATCTGTGCTGCACCGGCGATCCCTTTTTTGTCTATAAGTATAAATACATATTTGATATTGGCCAATCTTCAAATTGACTTTTCTTTCTCCAGAGTTGTCAGAGTTGCCACTTGTTCGTTTGGATGTGTCATGCAACCGCATATCACACGTGCCTGTATGTTACCGCCATCTACGCCACCTCCAAACCATCAACCTTGAAAACAACCCCCTCCAGATGCCCCCAGCCCAAATCTGCTCAAAAGGAAAGTTCCACATCTTTAAATATCTGAACATGGAGGCCTGCAAAAGGACTCAGGACCAGTATGAAAAAGCTCTTCGGCCCACCGCCTTCAACAGCTGGTAAGAAAGAATTTGAGGGATGGATTGTCAAGGACGAGAGGTCTTAGGGTGTTGAAAAGCTTTAATCGCTTAATTCGCTGAAAACTCTACTCATGTTTCTGTTTGTGTGCATGCGTGTGGTCTCTTTAGTCTTTTGGATCAGGACCTATATCCGGGTCAGTATGGCGGCCTGGACTCTGGATTTAACAGCGTGGACAGCGGAAGCAAAAGATGGTCAGGAAATGAGGTACGAGGGGAGCTGGGTATTGTAGCACTAATGTAACTTTTAAAGCTTTTCTGAAAGCTTATCAAGAGTGGAATTTAATTGAATGATCTAAGTGGCCATGCACATGTCTGTGTTTTCTCATTTGTAACGTTTACACTCCAGTCGGCCGATGATTTCTCGGAACGGTCATTGCGTTTGGCAGAGATTTCCCGTGAACATGCACATTTTCAGGAGGAAGAGGAGAAAGATGCGTTATTAGATACACCCAAAGGTAAAACGCAAACAGGGGTCATGTATTACTTTATTTGCCATGGGAAAAATCTTATTTCTTTAACTCTTGGTTTTTTCTATTTGTAGTGAATGGAGATCTGGAGGTTCGAGTGGATTTCTTATTTAAAAGCCTAACAGGGGAAGAAGATGAGCGTTCTCAGGTCAGGAACCGCAACAGTAACCTTAAAGGTGTTAATAGGGTATAAATTTAGGAATAATGATATTCAGCTATATTTCCAATCTTTTCGTGACAGGAAAAGAGTGAAAGTGACGGTAGCACTTCCTCCCAGAGCCCTGAATCTACAGACAGCAGGTAAGTTTACAAATGCAAAACCCATTGACCTAGTATGTGAAAACCCAGAGGAGGTGATTTTCTACATAAAATCATCGTACGTAATGTAAAGAACAAACTATGAAATATAACATTTATATCTTTAAAGGCAGGGTGCACGATCTCTGAAAGCCAATGTTGACTATGAAATCCCTAAACAAACATGCCCCTACCCCAATAGAATCTGGACCTTCTTTTAATCTGGACTGAAACCCAGGCAGTGATGTCGGTTAGTAGACACGCCCCTAACTGCTGATTGGCTACAAGTGTGTTTTGGTACTTGGCCCGACTCCCTTTTCCAAAGTGTTTCTCAAAAATCGTGGACCCCGCCTTTAATATTGATTAAGTTCCCTTTTTAGTATAGCCTATAGTTGTTTGGTTGTGATGGAGATGCATTCAATCCATAAAAATTGTGTCTTGGGACACAATAAAAATTGTGTCTTGGGACTTAACATGTTGTGGCAAGTTCCCAATTCCCAGAATATATTTTGTAAATCTTTGCAATATATCTTTGTGCATGTGACACCAATGCTGAACGTTTATATATATATATATATATAATTCAATTTGATTGGTTGTAGGTTTCCACACTAATGCAAAGGCAGACCCTTAAATTAGGCAGCATTTCGATCTTAAATACTGCAGTGTGAACAGCCTATTAGGTCACTGATAGTGTAGCTTTTAGATTTTTATATACTGTACTGACCCTAATGTGCTCTCAAGTGCCGGATCAGGTTAGTCGTATTACAGTTCCTTGTGTAAAGCACTTTCGTTTAACACTGCATTGGCCCGCTCTGGATAGAATATATTTAACAATCTGTCAAACAGATGGAATATTTTCATTCCAAGGCACTGAGTGAAATGTTGGCTCAAATTATTTTTTACAAATATTATTCTTTTAAGCATCGACCATGAAGAAACATCATCAGTCATGTACTTAGTACCAAAATCATTTGATTTAACAACTATAGCCAAATATAGCTACAGCCAGCAACTGTAGCCAAATGGCTACAACCAATAAGTTATTAGATAACAGATAGTACACTGGACAGTCATGCTGCTATAAAAAAAATCAGGTGTCAAACAGCTGCAAACTTACTTGTAATGTCCACAATAATACCACCAAAGTGCATACTAGTGCATTTAATGTAGTCAATGCAGGACAAATAAAGGGTGCAATGACATGACCAGGAGATAAAAATTTGAATGTATTTGAATACAGCTGGCGATGATGTACAAAGTGAGAGAATCACACATGAGGACACACATGATAAATTGACAATGAAAGTACTGTATCATTGGTGCAGTTTGCTAAATGTCTAGTAGTTCTTCAGGTGTGGAATTAAACTGTGAGTAAAGTAGAGATGCAGGCCTCCAATTTTAAATTTAAGTGTTTTAAATGTCAACAAGCTCACCTAGATCCAGTTTCAATTACAATTTGTGATAGTTTTGGAAGCAACAGTTAAATAATATTACATATTATATTAGTCACCATATGCCATCAATTTTCAAAGATGTGTTTTATGTTTTTAAGGATGCAGTCATGGAGTTGCATTATAGTCCAGCTTTTTTTAAAACATTAAAAACATGTTTTTCGTTCCAACGGTTACTATATTGCTTTTTTCTTTAGAGAAACTAACTGATCTTAATCATAAGCAGGACAAATTTTGTAGACTTTGGAAACCTCTGCATTAATTTTACAGAAACTCTGATCATCTGTTTTAAGAGGACTGTTTTCTTTCTCTATTTTGTTTCTTTCCATGTTTCTGAAAAATTTATGCAGGAGAAAATGTAGACTTTTTGGTAGGCCTGTCACATTAGCTACTTCTCATAGGTCTGTTAATTGCCCCAGAAATAATGCCGATAGTATTGTCTTTTTAAGACCATTTTATCTCACAGATTAGATATGAAAATAAAATAGCATAATAATGCAAGAACACATCCTTTCTAAGAACACATCTTTGATTTTTAAGAATATTAAGATAAAAAAATATGAAATATTAATATGATATTGGAATCTAAAGAAAAAAATTATATTCTAAATATTTAAAACATAAATAAATATGATAAAATATGCATTTCAATTTTAAACAGCTAATAGATTGTTCAGTATAAATCCCAGCTTCACAGGGTTAATTGCTTTAGACGAGTGTTAGTCTGATCGCGTAGGCCTATGCGTCATTACCCGCAGTCACGTTTATAAAAGCTACACCTCAGATCTAAACACTAGATGTTACGGTTATGTTTTAGATGACTTTTTACTTTTGTAGCTCTTTTCATTGCCTCCGTTTTTGAACAGAGTAGAGATGCTGGCTTGTTTAGTTAACTTCCTCCCTCACGTCGGAGATGCGGGTTGTAACTTAGCTTTAAATCCAATTCCAGTCAGATGTATTCTTTCAAACTGTATGTATTCACCATAAAAACACGAAATTTAAGCTTGAGTAGCTTTCTCTTCGTCTGTCACTGTCCGCTCTCTCTCTCTGTGTGTGTGTGCACGCGGAGCTCAGGGTCCACATGTGCGCATGCGTGTGTCCACTAGCAGGTTGAAATAACGGAGGCAATCGCTATCGTCTATAATGCTAATGATATTCATTTTGTTTTTGCTAACAAACATACATGTAAACACTATGGTAATTTATCGCCTCTAAAAAAAAACTACCGACGTAATGTTCACCTATCGCTCGATAAGTCGATATAGTCATTATCACGACAGGCCTACTTTTTGGTATATAATTGTAAAAAAATTTGTGCTTTGGGTTTGTCTGTTTCTTCATTAATATTATTGTTTGAGTCTGTATTATTTAAAAATCTTTAAAAAAATTATTTGACACAAATCTAAAAGTGTTGCTAAAAATTAAATGCATCATTTTTGTTACTGAAAATATTGGCTAGTTTTAAAGTACACAGTGATGCTGTTTAGTTCATACATTAAATATTCAAGTCAAACAGTTGCCATGAAACAGTCTTTTAATAAACTAAGCCAAATTGGTTGAGCGAGATCACTTTGTGAACTAGTGCTGGGAAAAGTCAACAGAGTGATAGATGAGAGTACACTTCAGTTTAGATGAAATACCTTACTGTCAGAATCACAGTTATTCAGTAAACCCATATGCCTGGAGTGTTACCAACAGTCCTGCGTTCCCCAAAATAACATCTGTGCTCAATTTCATCAAGTTATTATGAGCACAAATACTTAACAGTTTATAGACAGAATGATCAGTGCCTTGTCACAAACTTTGATATTTGAAATGTCTTTGTGTACGGTTTTGTTATAAGAAAAGGATTGAGAAATTAAATAGCTAAATGTCTGTCTGTCTTAGGATATTTGTGTTGGGAGATGGTCCAGAGACTGGTTCTCCACCCAGCCCCACTCTGGAGGAGAAGAGAAGACCTGGAAACCTGCTCATCTGGCAGGAGAGAGAGCGAGCACAGCAGCAGAGAAATAAGGCCTCCACGTGAGTTTTGAGAGGGGTGGAGGGTGATGGCATTGAATGAATTGCGGAAGTGCGGAGTAAAGTGAATAGATGTGAAAAAACTAAACAAATAGAAAGGGCCGGTCAGACTTGGTTTTAGGTACAATGACTTTGAGCTCCATACAAGTTTAATTTTGTGCCTAATGTGTTTTATTTAAATAGTTTTCACTTTAAGTTTGAATTTCTTGTAATCGCGAAACTGCTAAAATGAGAGATTGACCACTTGGCTAAAAACAAACATGAGGGCAAGATAAACCAAGCCGTGACTTGTTTTAAAAGCACATAAAATGGCCTCTATTATTTCTTTGTCATCAAAGGCTTGTGGTTGTAAAGTAAACCACTTTTACCTGCTGTCATGCCATGACTTCATTAGTGTCTTAAAGCTCATATAAAGTCTACTATTATGAAGTGAAATACCTCCGTATGAAAAGCACATCAAAGGGGATATCCTAAACTGCCCCTCTGTAAGAACAAAGTCAGCTGTGTTTTTGTTTCTGCTGCATTAGGAAGCTATTGACTAATAAACGTTTGATGTCTTACAGTTTGCAGAAGACGACTGTAAAAACAGGAAGTAACTCTGCGACGTCGACGACCAAGCATGGAGGAACAGGAAGTTCAGGGTAAGAGTGAAGCGAATGGTCTACATATGTGTTTTGTTGTGGTAAACCGAGTCTCTTTAGCAAAGAGAAAGCAAAACCTGTTTTTTAATATAGGACAAGAGAATCATATGATTAGCCATGGTAACATCGACCTGAAATCTTACAAATGGTCATAGTGTTTTATTTTGCTGTGTAGTTTTCTTATATAGTGGATGTGGTTTTCTAGATGTTGATTTGTTGATCTCTGTCTCTCTCTAGTGGTGACGGCTCAGATAGCAGCTCTCCACCCAATGGACTGAAACAGAGATGTGCTGTGAGTCCACACAAAAAACCACACTTCATTTGACTCTTCTTTCAATTTCATTTGTGATGTTTATAACTGAAGCACTGATTTAAAGTATTTTGTTGTTTTGTGTTTTTTTACAGAGTGTAGATCAGATGTCTCCCACCTCTAACGCAGTGTCTTTACAGCGCTCTGTTAGTCGCACAGGTACCTTTACACCAACATATTTCAGCTTCTTGTACCCTTACATCATGTCAATGTAAAGCATTTAATTTTAAATCATATTTAATTTGATAAATTTATTAAAGTGAATATAATGTAATAAATGTAAATACGTATTGCACTATTGCAATCTGTTTGGCTCTTTACTCTAAAGTTTCATGCATCTCAAATGTATGAATCTGCTGCTACCTTTGAAACCGTGGTGCTAGGTGTTTGTGAAATTAACTAAATTACCCAAGCTCTGTTATATTTTACTTTTAAAAAATGTTAACGGTTTTACATTTTGGTGCTTTGACACTTGTGGAGCAGTCTGAAGTGAACTTGTGAACCAGCGTCAAATGAGTGGCTTAGTTTATTACAAATAAAGGTTTGTAAAGTCAGGCTGATTTAAGGTTCAAGGTTTCAAAACCACTAGAATTTTCTGTAGCTAGGTTTCCATCCAAACGTGAAGCGAATCTTTTCAAAATTCGCAAAAAAGAAAAACAAACAAATGCGAATTATGTCAGTTTCAATGGAGTGAATGACAGTGGTTTTTGTAACATAGTAAACAACAGTAAACAAAAGACAGGACTGCTTGTTTTTACAATGGGGCAAGTTTTTAACGTATTTGCGGTGCAGCTTGTAATTGCCAATTAAGACCATATATGGTAAAGACGTCGTCAGCGAAAACGGCAATAGACGGTCAGTTCCAAGGGTTTAATGTTCGCTACAACAGAATTTATTTGGTACAATAAATGCGTTTCCATCTCCCATTATTTGCATTTAATCTTTTTCACATAAGTCAAAAACCACCTCAAGCGAGTGTAATTTTTTTTAGCAAATTTATGTAAGATTTTATTCGAAATTTGGCATTTCCATCACTTGTTTTCAGTGTGATAGTTCAAAATGTGCATAAAATCATAGTGATGGAAACATGGGTTGTGATACCATTTTTTTGTTTACACAAAATTAAATCTTAAAAAATTACAGGTCCCGTTTTTCCTGTGTTTTTGAAGCAATGATTGCATTTAAGGTGTGCAATATAACATGCGTTTTTGTTTCCTGTGTTTTCATGTATTTTTGACACAATTTACTTATCTGTATAGGGCTGTTTTCAGTGTTCTAAAAACGGCTGACATCTTCCTTGTTCTATGAAATTCCTCCTTAAGAAATATATATATATATAAAATGTATTGTGTCCAATTAAAAGTTGTTGTTTGTATACGCAGACATTTGAAAATAACACATTTTAGTGTTGCAAAATGCAATGGCAATACCGCAACATCGTGAAACCATGGTATTTTTGCTTAAAGGAATAGTCCATTTTCTTAAAAGAAAAATCCAGATAATTTACTCACCACCATGTCATCCAAAATGTTGATGTCTTTCTTTGTTCAGTCGAGAAGAAATTATGTTTTTTGAGGAAAACATTGCAGGATTTTTCTCATTTTATTGGACTTTAATAGAGCCCAACATTTAAAGGAACAGTATGTAGGATTGTGGCCAAAACTGGTATTGCAATCACAAAATGTGTGGCTAAAACTGGTACTGCAATCACACAGCTGGTGGCCAATATACCAAACGACAACATAAACATCAGTTGAGGGCTGCAACTCCACTGTTTACATGACAATATCCTGGCCGGACTGCTGTTGTCAGTGATATAAGTATTTGAAATTAAAATGATTTCTTAATGTCTAGTGACATTTCAGGGCCATTTAATGATTAATTGATATAAATTTCTTACATACTGTTCCTTTAATACTTAACTCAACACTTAACAGTTTTTTTCAACGGAGTTTCAAAGGTCTATAAACGATCCCAAACGAGGCATTAGGGTCTTATCTAGCGAAACGATTGTCATTTTTGACAAGAAAAAAAAAATGCTCTTTTAAACCACAACTTTTCGTCTAGGTCTGATCCAGCGCAACCTAACGTAAATGCGTAGTGACGTAGGGAGGTCACGTGTTACATATATAAAACGCAAATTTGCGGACCATTGTAAAGACATTAATTAGTATCAGTTGACATACAACAACGTAGGAACGGTCCTCTTTCAACACATTTGTAAACACTGGGGCGGAGTTTCGCGTTCGTCCTCTGTGACCTCTTGACGTCATGACGTATTGCGTGGGGTCACATCACGCATCACGACCTGATCTAGACGAGAAGTTGTGGTTTAAAAGTGTATATTTGTTATTTTTATTGTCAAAAATGACAATCGTTTTGCTAGATAAGACCCTAATGCCTCGTTTGGGATCATTTATAGACCTTTGAAACTTCGTTGAAAAAAACTGTTAAGTGTTGAGTTAAGTATTAAATGTTGGGCTCTATTAAAGTCCATTAAAATGAGAAAAATCCTGCAATGTTTTCCTCAAAAAACATAATTTCTTCTCGACTGAACAAAGAAAGACATCAACGTTTTGGATGACATGGTGGGGAGTCAATTATCTGGATTTTTCTTTTAAGAAAATTGAATATTCCTTTAAGGTTATCATACCGCCAAAATATCATATTGGCCCATATGCCTAATCTGCAGTCAGTGATTTTAGATATCTGTATTTAACCTGCCTAGTGGTCAAAGCTATAAACTTTGGGTTAGAGAGGCTGGTTTAGTGGTTGTGATCTTGCACAATTTCAAAACAATGCTATTTTTATGCACTATTTAAAACAAATAGACGTTTTATGTTAGCAATCAAAAAGTGGATTTTTATCTAAAGTTTTCTATTGCATTTACAAAAGACTAACCAGCAGATGTCCCCATTGTGCAGTGTTTAAAAAGTGAATGCTTTTGCAAAAAATAAACATACATTCACAATGTGTAATTAATATAGACATTTAAAATATAAAGCCTAGTATGCCGCCTCTCCTTTCTAAACAATTTTTGAGAAAGATTGGATTGTTAAAATTGTTACATACAAAAGTGATGGAGGGGGGGTAAGGCGATGAAAAAGGGTATTTGTGAACTCAGTCGAAAAGGAAAGTCATTTTCGAAGCAAGAGTACATTTTTACATTTTGATTAAAAATAACAAGACTTAAGGTTTTTTGTGTTTGGAATAGTATGCACCAATAAATCATAACAGTACAAGCTAAATTGTGCTTTAAGATGGCTGTAGGGTAAATTTTGATTGAGTATTTTGTTCATGTTGCATTCCAGACGCATCATCTGTGAAGCCCTGTTCACCTACGGGTTCTGCTCCCAAACCCAACAGCTTCTTATTCCGCACATCTTCACGTTGCAACGTCAAGACAGGTACACACACACACACACACACACACACACACACACACACACACACACACACACACACACACACACACACACACACGAGTATGGGATTTATATGATCCTAATTTACTCAAAATGTGTATGTTATACATTTTGCTACTGGTCTCAGGATTAGGAAACAGTTTGGCTGAATCTGGCCGTAGTGAATCTCGCTCCACGCTCAAATCCCCACGAGAAGAGAGAACAGACGTTCTGCAGCTACGCAAGGTAAACCAGCAACCATTATACTCTTCACTCCATTTTCCAAGTTTTATAACCTAAACTCTACTCTGCACTCACCACAATTTGACTTTCTAAGTCTCTGGAGTCGCGCCTGAAGATCACCCTGCCTGAAGATCTAGGAGAGGCGTTGTCCAACGGCACGGTTCTCTGCCAGCTGGCCAATCACGTGCGACCTCGCTCCGTGTCAATCATCCACATCCCTTCACCGGCAGTGGTGAGCTTATCCTTGACTCTCACATAAAATACCTGGAACATTATCTGTGAAGGGTTTTAAAGAAAACTGATTCCAGGTCAGCACAGTTACAACTGAAATATTTTCTAATGTTAAGTTTCTTATCTTTTTAGCCAAAACTGAGTGCTGCCAAGTGTCGCCTTAATGTCGAAAACTTCATTGCTGCGTGTCGTAGACTGGGAGTTCCTGAGGTAAACACTCAACATATTTCTTCTTTTATAGGATTGTCAACAGTACCTTGAATACTAAAATGAAAAGTAACAATAGCAGTTTTTGAAAAAATCTATCCACACTATTCCTACGCCCCATGACGCTTTGCGCAAATTATGGGCACGACTTCCGGCGGGTACTGTCACTGAACCAGAAACGGCTTTTTCCATGATGATTACGGTCATAATTTCATGTATGAGCCAGTGTGAGGATGAAATTTCCTGATACATCACATGAAGATATATGTTTAATAGTTTTATGTTGTTCCTCTGGGGGGGGGTCTTCAATGCGCAAATATAAAAGCACAGAGACATACCAGTATCTCTACAATAGGACAGTCAGTCGAGTGTTTAATACATGGAATATACAGAGACTTCTTGATTTTAACCTTTTCAGGTGATGGTTTAAAATGTCACGACTGTCCCTAGTGTGAGTTTTTTTTAAACGGCAATTTGTAATCGACTTTTTTGAGTTTTTATGGCGACACATCAAGCTTCACGCGATCCGACAGCAGCAGTAACTTGCTTCTCATTCAACACATTGTAAGTTATTTAAACAAACCATAATAAACATATTAAACTACTATTACATGTTTTCAGTATTGTTTTCGTTTTATGGAAAATTATTATGTAGTATATAAGACATGAGCTTATGAAATTATTTGCTTATTTTAAAAAAATAATTTAAAACGTAACAAAAGTAACGTTACGTGCAAACACATCACAAACTAATATAAACATTAACTAATAAGCCGTTTATGTCGTATAGTATAAATATTTTGTACTGTAATCAAATTTTTGTAATAATGAGTATATATAGTAGCAGAATAAATAAACCAGCTAAATCAGCATATTTTTATCAGCATAATATTATAATATTTATTGTTGACTGTCAGTTTCTATGAAAGGTTTTACTGGATGGATGTGTGGATACAGTTAATAGATGCACGTGCGCCACATACACATTCAGTTCTTGTGCGTGTATTATAGTTTATACAAATGGTTTGTAGAGATTTACTTTGTTTGTATCAGCTATTATTCCAACCCCTAACTGCACAAGTTATGCCGGTCTTCCTGGATTTCATAATAAGCATTAAAATGCCAGTCAAAACGGCAGACTCGTATCCCTCACCATAGGACTACCATTAGCTGTAGTGGCTCACCGGAAGTTTTACCCATATGAGCTCAAAGATGGCGGCGCCCACATTTACGTCAAGAATAAGGTGGATAGTACCAGGTATTATTTTTGTTTAATACTCGCACACTACAAATTAAATGCGGCTCCTGTCAAACGCTCACAAGCGTATCATATAATTTCATAGTTTTTTGCTATTTGTCCGAGCCCTAATCTTCTAAATGATTTTCTTTCTTGAGTCACGTTGTCTAAGCTGTTTGTAAGTAAGAAAATTCCCCCTATCCACTTGTTTGTGAATGCCTTACTTTAATGCCTCAAATTGTTTTTCCAAGTTTGTTTGCTTTAAGCTTAGTTTGCTCTGTTTTTGTATTATCCTGCTTTCTCTTTGTCCAAACATGTCCAAACATCTATGTTTGTTTTCTTTGCATTGTCCATCTTTGTGCATCTCTCTCGCTCTGTCTCTCTCTCTCAGATGGAGTTGTGTTTAGCGTCTGATATCCTGTGCAGTAAGCTGCCCGCTGTACACCGCTGTGTAAAGGCGCTCCTGGCAAAAACAGGAGGAGATGAGGAGGTGGAAGAGGACAAGAACAGCACCTCTGCGTCTCCTTCCTCCCCCTTCTCCACTGGCTTCCTGCTCTTCTATTCTATACTCATGGCTTTGCTCTATTTGTTATACTGCAGCATTATAGCATAGTTATGTGTGGATGAGTATTAAGCTCTATATGGGTATTAAAGTCCATCATCTATGTACTGTGTACGCTGTTACGCACATAGCCGATGAGACTTTTAACCAAAATCCTCTCTTAGTGGCCGCTAGACACAAATAATCTTCGCATGCACTTCACATTTAACCTATAAAACGATGAAAGAACCCAGCCATGCACACAACTATCCTATAAGAGCCATATGCGGCATATAAGAGCAAGCTCATTACCCATAATGCTGTTCAGGTTACATGTTAACACTTATGATGTCAGTTCGGGAAACACATTGTTCTAGATATGGTTATATTACTGAAATATCTATGTGTATGATGACTGCTGCTGTGCGATATTGCGAGTCCCCCCGCACACCTGAATTTGCTTATAAACAGCTTGCCGGTGGTCTTCAGACTTTTAACTGGACACATGCATGGTTTCCACGTTATGAAGGGCTTTTCCACATGATTGCCTTAGCATCGCTGTTAATAATGGGATAGATTTGTATGCCTTTTAGCAGGACTGGTGTATTTTTATCTTTAGAGTTTTAAGCACTGGCACAAACTCCCCACGTTTTTCCCTTGAGAATCTAGGGCTCTGAATAGTCAAAGTGCCTCCGCAGGACAAAAAGCTAATAGGTTCACTCCAGTCTCCAGCCTTTCCATACACCCACAGCAGCTTACGGCATCCAGGAAACATGTTAACAGTGTGGTGATGGTACTTGTAAACTGTATTTTGTTTAATTCGCACATCTAACGGATGAGGGTCAGGGGTTGAGAGCGCTGTTTAGCATCTTTGTCTCGTCGACTGTGATCACCAGATGGCAGTGCTGTTACAAAACCGCCCCACCACTTTTGTACGGTACTAATATGATTCAAAGCTGTGTTACGTTTTTTGTTAAATGTTTGTTTTGATTTTCTTAAGAGCAACTTAATATAATTCTTGTATACAAACTGTTCCATATAATTTATTGTTTTATTTATGTTTGCTTCTTTTGTTCTGCCAAGTCTGCATTGGGGAAACATGGTCTTTGTTGAGCACATTTTGGCCAGAGTAATTGGCTTACACAATGCAAAAAAGCTTGCATGGTCAGAGATGAATCAGACCACTATAACTGAACGCTGGCCAACAAGGACAATTGCATTTAAATATTCACATTCGCTACAGCTATTGTAGTTACAAAAGGGATAAACAGACATTACCAAATTACAAATATGCAATTAAAAAAAATACAAATGTATTGAAGATGAAACGCCTCTTTTAGCTGTCGTTTCGTGACACTAAATGTGACCATAGTGTTTTTGTACTTGTGTAATGTGCCATATGCACCAGCTTCCCCGTTGCTAGATGTTGATGTTGCTTTTGTGTCCTGTGCCTACTTAATGTGATTTAGGAGCTTTGCAGACAGTTTACTAACAAGCAACCTCTCATCTGGAGAGAACGATAAGAGGAGAGGGAAAGAGAGAGAGAGAGAGGAAAAAAAGGATAGGGAATATGATTTAACTGGTTGTGTTACCACACAGTTCTGTACGCTAGGATGTCTTAAACATGTTTTAAGGGGGTTTGTTGTAAGTTAAGATGTTTATTGTTTATCAGTGCTAAAGCTAATCATAATTGCATTTTTAAAGACCACTTTATAAAATAATACAATACAGGTGACAGACTTCACGTCAAGGATTGCTCAGTCACCTCACAATGGCTTGAAGGACACTGTGTGCCATTAGTGGTCTCATGCATATGAAATAAGGATGCTTTGCTGATACAATACAGTACATGTGCATCAAAAAGCTTTTACAGGACTGATTCTACCCTCTTTCTGATAAATACACTACATGAGACTGAGAGTTTAGTGGGCAGAATAGCTTCATGAATGTTTCCGTCCACGTGTTACTTAGTGTAACCTAATGGAAGACACAAATGTATTTTGTAATATTTATAAAATACTGTGTATTTAAGAAGTTTATATTGATATAAAGATTTTGTTTGACTGTAAAGAAATTATTAAAAAAACAAACCCTGTTATTTGCTGCTTTACGTGTGCTTTTGTCAAATGCTTATGATTAAGTTTTTGTCTTTCTCTGTTGAGGATGAAATCCTCATGTCAGCTCAACTGTGTAGCTCAACTATTTTGTGCTCCTGGTCAAAAGGTAAGTGTTGACCTTTAAGGGGTTGTGTGAATTTTATTTATTCAATATGTAAAATGTGCAAAACCTTAAACCTTCCAAACAAAGTTAAAGGGGACATTTCACAAGACTTTTTAAGATGTAAAATAAATCTTGGGTGTCCTCAGAGTACCCCCATATAGATACTTTATTATAGCATGTTAAAATTGACACTTTGTAGGTGTAAGCAAAAATGTGCCATTGGATGTGTCCTTTTAAATGCAAATTTGTTGATCTCTGCACTAAATACAGGGCTCCCACACCTTAGTTAACTTTAAATTCAAAGACCTTTCAAGGACTTTCCAGGTCCAATACCCTCAAATTCAAGGACTAAATGTTGGGACACATTTTAAGTGAGGGCAAGGTAACATCCTGTTACCTTTTAAGATACATTGTTACAGTTCCCTTTCGAGGGAACTTGCGCTGCGTCACTGCAGTGACACTTTGGGGACGCCTCCAGTAAGTGCGTCTGAATGTGTATATCAAATTCAACCAATGGTGAGGCTTAATGACAAAGACAGGGTGATGTGGGAGACAGGAAGTATATCGCTATCTGAAAGATAGCCAAAGACGGCGTTACAGGGACGCAGGAAGTATGGCAAGGGAGACGCAGCGCCTCGTTCCCTTCTCAGGGAACAACAGTTACATACGTAACCCGAGACGTTTTCATGTGTCAAACACAACTATGCAAAAGAGCATTTTGGTATGAATCAACATTCGCATACAGAAGATATAAGCATTTCAAGCATTTAGCTTTAGCACTTCTTGCATAAAATAGATTCAAGCACCTATGTATATTTTCAAAAACTTCCCAGGGCCTTGAATTTTTTCCCCCCAGATTCACAAACTTTCAAGGATTTTAAGTACCCGTGGGAATCCTTAAAATGGCAGTGTTGTGGTTGTTAAGTGCAGATTAAGGGGTGGTATTATCCCCTTCTTACATCACAAGGGAGACAAATTTCAATGACCTATTTTTGCAGAGAATGATTTATCAAAACTAAAATACTGGATTGATCTTTTTCACATTTTCTAGGTTGATAGAAGCACTGGGGACCTAATTATAGCACTTAAACATGGAAAAAGTCAGAGTTTCGTGATATGAACCCTTTAAAATGACATAAAATTAATAAAGGAATATTTAAGATTCTGAGCTATTTGTAGATGGCTAATGACATCGCGTGCATAAAAGGTCAGGTTTTCTTGCTTTTAATGAAGCACGTGGGATGCCCTTTGGGAAAATCTCAAATAACGCCCGGCTATCATCGATCATCAGGTTTTCACTCTGTTAATACGCAACACTGCCATTAAATCTGTTGACATCTGAAAGTATTTGTAAACATAATGCACATTTAAAATAGATCATTGTTTTATTATCACTACATATTTTTCCTTGTAAGTGCTTTATTTTGAATGTTCGAGTCATGAAATTAACAATTTTTTGTGGTAAAAGTGTAGTAAGCATTTTTATGTATTGATTATAAGCAAAACCATGGTTTTACTACAGTGACCATGTTTTTTTTACTATAGTAAAACCATGGTTAATTTTGGGTATCTGCATATGCATCAGGCAGGGTATAATCCAGCAATTATTTGCTGTACTGTCATAGCAAGATGGTCTATTTATTATATTTAATCATTTATTTAATTTAACTTGCATATGCTCATTTTACATTACAAAGTACTTTGCATGTCCAACGTTCTTAGTTAAATAAACATCATGCTTTTATCATGCTACAGTAATGGTGAGTAGTGCATATCTGCTATATACTCTATAGCAGAGGTCTCCAACCTTTTTGTGAGCAACGGCTACCACAATGGATAAAATAATCTGGAGGGCTACTCAAAACTTGATTTTATTTAATGTTAATCATATATGCATCATTTGTTCAATAATCATCGTTTAAAATGTTAACATACATAAAAGATGCCAACCTTTTTTTAAAGTAATTTAAAAATGTGATTTTGCTGGCGACTTTCAGACTCCTTGCGGGCAACTATGTTGGAGACCACTGTTTTATAGTATAGTATACAGGATCAAATACAACTCACCCGTAATCTATACTTATTGTTAAGGTTGACTGAACATAATAATTGGAATGCATGATGGATTTTCAAGATGGTGAAGTGTTTGCTTGCTACAGTAAGCTGAACTTGAGGATAAAAAGACGTCCTCCCTATAAAGAGCTGTAACTGCATGGCTGCTTCGCTGAGAGACGGTGTCTTAATAAACACTGTTGCTCTGTTATGAAGGTCGCAATTCAAAGGAATGATTTTGAGATCGAGTGTTGTGCGGCATGCATTGCTTTGCCCTTCCTGTGTCTGAGCTGATGTTTGCTTGGGTAAAGTGTCCTCTCTAGTGCCACTTTTGTATAGATGCATTCAATCTATACCTATATGTTTAGGTCTTGAAGGATCTTGCATGACAGATGGATTATACTTTAGACTTGTTAATGTCAAGGACGTGGATCCTTATGTGCATGCCAACCGTTTTATATTCAAGCCTTGCTGCTTAGTTGACTTGCTAGGACCAAAAAATGGCATTCTGTCACAAAAATGTATATTTGTGGATTTTTAGGGTCTTTGGAGTGAAAAATTTTCCTGGGGCAGTTTGTTTACTCCATGTTTTTATTGCTTTTACTGCCTGTTTTATTGGTTTACTTGTCCTTTGGATAGGCAGACTTACAGTGATACTAAATCTGTCTTCTTCTCTCACCAAACCCCACCAGGATATACTTTGTCCCCCCCAGCTGATTTTGGAGGAGGAGGGACTGACACGAATCTCTCAGACCGTTCAGGCACTTTTGGAGATTCCTGCTTCAGGTTCCCGGCGCTCATCCCGTCAAGAGCCCTTAGCTCAATCCACAAATCAAAATCAAGACGCCACCTCCTAGTATTATCAAGTTATGAATATTTACAGCACATTTCATACACTGTCAGAAATAAAGGTACAAAAGCTGTCACTGTTGGTAGAAATTATGTTTTATATTGCCTGTATAGAGGATTTTATGTAAATGACCCATTTTTGTCAGGAAATTGTGTGCATCTACTGTATCGCCAATTAAGAATAAAACAAAGGAAATGAAGCACAATAAAGTAACTTGAGTTTGAACTTGATGTCTGTTGGATATTTGTCAATAATGTGATGCACATTGTTTGCATGATGTTGCCATAATGAGCCTCCTTACTCGGGTAAGTTGGCAGTTCCCGTATAATGATTTTGCTGGTGCTTCTTCATAATTGAAAATTAATTACGTTTGTAATCTCGTCTTTATTACAATGCAAATTTAATTGGTTTTTCACAGGTAATTACTCTTGCAGAGCAGCAAAGGCGACAATGTGTGGATATGCCGTAATCCTGTGATAAGCTCGCAACGGCTCATGGGCTTTGATTGTGACATTTCGTGGCGCACATTTGGAGTGCTGGACTAACACTGTGTCTCCATATTGCTCTGCCACTGTGCCTTTATTTAGCAATACAAACATCCCACCACGCTTCTTAGATCCTCATTAATAGATATACTGTATGTGTAATGAGCTCTTTAATTTGTTAAGGATTTTGAGTCAGAGCATCAATATGCTTTTAAACTTTTTAATTTTAATCGGGATTTAAAGAAAATTAATCTAAACAGTTGGGAATAGACTAAATGTTTTTGAATTAATTGGAATTCTTTGGATTTCTCCATGGATTTATTTAAGTAAATCTTCATTTTGGCCAAGATATTTGCAAAAGATAAGATAGAAAAACTAAAATAGCTTTAAAGGAAAACACCACAGTTTTTCTATATTTTATTGTTTATACCTCAACTTGCAGGGCTCGAAATTGCGACTATTTTGGTTGCATATGCGACTGAAACGTAATCTGTGCGACCTTAAATATATATTTGGGAGAATTTGTGCAACTGCCCATTGTGTTGTGGTGCGACTTGATTTCGATTGTGATGCTGCGTGCTGCTGTCCCGGGTTCTCTTCTCTCCAACGTTACATAACCAATCAAATTTCACCATTAAGTTCTTGCGTTTAATGAAGACTACAGATTGGCTAATTTGAGCGTCAATTATTCCTTGTTGCCGTGCTACGTTGGTACGTGAAGCGCGAAAATGTGAAAAAACGAACCGCGAGCCAACTACAGCCAATGTTACTACTGAAAGTGCCAAAAAAACAAGAAGTGTCGTGACAAATGTGTACAATATGGACGGAGACACTGACCTGTCTGTCAAAGGGTGTTTGATAGTGTATGTGCGCATGCGCTGGTGAATGGACATCTGACAAACATCCCTGTGGTCCATGTTGACGTGGAATATGACAATGCTAATGGTATGTTTTTGTTGTATTTTTTAAAACTATTTAGGAGTAATAGCATCCTGGTAATGCAGTTATTAATACCAATATATATTAGCCTTCTAGGTCACTTTTGCAATCTCACAATTAATCAGTGTTTTAGGTGTTTGCTAGATTTTCTATTGTAATCATAATGATGTTAGCTGTAATTATTAAATGATTATTGTTTTTATACCATTTAAACAGCATTTGGGTATTATTTTAGGAATCTATGCAGCAAAAATAAATAAATAAATTAATTAATTAAAATAGAAGACCACATTTCAAATGCTGGCCATAGGATGTGTGAATATGTGGATGTGATAAATCTATTAACATATACATTGTAGTTGTGGTGCTTTAAAATTTTGGGATGGGTGCGCCTAAATTTTTGCTGGTGCTCCTAACTCTTTAAAGTTGGAAGCACCAGTGCTACCACATAAAAAGTTAATTTTGAGCCCTGACTTGGATGAATTAATACATCCCTCTTATTTCATTGCGTGCACTTTTAATCTTTGTACAGCGCTTCTTGAATGTGTTAGCATTTAGCCTAGCCCCATTCATTCCTATTGCTACAAACAAAAGTTTTGTTTTGTGCCATTGTGTAACTACTCATGTAACAGTCTTTAAATAGTGAAAACATAGAAGTGTTTAGTGGCTTCTAAATTCATTTCTGTTTGAAGCCATAGGAATGAATGGGGCTAGGCTAAATGCTAACACATTCATGAAGCGCTGTACAAAGATTAAAAGTGCACTCATTGAAAAAAGATAGGTATGTATTAACTCGTCTAAGTTGAGGTAAGAACACACATAGTAAAATATTGAAAATTGGTGGTGTTTTACTTTTATAGTGAATCTAAACAGTTGCAGTTGCGCTGTCATTGTTTTTTACGTTTACAATTGTGATCATGCCTGTGAAAATCTATCTAAAGTCATTTTTTTTGTATTTTATTGTTTTGTACAAAAATAAATCATCCTGGATAATGTAAAGAACATTCTGTGAATATAATGTTGATATATTTCATATTGACGGGGTAAGGCCATGTCAAAGATTAAAATCAATGTAAAAATCAATGATTGAAAACCAAACAATATCATAATGGCATAATGAAACTTTAGCCTGGATTTCACAGGCAGGGTCACATTTATTTATTTAGCAGATGCTTTTATCCAAATTGACATCAACAAATGAGACCTGTAATGTAACCTTTTGTCTAGGAGCTAACAATAAGTTTAGTCTACAATGCCATGTTTACAAGTAAGAGTAAACTTGAAGCTATTTGAAACTAGGAATGATGAACAACAACATAAAGTAATTTTTTTAAATGCACTGTCCGACAAAACGGTCAAAATATGTACCCTAGCTGTCAATGGGGCTGTAGCCTTTCAAACAGGACACCTTTGTACCTAAAGAGTTATGTAGTTTTTTACCTTTAAATAATGTCTCTAAAATTATTTCAGTGATAGAACAACTTTTAACTGGACAAATTGTACTGTTGCTGCAACCTGAGCAGCCTCCTAGCTGCTACAAGCACACTCTGAAAGTGGCAGTGGAGGGTAGAGCACACAGCCCCGCCCCTCCCCCTGCCTGCAGAAGAGTGTCTGATACCAGGCACTGTTGCACTCTTCAACCACATGGGGGAGCTGTAAGTCATTGTTACATGGAAACTACATAGTGTTGCTTTAATAGTAATACCTCAGAGGTACCACATATCCCTACTAAAGATAACTTAGTATCTCAAAGTTACAGTATTTTAAAAATGCAAATTGGTATCAAATGCATACATATCAGTATCTAATGGTACCAGGACCTTTTTAAAGGGTACTGCCCCAGTGACAGCTGAGGTACATATATTGTCCATCATTTCTAACAGTGTACATGTAAACAGAGTTAACCTGGGAAAGTTGACAGTAATGATGAATGTGGAAAATTGTGTTATGTTTTATGTTATGTTTTATGTTTTGTGTTTTTGATATTGAAATGTTTCCTTATATAGTTTGGCATGGATTAAATTCCAATGACTGCAAAAACTATTTAGGCCAGAGATAGCTGAACATCCACGCATCATTACTCTACATTCACAATCAACTTGACCTCACAGTGGGATGTGTTGGCATACAGTGTTGCGTTTTACACAAGCATATTTAAATATCCTAAAAATGTCTTTCTTCTCAGAACATTAACAAAAAAACTCAGAGCGTATAAATTATTTTTAACCATGCCTTCAAATGCAATGCCATGCCTGCTTCTTGTCAAAGTTATTTTAGGGTACCTTAAAAGCAAAGTTTTCTTCTCAGTGTATCTGAGTCACATTGCGTTCTTCAAGGCACTATTAATAAGTGGCATAAAAACGATCCATTCCAGTGCTATTTTTATACCATATGTTTTTATACTTAGTCTCAGGCAGGCAGCTGGTAACTTACGATTCTCTGCAGAAAAAAAACTTCTTGTTTTTCACTATAGAAAAATCGAGTTGCCACTTTTTCTAAATGTTTATCAGATTGTTTTTACTATTACTGCCCATGAAAAAGCATTAGATTTAAAGGAAAACACCACTGTTTTTCAATATTATGTACAGCGCGTTGTGAAAGTGTTAGCATTTAGCCTAGCCCCATTCTTTCTATGGCTCCAAACACTTCCATGTTTTCCCTATTTAAAGACTGTTACATGAGTAGTTACACAACTAAGTATGGTGGCACAAAATAAAACGTGGTGATTTTTTAAGCGGATAAAATTAGAACTATATTGTATGGCGGAAGAGCCATCTGCTTAAAAACTTGCCACGTTTTATTTTGCACCACCATACTTAAATACTTTAAAAAGGGAAAACACATAAGTGTTTGGTGGCTTCTAAATTCATTCCTGTTTGGATCCTAAGAAATGAATGTGGCTAGGCTAAATGCTAACACATTCACGACGCGCTGTATAAAGATCAAGTGCACGCATTGAAAAAAGACAGGTATGTATTAATTTGTTTAAGTTAAGGTAAGAACATAGTAAAATTCCTGTTTGGATCATAAGGAATAAATTGGGCTAAGCTTAATGCTAACAAATTCATGACACCCTGAAGTGCACACATTGAAAACATATAGGTATGTATTAATCTGTCTAATTTGAGGTAAGAACATGTTAAAATTTTGAAAAACAGTGGTGTTTTCTTTTAAATGAACACAAATTGATATAATAAAAAGTAATCATAAATAAATGCTTTCCCCCGGTGCAGTCATACTGTTAAACAGTCACACAGGAATTTTTTGAAAATGTTAAAAATGTCTGACCTTCTGTAATAACTCGGCCTTGATCTTAAAATGTACTGTTTCTACATAAAATCATCAAGTTCATGTAAAAAAACATTCTGTGAAAATATAACCTTGATATCTTTCATTTTGATTGAGTAAGGTCATGTCAAAGATTACAATTAATGGCTGAAATCAAACTTTGATGCTTGTTATCTCAAAATTGAATTGTCTGACTTAGGCATGGTTTTTACAGGCAGGGTTATATTTATTTGACCCCCACCCAACGTAAGGTTTGTGCCACTAAACTAACAATATTAGTATTTGGCAAAATAATATTTTATGTTTCTGTAATGCTTAATCCACCAGTAATGTCTAAGCACTTTAGTCACAGTAGTATTTCTACAGTAGCAGTAGTATGCTAAAATATAATTGTTGTTATTGATTAATTTTTTATTTACTGTTTTACAATGAAAAAGACAGGAGAAATAGCAAAGCACATCATTATTATAATTTAGATGCCTAATTAGAGCCATTTACATGTAGTCCTTAAAGGCGTTCTAAGCGAATCTGCGAGACATTTGAATTGTTTTCAAACAGACGGAGTGTAGCTAACTCCTCCCCCTCCCCCTCCCTTCCATGCTTTCATGAACGCGCCCAACCCCCACCCCCAAATCCTTCTTGTCGTATATTGGCTGGTAAACTTTGTTATGGTTTCTGTTTGTAGGTTCGGCCACTGTGTTGTTATTGCCGTTTGTGAAGCCTGGGCTGTCTACAGAGATCGCGGTTTTTTACAGTTTGATCAGCGGACAGGCAGCAAGCAGATAGTGAGGAGATGTTTGCTGTATGTAACAAAAAATGATTTATGGTCTAAAACGTGTCAATTCGCTTAGAGCACCTTTAATAGGAAAATAAATTTTAATAGGTGAAAGTTAGGCTTGAATCATTTCTGATTTCTGAAGTTTAGGGTATAAAAAAGGTGAATTCAATTTGACATTCCTGACTCCTGCAGGGGTGGATTTAGTGATACGGGAGCGCAACACAATTCCATGTGTGGGGCCCCATGTGCACCCTTTTACTAATTTACACCCTTACTGTATTTTTTAGTCGCTGTCAAAGCACACAACCTTATTTCTAGGGGTTAACAATGAGGTTGAGATGAAACTGTGAAATGTTGAACTCTCTGAAAATAAGAGTCGGCATTAAAGCACTTCATGATGCTGGATGGTCTTCGAGTCAAATAGACCGGTGGTCTAATAGGTTTGTATGTATTATAAAAATTAAGTTGAATTAGCTTAAACTAGTTTAACTTTATTTTTATATTTGTAGCAACTCATCACTAGTTTAAAAAGTTGAAATGAATTGTAAATTCAAGTTGATTAAACTTAAAAATTTAAGTGCAACAAGGGATTTGTTTTACAGTGTAGAAACTGCATAGTTCAAAATGGCCTAAAAGATTTTGTTATGCTGTTCTTGAGAGGTTGCAACTTCTTAACATTTAAGTGCCTAAATATTTTACAACTTTGCCGCGCTGGTTGACAAAGCTACAGAACATCTATATTCTTAAACCGTTTTTAAGATGGAAGTATAGTCACCCTGCAGCCTGGAAGAGGAATCATGGTAGAAATTACCTTTTGTTGCAGAAGCTCTGGAGGAGGCTGATCCTCAGAAGTGACATATCTGAGCTGCTATCCAAAGGATTAAAGGTTTGATTCTGAAGCTGCAAAGAACAAAAACCAGCTATTGAGATCAATCATATCCTGTCACGCTTGCGCTTTGAGCAGTAGATCTTACGTTTCTAAAAGGGCAAACTGTTTCTTGTTTTAAGCTTTTGGTTTCAAAAGAATATGCATTTACATGTGCCACCAAAGGAACAGCGGTAACAGCAGGCTATTTTACATTCAATCTCAAACGGTGCTCCAAAAGCTGATCTGTACTGTGTTAAACATACCAGAATGATTACAGGCAGCATGCATCAATTATTAATGAGATGCACTTTCTTCAAAGTGCATCTTTAATATGGAGTGCACTGCACCTCCCAGACTCACCTGAACAACAGTGGATAACACAGTGCTCAGACCTATAACTAACACTGCCCTTTTGCTGGCATGGTGCCGCTGAACTTCAACTTGATGATGGTGTAATTGAAGGTTTTGGTCTCGAGTTGAATGTGTAGTATTTAAAACAGTAGTAAGAGATATGGATCAGTATTTAAAAATTAAATATAACCCAAGTTTGAATCATTGATATTGTGGATGTTTTATTCCCTGACACGTGTAATTAAAATCAGAGCCAAATACTCTGCCTGTGAGCTGATGTAATAGGCATTTACAAATTTATAAGCATTTATACTCATTTACTTGTCCATTTCCTTGTCTGACCCAGTATGTAATGATATTATTTATATCTCTTTGCTGTAATTTGTTTAACATTTTTGCATCCTGTTCAGTTCTGTTAAATTGAATGCCACTGCGTTATGTTCCAGTGCAGGTTTGTCCCATTGTCCTTAACTTGGTTAGATTAGACTTTATTGAATGACCTCTCACTACTCCGCTCTGCAGCTTCATTGGACAAAGGTTATATGGAAAGATCCCTCAGTACAAATGGTTAAAAGAAAGACACTTGAACCAAACATCTTATGGATTTTTCTGTTCTTGTGCATTCATTTGTGCATCATTTGAGTCAAGTTCAGTGCAATTTCAACAGAAAAAGGCTTATCAGCACTGACTGCATCTGTTAATCAATGTTTTGAAAGACTCTGTGAGTACACTCTTAAAAATAAAGTTCCTTAAATGTACTTTGTCAGGTTATGTGGTTCAATAAAGACATTTTAAGATGCAGAGAACAAAGTTTTTTGCACAAAATGTTCTTTGTAGATGAAATGAAATGGCAAGTAAAATGAATTCAATTATTCTAAAAAACATTGACCGAAAGGTGAACAACCCTTTTTAGCACCTTTGTTTTTGAGAGTGTATACGGCAGTCAAACAGTACTTGACACTCTCAAGAATAGGTGCATAATTTGAGTAATTTTCACAGCATGGTTAGACATTTAATGGGGGGGGGCAACTTATCCTAAATTTTGGGTTTGGCTCAATCATTTATACAATGATTTAGGTTTATCATATTTTCACACAAGCAAAACACATCTCTGCTACAAAATAACACCCTAGATTGATAAAATTAAAATTGATGTCACAGCCTACTTCATGGTGGGGTTGATTGTAACAGACAGATAGCTTGTTGTAACACTTGCTAAAAAATTTTTTTAAACATAATTACACGGCACGTTGAAATGCTTGGCCAGTCGCAACATTTACAGGTTTGTTATTCCCAGATAACAACCGCAGAAGGTCTGCGATTAGGGATGTATAACGATTAATCGTGATTAATCGATGGCGGAATAAAAGTTTTTGTTTACATCATATATGTGTGCGTTTATGTATATATAAATATGCACAAGCATATATATTTTTTCTTACAATTATACATTTATATATTAAGTATTTATATTTATATATAATATAAATTATACATAAATATACAAATGTGTATATACATGTAAACATTTCTGAAATATATACATGCATGTGTGCATTTATCTATACAAAGTTATTATATGCAGTTCACACATATATGAAGTAAACAAAAACTTTTATTCTGCTATAGATTAATCGCGATTAATCGTTATGCATTCCTATCTGCAATCATTAAAAATTAGCCAATGAAATATTTTAAATCAATATTTAATGTTTCTTACCTTGCTTATAAGGTAAATAGCCATTCAATAATCAGGATAATGTACAGGCGGTCAGTTTTTATCGCGAAATAAGCCCCTTTAGTGTGGTACACACTGTTTGGGCTAATTTCTGAGATAACAACTGACTGACATTATCGCTTACATAATTGGCCACACAATTATGAAATAAATAATAATTATTAATTATTTCCTGTTATACCACGAGACTGTTGAATGCTTTATTCTGATTGGCTGAAAAATGTTTAATAGGTACACAGTACAAAATTGCTGTAATTATGCAGCTGGTTGCCAGTAACTTACTGTAGAAGATAAAGACTGAAAATGTTTCATGTTCATTTACCTTTGAATAAACTGTTGCTAGTAAATAACATAAATGTAAAATCTACAGTAAGTTACTGGCAGCTAGTTGCCAGTAATACCCAGTAATACTGTAATTTATACAGAATTTTTTTACAGTGTATGCATTATTTTTTGATAAACGCACACCTAACCTGTCAGATGTTTTAAAATAACCACAAGAGCAATGTCTAAGAAATTTCTGTGGTATAAGCGGAATAATTCACTCCGGTCCGTTGAATTACTTGAAAATAATGCACCGAATCGAATATTTCACGGCCGTCGTCATTTATTCCTGATATGGTGTATTTACAGTTATTATTTTGATTAATGGTATTATCATTTTATATTTGAGGTTTAGTTGTAGAGAAAAAAAGCACAGATTGCTTGACCCTGTGTAAGTGCAAAGGTCTATATTACAATTAACCCCATGTCACTTTGTGCCCCACCCAGCAACAATCTTGTTTTTACAATTTTTACACCAAATGTTGCATCAAGCTCATGTAGTCCTGTTATATAGGGTGTATTTATTGGAAGTTTCTTACAACTACAAGGCCCCAAACCATCTATTACCTTCTAATTAGCCATTGTGTCTATAGATCTAAAGGTAAATGTATTGTATAAATTGTTTTGATTTTTAATAATGTGTTCCTGTAGCAGGAACATAATAGTACCCTTTCCAAAAATACAATTTAGTACCTACACATAAGTACTGTACATACTGATACCTCAAAAAGTACATATATAGGACCTTTTAAAATGGTACCACTCGCCAGACTTTTTTTTCTGACAGGGAACACATACTCATGAAAAAGTATAGCTTAAAAGCACTGTAATTCGTCTTGGATAAAAGCGTCCACCAAATGTGTGTGTAATTTTGATGCTCATTGTTATAAATCTGCATGTGGCCCAAGATACGGGATAGGCTCCAGTGGGTTTGTTATAGGGAAGGATGGATGTCATAAAAATGCCAGAAATGTTAATAACAGGGTACAAATATAAACCAGAATAGAAAACAGGTCATATAATATTTAGCTCGACTCCTGGGGTTATTTTTAAAGGGTAACGTTAAGCATTTCTTTTCACTCATCATTTGTCAAACACAAACTGCGACAGTTTGAGATGTTTCGGGTCCTATTATGTACCCTGGAAGTGCCACAAAACATTAATTTGTTCTTGAGCTATTTTTATGTTTGTAGTCTGGTTTAAATCACAGTGACTTTAAAAGTTTAAAACGTCCTCTTCAATTAAAGCGGGATGCTGATACAAAGAGTGATTCACTTGGATTTTCTGCCACGCTGCTCGATTTTCCTCCCCTGACTTAACAGTGCTTTTACCTTTACGTCCATAATGAATCACACAAGATCTTCCTTAAACTAGCGAGCGATGGACTCGAGGCACAAAGGAGAGAGGGGAGCTAAATTTAATTAAAACCAATACAATGCAACGTACAAGTCATGCCCGCTCAGCATACTTCACCGAAAATGGCCACGACACCTTGCAGGATTCATCTGAGGAGAAAACAATAATTGAAGCGGAAAGGCTGCTCGTCAAAGAGCGATGAGCGTTTGTGCTGACAGGAGAGTTTCTCAATGTACCAGCCGCAGCTGTCAGCTCAGTTTTATTGGGCCATACGAGGGGCTGAGCAGAGTCTGACTGCCTGCAATGAGCTGCAAATCAAACACACGCCTCTCTCGAAGGTTTGTTATTTATGGGAAGCCGAACTCCTCAAAAGAAGGACGAAACTGCGCCACTCGAGTGATCCGCGCTGCGCGGACCAATTATATGCGCGGCCCAATGGACAGAGCCGCGCGACTATCTGGATAGCGCAGAGATGAGTTGTTTACTTGCGCCACCCGATGGATAGCGCAGCGCTGACCAGTTTCATCAGAGCAGCGCGACCCACTGGGAAGCGCAGCGCGACTCTGATAGAATAGACTCGATTTACCCACAATTCTCTGCTATTATACAATTTATTTCCGGTTTAAATAACCATTTTGTTTATTTTGCCACAAGACAACTTAATTTACTAATGCTGCATAAGTTAAAACAGCATCTATTACACTTATCAGCTTGATTGGTATAATCGGGTAACCAAAAAAACAATTTCTTCCTCTTGGTAGTTAATTTAATAGAGGTGACCACACGTCTGACGTAAATTATCTGTTTATTATTATTTTTTTATTTTGTGTTAAAGATATGCACGAATTCTACTATTCTGTTATTTGACATTAATAAAAATAATTACAATATGAATGGCAATGATCAACGATTTTTTTATCTACCTTGAGTGCTCGTTTTATATTTATCTTATATGGTGTTCTGAGTCCGTTTAAACACACTTCTGATGCTGCTTTGCTTCGTCATTTGTATACTTTATGCATTGCAGTTACATTTATTTTATTATTTTATTTTTGTTATAATTTTTCATGATTTAATAATGACATTATAGCATTATGCAATTGTTTTTTCATATATTTTTCTAGTAGTGCCAGCTGCATTTCTTGACATATCAGGAAATAAATGTGGGTTTGCAAGTTACTTTGGTTTGCTAGTCCCGCACTGATAAAGTGACATAAGCTGTATTTGTTAATATCTCAACTGTTCCCAATAACCATATAGACCATTTTGCAAGTCGTAAACAATTGGTCGAAGCTCTTCGTGTTTCAGTTTTTTAACACGTTGGGATAAAATACAACAACCAAAAGAACATATAGATCTGAATCAAAAAGTTAAACAAACATCTTTAAGATATATGTGAAATAAAGAAAACGGTTACAAACTGAGACAGGAAGTGTTTCTGGACCAGCGTTAGTTTACATCTTGCAAAATGGTTTAAGTTGCTTCTTTGAGAGGGGGAGTGGAATTCGCACAAGTTGCCTGCCAATAAATAAACAGTCGAATAATTATACTTAATTTTTTTATCTTTAATATTTAATAATGTTTTGACAGCACTAACACTGTTTTGTCCCACTAGCAGAGAATTGTGGGTAAATCGAGTCTATTCCATCAGAGTCGCGCTGCGCTTCCCAATGGGTCGCGCTGCTCTGATGAAACTGGTCAGCGCTGCGCTATCCATCGGGTGGCGCAAGTAAACAACTCATCTCTGCGCTATCCAGATAGTCGCGCGGCTCTGTCCATTGGGCCGCGCATATAATTGGGCCGCGCAGCGCGGATCAAACGAGTGGCGCAGTTTCGTCCTTCTTTTGAGGAGATCGGCTTCCCATAGTTATTCAATTGCCACCATGAGTCAATGTTTCATGCAGGTAGGGTACTTAAAGTTCAGCCTCCATTCACTTGTAGAGTATGTTGTTATGAGGCTTGAAACTAAAGGTCATTGAGCACAGAGGATTTCAATGCATTGATGTTGTACCATTATGAGGGGTTAAGTTATTTTAAAACATAATTGAAAATATATTTAGCAAGACCAAACGATACAGCACTTTATGTTAGGATGTTTTATGCCACAAACAATATCAGGAAAAAGTCACTGGGGTGGTACCCTTTCAAAACATTTGCAATGGTTGGGTTTATCCTTTTTTTGACCCAGCTATTGGTTGAAACTAACTCAGCATTTTTTGAGTGTAACGTAACTTTTTTTGTGTAGTTAAAATTTTCCCTTCGCACGTTCCCCTGGAGTTTGACTGACAGGCGACCTAACCATAACAGTTACAACTGGCTGGCATTTTAATAATGCCTTGAGATTCTTGCCTGTTGTCACACTTTACGAATATGATTCCAGCTAAAAGCCATAATATCCTGTGGGATCTCAGTAGAATAATAAAGATTTAAAAAAACTTACACAAGACTCGTTCGGAGTTTTACTTCATAGCCACGCTGCAGGACTGCCTCTCAAAACTTCTGACACTGACAGAATTTTATCAGAGGTAAAAATTTGATCGTCATAGCCATGATCACAATTTCACCTGTTTCCTAAACCTGACAGAAACCCGTGACGCTAACCACGGCGAGGTTTAAGTGTGTTCGACTTCACGCAGTAGAGCGAGAACCGACATGCACTGACGTCAAAGTAACGCGAGAAATCTGATGGAGGTGTTTGATTTCAATTCGCTCTCGCGGTACCTCGATGTCATCTGCCTGTCGTTTTTTTGTTGCGCGATGTGCTTTCAAATACAGGTATACACCGTTAAATGCTACCTACCAGATTATATAATTTGTTGTTTCCGGGTAAATTACATGTCGTGATCCCGTTGATTGGAAGTTGGAAGAGCAAGATCCGATGAATGCGGTAACGTTAACCCTTACAACTCTATATTTGAGTGGCTCCTCCCATTACCTCCGTTAACTAACGCTAGCTAGGAAGATTTATTAAATATGACGTTATAAATACATACTGATTTTACCTTAGAAATGAATACTGGCAATGGTGAATAGAAAGCTACCCAGTTTTACAGGAACAGTGTTGCATCAGTGTTGCAGTGTTTCTGATTATCAGTCTCGATCAGCAGGTGATGCAGTAGCTACTTTCAGTTTTATGACCTGCAGGTTAGGCTATAGCTTATTTGATCTTTATTTTGTTTACCTAATTCCGTGTCACTTTCACATCCCGAATTTATACTTCGAATGCATAATGCAGACCTGCTAACTGCTTTAGTCTGAAATTAACACTCCAGTTT
This sequence comes from Paramisgurnus dabryanus, assembly GCF_030506205.2. Lineage (NCBI taxonomy): Eukaryota > Metazoa > Chordata > Actinopteri > Cypriniformes > Cobitidae > Paramisgurnus > Paramisgurnus dabryanus. The sequence goes on from NC_133338.1 coordinate 44,097,769, forward strand.
AATCTGTGCAAGTCGTTTTCCCCGAAATTATTTCACGATAATAATTTCTAGTGAGAGTGCTTTGCCTGAAGTTGGATATAGCAAAAGGGGGCTGGTCTTTGCGAAAGATGAAAGCAGCTAATAATAAAAAAAACATTATTTATAGAATGATTCACCATTGTCAGACAACAACACCACTACCTTTTAGATTACAGTGATTATCTTAAACATGAATCTTAAAGGGGACATTTCACAAGACTTTTTTAAGATGTCAAATAAATCTTTGGTGTCCCCAGAGTACATATCTGAAGTTCAAAATATCATATATAGATCATTTATTATAGCATGTTAAAATTGTCATTTTGTAGGTGAGAGCAAAATGTGCCATTTTGGGTGTGTCCTTTAACATGCAAATGAGCTGATCTCTGCACTAAATGGCAGTGGCGTGGTTGAATAGTGCAGATTAAAGGGGCGATATTATCCCCTTCTGACATCACAAGAAGAGCCAAATTTCAATTACCTATTTTTTCACATGCTTGTGGAGAATGGTTTCCCAAAACTAAGTCACTGGGTTGATCTTATTCATATTTCTAGGTTGATAAAAGCACTGGGGACCCAATTATACCACTTAAACATGGAAAAAGTCAAATTTTCATGGTGTGTCCTCTTTAATCCTTAGTAGAGTTGATTACGTTTTATTTATTTATTTTGATGTTTTACTTTTAAAGGTGAAGTGTGTCAATTTTATGATGATAAAGTACAGTCTTCTATCCCAACTTAATGCATACAGGCAACTACCAGTAATCCATTATTGTAGGTTGATTCATCAAGTGTAAACCATGGGTCACCAAACTAAGGCCAGCGGGCCGAATCAGGCCCGCCACCCCCCTTTGACCGGCCCCCCCAGCCCGTCTGCCCCCCACTACTTGAACCGGCCCTATGAGGCTATTTTATTTTTGTAATTGTTTTTTGGAAAGTAATAACATGTTTTATAACATGATTTTTTAAGTTGAAAAATGAAGCTAACCACAACAACATGGTGTCTTTACTAAAAATTTATAACATATTATTATTTAATGTACCAAAACACAAAATATCGTACATCACAGGACATCAAATTAAACAATGAATGCATTAAACAAAACAACATCTTTGGCACAAATACATGATCGTCAAACAAAGACTGTAAACAAGACGGAGGCATAACATTAAAACATATCGACACAGTACAAAAAAATTGCAAGTTAAGAAAAAGTCAAGATTTTGGCAATGTGATGGTCTATCCCAAAGTTCCTAAGTCTGCATTTTTCATGCAAAACTGCGTCACGTCTGTGCTGTGTACTTGAACATCAGTTAACAAGGTCTCATTTACAGACCCTTTCCCGGACCCTTTCATGGATCTGCTGTAGCACCACGCTCTTCTATTTCTTGTCTCTAAGGGTCCTTATTTAGTGCAAATAGGCTGACTGCAGTCTTTTAAAATGAATCCAGGGTCATTTCCGAAAAACGGCTGGAACGATGATTGGTTTGGGTCCTGAAACAGGCCTGAAAGAGGAAAAAACATGTATAAATATTATATAGTTTTATGTTACATGAAGGAACTGCAACTATATGGATAAACAACTGACTGTAAGGTTTATTTTCAAAAGATTTAATACATAGAACACACACAGAAAGTAAAAACAGTGCGATATCTAACTCTGTGATGTTTATTTAAAACCACAATTGATAGTACCAGCACAACACTGTTTGCTTTAGTTTATTGAGTGACTTTTCCAAGGTTAACCGTCATTTCAGAACTAACCACATTCACATCTTTTAGTGTGAAAAGTGAGGATATACACACCTTATAAAAACACAATGTTCAATATAGCCTTTCAAAATGAAGTGCAGTTTGCTTTATAAGTATAAGGCTACACAACCAGAAATCAGAATATCCTGTATGTATTTGCATTTATTTATTAAAAAAGGGGAAGATGAATGCTTTCATGTCGATAACAGACTGGCTTTTGATTTGGAGACTCAAGGAGACAAAAGTAAGTATAAAATCTTTTGCTTTATACAACATTTTCCCGTCTGGAATTGTCTTATAAAACCTACTTTTTTTTTTTTGAACTTTTTATTTATATATTTTTTTCTTTTACACCACAAAAACAACACAAACATTATCTGAGGCAATAAATGAATAAAATAATAATAATAATAATACTATACAACCATATAATAATATAAAGTAAAAAAAGAAAAAAAAAAAAAAAATCAAAAAACAACACACATTTTTTCCAATTTATAAATCTAGGTATTCTTTAACCATGTACCAACTCTGATTGAAAAGGTCTGTTTTCAGTTGTAATGATGCAGTCATTTTTTCCATCATGTAAATCTGTTTTAATCTATGTTTCCATTCAATTACACTTGGTGATTTCACAGACTTCCAGTTAGCAGTTATGTTTTTTTTAGCAATTAATAGTAACACACGTATAATATATCTTTGTTCAGCATTGAAAACATCACTTGATACAACCCCCAGTAAGCAAGACTGCACAGTTAATGGAACTTCTCTTTTTACAATTTTCTCCATTTCTTCTTTAATATTTTTCCAATACTCAAGGATTACAGAACAATCCCAGAATGTGTGTGTATGGTTACCTATTTTACCACATTTTCTCCAGCATACAGCTGAAGATTGATCTTTTATAAACTTTGAAATAACCAAAGGAGTCTGAAAATACCGTATTTTAAGTTTCCAGTCAAATTCCTTCCACTGTTGGCTATTAATTCCCTTGTGGCACTTATAACAAAGTTTATCCCACAACTCATCTTCTATCTCTATATTGGCTTCTATTTCCCACTTTTCCTTAATATTGTAGGTGTTTCCACCCATACCTGTTAACAATCTTTTATAGAGATGAGAAACATGTCTACCAACAGGGAAACATTTTTCGATATATGTAATAAAATATTGTTCTATGCCATTTGGGATTTCGCAAATTCTTTCTTTTTCTTTATGGTTTGTAATATAATGTCTGATTTGCAAATATCTGTAAAAATCACTTAAGGGAAGGTCAAATTGTTCTTGAAGTCGTGTAAAGGATTTCAAGTGTGTTTCTTCAAAAAGCTGGTCTATAATAAAAAGGCCTTTAACCGCCCATTTCTTGAGACCATGGTCCCACATTGAAAGTGGAAAATCTACATTACCCACTATGGGCATAGCTCGTGAGATTGTTCCAACATCCTTAAGCATTTTCTTTACTTCTACCCATACCTTTATTGTATATTTTATCCATTCATTTTCAATCTTCATTTTTTTTACATGTTTTGGATCTGTAAAGAGTAGGGCATGCAATTGTACACCTTTAACTTCCCCTTGCTCTATTTGAGTCCACTTTACTTCCTCATTCCCACTTATCCAAGTCACAATTGCTGCTAATTGAGCTGCCCAGTAATATAACTTTATATTTGGCAAAGCCAAACCTCCTTTATTTTTAGCCAAATGAAGTGTCTTAAAAACCTACTTTTAATAAACATCCAATCAAGATTTATATGTGTATTTAAAAGAGTAAAAAAATACTTTGGTGCAGTCAAAGAAAATTAAGGATCATATTATCAGAATACTGTAGATAGAGTTTGGTGAATATATGAAGAGTTTGGTTCCAAAATGCGATAAACGGCATTTAAAAAAAATCAGTATTATATCAGGTCAGTATTAAAAAGTAAATTCATAATTTTACGCAAAATTCAATATCTGCCATGTTATTCTGTCATCTTTTATCAGTTTTTCCCCAAAACGCAATAAATGCCAGTCCTCCTTCTCTGCAGAATGCAATAAATCCACTCAACAAATCACAGTGAACCATTCGCATTGTAAACAACAACGCCAGCACGTTGAATACACAGAATCCTAGTTTTCCATTATTTTACTCGAAGCCAACGAAAATCGAGCAGGACCAAAACAATTTACAGCTGATCTTTGTGAAAAATTTTTTTTATTGCATTTTATTGCAGTTTTTATAATAAATGTTTGAAAATCAAATTATGGATTTGAATTTTTTTTTTGTTTTTATAACCTAAAGATGCTATGTGAAAGGTTGTAACAGAAAATAGGGTTTTTCATCTTGTCACTTTTTTGGTATAGAAAACACGTTTTTACCGAAATAAGTAAAAATGGATTTATTGCGTTTTGGAACCAAACTCTTCATATGTATAATGTAGGTTTGATTTTTGTTATTTGTATCTGCTATTGGATCCCAAATACACGTTAAAAGTTGTCATAAATAGCAAGAGGAAAAGATAAAGCACAGATAGAGAAGCCCACATTATTACAAGTCTGCTGTTCGGGAAATTTAATGTCAAAAGTGATGGAAAAACAACTCCTGTTTGCAAACACTGGTTGATAAATGTGGCATATACAGTACTGTATGACAGATACGCTAAAACATATGCACTTACATCACCACAGAGATATAGCCATTACCCAGCAAGCAATTTTGCATTAAAAAGACATCTAATAGGCATCCAAACTCCATCCCAGATGTCTTTTTTAACTGCACCTGTCTCAAAACATTCATGATTTTGACCAACAGCAATATGTAACCTGAACGTCTTTGCTCACCTGAGACCGGCCTTCAGAGGTGGGACGGCGTTGACCTTTCCCATTGGCTTTGGGCTGCTTGCACGTGGCATCATCACCAGGAGCCCTCCGCTGGAGGATTTGGGCGTTGCTCCACGTGCAGGGCTAAGAGGAAGTGGTCTCTGAGGAGGTGTGAATGAAGATCTGGACTGTTCGGATACCATCTGTACAAGGACCAGAATGATGACAGAATAAGGACACATCAGGGAATTTGTGTAGTGCTGTTTTCGCCACAACAGGATTTTTTGCACAAAATCATCACAGTTTCAAGTGGTACTATTTTACATTTATGGATTTGGCAGACACTTGTGCACTACAATTTGTATGTTTTGTCAGCATTGGTGTTCGAACCCATGTGTTCCCTGAGCTCAACCAAGTTGGCATATTATTAAACTGGATTTAAAATGAAACAACTGCTAAATGGCCAACTAACTAAAACAGACAAACAAATCTAAAGCTAAAGTCAATTTTTAAAGAGAAACATCTGAGAAGCAAAAATCTAATTTGATCTCACTGCTGTCTTAAAATACAATCCCAGTTGTGGTCCTTTTTATGGAATTCTTATTTTAAGTGACGAAACCCAAAAATAGCAAGACTAAACTCTTACCAGTGGACTGCGTGAAGGATTTAGAGGCAGAGGCTTCTTGGGTGGGCTGAGTTTCTGAGGTGATGCTACAGCTTTGGGGATACCGGGTGAGTTGGGTGGCTTGAAAATGGGCGGTGGAGGTCGAGGCCCTTTGACGTTGCTGAGAGATGGAGAAGGAGCCGGCCGAAGAGGACGGACTATATTGACTGGCTGTGTACCGTTGGAGGCTGGGTTTGGCCTTAGAGGAAGCACCTCCTTACTGGTGTGAGGTAGCTTGAGGAAAAAGGAAAGTTAAAGTTGGTTTTGGTTAAATCCATATAAGTCTTGTGACTTGCAGTGCTGTATATAATTTTTTTTACCTTTTTTACAAAATACATTTTTTTGTTTTTCCAAAGATCCTTTTAGTCAAAGGTTCTTATAAAAATCATTAATTTTTTTACATTTTATTTCTTACAAATAAAAAAATCCACAAATTACTCCACGGCCAGGCCTTTGTTATATTAGAACATTAAAGTAGTTTTTACAAACAAACATAAAAAAACAATACTGTTCAGTCCTTCCAAAAAAACGTGTTGCGGGCAAAAATCCTTGATCTTGTGGCACGTTTTCTTAAAAAATGCGATGGAAAATGCGTGATATTTATGCAATTTTATGCTATGAAATTGAAGCTACTTGCAGAACCTTTGCAGCTTTTAAATGATGTTCACGTCACTTCATAGCTATCCCATAGCAACAGGGGACATGGCTGCGCTTGTGTGAAGTAAATGCAAAATTTTTCAACTTTGTGCTAAGATATAAGTGACTTTTTGCTGCGAAAATGCAGGGATTATAAAAATAATCATAAAAGCCCTGCATATTTTCCACCCAGAAATCTGTGATTTATGCGGCAAAGTGCGGGGTATTTGAAAAAGTGAGGCCCCTGCATAAATATGCGACTTTAGCTGATTATGCATTAAATCTTGCGATCGCATAATCGCATTTTCTGGAGGGACTGTACTGTTGTGCAATCATATTAAGGGCAGATATGAAGCTTCTAGTGTCATATACCTTAAGGTTAGCACTTATGTTTGGTGGCCCCACCACCTTCAAATGGAAAGGATGGTTTAGGTGTCCATTCTTTCCCTTTTCAACGGTGCCCTCAGGTCTAAAAAAAAAAAGAGAAATCGAATATAGTTTGTGAAACTGAACAGATTTACATTCACACAAAGATGTGACAAACTGATCATGGCTAGAATGAAACTCTAACTTGCTACTATGCAGTTAACACTATAAAGTATATGAAACAGTACATGTTATACAACAATAAACATTGCAACAGTAGTAGGGGTGTGACGGATCACAAAACTCACGGTTTGGATCACATTATGGTTTTTGAGTCACGGATCGGATCATTTTTCGGATCAGCAAAATAAAGGGGTGGGAAATATCTTATAACAAACAAGAAATTACCAACATTTATAAAAAAAGATGAAAGTTGCACATTAAGTAAGGTCTGAAATAAGCATTAGGTACAGAAATTGAATCAAATGAATAATAACACTGTCTTTACTGTATGAATTAAATATAATTATTATGTTTTAGAGCTACAGAAGTGATTTTCTCTTTGTCTTGGGTTGTTTGATTAACATTAATGACACAGACTTAAGTAGGTTAATTGAGGTTACTGTCTCTTTAAGACTAAATAAGCACAGACTGGTTTCTAACTCTAATCTATATAAACACTTAAAACATAAACAAATGTTTTTATTAGAAAAAGAATACTGTGGAGATCATTTTGTTGTAAGAGCAGAAAGATTTTATGTTCGCTAGCTTTTTGAAACGCGTCTCTCCGTGTGTGCACTTAAAGGAACATGCCCACATTTTGGGAATTTAGCTTATTCACCGTATCCCCCAGAGTTAGATAAGTCCAAACATACCTTTCTCATTTCCGTGCATGCTGTAACTCTGTCTGACGCAGCCCCCGCTAGCTTAGCTTAGCACAAAGACTGGAAGTGAATGGCTCCAGGTAGCAAACTGCTCCCAATAAGTGACAAAATAACGCAAACATTTTCCTATTTATGTGTTGAGATTTGTATAGTCACATCGTGTACAAATAACAAGGTCATATGAGACACAGCAATCTTTTAACTGTATACATACTTGGGCGGAGTGATTTGCTCGCAGCACCCGATAAGCCCCCTGGTGAGGAGCAGAGAGTTTGGTCAGAGTTGTGCAAATCACTCCGCCCAAGTAGCAGTGCTTCGCCTTCTGAGAATATAGTTCCCAGTATGTATACTCTTAAAAGATGGCTGTGTCTCACGCCGCATTCAGACAGCCAGCGATGTTATCGCTGTGTGTCGCCTGTCTCTTTCAATGAGGCGTTTCTAAATCTGCTTGTCATAAACAAATAAGTACCATCCACACCAGTAACTGACGATAGAAGGATGACGTGAACTCCACTGCTTTGTTCTCACTGGTAGTCGCTCCCGAAAGTCGCTCGACATTTGCATAAAGTTAAACTTTTCTTAACTTTCTCGCGTCGCTGGACAGTCGCCCATACAGTCGCCAACGATCACTTTTGCTCGTGTCGCCAGAAGTCGCCAGGTTTCCATTGAAATGAATGAGATCGCGTCGCTCTGCTACTGCTTGTCATTGGCTGTCTGAATGGGGCGTCATATGTCTTTGTTATTTGTACACAGTGTGACTAAACAAATCACAACACATAAATAGGAAAATGTTTGCGTTATTTTGTCACTTATTGGGAGCAGTTTGCTAGCTGGAGCCATTCACTTTCAGTCTTTGTGCTAAGTTAAGCTAGCGGGGGCTGCGTTAGAGTTACAGCAAGCACGGAGATGATAAAGGTATGTATGGACTTATCTAAGTCTGGGAGATACGGTAAATAAGATAAATTCCCAAAATGTGGGCGTGTTCCTTTAGTTGCGCAGACACAGACGGAGGGTAAATTCTAAATGGCGCAACATAAAAATTTGCCCCACATAAAAATGTTCTCGTCGCTTTATAATATTACTATTTATACTATTATATTACTATAACTACTGATGGAACATGGACCTTTTTGGAGATACCTTTCATTCTTTTCTGCAGAATGAATTGTGAAACTAACTGAAGTCAATGGGACAGACAAAAGCCTCCCAGTTTGAATCAAAAATATCTAAAATGTGTACTGAAGACAACCGGAGCACTTGCTGGTTTAGAACGATAGAGGGGTAAGTGATTTATGATCAAATTATCATTTTGGGGTGAACTATCCCTTTTAAAAAATGCTAAAAAAATAGTAAAAGTAACACAAAAATTTTAACTTTAACAGCCTTATTAAATTTATTAACATTTATTAATTAAAATTAATTAATTTTAAATTTACATTTATTAAAATTTTTCAACATGCAAAATGTGTTCCTAGCATAGTATTCAGGTCATTTATCTATGTTACTGCACAGCTTTTGCCTGTGTACTCGCCTCAAGTCATAGCATTCATAGCATTGTCAGTCTGCTGGCGAACTACAATCTTCAGTATTTCTATGGGCTTTGAGTCTTTGGCTGGTTCTTTCAAGGGCTTTGGAGAATATTTGTCACAAAGCCGCTTGAGCACTGCCTTGGCTGTGTGCTTTGGGTCATTCTCATGCGAATCGTTGGTCTTGTCAAAGGTTGCGTGCTCCACAGAGCGGCTTCTCCTTAAGGAACGCTCTATATTTGGCTCTATTCAACCTCAGTCCTGTTGCCTGCCAATCCTACAAGCAGTTACTGAGAATAATCCCCTCAGAATGACGCTGCCAGCATTGTGTGTTACTGCAGTATTCGAAATGCATAATGGTTTTCTTTACGTTGAAAACTCATCTGATGTAATGGTGTTGGAACACCAAAGCATTTACTCATATTCTTATTTCTCATACTGAACACAATTAAGGGGTTCAGGTTTACATACAACTCTTGAAAAAATTAAGAGATCTCTCCAAATTTGCCTTTAATCATATTTTACATGTGAAGTCAATGATGTTAGAGGTTCTTTATGGAACTACTGTATACAACCAAAATAGTTTCTTCTGTGGCATCATGTAGCACTTTTCTTAAGAAAGTATGCCCTGGTTTCAAAATCTCTCATCCCTGGTTCCAGCTAAAATACGATAATCTACACGGCTCAATACATGGTTACGCGGTAATGAAAAGAAGCAGGCTGTAATTAAATTCATTCTACTTGAACTAAATATCCTTGAGGAGATAAAGGAGTCATCTAAGAACAGATCCCGAATCCTTCTCATCCATTTATTGGACCATAGCTGTGAAAGCAACTGTTGGATGGGCTGCAGCAGTGATAGAGGTCAGAGTTTGTTTAACCATCATTGCTGAGCTCTATTGCCAACTGGATTATTTGTGTGGTGCTTATTGTATAGAAAGCTATGTGCATATAGTAACCAACAGAATACGAATAGCCTACAATAATAACACAGAGCTCATTATTAGCTGTTCTCAATTGGGTTTTAATGTAAGATCTAGGGTCCTTTTATTTAATATAACAGTAGATTAAATTAAAACATTAATGGGAGGCAGATTAAACTTTATCCATTTAGAGTACTGTATTATTCTTTTATTGCCTTGGGCATAAAAGTCACTTCAAGGTGGAGAAGCAATTGTTTTCAATGCAATTAATGTACTGCTTGGACAAAGCCAAATGAACATACTGCATTGGATGAAGCAAAGGTCGTGGATTTCAATACATGTAAATAAAAGTAAAATACCCTGCAATGTTATGTTTTAAACACAGATGGCGATAGAGAGGCAAAACAATTACAAATTGCAGCTTTAAAATGTTTTTGACTTAGGAGCGTCTGGACAAAACTATATTTGGGGTACAACAGAGGCTTAAAGAATATAAGGTCATACATCATTCACTGTGTTTAAATAGAAGTGATTCTGCACCTCTGTCTTTTTCTCTATTGGAGTAGAAAATCGTTATGGATCAAAGTCGCACTGACCGATTAAATTTTTTTTGCAAACAAAATCTATAATTTCCTTGAGAACAGGAATTAAGGATTTATAGGTGAAAAAGTCATTTTAAAACCTAATCCCCGGTTTCAGACAAGGCTTAGCTGGCCGACTCCTAAACTAAAACACATGTTTGAGCTGTCTCAATTAAAAATAACTTGCACCAATAGATCCTAAAATATGCCAGTGCCATTGATTTGTCTCACACACCAGTAACATCTTTTTCTAAGGCATGTTTATAAAAGATGCTTAACAATCTTAATTTAACTAGTCCAGGGCCGGGTATCCCAAAAGCATCGTAAGGCTAAGTTGATCGTAAAAATCTTGATCGTACGAATCATCTTAGAATTACGGGCCATTTCCCAAAAGCTTCGTAACTTAAGTAGCACTTGAAAATCAATGAGATCTACGAGTGCTCTGGAGTAATCATTCATTCATAAGTGCATCGTAAGACAACAGAGTTACAAGGTCACCCTTCAGGAAAACCAGCAAATTGCACTTCTGCAATGAAGATAATGTAATGTTTTAAATGTATATTTATTTATTGGGTTCTTCTTTGTTTATTTCATATTAAATATAAAATATAATATATTTAAAATTCTAATGAAAAATCTAATTTAAATGACTAAACATAAATTAATAAAGAAGCAATTTGGTACAATTGGTAAAAGTTTTTTTTTTGTATTTTGGTAAAAGTTGGATTAAAGAAACCAAATAAATATTTACGGTACAATGCAATAATCCATAATAATAAATAAACATAGATAATAAAAACAAATAATAATAATAATCTAAACTAAAATATTAAATGCAGAAGGCATTTCGCAGTGGGACGAGTCCTAACTAAATACGGAAAAGAATACTTCATTATGCACAAATTATTAAAACATTTAAATAATTTTAAACAAATAATTGTTTAATGACTGCATTTTATAATATTTAGTCATTAAACAATAAGGAAAAATATTATAAAAAAACATTAGTGCACATCAGCTGAAGATCATTAGCCTAAACAAGCTTATGCTACAAATTCGAGTCATTCTAAGGGTGACATTTCAGCACTTGACAAAGGGATAGCGACTCGTAAGTAGCACTTAAAACCCAGCTGCGAGCGATCGTTAAACGTGCATCTTTGGGAAACGCACGTAAATGAACAACGAATGTTCGTTAAGTAGCTCGTAGAAAGCGCTCTTAAGTGCTAAATTCAATCGTTATCGGGAAACCCGGCCCAGGTTTTAGCTTAGCCTTGTCTGTGAAACCAGGCCATTATATATAATAACAATAGTAACATTTTATCAATAATGATATTAATCAGCTGTGTAGTGGAAAAATATATTTTTCAATTTCTACTTTATGTATTATAGAAAAAAATATATCTGCCAAAAGTTTAATGCATATAAGCCAGTAGGTTTCACTATACATGTATCTCAGACTGAATATCTGACCATAAATGAAAATGTAACACATCATACAAGACTACTGAGGTACAGAGGTGTAAAGTACTTGAGTAATTTTACTTGATTACTGTAGTTAAATATTATTTTTGGGGATTTTTACTTTACCTGAGTGCAATTAAAAATCAATACTTTTACTTAATTACATTTTTAAAGAAAAAAGTACTTTTTACTCCTCACAATTTTATTTACAGTCAAAAAGTACTTATTTTTAGAGATTACTTTATTCTATTTTCCCTCTTACCAAACTAATTGAATTGCACTGATGGCCAGTTTTATTTAAATGTTATTTATTCTGGAGCCTATGGACCACACTAAGGAATTGGCCAATAGTTCATCTGATGATGAACACAGAAACAGACCTGGGAGTCTCAGCTCACATTTCCTGCTATTTGCAGCCTCTCTATCAAGATTAATACCTTGTTCACACTGGCAGTCCAAATCTGATTTCGGTGCATATCCGATTGGACAGACTCACTGTCCACACTGTGTATCACAAATGTTTAGATCTGATCTGTGCGTCCTGTAGCATTCTGTTGTTTTCTGGATAATCTGCAGTGTTTCTATGGCAATGACATCTCAACATCTGACGTGTTTACGTTTTGCGTGACGCGACAGCATGACGTAACCGAAAAGCTATAAAAATGTAATCAGAGCGGTAACACTAAAATGGATTTCCAGAAATGCGATTTGAAAAGGATTTCAAACCACCTCTGGATTGAAACAAAAAATGGATTTTTGGCCGTTCACACATTCTAAATGTGATTGGATTCCAATCGGATATGCACCAATATCTGATTTGGACTGACAGTGTGAACAAGGTCTAATACACCGCTTCCTGCATCGGCTGCCTGTGAGAGGCTTGTCAGCTCTGCAGGATTGCTTTTCAGCTCCAAAAGAGCCAGGCTGAAGTACAAATACCTCATATCACCATCTGTGTACTGAAAACACCTGAACTGGAGTAAAAATGATATCCCATGAGACATAAAACACCCAAGAGAGATTTACGTTGAGACCTGTTCTGTCACTGACTCAGAACCGCGAGACAAGTCTCTAATGTAATCATATAGACTGTTGATAACACAAATATGCAAATGAAAATGTTAACCCAGGGATTAAGAATGCACAATGTGAAACCTCAGATTATCAATCTCTTAACCCCTGGTTAAGCATGAACAGTGTGAAGTGTGAAACCCAGGATTCCGTTAACTCAGGGTTTAGAATAACCCAGGGTTAACAATTTCAGGTGTGAAAAGCCCTTTTATTTATTTAAATGCCTTCAGAAGTTTGTTTTTAAACCATTTTCCATCAGCCCTGCCTTTATTTTGACCTCCACACATAAGTTCAAGTATTTGCTAAGATTTAATAACTTCCTATGAATTAAACTTCATTTATCAAAAAAATTTGTCATAGCTTTGATTTGTAAGAATACCTGTATGAAGAAAACTATGCTAAATCACTCAACCACCCCACAGGTGATAATATAGTAGAGAGTGCAAGGTATATAAATTGCCCATTTGTTTAGTTATTCACTCAGGCACAACATAAAGTTAGTGGGCTCTTCAGCATAACCAGATATACGCATGTGCACAGAAAATAGGGTCCGAGTGTTTACAATGAAGGGGGAAAGTATTTGCCCATTCATGATATTCTCCAATTTCGGGGGGTGTTCATCTGAGATTTATAATTCTGTTGGGTCCAAAACTATGATGAAGATGATAAATTATGAAAATGTTATAGGCATTTCCCAAAGCACCAAAACATTAAATAAAGTGTTATTTAAATATGTTGTATTTTAGCATCTTCAAAATAGTCATCTTTTGCCAAAAATGTGATAAAAATGTCTCTTGGCATTTAGTCACATTTATTCTTGGTTCTTCTTGGCTAATTTTTCTTTCTTATTTTGTCCAAGGCATCCTTAATTGTTTATTTTTTTAATTAAATGTATGTTTTGTTATAAAAAATATGTTGCTGCTGCAGTTATATTTGTCTATAAAAATAATTTCAAACATTTAAGTATATACCATCAGATCAAATGATTTTGAAGACCATTTTTTTGTGTAAATAAGCTATTTAAATTCATGCACTGTAAAGTTGCTTCAACTTAAAAAGGTACAGTAAGTTACATGCCTGCCCTTAAATTGTGAGTTAATTCAACTTAAAAATATTAGTTGACAACAATTTGAGTCAAAACTTTTTTTGAGTCAACCAATATTTTTAAGTTGGATTAACTTAAAATTTTAAAGCACTCAAATATCTTAAAAATTAAGTTAAACTAACTACAATAGTTAACATTTGAAGTGAATCAAAACTTTTCCTAAAAGTTGGCTTTAAACCAAAACCTAATACCCGTTCTTGTCTTAGAACAACTTTGATGAACGCTTTTGATCCATTTTAAATGTTGACTAGTATAGTGAGCACTAAAGTTGCAGTAAACCCTGTGTTAAGTCTTCTACATCCATCTACATGTACCAATTTTTATAGGGGGAACATTGACAACTTTTACTATTACATAGATTTTATCACTGTTTTATCAGACCTACCAACATATTTTATTTCTAAATAATTTCTTAATTCCTAATAACAAGGGAATCATGCTCAAGCTGAGGCAGGGCAAATCCTTTTGGAAAATATGAAAAACGCGAGTTTAGTTTACCTTATCTAATCTGTTTTTTACATTTTATTCTGTATTAATTATATAAATATAATCTTATAAACATTAAAAAGTCTCTAAATATATAAAGGCAGTAATACCTGCTGCATTTGTTCTTCTCTCTCTCTGTCCTCCACTTGTGGTAGTAGGAGCTTTTAATCCTGATGCAGTAGAAGGCAGTAAGTATAGCAGGGAGAAGCACTAGAAAAGCAAACAGCAGCCCAACAACCAATCCCGCCTGACCTGAGAACAGATATAGAATCAACCTTAAGACAGGGGTCAACCAAAACCACACAGTGAAATGCCCACCAATTATCTCTCCTATTAAATAATACATACAAGATAATTCATGTGTGCACTGTATTCATTCTGTGCTGTAATAATATCTATAGCTCTCCTGTGCCTAGTATGAATATATTTACCAAACTGAACAATATGGCTGCACAAACAAAACACATTAAATACTACATCCTGCATGTAAGTTTTAAATAAACTTCATAATATAATATACATTTAAACATACATAATCGTGGGATTCAAAACGTTTGACAGGTAGTGTATATAGAGGCAGTTTCCCAGACAGGATTTTTAGATAAGGCTTATCCAGGACTAGGCCTTATATTGGGACATTTAAGTAGTTTTAACAAACATACCTTACAAAAACACATTAGTGATGTGCATATACACAAAACAATGGCACTGATATATTTTAAGAAATGTCAGTGCAGGCTGATTTCAGTTAAGACAGCTCAAACATTCATTTTAGTCAGGGATTAAGCCCTGTCTAGGAAACTGCCCCATAGTATGCAGCATTTAGTATGCACATATACTGTGCACGCAGTATCCTCTGAACGTACCCTCATGATCAAAAAGTGTGGCAAAAACAGTCATATGTTAAATTAAATGAGTGTAACAAAATACTCTTGAACTTAGAAATTGCTCTTGATACTCTTTAATACCAAAAAATTGGTTTAAAAAGGAAAAATACAAACATTTGAGATTAATGATCAAGGTCACATCCTGAAAGAGGTGTGAGACAGAGAAAAGGAAAGAGAGAGTGAGAAAAAGAGAGAGGAAAGTGATAAAATCTTAGATCAATGTCTCTGAAAGATGGACAAAGAGGAGGTGAGAAAGTGAGAAAAAAAGCAAGTGTGAAAACACATTTTTACTGAAAGCTGAAGGTTAACTTACTGTGATATTGTATAGGGCCACTGTCCACGCTGCCACCCAATCCTGGTTTCTCACACGAGGGAGGAGCCCACCCATGGTTGCAGTGACAGTTGCCATTACTGTTACACACCTGCATATAAAACACAGGAAACAGGAAATAAAACTTTTCATCAGGGAGATTTGGGTGTAACTTTAACATGCCTTTGGGAAAGTTTACTGAAAATGAAAATTCTGTCATCATTAATAACGTAATTTTTTACATTTTTACCAAAATGTACAGCTTACTCGATTGTATACATTAAAGCAAGAAAATAGGGCTTCATATAATTAATAATCTTCTGTTTAAATATAATCTTCTCTGTATTACACGTTGTTTTAAGCCATATGACGGCTTTGTGTTCAGAACAGACCAAATCTAGGAAATGTCACCCTCAGCCATAACTCCTAAATCTCATTCACATGGATAAGAGTGGGGTTTGGGGGTCTTGGCAGTCCCTGTTACTGTCCACCTTTATTGTATTGAAAGGAGCAGCCTGGCATTCAGACAAATAATGCTTGATGTACAAAAAAGGAAAATGCTTGACATGTCCCCTTGCAACAAATAAATAGCATCTGTAAAAAACATATACACATCTATAGCCCTATCTTGCACCCAGCGCAATTGACTTTGTCAGTGACGCATGTATCATTCGTATTTTGCACCGGCGCACAGCGGGTTTTTCCCTCCACAAACGCACGTCGGCAAACTAGGGAATGAACTTGCGCTCCCTGGGCGGTTCAGCCCAAAAAAGGAGGCGTGTTCCCGCGCAAACCATCCCTGATGCTATTTTCCAGTTTCAAAAAACAATTGCGCCACTGACCAAAAAAAACTAGTCTAAAGTCAGTGGCGCGTTGCGCGTTGTTCATTATGCTATTTTAAGGGCGCATGCTTGACCATAATGTATAGCGTGCACAACGCGCATACACTTTGCTTATCTAATCTACACAGATGCAACAGTTATTTTTGCAAATCATAAATTGTTACAATAAAAAATATTAACACATGAGATAAGGGAAATCATTGTGGTGAGCATTGTGGTGATAGTTTTTATTTATTATGTGGCGGCGATAAAAATTCTCATGCAAATAACGATTAAAATATTTTCATAAGTTTGTTGTGTGGCTGTATTACGCTTATTTTATGTAAATAATAATTAAAATGTTTTCATAAGAAACCTTAATGTATGTGAACTGGATTTGTAAGAGTACTTTGGGGTTGGACTGCTTTCGTTTCTTGGCTTTCAGCGGTGAGGGTGGACGCAGCGATATCCTCTGCTGGCGTCAGGTCCTGTGTAGAGGCAGATCCCCCTCCCGTTACACGGCATGCCCGATTTATGCTGGCAAGCTTGGGATTCCCCCGTCTCCTGACATCATTGTAGCGCTTGGTGCAACGTCCTGGGGATGCCAGCTGATGAGACAATTGTGGCTATTTCCTCCCACGCCTGTTTAACCGACGCTGATTTGGGCGGGTTTCTCCTATCCCCATACAAAACATCTTCTCTGTCTTTGACTGCTCTTACAAGAACGTAGGACTCCTCGGCTGTGAACCGCTCCTGGCGTGCGCCTGGTAAATCCGTCATAATAATAGCAACCCGCCATGGAACTTGCGCCCTTGCATTTAAAGGGAATGTTAGATAGCGTTCTGATTGGTTTATTTGATGTTACGCCCAAACAACACCTATGAATAATGAACCTACTTCAGACCAACCCCTTATTGATTTGCGCCTGGTGCAAGAGTTATTTCTCCCGCCTGGAAAATAGCAACAGCGCCCAAGATCCGCCCACAAAGTCACTTGCGCTTTGCGCTTCGCACTTGCGTTTCAGATCGTTAAAATAGGGCCCCTAGTGTGTTGTGCTTAACTTAACACATCTCTGTGTTATTTTTGGAACAACACACTTTGTGTTGTTTTAACACATCTTTTGTTTTTCCGTTTATTTATTTGAACTCAAAATCAACACGAAATAACACATAATGTGTTTAATAGGATAACACAAAATAATGGGTTTCATTCACTACGGATGTTTTAACTTACAAATCATGATTCAACAAAAACTTTTGTACTAAAATGTATTTTAAATGTATGTAAAAACGTAAGAACAAAAATATATAAAATATATAACACAGATATATATTATAGGGTTCTTTTTCCTCATTCATGATTATTGCGCACGTGTGGTCTAAGTTGTTCTTAAGTTTTTACATACATTTAAAGTACATTTTAGTATGAAAGTTTTACGAACAAATTTGTGCGTACACATGCTTACACTCCAAAAATGGCTGGGTTATTTTTGACCCATAATGAGTAAATATTGGACAGAACACATGCTAGGATAAAATTTGACCAAATGCTGGGTTATTTTAACACAACTGCTGGGTTATTATGCCCCATGGATGCATAACAACAACCCAACATTGGGTAATTTTTAACCCAGCACAGGGTAATTTTAACCCAGCATGTGTTTGGTCCAATATTTACCCATTATGTGTCAAAAATAACCCAGCCATTTTTAGAGTGTAGTAAATGAGACCCATATAATATCACTATATAAACCAAATATAGGCTGTTTTTATTAATGCAATTAACAACAAAGCATTCCAAATACATTGTCATCTTCACTAAACCCAACAAAGATCCTTATTTTAAACATAAATTGCTTCAAATGTGTCCATGCATCTTTCTTTAAAATAAATAACATTGCCTACCTAATGCAATGACATCCAGACATTTCTGTATCTAGCCAAACTTTTTACAACCATCAAGTGTACATTAAGCTTAAGAATCAGTCCGAATCATACGCTGCGGTTTACCGATCACAATTTTCACTGCTACAACTGTAGTATATTTTAAAGTACAGGGCAAATATGAAATATACGAGCTTTCATCTTAATGGATTTTTTTAAACACCGAATATTTTACACGCTTCAATCTCACCCAGAGGCAAACCAAGCAGAGCGGACGGGAACGAAAACGTGTTGTGTGCAAATATCACCATCACTCACTTTATTCACTATCCACACACTTCCCTTAGTCATACAATCAATATGAATCAAACGATAATGCAAATGAATAATGAAAAAGCACTTTCTGAATCTCTAATATCCCCTGAAAGACGTGCCGTATTTGGTTGCCCTTTTGAAAAGCGTCTGGGTAAATAAGCAAGAAATAAAGAAATAAAAGTAAGCTGACAAAATCGTGAGGCAGAGAGGGCAAACGGATTAAAGAATGACGGGATCGAGTTTATACAGCTTGAAGGCTGTTTACGACCATTTGACCAGAAAATACACAAATCGAATGCTATAGCTTTGCTAATATAAGAAAAGTGTTGGTTTTATACGTGTCGTAGATGAATGACCCGGAGGGCGGTTTTAAAGGATTTAAAGGTGTGAAATCGGCAATGAGTCAGTCTGGGTTATAAACAACTCTTAAGTAAAAAAAAATACTAAGGCATAGTTTTATTTATGACTTATCATTTTTATATTAGTAGTTTTTCAAAGTGCAGTTCAGACGAATCCCTAAAACAAATTGTCAGTCTTTGTTTATTTATTATGTATTATCTTTCTTTAAACTTGAGTAAACTCTCCGCTTTTCCAATAATGATTTATATTTTTATGCTGTGGAATATTAATCATTAAGTATTATTTATCACCATGCCCACACTGAACTTGTGCCTGGACAAGATTTTCTTACAAAACAGAAAAAACTCAAAACTTAAAGATGCTGTATGCTTCTGATCATCAAATCTTTTTGCTTTATGACCACTCACCCCATGACCGTGGCAGCGGGCGATGCATGTTTCTAACTCAGTGAAAGAGGCATTTTGACATCGACGGTCTTTGCACACCTAAAGCCAAATAAGACAATAACATTTTATCACAAACACTTTTATTACATCTTTGAAACATATATACATTTATACAGATTTATATACAGTGATATAATACATAGGATCACACCTTTTCAGTCATAAAAAATAATCTGGTCATCCTGGTTTATTTTATTATATTTGCACACTATGTACATTGTTAGCCTCTTGCTTAGTATACTGAATTAACAACATGAGCAAACACCCCCCACTCCCCAAAAACTTGCCTTTCCCTCTCCACATTTGGTGCCAGTCATGACCAGTCCTGGGTCAGGGAGATCGCCCTGCCCATCCTGAGTGCTGTAGACATATGTGCCCCTGCACTTGAACTCGCTTTTATCAGTGCGGATGGTGGTGTCTATGGACACAAAATTTGTGCCCTTTGGTTTCTTGGCAGCACTGTGACACTGTATCTTGCCGCATTTGGCATCGCTGTAGGGAGATTTTGTACAATGCAAGTTTACATATAAGAGTTAACATATAGTATCTGCATACTCTAAATGCAGCAAAAGCAAATGTGACCCTGGACCACAAAACCAGTAAAAAGGGTCAATTTTTTAAATTAAGATTTATACATACAGTAATGTGCAAAAGTCTTAGACCACCATGCCAGAATTAAATGGGTTGTTTTTGCAATGTTACAGTGATCATATATAATTGTTTCTTAGTCTCTTTAATAGACTACATCCAGAAAATACAATAAATGTGTATATAGTATTAAAAACTGCATAAAAAAATGTAAACTGATGTGTCAAGTTTTTATGGTGAACTCTCCTTCCACTTGAGCAATAGCAGAAAACTGCAGATCTCTTAAACCTAAATAAAAGTCTTTTTACTTTATTCTGCTCAAAAACACTGAAGATGTGTTTAGTGCCAAAAGAGGTCACACTAAACACCGACGATGCCTCAAGAAGACATTTAGCCCTGAAAATTGTATTTTTTATTTTTTTGTACATATTTCCTGTATTTTCTTTTTGTATCTTAATAAAATAGATTGAAAAAAAAATATGGATGTAGATTAAAACTTCTTAAACAACAAGTCTGGTGGTGGTGGCCTTTTGCACAGTACTGTAATCTGACAGCTGAATAAATAAGCTTTCCATTGATGTATGGTTTGTTACAACTGTTTGGCTGAGATACGACTATTTGTAAATCTAGAATCAGCAAAAAAAAAAATTCTAAATATTGAGAAAATCGCCTTTAAAGTTGTTCAAATGAAATCTTTAGCAACCCATATTACTAATGAAAAATACATTTTGATATATGTCCGGTAGGAAATGTACTAAATATCTTTACTTATTAATAATTTTGACCTATACAATGTATTGTTTCTACTATTTCTACTGCTCAAATATACCCGTGCTACTAGTTTTGTGGTCCAGGGTCACAAATATGAAAAAAGTATGATTTAATTTAACAATGAATCAGGTTATATATTACGCTGCAGTTTCAGAAAAAGTTACAAAAGCGGTCACCGGGATTGGAACCCTTTCATTCTTTCCCCGCCATTGATGAGTTATCTCATGAATTAAGAGAAAACATTTGCATGAAAAAAAAAACATGTTCCTGATGAGTTTTTATGGTTATCTGTAATACTGTGATTATCCACTAGATAACCTAACCCAATTTATAAAATAATTATATATTTTACACCCGTGTATGTTTTGATAATCATTCTGAATCTGATCTCTAACAAAATTCTTAAACAAAAATGCAATTATTTCAGCTTTTTCCCTAAAAAAATACCCATATTTAAGTTTATAATCTGAGAAAAAATTAAGATAGAATGAATCTTTTTTTTCCCCCCGGTTTGTTTATTTATTGTTTGTTTGAAAGCAGAGGGTCTGTTCATTTGATATATATGTACGTTTATTTTTATAAGGACATTTTCCTGAAAGGCATTTTGTGAAACTTTTGTGAAAATCACAAAAAATGCTGGCGGGCACTTTAAAAAAGTCTTTTTACAAGTTGTACATTTAACTTAAACTATTTTATTTTGTACAAGAAAACAGCCCATATTAATAATTTATTAGTAGCCTATTGTAGTGTCTCGGGAGATTGTGCTTATTGTTACATAGCTATGTGGCTATACTGCACTGAAGCGGCAGATTAAGATATAAACCCAGAATTCAGCGAACGCCAAAAACACTAAAACGGGAACAACACTCCGACTGAAACACGGGATTTACATACACAGACCATGTTTCAATTTTTAAGGTTTCTGGCCACTTTGTCTAGTTTTAATAAGCTGCGGATGGAAGTGCTGGCTGCTCTGACGGAGTACTGGGGGCACGTATGCACAGATATTACGTGCAACCTATTGGAAAGCGTGGAGGACTCATTGGGTTCGTAAAATAACAAAATTATAGCTTTTAAGTACAAAATAGTATTTATGTAAAAATCTATATTAAAATAAAAAAGTTCACAACTCTTCTTAAGTGGAAGAAATAAAGTAAAATACCGAATAACAATTATATAATAATGAATAACAACAAAAAATTAAAATACCCCCCCCCCACCTAGCGATATCATCGTTAACTTAACCATCGTCAACTGCCAATTTAGGGGACATCGCCCAACCCTAATGACACGTAAACATCCCTCAAAGTGATGTTGATGTCAACAAGCTAATTTACTGACTGAATTAGACACTCCTCTTTTGAAAGTCCCAAAATAAATCCATTTATAAACTCTGAAATATACTGTATCACTGTATTACAGTAAAGTGTCCTGAAATAATCTCACCCTATCTTTGGGATACTGGAGACATGTTCTGCATGCTACAGTATTCCATTTAAAAAGTTGATATAAATTCACTAACTATATTATTTCTAAAGTGCACCTATTTCATTGCTAAAAACATTATTTTGTGTATTTGGTATAATGTGTTTGCGTGGTTTATGGTTCAAAAAACACATTATTTTCCATACTGTACATTTTTGTAGCTCCAGATTTCCCTCTCTTCCTGAAACGCACATATTTTGTACAAAACTAAAAAGCGATGTGATTGGCCTAAATACCTCTGACATTAGTCGAAAATATAACGCTCCTTACCATGTTTGAAAGATTCGCTCACAATGCAATGCTAACAGGAGTTAACTTACAGGCTGTGAGTCAATGCAGGAGGAATTATAATAATGTTGGGCTTGTCTACATCACCAATTCCAGGAAGTAAACTGTTGCCTACAATCTGTGTGTTTGTTGTAGTCCAAGAAAAGAGATTTACGTTGGAGACGATAACTCGCATCATTGTTAACTTTGGGGTTTGTACCTTTTGCATATCGTTAACATGTACTAATACACACCTACACACAAAAGAAAAAGTAAAAATCTGAATCGGACAATAGGTGCCCTTTAAAGGAGTAATATAATATAATAGAGAGGATAGAAGTACTGTACAGTCTGTAAAAAATCTGTAAATGTACAGTTTGTACAACTGCTGATGCGGCTGCATTTACTGTAAGAATGAATTTAGTCTTTATAGATGAGGGATTCGTAAGAGAAATGTAAAGTGCTGTATCTGTTAAAAAGTCGATTTAGCTCAAATAGCTATTTGCAGAAAATGCAGATTTGACTTTACTAAGGTCAGCAATTTTTTGAGCAGGAAACAGCACAGGGCTAGTCACTGCAATGAAATCCCACATCTCACCTTTTCTCACACTTCACAAAGTTGCCATGACTGTCCTTGCCACAGTTTCCAAAGGCGTTTCCTGCCGCGTTCACATCCTGAAAGCAGGCGTCATGTGCTGGCTGTGCACCTGGACAAATTCAGTTAAACTCACGTTACCTCTGAGAAATGTCCATTTCAATAAAGTTTTCAAACAGATACATGGTGTGAAAATTGGCTAACTGGATTTAAGCCAATAGCTACAGTTTAGTTATCATATTTTTTTAATGTACTTTCAGAAAAAATGGTCCAAAAAATTGTCACAAGCTGTCACTGGTGCACTACCCTTTAAAAAGGTACCAATATGTACCTTTGACGTACCAATATGACAGCTGGAGACTGTTCTGACAGTGTACATGCAAAAATATTTAGATATCAAGTAATCAGTGTATTTACTGACATACACCATCATTTTCTTCTTACAGTAGTCCAATAATTTCAACCAAACCAAAAAAATTTACAACAACTAAAAAGTAGTTTTGTATGCGATTAATCGCCATTAATCGCATACAAAATAAAAATAATTGCATAATATATGAGTGTGCGGTGTGTGTAATTATTATGTATATATAAATACACACACATTCATGTATGTTTTTAAGAAACATTTACATGTGTATATATATTTATTTATATTTTTATATATTCTATATTAACAATAAAATGGATATATAAATAAAAATGCTCTGAAATGTATATATGTATGTGTGTGTGTTTAAATATGCATAATAATTACTCACAGTACAGACACATATATTAGGCAAAAATGCACTTTTATTTTGTATACGATTAATTGCGATTAATCTTTTTCCATCACTACTAAAGTTAAGCGTTGAAATAAATAAATGTTTGAAATAAAATGTGTAAGTATGAAAGCATTTGTCACATGCACTTCCATGTCACCCCATCTGCAACTGCACTAATAAAAAAGTACATCATCTCTGAACTGCAGATGCAAACGGCTTACATTTATGCATTAGTCAGAGGTTTTTATCCAAAGTCACATTTTTGATCAGCATGTGCGTTCCCTGGGCATCGAACTCATGATTTTTGTGTTGATAACAAAATGCTTTACCAACTGAGCTATAGTATAGGAGCACCGGATACATTTAGATTTATGCCTTTGGCAGATGCTTATCAGAAGCAACTTGTATTACATTCTAGGCAAAAATGCACTTTTATTTTGTATACGATTAATCGCGATTAATCTTTTTCCATCACTACTAAAGTTAAGCGTTGCAATAAATAAATGTGTGAAATAAAATGTGTAAGTATGAAAGCATTTGTCACATGCACTTCCATGTCACCCCATCTGCAACTGTACTAATAAAAAAGTACATCATCTCTGAACTGCGTCTATTAGACAGCCAAAAAGCATGACTGGACGCCGGCCCAGAACAAACTAAAAGTGTACAGTCCACTGCACTGAGCTCTTGCTAAATAATCAACATTAAGCACTATTTGATCATTAGTGCTGACTAAACACTGAAAGCTCTATTAGCATTCAAGAACTGAAGTTTTAAAAGGTTTGTTTAGGGATAATGCCTCAGATTCATTGCACGGCCCAAAAGGATACGTAAATTAAATTATCACTAAATTACTACGATTATTTGACATGTTGCCATGGTAACAACACAGTTTAATGCTGTGGTACTCCTTGAAGAATCTTTAAACAGCATGAAAACACAATGGTTTATAAACCAGGTAGTCATTCAGTGGCATATGGCATACTGTATATCAAAGTAAAAGTATTAGTATCTGATATAATCATGTTGTTAATTTGTAAATTAAATTAATTTGATCTTAATGAACTTAATTTCTTTATCAGCTACATTTGTCTTTAATTAATTATATTTATACTAATGTTATTTCTATATATTAATTTAATATAGAAACAATTCATTTAATGTTTGATTAATTATTACATTTTGCATGAATCTAACATTGCAGCTACTGTAAATGAACCTTAATTTAAACTGACAGATCTCATAATAACTCTTAATAACCGAAAGCTGTAAACAAAATTTCCTAAAAGCAGTGTGTTTCTCACCATAGCCCCATAGCTGCAAGCACTGCTGCTCGTGGGTCAGACACATGCCATTGTAGCAGTATGCATGGCCGTACTGACAGGACGACCCGTCCAGCAGGTATACATTAGCGGGGCAGTAAGGGGAACCTCCTGTGCAGTATTCCGGTAGATCACAGGCGCCGGCCGGTCCGCGGCACATGGTGCCGGCCTGCTTTAGCTGAGGACAGAGGGCATGATAAGGAGACTGGAGGACTTCGATAAAAGAGAGAGAGAGGGAGCAGGTGGTGGGCAGACTTGAGAGAGAAATTGAATTTGAAACACACTAAGTGAGAGCCACAATACAGATGGTGTGAGAGAGGGAGGCAGGGGGGAGACAGAGAAGTAAATAGACATATAAATAGTTAGGCACCTTGCAGTCCTCACAGCAGACCCCGTGGGCACACTGAGCATCTGCCTTCAAAGTGCAATTGCTGGGGTGGCAGCAATCATTGGTGCACTCCTGCAGAAAACCAAACACACACACCGGCAAATCAACATATAGCTTTGAACTCATAAAGTACTATTACAATATATATTTATGTCCGCTCATCCAAAACACTTACAAAAGGGTCATAAATAGTGCAGATGCAAACAGCTTACATTTATGCATTAGTCAAAGGTTTTTATCCAAAATCACATTTTTTATCAGGATGTGCATTCCCTGGGCATCGAACCCATGATTTTTGTGTTGATAACAAAATGCTCTACCAACTGAGCTATAGTATGAAGCGTGGTCAACAGCCAATCACAGTGGGCGCTACACATTAGGGATGCACCGAATATTCGGCCACCGAAACTTTTCAGCCGAAAATGGCCCAAAAGAGCATTTTCGGCTTTCGGCCGAAATGTTGTGATGACGCAAACAGAAACCGCGACCTGCACGTGCTTGTCTGAAGCAACATGTATGCGGTGTGGATGTATTTACCCGCAAAAAGGCGCTAAAGTACGCACAGAGGCACATACGGTTGTGTCCGGTCCAGACGTGATCATCACAGTGAGTACGCCCTTCAAAGATCAGAACTCTTGATGTGTAAACTTTAGAGAGAGTCGCGCAAATGTGTCTCATACTGTATAGTCCTTTAACATACATGTGCCGAATAAAGCAATGAAAAACAACGTAACGTTTTTATGCTGCGCTGTTTGGGATTCGCCTTCGTTCTCTGTGTGCGCGCGTGTTTAAGTGCCCTCAATAGTGCACACACGAGTGAGACGCAAACAAGCGAACGTAAAACCTTTCTGTTATTGACAGGGCACATATAAACAAAATTATCTCCACAGTATTCTTTTTCTAATAAAAACATTTGTTTATGTCTTAAGTGTATGTATAGATTACAGTCAGAAACCAGTCTCTGCTTATTTAAAGAGACAGTAACCTCAATGAACCTACTTAAGTCTAACAAAGAGACAAATAGCTCTAAAAATAATAATATATTTAATTTCTACAATAAATTATACAATTATGACTCATTTAATCCGATTTCTGTACCTAATGCTAATGTTAGCCCTTATTAATGTTCAGCTTTGTTCTTTTTTATAAATGTTTGTAATTTCTTTATTTGTTATTAGATTTTCCCCACCCCCTTTTTGCTGATCTGAAAAATAATCCGACCCGTGCCTCAAAAACTGTAATGTGATCTGAACTGTGAGTTTTGTGATCTGTCACACACCCCTAGTAAAGTTAGTACACAGTGATAGCCATAAATGCAGTTGTACTAATAATTGGAATAATAATTTATTTCGGTGTTTCGGTTTCAGTTATTTTTGCCTTGGTTTCCTCATTTTTGGTTTTCGATTTTGGCCAAGAATTTTCATTTCGGTGCATCCCTACTACACATGCTCCATTCTTCCATAAACGTAATTCGCTGGCTCTGCCTAGGTTATTTGCATAAGGCGATCTGATTGGCTGACGCACGCGTTGCCGCTTGAAAAGTGGAGAAATGTTCAACTTCTGCTGCGAGCAACGGCACTGACGCGGCACCAACGAATCCACAATTCAGTTCGGCAACGCATGACATCACCCATTAAAGGTGAATGGGAAGCATTAACGCTGACGCACTGTGTGATTTATGCCTTTGGTAGATACTTATCAGAAGCAACTTGTATTTTATTCAAGGCAATTGTTTTTTTTTAAAGGGACACTCCACTTTTTTTGAAAATAGGCTAATTTTCCAGCTCCCCTAGAGTTAAACATTTGAGTTTTACCGTTTTGGAATCCATTTAGCTGATCTCCGGGTCTGGCGCTACCACTTTTAGCATAGTTTAGCATAATCCATTGAATGTGATTAGACCATTAGCATCGCACAAAAAATTAGTACCCAGCTATTGAAAGTTACCAAGGGGACTATTTTCGGGAAAAGTCCAAGCAAAGTCCTTGATTATTATGCCAGTTTGAGAGTATAGTTCCTAGCCATATCTTGTGTCTTAAAAATCGCAACTTTAAAATTTCCGTCGGTTTTAGGACACGATGTAACTACAGAAGAGTCAAGTTTTAAATAGGAAAAATATCAAAACTCTTTGGTCATTTTTGAGCTCAATGCTAATGGTCTAATCTGATTCAATGGATTATGCTTAGCTATGCTAAAAAGTGGTACCGCCAGACCCGGAGATCAGCTGAATGGATTCCAAAACTTTAAAACTAACTCCAGGAGAGCTATTAAATTAGCCTTTTTTCAAAAAAAGCAGAGTGTCCCTTTAAGAGTTTGTGTGTTCCCTAGAAATCGAACCTATGACCTTTACATTGCTACGGGTCTCTCTACCAACTGAGATACAGGAACACTATTTATTACATTTATGCATTCGGCAGATGCTTATCCAAAGCAACTTATAATGGATTCAAGCTAAAGTATACATTTTTATCAGTATGCCTAACAAACCAATGACCTTTGCATTGTTAACACAATGTCCTACCTATTGAGCTACATGAACACTGGATAGTGTACATTACAGAAAACTTGCTGGTAATAAATGTCAGGTACTTTACACAATCAATTATTATTATTTAATGTCTATTTAAAAACCTACAAATGAGATGAAAACTATTTTAAGACCTGCAGTCATGCGTTTACTGTAAACACGTAAAAATTCTCATCATTTGCAATATTTCTCAGTCTTGGATAAAATTGTGTGGTCAGCTAGAGACACATGGCAGTTTCCCTTGCAATCAACATATGGCCCTGAACTCACAGGGTCAGTCGCTTAGTGAAAGCTGTGAAAGCACACACGCACACACACGCACACCAGCTGCATGCACACCATGACCTGAACTGATAAACAAAATACATCTAGAATAAAAATTGTACAGGATGTTAGATGTACATAAAATGTTTGACGTATACGACACTGATATATACAGTGCGTAGGAATCTGTCGGACAATAATTGTACCATACAGCTGAAAATGAATATGGGTAGGGGGGAAGTTTGTATGTGTGTGATTCAGAGTCACAATCTGATTCTCTTACAAGCACACATACTCACACAAACTCTATCTGTCTTACACAAACACATACGTCAACTGCTGTGTGGCTTGATATCATTTTAGAGCCGCGTACATCAAGCGTAACAGACAGCTACGATGATTACACTAGCAATAACTTAATGCTGTGATTCAATAAGTATATTACAAGATGTACAGGCCTGACAGGTCCTGCACTGTCAAAACAGTTTCTTTGTGTACAAGGAAGTACAGAGGGTGCAAAATTTGTTTGCATTAAAGGACATATATTATGCAAAATCCAATTTTACAAGGTGTTTGGATATTAATGTGTGTGGGCAGTGTATGAACAGAAAATAAAAAAATCCACTCTCTCCATTTTTTTATCCACATTAAACCAAAGCAGTCTCATTAAACATGCTGTTTCGATTCTCTTGTTAATGTGATGTCACACTGATAAAGCCCCGCCCATGGCCACTGACTAACTGGTTAATTTTCCTAAAAGCTTTTCTAAAATGTTTGGATGCTGTAGCTTTAATGCAACTAGAGATACTATTGTCTCAGACTGTATTTACAGAAATCACAGGAAATATTTTTAACCGAAAGCACTCATTGTCTGTTGGTAAAGGAGTCAGGAGCAGTAGCTCATTTGCATTTAAAGGTACAGACACAAAAGCAGCATATTTTTGTTCCCTCCCAGATAGGGGAAATTTGGACATGATATAACAAATGATCCGTGGAGTATTTTTGAATTGAAACTTTACAGACACACCGGAAATATATCTTAAAAATTAGCATATGTGCCCTTTAAAATCAAATGCTAATAAATAGTTTGCATTAAAAGGCTTGTATAGAAGCGCATGTTTTTCGGTAAGGTAAAGTTTAAGATAGACCTATAAGTATTGTTTTATTTGATGTACTTTTGAATGCAGGTAAACAGGCATCCAGATGTTTGCATACTGACTAGAAGTTTCGGATACCTCAGTCCACATCCACCAGATGGCAAATCAGCAAACCATTATATGAGCAATGACAGGCTGTCAACCACAGCTTTACAATGCGGGAGGTTTCTTCTCTCTGCCTGACTTGCAAGCAGATGCAAAACACAAACATTTTTATTTGTCACTCTTTCATCTGTCACTTTCATCTGTCATGCCTGCAAGATCTGCAAAATGTCTGCATACCTTCCAGCTATTTATAAAAACAACCTAATAAAGCAATATGCCCATTGCATACACATGTGGCTTATTGTGCTACAAAAAGATAATTAATATTACAGATGTCATTCTTTATTAATAATTAACAATTCTTCTGGCAAAAAATATAGTTTGTTACACTAAGAGGGTAAAACAAAGTCTTTGTTTAAGTAATTTTTACGTTTGATTAACTTTAACTTTCATATTTTTTTACCAATTGTGAAGTGGTCATAGGTGTGCATTTATAGTAATTTTACAGCAGCTCAGAATGGCTCATCCAATCAAAAACTAAATCAACTGCACGTAACCAATGCAGATCCAATTTTGATTTACTAAATGCATTACAAACCCTCCACTGGTCTCTAAAATGATTAATTCATGATTGTTCTGATTCAATATTCTCAATAATTCATTTAGGCACAAATCACCTCTGGTTCCCCGCAGTCGCATTCCTCCCCTTCCTCTACAAAGCCGTTTCCACACCTTTTGCCCCCGACCAGATCCTTCATGTTGGGCATGTTGAACAGACACATTCCTCCTCCCTTCTGGAAGTAGCTGTCCAGGTCCTTCTTGCTACATCGGCTGAAAACTTTTGGGAACGGATGTCTGTGGACGGTATCAGAAAAGGAATTATAGCTTTCTCTTGTATAACAATGAACATACAGTATGTGAGACTATGAATAAGTATGAAAAGATACAGTATATGATCCTATCTGGGTTAAAGTCTCATAATTTTATCTAATGAGATTACGACCATCAAAATTTGATTTTAGCCATTGATTTAACATGGATGCCTGATTCACACCAAACGCGGCAGAGGCGGCAAAAACATGCTATTCGCATTTCGCACGTAGTTGGACGCTTGAACATTTTGAGTTTACTCGCTTCATTCATGGGTGAAAGCCGTGCATGAAATTCTAGTCATTCGAGACATTCACGTGGAAATTTGCCTCATGGGAGGGGCTTCTGTGACTCCGCTCGCTACGTTGTAATCACGTCACTACTAGAGCAAGCTCCTGATTGGTTAACACAATAAAGCGTTAAGCGGAAGTGATTTAAATGTAAAAATGCGATAGACATCTGGCGGCGGGAATGGAGCGATTCACGGGAATGATGACAGCGAATTGAGTGTTTCAGCGTTTGGCGCATGTAATGTGTAAAGTGAAAAATCTGAACTTTGCCGAATATTCATGCCACGGTAACCAATCAGGACCTTGCTCTTGTGAGCCGAGACAGAAATACGAACCAACAATGGAGGCCAAATTCATTGTGGCTGTATGTGGACACCCGGAGCTGTATGACACATCTTCGTACTTTTATAGAAACAAGAATAAAAAGGATCTTGCTTGAAAGAAAGTGAGTGAGGAGGTCGGACAATCTAGTAAGTTGTAAAAACGCTCTTTACTCAATTTGAGCTATATATATATAAATATTAAGACTACAAGATAGCTAAAGCCAGACAATTGAGCGTAATTGTGTCTGAATTTCATGCGCGAATGATGCAAATTTTTAATGCACGAGTGACGGAAATTTCATGCACGAATTATGCACATTTTTTACACTCGATTAACACAAATTTTACGCACGAATGACGCGAGTTAACTCAAAATGTTCAAGCGTCCAACTACACGTGATTAGCACAATTTATTTGCTTCATTTGCGGCTGGTGTGAATGTACAGTAACTCAGTCAATATTAAAGATATTAAGGTGATTTTTTACAGAATTTTATTTACGTCATTACAAAAGTGCATTATAAATTATGTATTTTTAATCGGTATGTGCATTCTCTGTGTTCGAACCTTTGACCTTTTGTGGTGCTAATGCTCTACCGCTAAGCTACTGTATACAGGAACAATGGTTTTCCCCAGTACTTACAATGTCGCTCCAGATTTGCCTACAGTTGTTTGTGTTGAGTAACAGCATGATAATAAATCTATTGATTTACAAATAGCAGATTTTTTCACCCTCCTCCTCTCATCTCCCCTGATCTTCTGCTTTTCCTCTCCTCTACTGTCAACAACACATTCTTATCCAGCAAACCTTTCACTTCAGACCTTAAGATAACCCACATTACCACGACTTAAAAGAAACTCATCTCAGAGCCGTTTGACATCAAAAGTGCTGCATAATCTCACTTCTACCCATCACGACCAAAGAATGTGCTGAATTTAACCCAACGTTAACCTTCCTTATCAATAACAGCCTAACTGACCCCTATCAATCAACCCCAAACCATTTTAAATAGTTTAACTTCTCTTTTCCACGAACAAAGTGCTGCAAAACATTTATATATCAATGCGGCCATCAACAACTGGGAAGCACCCAAATGAAATGGGCTGTTGATATTATGGCATATTCACTATTCATAATCACACATTCAGATACAAAAATATGTGGCCAAGACTACAAAAGATGTTTTCTTGTTGCAAGCTTTCATGAATACAGCTGCATCACTTTCACACAACCTTTATGATTTATGCCTGATATCTGAAAGTAATTAATTTCTTAATTACCATAAAGCAGAACACAAAGTCATTAGCTTCACATTAGTGGACTAAAAGCTCTGTTGAAATATAATAAATGAATATATATGAAAACCATTCATTATAATCTTTTTCAAAGTTGTCTACTGATATTTTTTCCAACGGACACCTCCTCCCTAATGTCACAACCTGGGCATCCCAATTGGAGATTCTCTCTGGTAAACATGACTTCACTTGCCCATTCATGTGAGCTTAACTCGTAATTACATTACTTCTGACTTTACCACTTCAGGATCAGGCTTCGGCACTGTCAGACGCTTCTCATCTTTAAGCTGCATGCAGCGTTTCTGCTTTTTAACTAAAAAATGCCTTCTGGAAAATTATATTTATATCTTGGATAACAGTTCTCATCCAGTCAGCAGTAGCGAAGCGCTCACCCAGCCCCATCCCCACCGGGTTTCCGCAAGGCTCAAAGCTCGAACCCCTGCTGCTTCCCATTTTCACCAGATAGCTCAAAATATACCTACAATTGCACGGTACCACTGTTGTGCTGACAACACTGTAACTATATGTCCTTCGCCCCCAATTTCCGTCTCCAAATTTGTCTCGGTCTAATATTTGCTTCTCTTCTAGAGAATTTTTCTCATATGACCAGAACCGATGGAAATAAATAACAATGGTGCATTGATAACAGCACACAAACTCAATGTCAACTCCTCACCTCCAGCGAAATCTTAACAAAGCTGAGCTCTATTTCCCCTGCCGATACATCCCCCGTGCCTTTCGCTCAACATTTTGGTTAAAGGTCATGAAGCCACAGCTGTATTTTGATTAAAGTCTCCCTGTAGTCAGTAATTCGTATCAGTTAAAACTCATGTTTGAGCATCATAATTGCACATTATGCAAGTTTTACCTATCACAGTAATTTCTTGATGCTTTAAAACAGCTTGAATGTAACTCTACACCCTTGCCTCATTTAGTACCGTATTTTCTGGATTATAAGTCGCATCAGTCAAAAATGCATTTTGAGGAGGAAAAAACATATATAAGTCGCACTGGACTATACATCGCTTTATTTAGAAAACGATTTCACAAAATCCAAGCTGAAGAACAGACATTTAATCTGGAAAGGCAAGTTATTCAACTACACAATAGCACAGAAGCTGAATAGGTGTGCGTACATGTTAAAGAAACACAAACGGTTATTTACACGATACACAATAGCATACAGAACATACCTGGGAGGCTGAATAGGCTAAATCAGGGGTTCCCAAACTTTTTTTCCTGCGCAACCCCTTCTATGTCCCAACCGGGTTGGCGCACCCCCAATCCCCACTTCAAAAGAAAAAAATACCTTAAAAGATTTGTTTTTAAAGACTCATGTTTAATCATGCGCAAATAATCAGGGACCGGTTGCAACAGCCGGAGGTTAAGAAGTTGGGTGTAAGTCCTATATCGAGCTTAGCTACGTCTGTCATTGTGAAAAATATTTACGCGTGTTGCACCATCTGAAACTACGACCAGACGCAGCTACGCTCAGCGTAGATATGCGTTTAACCACTGTGATATTTAGATGCCATTCAAGTTTACTATGGTAAAAAACATACACTTACTGCCGTCAGCTAATAGATGATATATGAGAGTTTCCTCATGTTTACCAGTGCGCTCTCCTTCTAGATGCGTGCGTAATATGTCGTGACTAACAACTTTATCATAAGACGTCCCACACTTGACAGTTTCCCTGATTTCAGCCGGTTAAGCATATTTATAATATATATGGAATGAATGAAACGAGTTGGCACGCAAATAGCGGCTGCAGTGCATAACAGAAAAGCAGTGTGTAGAAAAAGACAGCAGCTGTCTTCTACGTTTCTATCAAAAACTAATTAATTATAGATTACAAAGGAAATGTTTACTGTTAATTTTTTATTTATTTATTGTATGGAAAAATCCCACTTAAAGAAACAGACCGCCATTACATTTTTTCTCTCGCGCACCACACTTTGGGAATCTCTGGGCTAAATGAACACGACAAGCCAAATCAAGTTCAAAAACTTCCCGAAGTCATACTGCATCACTGAATCCATCGAAAAACATAAATACAGGAGCAGCTGTAGACGGTAATGGTTTCTCTTTATAAGTTCCAGGACTCGTCAAAATATGAAAAAGTGCGACTTATACTTCAGAAAATACGGTATACGCAGATCTATAAATATGCAAATTAATCCCCGCCTCCACTCTTTCACACCAGCTCGAACCATAGATATATATGTAAATAGATGCTACATTCGGCAGTTTCAGACACATTTTCACATGCATACGTGAACTACATGAATCTGTGTTTATCTGTGATCTGGGGCACCATTGACTTCCATAGTAGGGTCATTCTACAGAAACGTCCACTTTTGGCATTGCAAGATGTCTTAAAATGTATTTCTTTTTCTAACATTTAAACTTAGACCACATTATTAGATTACACTTTGACTTTATGAGTACACATAAATGACAGCTTAATGATTTTTTATTTTTTGTGTGCATGCACTTCAAGAATGCATAGACCTTTTTTTGTCACTGGTGTTACCTTATGTCTTTAGCAATATTAAAGGCGTTTATGAAATATTATTTTTTATTTTTTTAGCTTTAAAGATTAATTCTTAAGTGTAGCAGAATTCAATGAATTAAAATTTATCATCATGTCACATGTGAAAGATTTTATTTAATGTGAAAGAAAAAAAACACAGTTACACCAGTGACACAACAAATCACCAGTCACTGGTGTTACTGATCTTCACTGGTGTTACCCATAAGGAAGGTAACACCAGTGACAGTAACACATGAAAACTGGATTTTACAAAATATCTGCTGCAAAGTATCAAACCACATGTTGTCAATGATTATATATTCACTAAATTAAGTAGTTTAATCCATTTGTATTCTACAGGGGTGCAAACTCATCAGGGGTGAAAAAGGTGACGAAGACACAAGCGTTCATATATATATGACATACATACATACATATTATAATTTGTAATTTATTTACTGTAAATCTTATTCATTTTAGCATTTTAATTAGATTTTAGCATTTTAATTTAAATCAAATTTGAACTACTAACACCAATTACTGTAATGGCATAAACAAGAATTAATAAATGCTTATATACAATATAATGTTAATTTTTCGTTCATAATGCATTTACTAATGTGAACAAATACAACCTTTTTGTAAAGTGTTACAGAAATTAGCATTTTTATTATTATTTAGTAGTACACATAAACAAATAATTTAGGGTTTTTTTCTGTTCCACAGTCATAGCTCTAATACAGAATATGAACCCTGAACGAAAAACTCAAATCAAACTCGTGTACAATTCGACGTACAAATGTTATTAAAGGTAGAAAGGTGATTTAGTTAAGAGCAGTGAGACATTTTACCTCAATGCTGTTTGATTAACACGAGTGACAGACAGGAGCAAAATTAGGTAATTTCCCCTTTAAGACCGAAGTCCGACTCCGGATCTAATATACTGTTACACATGTGTTTTCTCGTTTAGCTGTTTACTATCTCTTAAGCCCTGAATTGTCGTGTTTATGAGGACACTTGCAAAAACCGGGAATTTTGACGCATGTGTGTATTAAAGGCTAATACAGCGGCAAAAATACTCACAAGCTTAATGAGAAGCGGATACGCGGCTTCCACGCTCCTCTCAAACAGAAACAGGTATATAGTGCATATAGCACTGTTGTTTGTGTTTCAACGGCTTAAAATCACTTAATTTAAAACTGCGGTGTACAAATGTTAAAGGACAAGTTCGGTATTTTACACTTAAAGCCCTGTTTTCAGATTGTTTTTGGTGAAATAGAATGGTTTTGACTGAAATTTCGACATTTGCGGCTTCCCTGAGAATTTTCGCGTGTTTGTGTTTCAGCTCAGACCTCTACAATGGGTTTAATGGTGCACTGGAACAATCCTTCCTAAAATGCATTAAACTTTCGTTAACAAAGACGTGAAACTCACCGAGTGGTCAGGGGTGTTCACTGATATGCTCTCACAAAAATCGCTGCAAAAGATGCTTTCCAACAGGTGTTTTAGCATTCGTTGTTAACTTGTGGACCTATTTTTCCAAACGCCTTACACCCGTACATTCTTCCGCTTAGAGCTTGAATAATAAACACTCCAGCCCAGGTGGTGGCGATAATCCGCTTTTGCCAATTGCAAGAATAGAAACAAAGTTCCTGGCGCGGAGTAATACCGTACCTCACAGGACATCTAATACAAGTCAATGGAGTTGGTAAAAACTACGATAAAACCTGTTGGAATGCGTCTTTTGGAGCGATTTTTGTGTGAGCATACCAGTGAACACCCCTGACCACTCGGTGAGTTTCACGTCTTTGTAAACGAAAGTTTAATGCATTTTAGGAAGGATTGTTCCAGTGCACCATTAAACCCATTGTAGAGGTCTGAGCTGAAATACAAACACGCGAAAATTCTCAGGGCAGCCGCAAATGTCGAAATTTCAGTCAAAGCCGCGGCGCGGATGTCGCGGAACGCGCAGAAGGCGCAGGGCGTTCCGCGCGAATTGAGCGTTGCCGCGGGAAACGCGCGAGTTCAAAAATCTGAACTTTGGCGGAATTCCGCGCCGCGTTAACCAATCAGGAGCTTGCTGTAGTAGTGACGTGATTACAGGAAGCGAGCGGAGTGGTGTAGTCTCCGCGGAGTCGCAGAAGCCCCTCCCATGACCAGATTTCCGCGTGAATTTCTCGAATGACTAGAATTTCACACGCGGATTTCACGCGAGAATGAAGCGAGTGAACTCAAATGTTCAAGCATCCAACTACGCGCGAATAACGCGTTTTTGCCGCCTCTTCCGCGGCTGGTGTGAACCCACATTAAGCTTTTATGGCCACGCGCACAGCAACGTGACGTGGGCGCCTAACCTCGAATGAGAAAATACTACGAGTTAAGTGTGTGGGCTCAATCTGCCGACTGCTTAAACTTCGGCAGCAAATGAGGTGACTATAAATTGTTAAACATAACCCGCCAAACTGACATCATTACCACAATAGCTGGACATGATTTTCATAATTTCATTTACTGCTACCCTGTCGCAGACCCGCAGACCCCCCTCACCCCTCATTTTCAAAAACTAACAAGAATTACTTACTTTTGGATCAAAAACGGCGAATTTCGCCAAAAGGTGACAAGTTTGCACCCTTGATTCTAGTTTTTTGCAATTTCCAAACAATAAAGGAGGTGATTTATAAATAAAAGCTTCAAATGAACTCATGAAATAAATGAGAAGATTTCTGATAACTGAAAAGAGACAGTGGACTTATATGGGCATCTCTTTATAGATCTCCAGGAAATTGAAAGAAGAAAGTCAAGTGATGTCATCAGTGTGATTTTGATTTAAAAATAAGAGCTTTTTTGTTAAACGGTAACACCAGTGACACAACTCCAGGGGACCACTACTTTCATTATATATTTTATAATATTTATTTAGCAGTTTGTCTTTTAATGTAATTTACATCATATATTTGATAGTTATGGACACATTATTGTATTTTAAATGGAAGAAAACACTGTTTTCTGTGGTGCTTGGAATTCTAATTCATTTATAAAAATCAAATATTGCTACATTGATGGCTCAAGAAGGTTTAATTGTTCAAATAACATATTGTTTCATTTTAAAATATAAAAAATTAACCCTAAAGGGTGTTTCACGTGTAACATTTCTGTAAAATGGACATTTCTGTAGAATGACCCAGTATTATTTTTTCTTACTTTGGAAGTCAATGGTGCCCCAGATCTGCTTGGTTACAAAAAAAATCTAAATAACACTATGCAGCTTATTCTGCCAAAACTGCTCAGTGAGAAAGAAGAGCTCAGATCACCCGACAGACATATAAAAAGTGCCCAATCATGCTGTATTGTAGATGTTTTATGGCAATGATGTGTAAATGTAAAAAATGCCGGAGATTTACCCTGTGGAGGCTGCCATCATACATCCACCCTGATTAGCTGTGGCTTCCACACAACAGCCCTCATGGTCGTGGCTCATGCCAAAGTTATGGCCGATCTCATGCGCCATGGTGGCAGCCGCCCCAATGGGCAAGTCTGAATGGTCCTGGGGGAGAGAATTATTTAATGTACCACCCGTAACAAACATTGCAATAAATGAAACAGCTCATAAACTATTTCTAGAGAGTCTGTCTAAAATGATGAATTGAATATCCAGCAGAAGTATTTACAGTTTTTACTGCCCCGATATAGATTAATTGCATTTCATAATGGAAAAAAGCATTTTTATAGGCTGCAGGCTGCTGTTTCACTATGCCACAATGCATCAGTTCCAACAGCAAAGTAAGTAAATGACAGTAGAAGCCCAAAGGACATCACTGATTTCCAAAGACATCTTGGATATGTTACAATGATGCCATAAATTGTCGAGGAGGTTGTTTTATTTTTGACCTGCAGGTGGTAATTTAGGTACCTTGGCTGGGGCGAAGAGAATGGCCTTTCTTTTATCTTCATAACACAACACAAACAAAAACACACACACACCCACACACACACGCATAACACAATCATACTGATATCTTTGCAAAGGCCACACAGTGTTGATTTTTACAGACAGCACTAATAATATCTTCACCGTAATAACTATGATGAAATATGACATGCAGCCATATTACAAATTACTTCACTTTATGGATTTTCCATCCCTTAAATTCCTTATAAAAACACACTGTCCTTGTGATGGGGGTTTTGAAGCATTTGAGGTACCAGCAGAAGCCTGTTTAAGATAAGAAGTGCTTTCTCAAAAATATTTCAACCCAGACGAGACCAAAGTGGGGCTTATTCATGAAGCAATGTATTAAAGTGTATATCGCATAGAAAACCATTTCAGTTTATTTTCTTTATTGAATTAAATGTGACAATTTCTGTTCAAATGAATTCATGAATAATTTACATATAAATTCGTTGGCAAGTCTTTACTACTTAAGTCTAAGAAGTAGGCGTAATCTGGTAGATCGTTCTCAAGATTTTCAATATTGTGAGCAACCATTCAATACTGAGCGTGTCAAGCGCGCATCAAAACACGGTTCTCCTGTAACGTAAAGGTCTAAGCAGGCTATACCGATGTAATGTAGTATGACCCCATCTGTTTGCTCGTATTTAGCAGAAACGCTTCACACCTCATCAGCATTCCTCAAAGTGTCTCTATCCCACCGCACCAACTAAGAGTAAATAAAAGACTAATCATCTGTGTGTGGGCTATTGATCGCTTTATCAAATCCCTGCATGTGCCACGCACAAACACACACTATATACACACACTGTTTACAAGAAACGCAATCTTACCACGTTGATGCCGCCCGAATTCTCATGACTGCACATCCCCTCCAGCGGAGCCATGCCAATAGTGGTGCCCTTGAAAATCACACCACTTAAGAGAGAATAATAAATAAAGACAACAAATTAGAAAAGCAAAATATCAAACAAAACCCTTTTTAAGGAAAAATAGCACAAGGACAATTTAAGCAAAACATTGCTTGGTTTTATATTGAAAGAGTGCTGAAAATTAAGACAAATAATATTTGTGACCCTGACTGTGAATACCCAGCTAGTCATTTTTTTTTTTGTGATTTACTGTTTTCTATTCAAAATCATCCAATGTAATGCAAAGAACATTATGTGACTGAAAATATAACCTTGATATCTTTTATAAAGACTGAAATCAATGTAAAGTCTCATTTTGAGACTTTAGCCATGGATTGCATAGACACGGTCACACTTAAAGCCCCCCAAAACTAAAAAATGCACTTTAAAATGTTTTTTTTATCAGAAAATGAGCGTGTTTACATAAACGTCCTGTTATTATACAAATCCATCGATTCTACTTTGTGTAATCTCCTTTAAAGCACAACAAGTCACACAAAACAGGCTGTTGGGGATCCCCTTTCAATGTGATGTCACATTGATTAAGCCACAACCATAACCGCTCACAGACTCCGCATTATGAGCGTGTAGTTCAGTCTTCTGCTAGAGACACATGTTTGATGTAGTCCAAAACGCATTTGTAAGCGATCTACAGCCTACTTTGCATACGGGGAAGGGAGCAGGAGCTCTTTTTGCATTTAAAACAGCGCGTTTTTCATTGCAGCCACAAATGGTCATGTTCAACATCGTATGATGAAAGATTTGTGGTGTATTTTGAACTGTATTTTAATCTTTACAGACACATTCTGGGGATACCAGAGACTATTTTAATATTGCTGGAAACGCATAGGTTAGGGGCTCTTTAAAATGTATGAATGTCATTGCATT
This sequence comes from Paramisgurnus dabryanus, assembly GCF_030506205.2. Taxonomy (NCBI): domain Eukaryota; kingdom Metazoa; phylum Chordata; class Actinopteri; order Cypriniformes; family Cobitidae; genus Paramisgurnus; species Paramisgurnus dabryanus. The sequence continues at coordinate 44,138,300 of NC_133338.1, forward strand.
GGATAATAAAATATTACACCAAGTGGGACAGACTTCAAGCAAAACATTGCACAAAGAGATGTCTGTTATATTTTAAAGTAAATGTACATAAAAATATTTTAGTATTAAAGAAGATATATCATGAAAATGTGACTTCTTCCATGTTTAAGTGCTATAATTGGGTCTCCAGTCCTAGTAACCTAGAAAATGTGAAAAAGATCAACCCAGTAACTTAGTTTTGTTAAACCATTCCAGGGAACTACACTGCGACCATTTATTTTTTTTAAATGCCATTGCGACCCTAATTTTTAATGGATCGCAAATGTATCACTGATTATTTTTGTACCTACCTTATGTTTTAGGCAATATGCTATGATTTACTATGAGCATTTATTAAAACAGAAATGTGTATTTTTAGAATATGTTTTATAACGTGCTCTGAGCCTTCAACGCGGTGAGCGTTCGCGTGCTTTCTGTTTCTCAATGAATTGGGTCGGTGCGATGCTAAGAGAGTGTCAAATCCTTCCATGGGTGCGTTCCACTCCAGTTTTAGACACGCACTCGCGAACTTCCCTAAACACTTCCCCTCTGGGAATCCCTGTCGCCATTTTAAAGTGCGTTCCACTTTGTCAAGTGGACGAGGGAAGTTTGTATGGACAGACCCTCGCTCCCTCGCTCCCATTTTGACCGAGGGAGCGAGTCTACTTCATATGTACACTTCAGGCAGCTCCATATCCCACAATGCATCACAATTGTGACGTCACTTCAGCAACTCGCGCTTTACACATGGAGGGGCGGTCTCCACTTTTCATGTGATCAAGTGCTTAGGGCGATCCATTTGAACCCACTTCAAGTGTTTCAGCAGTAGTGGGCACTCGTACAACGTAAGTGTCTAAACGTTTTTTGGTGCCACTGCTTATCAGTAAAAGACATATGTTAGTCTTTAAAGCATTGCTTTAAATGAATAAAGTAGTTCTTGGTTAAAGAAGAGCCCTACATATGTGTATGTGGTTTGTGTGTTGCAACTAACGTAAGCAGTTGAGCATTGTCGTGTTTCTTGCGGGATTTCAGTTTTTGTCTCCACTGAAGAAAGGACCACAGTGTAGAGTTTGGCTCCTCATTAATGATGCACTGGTCATGTTCTGTCCAAACCTCTAGACCAATCAAAGGTACACGAATGTTCAAGTTTCTGTAAAACTGATCAGACATATACAGTAGAGGTTATAACCATTATTACATTGCAGGTATTTACACATACTATGATATTCCCATTTTGTATTCAACAAGCAAACACGCTATGCAAACAGTCCTTTTAACCAATAAAATGTACGCAGGCATGACATACCTTATCTACATAATTAGCTATTTCCATTATCCTCAGTTTAGTTTTTTGAAGATCCTTGTTTTGCTTTCTGAACTGTAGAGACAAAAGGAAACGCCACGAGGCAAAGTGATCAGCATGGAAATGCACAAACTGTGCTCAAGAAGCCTTGATTAATCAAATCCAGTCCTAATAATATCCAACATCCCCTCCCGCCTTTGCAGAGTTTGATTTAGGTTTTGATGTAAAGTCATGAAAGGAACTCAATCAGAGAACTCAACAGAATGTAACATTAAAAGTTGCTCTGCATGGCCCTTTAGACGTGATTCATATACCAGAAGACCAAAAATTTAACTATTCTATCACAGTAAAGTATTAAATTCATTGAACTTCTTGATAACTCCTTAGAAGATGTCAGAAAGGAGAATGATAAAAAGTGGGTGAGAGAGAGAGAGAGAGAGGGAGAGAGAGAGATTTAAGGCAACAATAGCTCAATGAGCGCATATGAATGAGAGGCTAGCTTTAAACCACAGTATATATATCTGATTGTATTTGACATTTTAAAGGCCTGATTCTTGCAGTAAAGTTTGCTGTTGTAAAAGTGTCCAATTAGCAGAAGTGTGTTTTTTCACATGTAACTTCAGCTTACCAGTGTGTTGTCAGCTACTATATACAGTTCCATGTACTTGGTAGTACCCCAGGCATTTCGTCGAACCTAAGGGTTGGGAATAAATAGAGAAACAAATAAACGTCAAACAAAAAGCAAAGTTAATAGCCGGAGGGTACAATTTATGGATTTTTTTGGTCTCCTGGCACTCTTTTTACATACACACAATGAATGTCTGAATGCCAAGGACAACTTGACAGTAATAAAGTGAATTGTTTAAAAACTACATAACACAGACTGAAGTTCCTATGAAATGAGCATTTAGATGCGGTTTCCCAGACAGGTCTTATCTTAGTCCCAGATTAAAATGCATGTTTGAGCTGCCTTCATTTAAAAAAACATCTTGCACTGACATATCTTATCAGACTTTTTTCATGTTTAAGTGCTATAATTGGATCCCAAGTGCTTCTATCAACCTAGAAAATGTGAAAAAGAACAAAAATGGTAAATGGACTGCATTTATATAGCGCTTTTAACAGACCTATGGCCATCCAAAGCGCTTTAAAAGTTGCCTCAGATTCACCCATTCACTCAGGCATTCATACACCGACGGCGGTGTCAGCCATGCAAGGCGCCATCCAGCTCATTGGGAGCAGCTGGGGTTAGGTGTCTTGCTCAAGGACACCTTGACACTTGGTCAGGTGGAACAACCCAGTAGTTTTCTCTGCAAGCATGTGAACAAATAGGTCATTGAAATTTGGCTCCCCTTGTGATGTCAGAAGGGGATAATACCGCCCCTTAGAGAGGCATATGCTCATTTTCCAGCTTCCCTAGAGTTAAACATTTGATTTTTACTGTTTTGGAATTCATTTAGCCGATCTCCGGGTCTTTTAGCATAGCTTAGCATAATCCATTGAATCTGATTAGACCATTTAGCATCACGCTCAAAAATAACCAAAGAGTTTCAATATTTTTCCTATTTAAAACTTGACTCTTCTGTATTTAACTGCAGGAGGCGCAATGATATTACACAGTGCCCGAAAATAGTCCTCTGCTATTGAAAGTTACCAAGGGGGCTATTTTCAGGCGCTGCATAATATAATTGCGCCTCCTGCAGCCATGGTACAGCAGTTAAGTCCTTGATTATTACGGCAAAATGAGAGTATAGTTCCTAGCCATATCTGCATAGAAAATCACCACTTTTAATTTTCCGTTGGTCTTAGCACACGATGTAACTACAGAAGAGTCAAGTTTTAAATATTGGAAAAATATTGAAACTCTTTGGGATTTTTTTAGCGCAACGCTAATGGTCTATTCAGATTCAATGGATTATGCTAAGCTATGCTAAAAGTGCTAGCGCCAGACCTGGAGATCAGCTGAATGGATTCCAAAATGGCAAAAGTCAAATGTTTAACTCTAGAGGAGCTGGAAATTAGCATATTTTTAAAAAAGTGGAGTGTCCCTCCAAAGATCAGCTCAATTGCATTTAAAAGGACACACAAAAAACAGCAAATTTTTTCTTACACCTACAAAGTGGCAATTTTAACATGTTATAATAAGTTATTAATATGATATTTTCAGCTAGAACTTCACATACTTACTCTGGGGACACCAAAGTTTTATTTTACATCTTAAAAAGTCTTGTGAAATGTCTGCTTTGTTTTGTCTCAAGATGCAGACCAGTAATGTTTCTGTAAGGTATGTTTGTTAAAACTACTTAAATGTCCTAATATAACTAAGGCCTAGTCTTGGAATAATCTAAAACCTGAGAAACTGTCCCTTAATGAAAATTGTTGTTCATGCAGACTAAATACTGGCAGGATGTTTTCATAAAGCTCAAATATTATAGCAGCAATAGTGTTTGTTTTTCACTGCTTTCCGTTTCTGTTGTTCTTCGTGTTTAGTTTATATTTGCATTTTAATTGACAGGTCCAATTCATTCCAATAGCTGTTTAGGGACAGCTGGACATCTTCTGTGTTTACGATGCCAGAGTCTCGTTAGACTTAAGTGACAGCTAGCCTTTCTAAATAAAATGTGAAGTGAGACTGATTTAAGACTTTTTGTCTGACTCATTAAAACTACCAGGTCACATAAGTCAAATTCTCTTAAAAGTAAGCGTAAAAAACTCAAAAAGAGATGAACCCACATACTGTTAAAACAACCCAGCAATTTGGGTTGAAAACGTTAGGGTTGAAAATAACCCAGCATTTTCAGAGTGCAGGCTGTTGTTGCTACCAATGAGGACAATGAAACAGAAAGATAGGTGGTCTTTTTTATCAGTTTTGTATTTTTTTACAGCATCCATTTTTTTCTCATCACACTCAATTCAGACAGCCAGCTTACCACTCGACTAAAACATCACTTTATTGGTTTTGGTGCCTTTAATTTAATAGAGTGCTGCCAAAAGACAGGTCAAATATTTCTTAAAAAGGAGTTTTTACTTAGGAGGACACACAAGCATATCAAAAACCCTTAAACAATCCAGATGGGCCTTTGGCATTTGAAATTTTTTTGATTATGTAGCAATACTTTTTAATGTTGCCAACATAATCTACTGTGACCCTAACAACAACTCAGACAAATATTGTATTACTTAAATGTTGTTCTTTCATAGTTCACACCGACTGTCAAATCTGACATTTTGAGTGCAGACTTTGGTATCTTGGCCAGTCAAAGCACAGTTAAGACACTGTTGAGACCATTTATGAAGCTACATGATCAATGGTGGCCTTTTCTTAGAAGATAAAGCAGAGAAGTTTTCTCCTGCTTTTATTAAAGGAAAACACCACCATTTTTCAATATTTGACTATGTTCTTACCTCAACTTAGATGAATTAATGCATACCTATCTTTTTTCAATGCGTGCACTTTTAATCTTTGTACAGCGCTTCTTGAATGTGTTAGCATTTACCCTAGACCCATTCATTCCTATGGCTCCAAACCAAAGTTTTAACCATACTTACTTGTGTGACTACTCATGTACCAGTCTTTAAATAGAGAAAACATGGAAGTGTTTGGTGGCTTATAATTTCATCCCTGTTTGGAGCCATAGAATGAATGGGGCTAGGCTAAATGCGTACACATTCACGAGGCGCTGTACAAAGATTAAAGTGCACGCATTGAAAAGATAGGTATATTAATTCGTCTAAGTTGAGGTAAGAACATAGTAAAATATTGAAAAATTTTGGTTTTCCTTTAATGGAAAGCTGTTTTGAAACAAACAATTGTGAAAAGGGCTGAATGACATGGTGGTGAGTAAATTATCTGGATTTCTTTTCAAGAAAATGGACTAATCCTTTAAAGTTCCCATATTGTCAGCAAAACATTGTATAGGATCTATTCTGCATGGATAATTGCAAAACAGAAGACTGGTCTTATACTGAGACTGAATAAGCTGTTTAAGATTTGTGATATAATATTTACTACCCACCCCCTCCAAACTGCACTATATGAACCTCAATATTTAAAAACTTTATAATCCAATTGTAACAGAACAATTTCATCACAAAGGAGTGAGAGCATTAGTCCACACTGCTTATAAATTTATGGTGCCTCTAAAACCTAATTTGTAAACTGTGGGCCAGCTATAAGTCTTCAGTTTTCTGCTTTAATGAGAAAGCGAGTGCAAGCAAAACAACAACAGCAGGAAGCTCCCGACAACAGCTAATAATCCTCAAGAAATGTATAATAGCCCATATTAGGTACTTCATCAGTCTTAACCTGGCCTTAAAAAGGCTTTATTTCTGTATAGTAATGAGTCAAAAACACACACTTCTGTCTGCAGCACATTATGAGAACAACGGCATGACCTGAAAATAGATGGAAGTGTTGAAGCACAATGAAGCACAACAGGTTTGCGTCAAATGTTCTCTCTCACGACTCGAGCGGCCTGTGTTTAATAGCTCTCCATTATAAAACGGAGAGAACAGAACATCTCTGCATTTGCAATGGAGAAACTGCTTTTTACATCATACGCCATTCAGTCATGAGATCAGAAACGGCATAATAAAAATTATAGTAAAAACTCTTGGTTGTTTATCTGATCATGACACTCATGCCTAAAGAGTAGAAGGTTGCTTGTAAAGGTAAGTGTTGTTGAAAGGGTAAGAGACTTACATTTGATGCATAATATGTAGCATCATTAAAATGTCTAGCATAACTTTGTAATTGCATATTTACCAACATCACTTCATCAATAAGATCCACACAGCTAAATGTAATAATGTATGACGACGGTACAACTATTGCATTGCTCTTTTGACATTCAATATTGCTTTTCATACTGTGCTTCACTCTGGGTTACAGTATTTTTGTTCTAAACTAGGGATGCTTAACGATTAATCGCGATTAATCGTTAGCAGAATAAAAGTTTTTGTTTACATCATATATGTGTGTGAACTGTGTATAATAACTTTGTATAAATAAATGTACACACATGCATGTATATGTTTTAGAAATGTTTACATGTGTATATACATTTGTATATTTATGTATAATTTATATTATATATAAATATAAATACTTAATATATAAAAAAAATTCTTAAAATTATACATGAATGTGTTCATATTTATATATATATATACATATTTATTTTACACAGTTTACACACATATGTGATGTAAACAAAAACTTTTATTCTGCTAACGATTAATCGCGATTAATTGTTTAGCATCCCTATTCTAAACACTGCTTTAATTCGGATAGAGGAACATTTTACACCTTAAAAGTATAGGAAAGGCTTTTCACCACATTTTACCCAGGGTTATATAACCCTGCTTTGGTTGGCACGACTTTTGTAGGCTTAACCCTGCTTTGTGGTCCCAAACGGGTGCAGTGCAAAGCAAAATGGGGTTAGATTGTAACCGTTAGATGCTTCGCAACAGACAGCCAATCAGAAACTGAAGAACACATATCTTATAGTCACAAACAACTGTGTGCTGTGTAACCAGCCATTTAAAAATAATGTAAAATGGTGACAAGACATGCCTAAATTTGGAAGTAAATGTTTGAGGGTTTAAGAATGTGAAACCCAGGGTTATCTCTTATCATCTGGTAAATGAATAGTGAAATGTTAAGCAGATAACCCAGGTTTCGGTTTCTCCTAGGGTTTAGAATGATCCAGGGTTCTCAGCAAGCAATCTTGGCTAAAACAAGCCAAAATTTGGGCTGTCAGTGAAAGTCTAATAGACGTCTAATCATAGCCAAATAATAGAAAACATGTAAAATAAATGAAAGCAAACACTTTGTACACCTGTTGACTTTCCTTACACAATGAAATATCATCTCGCAAAGTATTTAAAGAGCACCTATTTCATTGCTAAAAAAACAACGTTATTTGGTATAATACTGTATAGTGTTTGTGTGGTTTATTGTAAAAAACAAATTATTTTCCACAACCGTTTATTTTTATAGCTCCAGATTTTACTCTCTTCCTGAAATGCATGGATTTGAAAAGCTATGTGTCCCTGATTGGCCAGCTAATCTGTACGTTGTGATTGGTTTGAATACCTCTGATGTCAACCGGAAATGTGACGCTCCTTATCATGTTTAAAAGATTAGGTCATAATGCAGTGCTAACAGGAGTTAACTTACAGGCTGTGAGTCCGAAGCGCAAGGAATTATGATAATGTCAGTCTTGTCTACTTCACCAATAACAGGAAGTTAACGGATTGCCTACAATCTGTGTGTTTGTTGTAGTCCAAGAAAAGAGATTTACATTGGAGACGATAACTCGCGTCATCGTTTGTTTTGGGGTATGTAAATTTTGCATAATATTAACATGTACTAATACACCTACACACCAAAGGAAATCTAAAACCGTGAATTATAATAATTATTTATAATTTGAACTATTATTTATAATTAAGCCAAAGACTTTATTACTGCCTTACCCTTTGATGCAAAGGTTTAAGGTTATCAATGAACAGGCTCTGGTGTCCAGTCTGATGGCCGTGTCCACATGTGCCGCTTTTGATTGGCAGGTCTTCAGTGCGATGAAACGTGTGGTGGAGGATCTCCTGTCCACCTATTGGCTCCAAGTAGAATGAACCTTTTGAGTTTAAAACAATCAGGCCTCTGCAAGCAAAAAAGTAGAGTAATGTCAGTTCCTACTATGGAAGTCAATGTGGCTTCTGATTGGTTTGGTTACAAACATTCCTCAAATGTCTTGCTTTGTGTTCATCAGAACAAAAAAATATACAGGTTTGAAACGACTTGAGAGTAAATAGTTAAATAGTTTCAACAAAGCCGTATTTTTGAATGGCCTGAGGCCGGGATTAAGCAGATTTGAAGCGAAGGTATTTGATAAAAATATAATACATACACGAGAGCATTCGGACAATATCCTTATTATCCACATTGAAATGATGACAGAATTTTCATTTTCATTTTTGAATGAATTATCCCTTTAAGGATTAATAAATATGAGGGTGGGTTTTTATATTTGGGTAGACTATTACTTTAACAATTCCAACATTAACAATCTCATTTGATCTCTCTCACAAACACACAAAAGTGGAATTTTATTGTCTCTTGATCCCCAGAATAGATAGACAGCAGGTAGATCAGGGTTATAGTCAACACATTACCATTTAGAAGAGGAAGCAGAAGGTCCAGTGAATCAGTTCACTGTCAGCAATACATGCATATAAACATGATGCTTTTAAACATTTAATCAAACGGAAAGAGATACACTACAATCGCCCAGTAACCGTAATGACAATCAAAGCGTATTTTTTATATTGTTTACAAGAAAGATAAATTGGAAATGTTTGACCTCCACATTTACAAATGTAACAAATCCATTTACCCGCAAAACCCATTTGTTTACACCGCAGGGCATCCTGGGCAACACTTATTTTCACAATGAGAATTGTCATTTTCCCCAAGTTGACAACAAACCCAGACAAAATGACTCAAGCTATAATTTCATAATGGATCCCGACATCAAACAATGCGCACATTTGGCTTTGATTCAAATTGCTTTGCTATAAACGTAATGATATTCATGAAAATAAATTTTTAATAATATACAAAAAGCTAAAAGACAAACGTTTATAAATGAACTAATGCCTCTATTAACTGCACACTCAAACAATATCATATCAACACATGAGCTCTAATGACTTGAGGCTAAAGAAACAAAAGAGCCGTCTCAAGAAATAAAAAAAGAAACCAAATAAAAATGTACAGTGCTTATTAAATATGCTCATACAAAACCTTTCAACCGCTGTTTAATGACTCGATTTGTCTTCACCAAGACATTCAAGACCACTGGTAATATCTACAGATAGACACCCTTGGGATTCAGCCTTAACAATCCAGCAATATACGGAGTAGAAGAGCCAGTTACATAAAAACACCAGTAAGCTCTCCTACAGTCCTGTGAAATGAGCGAGCGCTATAGAATCTGTCAATTTAATGATCTGGTATGCAAACAGACACTGGGAAATGTTGATTCATCTCAGAATCATCTCAACTGCTGCTCTCTAATTTCAGACCCTTTTCCAAAAGAAATATAAGCTTCATTTTTCCTCCAGTCAACATTCACTACTTCCAATTAAAACTATGCCAGACGTCCTCTAACTGTTGCTAGAAAATTTGTTTCTTCCTGTTTTTGTTTTTGGGCAGCTACGTGACCTAGTACCATTTATAATAACTTTCACAAATACAGTAAATATGCATTTATGCATTTGGCAGACACTTTTATCCATAGTGACTTAACCATCAAGGTATACATTTTAAAACTATGTGTGCTTCCTGGGAATTAAACGTATAACCTTTTGCTGCCAAGTAATGCTGAGACTGTCCTTCAAAGTAACGACCTCATAGGTTGTTACGATGCACAGTTACGTTTTACGGATAAGCGCCCTCTAGTGGCCAGCAGCTTATTTTCAACCTGTGGTTACGTTGAAAGGTTGTTTGCCTTATATGTCATATTAGCCGCATTTAATTTTCTGCATTTGTAAAATTAGCAATGGTTTCATAAATATTTATGCGTTTTAAAATAATCTGGAGCATCTAATGCTATTTCACAATCAAAGATGACATATCGCTGCTTCTGGTGGCAATTGAAACCACTGAACTGAATCAGAGATTTACAAAAGGTAGTGATCGCTTTGTGTTATTTTCTTACTTGTATTTTCCAAATCGATTGTTTGACCTTTGTCCCCTTGGTATATCTGTACTAAAAAAAAACTGAGACTGCATTGTATGCTGTTTTTATATGATATAAATAAATAAATGGGTATGTTATTTGCTCAAAAGGTCATCACTGCAAAATTATACCCCTATGTACTGCTGCCCGTATTGGTGCCAATTTAGTAAATGCACCTGTGGGTCGTATTTGGGGCACAAACAAAGAAACTAAACAATCTTATGGATTGGAGCACAGGTTCCCAAACTTTCTATTTTGTGAACCACTTACATTGAATAGGTATAATCTCAACATATGCACCCACAAGTGGGTTCCAACACAGTTTGAAAACCCCTGGGTTGGAGGATAGGTTGGAATGCTCTTCCAATTGAGATAATGGAGCACATTAAATATAGTAGTTACTGTACCATATAAATATATTCATTTTTATTTCTATTTGCATTAAATAATAATTGTTTAACAAATGTTTTTATGCCCTATGACAAATCCCTTTACATTAAGGGCCGGGTATAATTTTTTCTATTTCCGGCTCACGTGCATACGCTACGCGCGAATTGTCGTGTTCAACACATATGCAACACAAATTATTTCTTATTTAATTTATTACACTACCAGGTCATCAGGGCAGCAATTCGTGACATTTATAGTACATTGGAAAGTTTAGGATAGATTAAAAAAGTAGCGAATCTAAAAAACAGAAATCAAACATTATGGTGACAAAAATGCTTCACAGCTTTCTGTTCTTGGAAGAAGTTAAAATAAAAGAAGAAAAGACAATGGTGTGTATGCAAAAGCTGTCTATTGCCTTTGTGTTATTGTTTATACTAGTGGAGTGTCCTGTCTCAATATTTTTATGCGCATACGCTGTCGTACGCAGACTGTCCGCACGGTCTCAAATTTTGGGAGGAACGCAGATGGTGCTTGTCGTGGACGATCACAGACCTTCCTAATGATGAAAATGAAGCAAATGAACCAAAGCAAAGGAAACCATTTTTCTTATAAGATGCTTAAACAATGAAGTATTGTGAATGTTTATCACTTTAAGCAGTGTGGCACTGGTACAGGGATGAAGATGGGTGTAAATAATTTACTAGAAGTACTGGGGTTATCAATTGTCTTTGGTTTTTTGTGTTATCGACATCACTGTAATTTTATATTTTTATTATTATTATTTGTATTGTTTTCCTGAGTTGTAGACATTTATAAATGAATATTTTTTATAGTAAAAAAAATTATATTTCTTATTCTTTTTGGTTTATATAATTGTTTTGAGGTATAAGAAGCAAGATGCATGAATATTTGGAAGGAGGGTTGTTTATTGTAAGCTTTGAGTTGTGGAGACGGGGTAGGTTTATATACGTTTTTTTTCTTCGTTTCACTTATTTTCGAATAGGCAAAGGAAATTTAATATAAAATAAGAACAATTTGTTTATTATTATGATTTTATGTTTTGTGTGATTTGTATACTTGAATATATTTTCTTGTTTGATGTTCTTTTTGCATAAATTCAAAATAAAGAAAAAATAAAAACGTATTTGACGTTTTTGTTGTTTATTTGCTATAGCAAAAATATAAATCCACCACCCAATGAAAATCTGGGCTTGGGAAAAGATTTAAAACAATTTGTTTATGTCAAAACCTTGGATTTATGAGTATGTCAGCGGTGGGTGATAACCTTTAAAAGCTAGAGAGGTCTGATTCGTATCTAGGCAATCGGTTTACTCAGACAGTGGACAGTGGGCAGACACAAACTCAAGGCTGTCTGTGGATATTTTGTGGATACTGAAGCGGTGTGCAATCAACTATTAACATTCTGGTAGGGACACGGCAGTAGTCATCAGGGTTTATTGAATAACATCCCAATATCCTGGCCAAATTATTTCCTCTCTCCATAAATTAAGCACACATTTTTGTGGCCGACACTATTTATGAGGAAAATGAGATATAAAGTCCTCGCTGATGGGTTTCGAACACAATCTTTTTATCCACTGGCTCCAAGCAATATATTTTACAATTTCAGCTGATAAAATGATGGAAATTGTGTAATTTAAGAGTAAAGGCAGAAAAAAAGGTTTCTGTGCACTAAATATTTACTGTATAAAGCAGAAAATTTAGCTAGAGGGTTTGACTGGGATATTATTCAGATGACTCTTAATCAGTGAGCCCATTTTTCTTATAAGATGCTTAAACAATGAAGTATTGTGAATGTTTATCACGTTAAGCAGTGTGGCATTTTAACATTCCTTAGACATGGGACCTAATGAATTAAACTGATTGTGATCTTGAGTGACCCAAGAAAATTCAATTTCGTAGAACGACATACCTCATTCCCAAACATGTGCTGAGAGCGACCCAGGAATCTGTATGACCCCTGACCCTCCCGTGATAGAAGCAATGATTCTGGAAGGAGAGAAGGAATAAGATTATTTAAAGAAGGGAAGAGCAGAAACAATATCAGAAAGATGCGAAAGATAAGACAGTTTGCATAAAACAGAAAGAAACTTAAGAGTTAATGTTATTCATAAACTGAGCAGTAAGTTAATGACACATCTATCTAATTAGTAGTAAAAGACTACATATGTAAATCACAATTACATTTGATACATTTTCAGTGTTCAGGTTTATTGCACTTAATTAGTCCACCTCTTTTTAAAAGACTCTCCTCGCCAGTTTTCTGAACATTTGGAAAATAATCGCTCCATTTACCTCTACAGAAACTGTGCAAACCAGTACAACTGATATTCTTTTTGCTATTAGAAAAAAGACTTATATGAACGGTCAGACCGTGAAATTAATTCATTTATTTGAACAGCCTGGAAGCAAAAAGAGGGATGGTTAAGCAAGGTAGACACACAAATCAATAGTCTCTGAAAACAATGGTTGATAATCTCGTCGACCTGGCATTATGCGAATTAATAATGAGATACAGTCTGTATACTGTTAGGATGTTTCCTCAACAGACATTTTTATTTAATGTCTTGTCATATAAAATGTAACATTAGAACTGTTTTTGAAAAATATATATAAATTATAAATTATTACATTTATGTGTTTGGCAGACGCTTTTATCCAAAGCGACTTATAGTGCATTACAAATTGACACTCCACTTTTTTTGAAAATGGGTTTATTTTCCAGGTCCTCCTAGAGTTAACAAATGAGTTTTACCGTTTTGGAATCCATTCAGCTGATCTCTGGGTCTGGCTGTACCACTTTTAGCATAGTTTAGCATAATCCATTGAATCTGATTAGACCATTAGCATCACGCTCAAAAATAACCAAAGAGTTTCGATATTTTTCCTATTTAACACTTGACTCTTCTATAGTTACATCGTGTACTAAGGCCAATGGAAAATTAAGAGTTAAAGGTGCAGTGTGTAGATTTTAGCGGAATCTAGTGGTGAGGTGGCAAATTGCACCCGCCCATTCTGAAGCACATAGAGAAGCTACAGTAGCCGGCACAGGACAAACATGTCATCGCCGGGGACAACGTAGTGACAAACCCGCTCTGCAGAGAAGTTTGTCCGTAAAGGTCTACTGTAGAAACATGATTGTGCAAAATGGCGGCTTCCATGTAAGGGGACCCGCGATGTATGTAGAAAAATATGTCTCATTCTACGGTAATAAAAACAATAGAGTTCATTTTGTAAGGTACACCACTGAAAACATAGTTATCTATATTATATTGCATTGCTCTCAAAAGCTCCTTTTAAAAGTGACACATTGCACCTTTAAGATTTTCTAGGCCGATGTGTCTAGAAACTATACTCTCATTCTTGCGTAATAATCAAGTACTTTGCTGCCATAACATGAGGCACATTGATATTATGCAGTGCCTGAAAATAGTGCCCTGCTATTGAAAGTTACCAAGGGGACTATTTTTGGGCGCTGCGTAATGATCATTTCGCCTGCTGCACCCATGGTACGGCAGTAAAGTCCTTGATTATTACGCAATGCTAATGGTCTAATCAGATTCAATGGATTTTGCTAAGCTATGCTAAAAGTGGTACAGCCACACCCAGAAATCAGCTGAATGGATTCCAAAATGGTAAAAATCAAATGTTTAACTCTAGGGGAGCTGAAAAATAATCAGTGTCCCTTTAACAGTATGTGTGTTCCCTGGGTTTGAACCCATGACCTTTAGCTTTTAGTGCTGCTTACGCAATGCTCTACCACTAACCACATGAATTATTAAATTCACAAACACAAAGAAAGATATTTTCAACAATGTTTGTAACCAAACCATTTCTGAGCACTATTGACTACCATAGTATTTTTTTCCTACTATGGAAGTCAATAGGTCTCCTGTTTTCTGCTTCATCTTCCTTTGTGTTCAGCAGAGCAAAGAAAGCCTACAGAGGAAATCATATGTCCCCTTATATAAACAGAATTTCAGCTTCTTCCTTCCTCATTGTGGCTGTCAGTAGGTTTGAAACTGACCAGCATTTAAACAAAAACTCAGTTCATGCCATTAGAGGAAATATTTTCATTTCCAATAAACGGAACTAAGACATAAAACTGATTTGCTATAACGTGAAGCCAGCACACTGACAGTTTAATCTTCCTGCTATAAGTCTCATGAATATTCGATTTTCTTTGCTGGGACAGAACTTAGGTTTGCTTAATGACTTTTGTTTAAATGAAGTTATAAATAAAATGCTAATTAAACCTCTGTATGCGTATGTCTGTGTGGGCACCAAAGGGCAAAGACTTCACCCTGTTTGCAATGCAAGGTTAACCAGCAGGATAACAGCTCAGTCACTGTCATGTTTTCCATTGCAGATGTTGGTACTCTAAGAAAAGAGAAATCCCACAGATTTTTCCTAGATCAAATTATCCTGTCTATCACAACAGGGAGCCGGCGGCGTGCAGCGATCTCCGCGGTGACTAAAGCGAACCGCTCGTTCCCCTGAAAAGCCCTTTTGTGTGTTGTTGCACAGTGGTGAGATTTACGCCCATCCAGCGCTGCTCACTCATGGGGGCAGCTGGAAGCTGTTAAAGGGGCTCAGAAATAATCATGGGTGTGACTTTACTCCCATCAAGTCTTGTCAAGTGATGGAAACGTAATTATAAAGCTCAAAGCTCATGCAGGGACTGCGATTGGATATGGGATTTTTCAGAACAGTCTGGAAAAGCAACACAACTGAGGAAAATCGCTCACGGTTTTGTGGAGCTTCTGGCTGATCAATAAGTCGGATTTTGTGGATGCGTAAAAAAAGCAAATCTGTTTTGAGGTGAACAGGCAGTGTGAAGAAGCGAGCATGTTGCTCCCATCCTTGATTGAACCTGGCACTTCACCACATTCAATAGAAGCATACAAGTTACAAGTTTCCGCATTTTTTTCTATGATGATCTATGGCAAATTCTGCCTTCTGCAGCTAAAATTGATTTTGGATTTAAAAAAACCCAGAAGTATTTTTGCCCTTGAATGTTTTTAGGAACCCGAAAAATATTAATAACAGAAAATGTCCCTACTTGCAGCATTAGACTTTTTTATTGTCTACATTGTGTAAGGTGTTATTTAAAACATATTCATTTAACATTTTCACTTAATCTGACAAATAAATAATATACTGTATGTGTATATATGTACAGTTGTGTGAAAAAGTCTCCTCTCCAGATTTCTTATGTTTTTGCATATTTGTCACACTTTAATGGTTCACCAAACAAATGTAAATATTAGTCAAAGATAACACAAATGAACACAACATGCAGTTTTTAAATGAAGGTTTTCATTATTAAGGGAAAACAAAATCCAACACAACATGGCCCTGTGTCAAAAAGTGTTTGCTCCCTAAACCTAATAATTGGTTGGGCCACCCTTAGCAGCAACAATTGCAACCAAGCATTTGCAATAACTTGCAATGAGTCCGTTACAGCGCTATGGAGGAATGTTGCTCCACTCATCTTTGCAGAATTGTTATAATTCAGCCACATTAGGGGGTTTTCGAGCATGAACCATCTTTTTGAGGTCATGCCACAGCATCTCAATAAGATAAGGCCACTCCATAGTCTTTATTTTGTTTTTCTTCAGCCATTCAGAGGTGGACTTGCTGGTGTGTTTTGGATCATTGTCCTGCTCCAGAACCCAAGTTCACTTCAGCTTGAGGTCACGAGCAGATGGCCACACATTCTCCTTCAGGATATTTTTGAATTCATAGTTCCATTTATTACAGCAAGTATTCCAGGTCCTGAAGCAGCAAAACAGCCCCAGATCATCACACTACCACCACCACCATATTTTGCTGTTGGTATGATGTTCTTTTTCTGAAATGAGGTGTTTCTTTTATGCCAGACGTAATGGGACACACACCTTCCAAAAAGTTCCAACTTTTGTCTCGTCAGTCCACAGAGTATTTTCCCAAAAGTCTTGGGGATCATCAAAATGTTTTCTGGCAAAACTAAGACGGGCCTTTATGTTCTTTTTATTCAGCAGCGGTTTTTGTCTTGGAACTCCAACACCATGCAGACCATTTTTGCCCAGTCTCTTTCTTTTGGTTGAGTCATGAACATCTTTGGATGTTGTTGTGGGGTCTTTTGTCATGGATAGAGAAACTGAATTCACTAGTGATAAGCCAAAGTTCAGTTATGTTTTAACAGTGGGATAAACACTTTTTCACACAGGGCCAATAATAAATGTAATAATAAAAACCTTCATATAAAAACTGCATGTTGGGTTCACATGTGTTATCTTCGACTAATATTTAAATTAGTTTGATGATCTGAAACATTAAAGTGTGACAAATATGCAATAACGTAAGAAATCTGGAGGGAAGCCAACACTTTTTCACACATTAAAAAGGCGGTTCATGCTCGAATGTGGCTGAATTCTGAATTCTGCAAAGATGAGTGGGCCAAAATTCCTCCACAGCGCTGTAACTCATTGCAAGTTATAGCAGATGCTTCATTGAAGTTGTTTCTACTAAGTGTCGCCCAACCAGTTATTAGGTTTAGGGAGCAAACACTTTTTCACACAGTGCCATGTAGTTTTGGATTTATTTTCCCTTAATAATAAAAACCTTCATTTAAAAACTGCATGTTGTGTTTGCTTTGTTATCTTTGATTAATATTGAAATTTGTTTCATGATCTGAAAAATTAAAGTGTGACAAGCATATAAAAAAAATTCCAAAATGCCCTCTATATGGGAGGAAACAAAAAAATGTTGTTTTCATGTGTGTACCTTTAAATGCAAATAAGCTACCGCTTTCAGTTAAAAATAGATCTGATTCCTCTGAATACAGTCTGAGACAATAGTATATTTAGCCGCATTAGCACTATAATGTGCTAACAAACACATTTAGAAATGCTTTTGTGTAAAATAATCAGTCAGTCAGTGGTCGTGGGCAGGGCTTAATCAGTGTGATGTCACATTACCAAGAAAATCAAAATGGCATGTCTAATGAGACCTCTTTGGTTTAATGGGAATTTAAGCGTCCATTTTTCAAATTTAGTTGGTGTGTAATGATGCTGTTAGAGCATAAATAATGCCTGCAAAATTATAAAGCTCCAAGTTCAATGCTAAGCGATATATTTTTAGAACAGAATTCGCTTTTCAAGGACTACAGACAACGCCGGTTTGGACTACAGTACAGTCCTCTACTTCCTGGATATACAACGTCAAAATAAAAGTTTTTGACTAAACTCCGCCCACAGGAATACGCCAGCTAAGCTCAAACGGCTCTGGCTAAGCTAAGCTGCTGTCGAATAACAACACAATAAACCAGATACACAATCAGAACTCATTATGTATTTCTGAAGGAGGGACTTCATAGAACAAGGAAGACATCAGCCCGTTTTTAGAACAGTGAAAACAGCGCTATAGAGATAATAAATTGTGTGAAAATTACTACGTTTTTTTACACACGAAACATGAACACATGTTGTATTGCACACCGTAAAAGCAATCAGTGGCGGCCTATAAAATTTTTTTTTATTGTAGCGTCATTTTCACACTGCTAGCAAACATTTATGTCCAAACACCTTGTTAAAGCAGACTTTGCATAAAATGTGCCCTTTAATTTATGTTGTTTTTTATTCTTTGTATTGCACTAAAAAAATTACTCCACTAAAAGAATCATTATCAAGTGTAATGGATTGTAGGAGGGAAAATGTCACAATGGGAGGAAAAAACAAAATATGCTTTACTCTTTTATGCAACATTCATGAGAAAGCCTATTTTTTGCGATATAGGTATACATTTATATGTCAACCAAATGAAACTCACTGGAACCCAAGTCTGAAGTTAGAGAAGCAGAGACGAGGAGAAAACACAAACACAGAGAGAGAAAGTGACAAGAGAGATCTCAATCCTGCTTACCGTGTGATTGCTGGTTTGGGTAATGGGAAGGCCATTCTCATAGTGAGTCTCAGAAAACTCTTGACCCAGTAGCTCCCTAAAAGAGACAGTGTAAAAACAAGCCATCACTGTGATATCCACACATACACACAAAACACACACAGTTGTAAGAGGTTTCTGCCAATTAACCGCAATATTTTTTTCACTAATGCAATACTTTAAAATGCATATCCAGAACTTAAAAAGAAAATGTTTTTAATAAGAGCTAAATTGTTGTGTTTGTGACGTTAAGGGAGACAAACAAATCTAGATGAGAAAAACAAGAAACAAATAATTTTTTCCAAAAGTTTTTTTTTAATCAGTGCATTACATTTCAGAAAGGATATGTTTAAAGGGACATTCCACTTTTTTCTGCCATATCTGCCTAGAAAATCGCAACTTAAATTTTTTTGTTGGTCTTAGTACACAATGTAACTACAAAAGAGTCAAGTTTTAAATAGGAAAAATATCATAACTCTTTGGTTATGTTTTAGCACGATGCTAATGGTCTAATCAGATTCAATGGACTGTGCTAAGCTATGCTAAAAGTGCTAGCGCCAGACCCGGAGATCAGCTGAATGGATTCCAAGATGGTAAGAATCAAATGTTTAACTCTAAATATTTTCAAAAAAAGTGGACTGTCCCTTTAATGCCTCTATGCATTCTCAGTGAGGTCCTAAAGTGTGATGTGAACGTAAGGGAGGGAGGCGAGAAGTCACTTGAATGTTGACCAATCACATCACTGTAATTGGCCAATTACCCTGTCAATGAGATAATCACGACATGCCCAGCAATCATGCCCGCAACAAGTCCTCAAATAGGCCTAAATGTGTGAGGCGGGTGGAAATTGACTAACTAAAGATCTCTCTTATTCATATATCTTTGGTCATGTCTAAATCAAAAATAATTTGCAATTATTTGAAATGATGATTGGTGTGCGCTGGTATTTGCTGACTACTCAATACATTGAAGTTGCAGCTCAGCATCTGCACCCGAGTATTCCCTGACTAATGGTCAAAGTAAATTACTTTAAAAATGATGGAAAGTACTAATAATCATGAAATATGCCTTTTACATGTTTGAAGAAAAATGTGACTTTTAAATAAAAATAATGTATATTTTTTAATAGCATATAAATAATTTTTTTAATATTTTATTTTAATAGCAAAAAATAAAGATTATTATTAATTAATATTATTAGTTAAATGGTGTTTTAACCTGTTGACTGTGTAAGCATCCATTGGAAATAAAGCATGAATTTACATTTGTCCTAAAACACATCTCATTTCACAAGTCCACCATTTGCCAAGGGTAGATTTATGTCAACTTCATTTAAAATCACCAGCTGTCCTCTGAATAACTCAAAATATTAATATAGACCCTCTCAGACTTCAGATGCAATTGTTTCCTTTCTTTCAAAGCACTAGATAAATGAGAGAATATAAAAACATATGATCTCCACTGGCCATCAACCTGGCTCTGGTCCCTCATTCCCTTTCTGAAGTGAGTCTTTCTTCATCACAGCATTCACTATTGGAAAATATCAGGCTGATAAGAGGCCAGACTTTAGCTGGAGTGTTATTGTGTGGCTCTGGACAGGGCCAGAGAGAAAGAGAGAGAGATGATTAGAGCTGGGAGAAGAAGGGATATAAGCACTGACTCCGTAATTTAGTATATTCATCAGGGCACACACACACACTACGTCATTAAAAACCAAAACAAGCTGTTAAAAATGTTGTGTGCCACTGGCATGGTGAACACATTTATGTGTACAGACTTGAATATTTGCAGCCTTTTCAAAAGATGAGCAGACACATAATTCTGAAGCTATTTCTGGAATATTTGCTGCATCACTAAAGTAAATGGCTGCCAAACCTCTCTTCATACAGTGGCGATGCTTGCCAGCTCCCCTCGTCTTTAGGGAACCAAAACATTATTATTCTTGACAAGATGTTTGTTCCAGTGGTCAGTTTAGCCACCAGCCAGACGGATAAACAAACACAGACCAGAAGTTAACTTCAGGCCAGGTGTGTAATTGTGAGAACACGCGTTTGTCAGATGAAACTCATGCTATTCATGTGACCTTTAACGTCATTCCAGTTGCCTGCCGCCATCTTGAGTACCTACCGAGTACCCATAGGCTACTGACAAGCATTGGCTAGCTTGCTACGATTTACGGATTTCTTATCTTTTACGGTCTATGATTCTTACGGATATGGGAAATGTCTATGAAAGACAACATTTCGCACCTCGACTGTCATGAAAAGAAATGCAACTATCTTGGTTAGGGTGTGATGCCTACTCGATCCCTGATGCGTTCTTCTAGCCGCTGTCCGCTGCTACCGAACTACCACTATTTTTACAACACTAAGAAGGCGCGACACAACATGAAACTTTGCTTGAAGTATCCCCTGGATCTCTACACATGAACGCGAGCATTGAGAACATTGTTTGTGTACACAGAGTTTACTAAAAAGAAACTGAACAACTGACTTTGGCTGTTATGGTGTCCGCTCGTCATATTTGCCAGACGTAAAGAATCGATTTCCGAATGCGAATTAATGAATCTCATATGAGGCTCCTTTTTCAACTTGAAGGTCAATATTGTTTTTCACTTAGAACAAAACAATGAATTATCCGTGTATTTATATGGAACTATGCTTTAGGAGCTCTCCATCTTTACTCTCATCCCTCCGTACGTCGCATGCGGAGATCGATACATCTTGACTGGAAAGATGTTGGCGAGTGGACGCCAGAACAACCAAAGTCGGTTGTTCAAAACCTTCTTTTTAGTTAACTCTGTTTACACAAATAATGTTCTCAATGCTCGAGTTCACGTGTAGAGACACAGGTGATACTTCGAGCAAAGTATCATGTTGTGTCGAGCCTTCTTAGTGTTGTAAAAATAGCGCTTTTGATGCTCACAACTTATTGTAGGCATAGCTTCTAGTTCTTTTGCGACCACTTCAGGTACTCAAAATGGTGGAAGACAAGTTTGAGATGTGAGTGACGTCAGCTGATATTCATGAATAGCTTGGACTGTTCAAAAAGAATCCAACTATCCCAAATCGCATACTATCCGCCCTAACTCTTGAAATTAGAATTAGTTTGCCCTGAATCATAGGATGTAAATAAGTATCCATAATATCTATATGTATACTATATCTGTTAAAAAACTTAAAGTGCAGATCCATGTATATTACCCACCAGAGGAAACTAAAAATAAACTTAAAAGGTGGGGTGCATGAA
The DNA here is from genome assembly GCF_030506205.2 of Paramisgurnus dabryanus. Taxonomy (NCBI): domain Eukaryota; kingdom Metazoa; phylum Chordata; class Actinopteri; order Cypriniformes; family Cobitidae; genus Paramisgurnus; species Paramisgurnus dabryanus. The sequence goes on from NC_133338.1 coordinate 44,159,948, forward strand.
CTCTAAAAGACAATATTGACATCTAAATTAAAAAATTACCTAAATAAACACGCCTCTACCCCAACAGAATCTGGACCTTCTTTTGATAGACCCGCCCCACACATACACAACCCAGGCTGTGATGTCATTAAATTGACACACATGAAAATGAAAAATAAAATTGTAATCATGTGATACTTTCAGGCCACATTTATTGCAGACAAACTATAGAAACTATTGAAATAAGGGCAGACACAGACTAACCTTGAGAAACTTTTATGTGTGTGTGTGTGTGTGAGCACGCGTGAGCACATCTGCAAGACATTTTTATACCTAGCAGATCTGAATCCAATATTCCATTGAAAATGAAATTGCACTGCAGGCTTTTGAAAGAGATGAAGCTTCAACATGGCAATACCACCAAAACAGCAGACGTGAGCCGTAAGGACCACCATTTTGGAAAGAGCTGTTTAAGAGCGAGGAATATGCTAGGAAATGAAATCTTGAAACATGCATCGAATCAAAGTGATGACCCGCCGGTGAAATGAAGGCACAATTTCAATCTAAAGCCGCTGTTCGGGCTTCTGCTGAGATTGTGGAATTGGAGAGAAGAGACTGTTGCGTCCATCTGTGCCTGTTTGCGGGAGGACTAGAGGTCCATTATATTTTAATGAGAGAACACATCTGACAGTTTGATTTGTGTATTTATTACTGAGAGCGCAACGCTATCTACAGGTCCAATGGTTTTCACGTTTCATGAGACTCCAATTCCCAAAACATCAAACATAACAGCTCTAGAAGAAAAGGTGCTTTACAAATTCTGAAAACCCTTACTCTAGCGAACATCTCTTTTTCATTTAATCCACCATTTAAACACTTCACAGTGTATCGAACAACGACGCTCTCTCTTCGGATATTACAAAGACGCAAACAAAACAACCCCACCTAATTAACAACCTCACAACCACGTAAGAGCATTCATTGCACGCAAATCACAGCTTAAGGATACGCATTCATTAGGGTCGTACAACTAGCCACAGTGGCTTACAATTGTGGGTTGTGGAGAAAAACACAAAACCTCTATTAATGTGATTAACAAGGCATGAGCCACATTGTTTCATTTTTGCAGTGAATCACAATGTTCCTAAGAGCCATTTTAACCGTTCAAACGCTAATCTTGCTTGTTTAGAGAAACCTGTAGGCCTAAGCCCCATGACAAATATACCTTATTAAGGACCAGCATACCAATGCTTTAGTTCTTTCTCCCAAATAATTTACAAAATGAAACATACACTTCTGGCTTAATGTATGCAAAGCTCTAGTTGCTTTGTTGTTAAAATTCCCCAGGAAAAAACGTGTGTTCAATTAGCTTAAAGAATAGAGGTCCGCTTTGTTATTTGGAGCATTATGGCCAAAAAGTTATACTATAGTATTGTACTATAGTTTGGCTTGCCATAGCTGTAATAGGTGTTGCATTAAAATCAATATTGATTGTGTACCTGAGATTTCTCAGGACATTTTAAGAATGCTTGGGTCTTCAACAGGGGGTCCAGGACCCCTTGGGGTCCGGGGGTCTCCAAATATAGTTTGAATTCAAAATATTTTTTTGGGGGAAAATAAATGTAGGCAGCAAATGCACATAAAAATGTATTCAGTAAATTTAAACGGTTATGTAGTACATTAATATGTTAACTGTATGTAGTATGTGACTGTGTATACTGAAAATTATTGGCCTGAAGAAAATTGAAGACCTCTGCTTCAGAATATGAAGAATATTCATGTTAAATGTGAAAGGTAATGTTCAAATCATAGACTGCATAAAATAATGGACATAGTGTCCATAACATCACCCGTAGGATTCTGTGCCTGGTTGCATGAGAGTCCTTAAGCTAACAAATTCCTTAAATATAAGGTTAAGGGAACCCTTAATAAAAATGGGTTTAACTTAGGGAACCATAAGGCTGTCAATAAGTATTTACCCTTAAATGCTAAAGTATTACCTTAAGTTCTGCTATGCGTTTCTACAAAGTCCTTAAGTCCCATTTTCCCTTAAAAACTTGAGTATAAAAACTTAGGTAAGGGTGACAGTTAAGATGCTCTTAAAGAAATCCCTTACCTTAGGGATTGTTTTCCCTCAGGAAAAAACTTAACACTTAAACACTTAAGGAGTTTCATGCAACCGGATCCTTTGAAGCCCAAAGTGGGCAAGCCGGTTGTCGCCATCTTGGAACCGTGTCACCATGTGCTACTCCCAGATAACCAAAAATGGGCAAAGAGGTGAAATGTGGGTGGAGCTGAGGTGCCGGAAACCAGAACCACCAAGCTCTGGTAGTGACAATCCGTCTGTCATTCAAGTGCCCACGCCCTTAATTACGCAGAACTTTAAAGCTTAGTATAATTTAAACAATTCAATTCAATTCAATTCAATTTTATTTATATAGCGCTTTTCACAAAAGTCAATTGTTTCAAAGCAGCTTTACATAAATAGAAGCAGTGAAAAGCACAGAAAACGACAGATAGCACAACAGAATACATGATAGCATGAGCAGTTAAATTTGCTGCGGCTATGACTCAATATTATAATTGCACGTATTACTAAAGCAACGTATAGAAGAGGAAGCTAGGTAAAGCCCAAAAAGGCTGCCTCCCCGGGGTGAAAAACCCCCTAGGAGAAAAAACAGATGAGTTCCACAAAAATCATCCCCTCACAGTTGAAGGATCGACTCACTTTTGGAGTCTCTCGGTCAGTTGATGAATTGCAGTTTGAGGGCGCACTCACATTATCCAAACCAAACCAAACCATGCCGCAGCGCGATTGTCACCCCTCCCTACTCCCCCAGGTGCACGCACTCACACTGTACTTTTTATCGATCCGATTCCGGGTGCGCTTTCGTCATTAAGATGCGATTGTTTTGAAAAAAGCAGGAAGTAAAGCTCTCTCTTAACACTGGAACCCCCGTAAAGATAAGTCTGTGTTTTTTATTCGGAGTTGTTTGGTGCGCGATTACAGACAGCCCTTTCACATGTCATCATATTGCTTAGTTGATCTGTCACGTGTGCAGCTCGGACATTCACGTAACCCCGCTGCTCGCATCAAAAGGTTTTTACGGAGGCAGATGAAGGTGAGTGGTCGCGCAACTGACGTCTTCATCTTTTGAATCGCACTCAGGCGCGATTGCGCTCACACCACTGCCTTCCGCGCCTCAGCCCAAGTGAACCACGCTCCGGCCCACCTCTGCAACCCGATTAACCAATCCACACCCGGGCACGGATCAGAGCGATCACACTAGTCAAACAAACCAGGCTTTGGGGGTCAAACGCGCCCGAGCGCGGTTTGGTTTGGATAGTGTGAGTGCGCCCTAAGTCAAGATTCAAGCGAGAGACCCGAAGGTTGCTGCTTGCTTCAAATGTGTTAGAGTGTTACAAGCAACAAGCTTGAACAGCTATCTTTCCCTTTCTAGTAGATCAGAGTGTGTGTAAAATTGCACAAGAGAACAATCTCAGGAAAATAGATTGGCGAGTATTCGTGTTGCAAGCCTCCAAGCAAATCTCCCATCTCTGCGCATTTCTCCAAGCGAGCATAACATTTTACAATTTGGACAATTTTACACCCAAGGTTAAGTAAAAACATTAGTGGAAAGTTTTGTATGACTTAATTAGGGATGTGCTGGGAAGGTGAAGTAGTTTAATAGTCGACTATTTGCCTGACTAATTGGTAAATTAGGTTAAGTAGAGAGTTTATCTTAACAATACCAAATGAACAATACTGAGATTAACATAGTTGTAATTCCTACCAGAAAAATAACAAAATCTAAATGATTTCATATTCATTATTCTGGAGTCACTTTACAGTGATTAGCACAATAATAACCTCTCATAAAAAAGTGCTGTGCGGGTAAAATTTTGCAGCATGAGAAAGAACCAAATACAAAACATTTACAAGATTTCAAATGCACATCAATGTGATAACACACACATCTAAACAAACATCCACCAGTTTTTAATAGCAATGACTGCAGACCTTACATTAACATAACTACCTTTAAATCACCTGCTGAGAGCATTATTGCCTATAGGCATAATTATGCACAATCCACCAGTCATGTATACATCCTGCCAGTCAGTTGTTCAAATGTTTCGTACATCGGTAACTGAAGGCAAGAGACATTCATATCTATATGCTCTCAAGATAAAAGAGGTTATTTCTTCCAAAATTGTAAAAGATCTGCACAAACTGGTTGCTGTTACTATTAGGGGGCGTGCACACCAAAGCTTTTAAACGCACCTGAAAACCAGCTTTTTCAGCCAACTGCCAGCTTTCTCCAGCTGAGTGCTTTGGTTTCTGTGATACTTCTGCTTTGTTTATCAGTCGTTGTACGATGCGGTGGTTGGCTGTTGTGATATTTCCCCCCCCTCCACTGTGATTGGACGGCCGTATGAGAACTGACATTTACAAACTGAGCTTTCACTCAAAGTTGAATATTTTTAAACTCTCGGCGCTCAGCGTTGAGCACAGAAAAAACGCAGAGCGCCGTCTTTTAGGGGGCGTGCACACCAAAGCTTCTATGCTGGCGGCCGGCATATGTTTCCAATGGAAGCAGGGCATTTTTCAAAAAAGCCAGCAGCTGGCATTTTTTTCCGCGCTGAAAGCCGGCGCTCTGTGGTGTAGGACACACCAAAGCTTTTTTATGCCTGGAGGACGCCAAATGCAGTTTTTTCAACTGAGCGCCAGCTTTCTTTAGCTGAGTGCTTTGGTAGCTGTAATACTTGAGCTGGGAGCCGGTTGGTTGTTGTGATACTTGTCCCGCCCCTCCTCCACTGTGAATGGACAGCCGTGTGAGAACTGACATTGCACTATTAGTAAGGATGTGTTAATTTTTTACACATCTCTGTGTGTTAAGCTTTTAACACATTATGTGTATTTTTAACACATTATGTGTAATTTTGTGATGAGTTTGTGTTAAAATATTACACAAGTTGTGTTAAAAGTAACACAAAATATGTTGTTTCAATAATAACAGAGATTACGCATTTAGTGTGTTGTCCCAGAATCAACACTAATGTGTTGTTTTTAACCCTTCATTCTAAGGGGGCGTGCACACCAAAGCTTTTACACCCGCGGCCGGCGTATGTTTTACATTGTTTGCAATGGAAAGTCTGTTTTTATCAAATAAGCTAGCAGCTAACAGTTTTCATCCGCTGTGAAAACCTGTGCTCTGCAGTTTTTCCACGCTCGGCGATGAGCGTCGAGATTTGAAAGAGATTCAACTTTGGGTGAAAAGCTCCGCTCGTCAATGTCAGTTCTCACATGGCCGTCCAATCACAGAGAAGGAGGGGCGGGACAAGTATCACAACAACCAACCGACTCACAGCTCAAGTATCACAGCTACCAAAGCGCTCGGCTAGAGAAAGCTGGCGCTAAGCTGAACAACAGCTGGCAATCGGTGTCCTCCAGGCGTTTTCAGCCGTGTTTAAAAGTTTTGGTGTGCACAACCCCTAAGAGTGTGAAAACTGCCAAGCGCCGGCTTTCAGCATGAAAAAAATCCGCCAGCTACTGGTTGTTTTGAAAAATATCGCGCTTCCATTGGAAACCACTGAGAACATGTGCCGGCGGCTGGCATAAAAGCTTTGGTGTGCATGCCCCCTGTGGTTTCCTCTCCACCTGGCATTTTCAGCCACGTTTAAAAGCTTTGAAAAATGCTGTGCTTCCACTGGAAACAATTGAAAACACACAAAAAAACACACCAATATGTACCTTTGAAGTAGCCTACTAATATACACAATTGTAAAAGGGTACCACCCCAGTGACAGCTTTTGTACTTTTTCATCTCATGAGACTCAGAGATATTCATTAATATTTGGATGGATTTAGTTGGAATTTATATTAAGCGTGAAATAAAACAGGCTTTAAAATTTTAAAAAAATGTTTCTGGTGGCAAACTATCTTTTTTGTGTTTGCAAGGCAGAGCATATTTGCTTTGAGAGCACAACAGGGAAACTAAATGACTTTTCTATAACAACCACCTTTACAATTGGGCACAATAATCTAAAAATGTTAGCTTAAGTTTAATTAATTTCACAAGGTCCCCGTGGTCAAAGAACCACTCAGCTAAAACCATTTATGTTTTATCTTTAAATAGAATGGAAGCCAAATCACCTGTTAGCAGTTCTGAGCAGTACTAGCGTTGCATAGGAGTCTGTGCTGCCCAATCAATTGAACCTTGAACACTGATTCATTTCTATACTGAAGCCCCAGTAGGCAAGATATAGAAGAAAAGAGGGGAACATGATTTGAGGCGGCTTCTCGGCATGAGCTATGTTAGTTATGGAGTCACAAGCATTGCAGCAAACAATACTTCTTTTAAAAAAAACGCCTCTCTTATAGATGTAGCATTGTGCATAATGCATGCACCTGTATAATTTACACACTGTTAGATTTAAATGCATTAAACGCAACAATAATACATCACTCTATATTCACGTTTTACATTTTCGCTGAGTATCAGCTTTTATAGTATATTTTGTGCAGGTTTGCTGCCAAATGTATGCAAGTGTGCATCCATCTGCTTCCTCTAACTAATGTAGCACATCCATCGTTTTGCTCCCACACTCTCCAAACTGTTATCCTCAGTGGATGAATAGCTGGCATAAGAAATTGCGAGACCGTTTAGTAATAAAGCTTCGCTAGAATTTATGTATTCACTTTTAAAGGTGATGTGTGAAATTTTTTTGATGTTAAGATATTTGTCTTGCATATCGTAAAATGCAATGTAAGACTTTCCTATGGAGCATAAATTAATAAGGAAACATTGCTCTGTTTGAGTGACTCTACGTGCCAATGTTTGGCTTTAAAAAATGGTATATTGAATTACAGCTGATGAACCCAGCTGATGAAAATGAGATGATGATGCTGATGAAGATAATTATTGCTGAATCTTAAATAATAAGCAGCAAATGACGGAGACATAGACAGAGTTTAAAGCCAGATGCCTCTTAAGGTTTTCTTCTGAAACAGAGGGCATGCATTTTGGAAAAGGAAAAAATGTGTGTGTTTGTGTGTGTGTGTGTGTGTGTGTGTGTGTGTGTGTGTTCTCATTATTCTTCTATTTTCAACCACCAGAGTCTGGGATAACTGTCCAGCAAACTTCGTCTTAGATTAATGTGCTTGTTTTATGCACAGCTGGGTTAGAGGAACAAAGCAAATAGGGCTTGTGTATGTGTATGTGTGTGTGTGTGTATTTGTGTGGGTGTGCGCGTGTGTGTTTCTCACTGAGGTAAAATGTGCAATTCAGCTATCAGTTGTAGTGAAATTACTCATAGCTCTTAGTAGAAAGACAGACTTGAAAAAAAAGAGGCCACATCAGAGCAGTCATTGTGTTTGTATCCTTACTTCACCTTCAATTACATTTTTACTCGTGCATTTTTACAGCCCCTATTTATCCAGACCGTGATGTCTAGTAAAGAGCAAGGTGAAATAAATGTTACTTGTAAAATGTTTTATTACACAAAAATAAAACTGGTTTTATTAAACAAGTACACAGCTCTCTGGAAAACTTGATTCTGATTGGTCAGTTACGTTATATGAGGTCGGATGGTCCCTGATAACAACCACTAAAACTGGTAACACACAACTCATCTGGTAGGCTAGTTGATCATCTATTATAATTACATGTGTAATGTATCATTATACTATACTGTTTCTTTTTAATGCCAACATAAAATGTCTAAGGGGCTTTTTACACCTGGTCACCTCATGCGTTTTATTTGATCGTATAGCTATCTGATCATAAAAAGACCAGGTGTAAATGCCCTCCGAAACGTTTTTGAGACGGATTTAAATCCGATCGCTCAAACCACTTCAGGAGGTGGTCAGGGACGCATTTCAGACGAAACTGGGCAAGTGTAAATACATCTGGTTGATGAAACCACATATGTCAGCGCATAACTCCTCCCAAACATAAACACGTCACCCGTAAGTTAGCCGGCAAAGAGGTAAAAAAACAAAGACGACACGCTTGTTGCTTTATGAAGCGACGACAGCGGGTAAAAAAGCTTTCTATAGAACCAATAAAAGAGTCCAATGACAAACTCGAATGATATTAAACAGAGAAATAAAACTTTAGTGAATGCTTTTTCCCGTCATGGACCTGTACGTTAAATCATCACGCCATCACTCTCCTGCTGCTTGTACTGCGCATTCCAGCTCATGCCGAGCAAGGAGATACGCGTCCCCTGCCAAAACATACAGTAAACATACACTAAGTGCTGCCTTTTATTGCATAAACGTTATCTTAAGTTTTTTAATGAATAGTGTATTTGCATTTTGCACGGGAGAAGAAGATCAGATTCATATCCATCTTGCCAAGATGCATTTATGTGGCCAAATGTAAATGGAACAGTCTTAACAAATCAGATAGCTATCCGATCAGAGAAAACACATGAAGTGACCAGGTGTAAAAAAAGGCCCTAACTGCCACCAAAATATTTGAAATTAATATTTTGTTTTTTATTTGCCCATGTAGATGATTTTGTGCCTCATGGTTTGTAACTTGCATGCTCTTATTGGCTATTGCAGCTGTCATGTTGAAGGCAGCCCAATCAAGAGTTTTAACTATTTATATTAATCATTTAGGATCAGGGAGGCTCTAACGCAATTAGGAGCAGCAAAATTTTATTTTTTATTTCTGTAAGTAAAGAGGTGTGTACAGGATGTTTGTTTGAGACTAAAGATAATCCAGTATGTGCCATAACACCTAGATTCACCACAACTCAGGATGTGTGCACCATTTAGAGCAGTTCAGGGTGTGGACCTTTTAATATTGGTGCTAACTGAGGCAGCATCACTTCTATTTTTGCTCACTATTTTTGATACTGATTAAAATAAATCTCAACCTCAAGCATTAAAATTCACACAATTGCTGACAAAGCATCAATCGCAATGCATATTTACTCTAAAACACAACAGTGGCGGCTCATGACTGCTCATCTGAGGGGCGCAAATTCAAAATAAGTGTTCGGAGTGTCGTGTGTTGCTCATGTTTTCACAATATGTGTTTGTTGCGTCATGTGAACCATGTGCATCACGTGTTTTGTCAAAATGCCTGCTGCACACGCGTCAAACTTGTTTATGATAAAAGAGAAGCTCACGTTCACAAAATACACGTAAGACACTCCCTTAACAGTAAATTACGCACAAGATTATGCGAGTATCTGGCAAACGCGAGTGTCTCTTTTATCATAAACCCTTTAGACGCATCTGCAGCAAGCACTTATTTTGACAAGACACGTGACGCACACAGGATCTCTCAATGCGCAGAACACATATTTTGAAATTACGAACCACACACATGACGGGCTACATACATGTTTTGACAAACTTTGCATCAAGCCCCCTTGAAAAAAGAAGTAACGGCCGCCACTGAAACACAATATGCTAAAAAAAATGAGACAAGGCTTACTATGTTGCAAGAGGCAAGAAAAAAAAGAAAATATTATGATTACGCAGCACATCCACAAATAACCAACAAGCAATTTTAAACATCTAATAGCCGTACAAGCACAGCCCAGACGTCTAGGCTAAAACAAGGCAATATTTGAGCTGTCCATGAAAATTATATAGACGTCTAACCGTAGCCCCTAAAATAAAATAAATACATGAATCCAAACGCTTTGTAATCACTGTTGACTTTGCTTACCTGATGGAATATCATGCATCTCGCAAGTTATTTTGGTAACATGTAACCAAATTCAAGGTTATTTTTGCTAGAAGTGGGTTACCCATAGCCAGAATATATTGGGTCTATAGTTAACTTAAGATGGTGAAGTGACGGCTATAGCTTGCTGGGATCAACTTTATGAGAGCCACAGAGAGTGAGAAGAAAGAGAAAGAAAGCGACCATGGCCCAGTGACCTACTGCGGCAAAACATTCCTTGCCCTTTTAAAGCGGCACCATCTGTTACCAATCACCTCATTCAAACCAGCAGTGCACTGTACACTAGATTGAGGAAAAGAGTGAGAGAGAGAAAACACAAAGGAAATGGGGGAAGGGTGTGGAGATTGCTTTTGATAATGCAAGAGAAAGAGAGAGAGAGAGAGAGAGAGAGAGAGAGAGAGAGAGAGAGAGAGAGAGAGAGAGAGAGAGAGAGAGAGAGAAATAAAGTGAGACAAAATATAAGACAACATCTACGTTTCTGGAATGAAGTGACTCATGATGTGGCAGGACGAAGGCTTTAAATATTTCAGATATAACAATACACGACAGATGCATAACTGTAAGTCGGCTTTATGCTAAAACAAACATACCCGCTGTTCCCCTATAAGGGTTATATACTGACTGCTAACACATCTGCTAAAGATGGGTTGGGCAAAGTTCAAGAAGAGAAGCTCTGGCAGCCAGCATGCTAATCGCTCGTAATACAGAAACATACTCTACACGAGTACAGAAACACAGATGTGAATACTTGGCCAGCCAATTTCAAGTGTGTTATCCTGTTGTACATACTTAAGGGAATAGTTCACCCAAAAATGAAAATCCTCTCACAATTTACCCTCAGGCCATCCCAGATGTGTATCACTCAGCTGAACCCAAGCAAACAATTTTTCAAAAATGCTGTCATTTTATCTTATAACACAACCTAAAGGTTTGGAAAGCACATATATTATAAAAGTATTCCAAACATGTTAGTGGGTTAATAAAAAAATATTTAAGACATATTTTAACCAAGATAAACCAATGACAAATGCACTGATGCATCGATAAATACCTTTAAAATACTAATAAACTGCCATCATTAAATGTGTTCTTAAGCCTCATTCAAACAGCGTGCTGATCCCAGAATAGTCCCGTAAAATTGCCAGTATGCCTTCTGTGTGAAAGTAAACATGTCCCGTAATTGTTTCTGGGATCGTTCCAGTAAGAGGACCTAGTAACACTGCTGTAACATTTACAGAATGCGCCTTTACGGAATCTTAACGGGATGTGTGTGAATGAATCCGGAAAATCATTAGCAGTATGAATGAACCAAAATCAAACAATCCTTGGACAAATCCCTGATGCATTTTCCATGTATTTTCTGTAATCTTTGTGTGATAAAGGCTTTACTCTGATTTTGCTTAATAAACGAATGTGTAAGGGTCATGCGAAATCATAAACTGCTAAAGCAAAACCTGATCGGCACACACTCTAAATTCTGCTGGGTTATTTTAACCCAATGTTGGGTTATAAAACCTGTGTTGGGTTGTTGTTAACCCAACCATGAGTTGAAACAACCCAGCATAGGTTTATTTATTAGCCCAACATGTGTTTTGTCCAATATTTACCGAGCATTGGGTTAAAAATAACCCAGCAGAATTTAAAGTGCAGGGAAATTTCTTTCTATTACCCTGATTTCGTGGTACATGTAAACGGCTTAACCGGATTTTCACAGTTCTGTATATGTGCGCATAAAAAGATAAAGATCACAAACAGAAGCAAAAAGTAACACATAAAAATCTGCTCTGGACTAGTGCAGTTGACGGAGAAACTGTGAAATTAAAAACTTGTTGCATTTACAGGTTCTGCAGACATGAGAAGAAATGCAACAGTATTGCTTTTCAAAGATTTCACGCCGGTTTTTAAATGGTGTGCAAGTGGTGACGGCATTTTCTATGAGAAACCTGACAAATCCCATGTATACAGAGTTTTCTGCGTATACTCAAAAAAATGCTGGGTTATTTTCAACCCAGCGTTGGGTCAAAAAGGCCCGAGCCCAGCCCCTTGAGTTGTAATTTAAGCTTTGCTGGGTTGTTTTAACCATAGACTGTAAAAAATATGGACGTAGTGTCCGTGAAGTCGCCAAAAGGTTGAAGCCAATAGTTGGCAGAGCCATCTTGGTAGTGCTTAACTGGGCATCACTCGCCGACATGCGAAAATGGGCTGAGGTGCCTGGTTGCTGTAACACCGCACGCCTAGCTAGACAGTAGTGACAGCAGCGGCAGTTCACCTGTCAACCAAGTGACCACTCCCTCAATTATGCAGAACTTTGATTTACATGTAAATGCATGTGCGTTCTTGCGTTGCCGTTACGATAACAAATTCTCAGCAAGATCCATTTCTCATTATTTTTCTGCCATGATTCTAGTTGACATAAAAGAGAAAAGTGCCCGTAGACGCAGACAGTTTATGCTAATGTCAGCTATAGTGAGAACCCTGAGGATGTGTCATGTACTCGTGTTGCATTGTGAATTTCACCCTAACACATTTTGGAAGACACTGTGTGAAACCAAGAGAGTATGCATCTGTCTTAAGCATTATATCCTGTGGAGAACACCACTCAGAAAGCATTCAACCATATGCACAGTGTTAGACCAAAATGCTCAACAGTACACCGTCCAAAAGTTCGGAATCACTGTGCCTTGACAATATATTACACAACTTATTACAACACAGCTGTTTATAAAAATGAGAGTTACAGTTTATCCCATCTTCTCACGGTTTCAATTAGTACACCACATTTTCGATATTTTACTATTATTTCCGCCAGCATGTTTCTGCTACTTGTCCCAGTCACGCTGATAAATACGACCATATCAGGAATTTTACCATGCAGTCAGTGAGCATCGTGAACAATCACCACTGAACTAATTGTAAATATAGATTCTTTAGTTTTTAGTCGTATATTCTGAAGGAAGGTTTACTTCATGTTGACGATGCATGAGAGAGCAGATTACACAAACACTGGCCGCTTGTCAGGCGAGAACAAAACAAGCCTTCTGCAGGGCCAAGTCTGAGAAGTGAATCAGTGTGAATCAGAGTCGTGTCAGGCAGGCATGCGACCGTTCCTGCTGCTGCAGATCGAATTCATATATGCATAATCCCATCATGCATTTAGCCATGTTGACCAATTTCTAAAGAATGCTACGTCTTTGTGGGAAGTTTCTGAACCTTTTCTTAGTTGCGTTACCAAGTTTGCAGTTTTGTTTTGAAGATTCCCAGAAGTAAGCAACACATCCTTTTTTTAGAGTTCAACTTCTTCAAGAAATACTTCATGGTATCAGTGAAGCAGCTATGATGAAGCTTTGAATTTACACATCACCAAAGACTTGACTTTACCTAAAACTTTAACACCATTACATTACTAAAAAATCCAGATAATTTACTGACTACCATGTCATCCAAAATTATGTCTTTCTTTGTTCAGTCAAGAAGAAATTATATTTTTTGAGGAAAACATTCTATGATTTTTCTAATTTTAATGGACTTTAATGGACCCCAACACTTAACACTTAACTCAACACTTAACCGTTTTTTTCAACAGAGTTTCAAAGGACTCTTAAAGATCCCAAACGAGGCATAAGGGTCTTATCTAGCAAAACGATTGTAATTTTTGACAAGAAAAATAAAACATATTCTCGTCTATCTCTGGTCCTGTGACTTGCCAGCGCGACCTCACGTATTTGGGTAGTGATGTAGAAAGGTCACGTGTTACATATATGAAACGCACATTTGCGGACCATTTTAAACAATAAACTGACACAAAGACATTAATTAGTATCATTCCAAATACAACAACGTCGGAACGGTCCTCTTTCTCCACACTTGTAAACACTGGGGCGTAGTTTCGCCTACATCATCTGTGACCTCTTGACGTCATGACGTTTTTGCGTGAGGTCACGCTGGTGCATCACAGAACCGGAGATAGACGTGAAGTTGTGGTTTAAAAGTCCATATTTTTGTGTTGGGGACAAACAAATCTAGTTATTTTATTACATAAGTGAAATCATGTTCACTTGTTTTCAAGGTTATAACTTATGCTGCATTGGACAGACAGCTGTTGGCTTAATCCTGCACATGTGTTTCACCTCCTTATAAAATATTTTCGAAATCATATCCACTGGGATGAATACATAAAAAATTTCCCATTAAAATATGTAGGTCTTTCACTTCAGCTGTGATGGAATATGAGGTCATGCTCATGGTACATCAGCCATTATTCCCAAGTTTAGCCACCGGATCAAAACCTCATCCACCTGTTTGGATCCTTCATATTCTTTTTCCCTATAATTCTTCTCTATCCCCTATTTCTCTTTGTCATTGCTCTCCATGCCCTACAGCCCTTATGTTCACTTGCCATCATCCCTTCACCTTCAAACCATCAGTTTAAACCTCTCAAACCCATTTCTCTCTCTCTATAATATTATATAAACTCCATTAATCTCCTTCACCCCTGGTATGGCAGCATCTCCCCCCTCCCTCTTGACTCCCTCAGAAACACACTTTAGATGACTGTGAAGTACCCAGGCAAAAACGATCTTCTTGCAAACCACTTGACCTTAAAAGACATCAACAGACTACTTTACAATGTCACCCTTTAACCATTCCAAATGAAACAATCAACAATTAACACAGTACCTTTAAATACTGATAAGTTAAAGTACATACTGCTGCATAATTCAGTGTAATGTAATAAAAATTTATTTAAAATGTCTGTTAATTTAACATTAATTTATTGTGATTATTCTATTTAATAAAAAATATGGTCTTGGACTTGAAGGTCGTGGACTATGGGTGGATTAAATTACAAGTGAATTAATCGTGCACATCATACATACATTTTGGGTTAGTCCCAAATTATAAGCCAAATAAGCAACAATATAACTATGATTTCACACCTTAAACTGCTCAAATTATTTAAAGGTCACAAATAATTGTTTTTGGTCTATGGTGGCAGATAAGGTTTCATACTCCGCTAACCACTTTCACAGTTACACACCTCTCAAACCAACATCCTGCACACATGCTTCTGCTTTGTACATGCAAAAAACATAACTTTGAAAATCAAGGCAGGAAGTGGCTGTTAGAGAGAATAAAGGTTATTTTATAGGGCTTTTTATTTACAGTTGCATGTTGAATTATTAATAATTAAGTGGTTTGATTAATCATTCCTTTCAACTCGTATGTCACTTTTGGGTAACGCTTTACAATAAGGTTGTATTTGTTATCTAACATCAAGTTTCAATAAACAATACTTCTAGACAATTTATTAATCTTAGTTCATGCTAATTTTATGTGCATGTAAAGCGTTACCAAGTTTTGTACGAGTTTATTTTCCGGTCCTTTGTGAATGGTCTCTATTTTAGCTCTTATTCCACACTAATGTGAGTTTTTTAGAAAATACTGACGTATGAAATTAATTTGATTACAATTTTAATCGAAACACTGCCTAAAGCTTTCCCCTTAAATCCTCTCTCTGCCTTTCAAAGAAATACCAGCTGAGATGCAAATACATACGAACATGCTCATTAATATCACACATATCTTATGTGTGAGTGTGAATATAAATAATACCGAAATGACAATCTAAACTTAAGCAAGGCTTGTGTGTAAAAATAACTAAATTGGCACCTCTTTATTTTCAACAATATTGTGATAAATAAAAGCTTTTTACTTCCAGAGGAATATGTGGGACATAAAAGCCAGCAGTCTGTAATACACAAAAAGGCTATTATTCAAGACGACCAATCAAAGCACAAATTGGAGACAAAATCATTCAACTGAAAATCAAGTACTTCCTTGAAAAACATGTTTTTATGGTCATGTTTTGGGTAATCTACAATACACCACAAACTTCTAACCCTAGCTGTCACAGGTCAGAATATCAGTAAAGTAATAGGCTCAGGGTTAAAATGTTTGAGTGCATGGCAACAGCACTGCTTTAAAAACACAACAGATCTCTGACCAGAATCCGAAGCAGTTTCTTTCTATATTTTAAGACCATCTCACCGCTGCAATTCATACTAGCTGCAACCTTCAGAGAGTGCTATTTTTGCCAAGGGGCACTAACCAGGCTTAAGAACCTGAACTGGTCTAATATTACCATCTGAATTTCCCCTTACCCTTCCCTTTTAAGAAGAAACTCTCAGTTCGGATCTAGCTGCATGCGCAGCTTCCTGTTCTGTATTGAATGCACTCGGGTGCAAGTGATGCACTAGTGATACAAGAAATGCAAAGTGAAGATCCAATTAGACAAACAGCAATTGTACTCAAGTACTTAACCTTCTTTAATCCAGTTCAAGAATAGCTCTGACTAAATGTCGAACTAATTTATTAAATGATCCTCAGGCTATTTTCCATTTCCCGGGTCCATTACACCGAGCATGCGATCTAGATTCAATGCCATTCCTCTAGCCCAAACGCATCTCCTTGTTATCTTCACTTCGACCTGCTTTGGAGAGACCTATTCTGTATTGTACCAAACCCCAGAAAGGTTCACAGAATGCTTTGAGGCTTTCTTTGAGCCACATACAATAATCAGGAGTAAGGTTGCTCTGTGTTTATGTGTGTCAGTGCGTGTGTATGTCCATTCTTCTGACCTACATTTAGAGAACTAGACTGGCCAAGACTCCAAGGGAATGCAAGGTTCATGTGTGGTTAAAATAAACATTAGCTCTGCCAAGTTACAGTGAAATATGTGAGGAGAGAAAGACATGGTTTGCAAGGATTTCCAGAATTAAGATATAACTGCACAGGACCGGTTCATTTCAGCACTTGGCCAAACATTCAGTGGGTGACTGAGATCCCAGCATGCAATTTTGCATAAACAAATGTGCATGCAATCAAATTCAAGGTTATTATAGTGGACTACTGACTTTTTATCTGCTAAACTTTCCTATACTGGTTCAGCCATTTTACCATTTGATAAATCGAATAATTCCCCCAAATTCTCACTTAGAGTCGAGCATAAACCTTATGCAACAATCTGGCGATTATGGCTGAAGAAAATTTGCCTGCCATAAATGTACTGAATTATTCTGGATCACATCCTTACCTATTATTGAGTAGCTGCCTCTACTTATAAATTAAGAGTTGCATTAGTGAAATAATACCTTGCCAAATATTAAAATGGCTATGCATGCAACAATGACAACTGACTGCATTACAATTTGAATAACAATTTATAATAAAATCTTTCGGCAGGCCATTAAGGTATTGAACTTTTCTCTTCTGTAATCTAATATGCCTGTGCACCAATCTTTAATAAAGGATTTGTATTTTCTTCAAGCCATCAGCTTCATCACAGAGGAAATGGGCAGTATGAAATCTTCCCATTTGTCAGGACACCCAGTGACTCTTTTGTCCAAGCAGAAGGGGGCGAAAAAATTACTTTACGTAAAACAACCATCATTTCAAATGTTATGGAAGAAGGCCTTTTGTATATGCAAATTAGCTAACGCTTACATAATTGAATGTTATTAGATACAGTACATTAACATGATGTAAAAGTTAATCACTCAGAAATGTTACTTACTGATTCCTTTCAACTTCAAGAATCAGATTCAAATCCTGGGCTGAGACCAAAATCTCCCCCCTCTCTGGAAACTGGTCCTGATGAAGGAAAACATAATGAATAAGAAAGCCCATCAAGACAAACATATTTTGTTTTAAATAATGTGCAAGAATGCATTGTGCCCAATGACCCTCCCCATTATAAATAAAACACATCACCCGAAACAACCCCAAATTTTCACTCCTTGAAAAGAAAATGAGCTTTATTTCCGAGTCAGTTCTTAACCCTGCTATTAAGGGAAGACATAGTGTTAAAAGCCAACGGGGCAAATCTAGCATCTGTGACTGTTTGCTCTACATGTAATGTTTGTGGTTAGCCGTGTTAGCAGATAAAACGAGTAAGCGGCGAGGACTTTGATCTAACCCTCTTCCAAGAAGTCAGACATCAGTAGACATGAACTCCTCCCTCCGGCCATTAAAAGTCCTGTGATACAAATGGAAAATCTCTTAGTCCAGCGGCAACAAAAAATCAATGAGATATTTTACGACCCGCGGGGAGAGATGTTGAATAAACAGTACCCCTACAGGGACCACGGCAGACAGAAATGGAGAAAGAATAAACAGGGAAGATTCAAGTCATTTCTCAGAAACATTTTCATTGCAAGAGCGTTCTGAGAAAGTAATTCAGTGTAAGCACATCTGTTGCCTGCGTAACTCAAAATTAGATTGCCAATGACAACATTAACTGGCCAGCTATTTCACTGTAAACAACAGCATCTACACAAAAATGTAAAGATCTTGCAATTTCTCCCCATTTTTTCAATTTGGTGTCTTGAAACGTGGAATGCATGTCCTCCTAGCAACCATGAACATCCTAGCAACATGCTGAAAACTGCACACCTTGGCAACCCAATTTGTTGTGATGACTTCCACGCGCATGCATCAATAAAATTTTCTTCAGAAAAGGAAAAATACAGTTTGTATTGACTGCAAGGGGTTGTCAAACGATAATGACATATTTTCTACGCAAACAGAAACGGGCGTTTTTAAGTAATGCATTAGAAACCAGAGGACTACACATGCAGACATCTGTCAAAATTTTCCTAGCTGAAGGCCGTAGGTTAAAGAGAGAGCAGGCGAGGGGGTCTCACATAAGTACACATTTATCAAATCAAATGAAGGAAAGGTTGAGATAGAAGAAATTGGGAGTTGGAAAGGGGGGAATCAGTCTTTCTGAACATGTAATCACTTACCAGCCCTGCGAGCTGCGTGCTGCTGTCAAAGAGACAGGTGATGAAATGAGAGGAGAAGCCAGAGGACAACAGGAGAAACAGACATTTGAAGAAAGTCGAAGATATAAAGCCAGAGATCTTCAAACTGTTGTATGCACTCTTGAAAATAAAGGTTCTTCACAGTGATTCCATAGAAGAACCATTTTTGGTAGGGATGCATCGATACCGATACTGGTATCGGGTATCGGCCTCGATACCACATTTTCTAAAGTACTCGTACTCGTTAAAAGTCCCCCGATACACGGATCGATACCACGGTCTGAGAAATGTCTATGTTTGAGTGGCGTGTAAGGGGTTAATGCCTCTTGTGTTGTCCAAAGAGGCAGAGTTTACAACAAACTGGAAAACTAGTCCCTTGTTTTTTGTTAAATTATATGACTAAAGCTGTTACCTGTAAATTTAAATCATGTTTTTTATTAAGTACTCGGTATCGGTATCGGCAAGTACTGAAATGCAAGTACTCGTACTCGTACTCGTATTCCAAAAAAGTGGTATCGGTGCATCCCTAATTTTTGGTTCCTGAAAGGACCATTCAGTTAAAGGTTCTTCAAAGAACAATTTCTTTCATATTTTTATAATCTAAAGAAGAACCTTTTTCATTACAAAATACCTTTTTGAAACAGAATGTTCAACTGTTCTCCTATGGCATCGTGAAGCACCTTAATTTAAAAAAAAATGTACAGGTAGATGTGTGCATGACAGAAGAAGTTGTCGTGGCATTCTGCCTAAAGGCCGGTACTAATGCTGTTGGAATTCAAATCTCCAGAGTGACTCCAGCAGTCAAAACATGCCGGCACACCCCAAATCTGTTATCGCTTAACATTTCATTCCTGTCATATTTTTTATTTGTGTTGGCTTTATTTGCGCTCTACATCATGGACACAGCCGCAGAGTTAATTTACTCTAGGTCAGTCACTATAATAAACATCTGTATCTTGGCTTGTAAACAAAAATTTACTTATTTCCCTTTAAAGGAATAGTTTACCCAAACATAAAAATTCTTAAAGTCATCATTGCTCAAGCTCATATCTGTTCCAAATTCATAGATTTCTTAACAGAAATGCAAAAGGCTAATATTTAAAAAATGTACTGAAATATTCCAGCCTCAAATGATAAAGCCACTATTAAAATATAAAAACAATGTGACCTTGTACACTGAAAAAAATTATTCATTCAATTTACTAAAATTTTTTAAGGTAAGTGGTTGCAATCAATTTATTTAAGCTACATTTAAACAAAAAAGATTAGTAAAGTAAAATAAAATAAAACTTTTGTTTAAATGTAGCTTAAATAAATTGATTGCAACCACTTACCTTAAAAAAATTTAGTAAATTGAATGAATCATTTTTTTCAGTGTTTTTAAAATCTAGGCTAAAGCCCTGTATGTAAATCTAGTCTAAAGTAATTGTTTCTTACAAGAATGACTGTAAAAATATATTTGCATGTCACCTTCGCGATAAAATTACGTGTTTGAATGAAGATAAATTATGAAATTTGAACTTATTCTAATTCTAAACACTTGGAAATGCTCATGTGCTTTTAATTACATGATCATTTACATGACCCGGATACTTGGTTTATATGCATGTATATGGAATTATAAATTGTATAAGGGGTGATTCACATATCACGTCTTTTGCGTGCTCAAGTTCGTTTTTTCAAATGTAGGAGCGCGGTATGCGAAGTATTGTGCAGAATTTTTTTTTTAAAGTTTAGTTTTGCGTGCTCACGTGAAACTATCGCGCGAGCACGTGAAACTATCGCGCGCTCACGTGAAACTATCGCGCGCTCACGTGAAAGCGAAAGTTTCACGTGAGCACGCGTTGTTTTCAAGTGAGCACGTGAAACTAAACTTAAAAAAAAAATTCTGCACATGAAGGTTTTCCATGAGCACATGAAAGTTTCACGTGAGCACATGAAACTAAACTTTAGATTTTTTTACTCCAATGTCACCTTAGGGGCTCGGTAGATTTACAAGTCATACAAGTTATAATTCATCTCTAGTTAAAATAAATAATATTAAGTAAAAAATGACTGAAATGTAAGGCAGCAAAGATTTTTCTTCAGTGCATATACTTCTCATCATTTCAGTTATGAAGGCATCAATGTTTAAAAGAACACAAAGAAAGATGCTTCACAGGTGCTTTTCAGTGGTCGAAAAGGAAATGCAGAATGACTTTTGTATTGATCCCCTTTTATAAACTCGGACAGCAATTAAATTACCACACGACCTTGGGGTTTGTCAAAAAAAAACTGGTTGGGAATTTTTATGCGGGTGGTCAAAGAAAAACAATGACATTCTGGATTCAGACAGCAATAAAATGTTGAAAATGCCTTACGTCCCCATGAGAAACAATTACCGTCTCAAGGCTTAAGTCTTATAATCTAATGATCTAATAATAAGATTTGGAGCATCAGAATTGGGTTTCAATAATTAATTTCATTATGATTTCATTCTTGACATAGCCTTACTCTCTCAATGTTAAATATATCATGTTTATATTTCACAGAATGTTTTACATTATGTAGGATGTTTCTGAGTAGAAAACAATAAAAGTTAATATGAGTTCTTGACAACAAAAATCTCCTTTCACATTCAGGGAGAAGAGTGGAAAGCAAGAATTAAGAAAGAAAGTACTTATAAATGAACATTACACAGATCTGTCCCTTTAAAAAAAGTTTAAATTAGGCGAGCTCCTTTGGACACGTTTCTAGACTCTTCATCACCTCAGTTTAAATATTTATATCAGGGGAATTAGTTGTTCCCCCATTTGACATGATTACATCTGAATGATAAATGAAAGAGCAACACAAAGGCAGAGAGGTGGGCACTCAGGCGCGCTGTATCCACCGTCACACAGCTAACGTTGGCCTCCTGTCGTGTTTTGAAAGATAGCGCCATACTGCGCTTTAAATTTGTGCCTCGGCATGCAGATTTGTTTGAACATGTCCACACATAATATAACAATGGTTACATATTAAAATCATTTACCAACTATCATGCAGTTTCAAACTCACCCAGACCTTATTTGCAGTCATCGCACGAAAAGTTTATATAAATGATGCAAATTGAAAATTTTAAAACTTTTTAGGTTCAGAACAACCTGACTAAATTATGACAGCATTTTTTATTTTTTTATGACAGCCATTGCTTTTACAAATACTGTTATGATTTTTATAAATGTCTTCCAGGCAAATAATTAATTTTGGATGAAACAATGAGAGCTGTAAGGACTGAAGAGATGCTGTGAGGTACACTACAAATATGGAAACATTCAGATTTGAAGTGTATGCATCTCACAAAGAACACCAGCTTGTACTTTGCTTCTGTTAATATCCTTCGAGTATTTGAAACATCGCATCATCTTTGATAGAAGATAATAGCAGACTGGGACCACAGAGGAACCTTATGAAACAATGTTTACTCCAACCAGGGGAATCAAAGAAAATGTGATTTCGCATTACATCCACTCTCTTTTCAATGTGACAAATTGTCCCGGTTTCAAATTCGGTTTGTAAGGAAGATAATTTTCAGTAAGTGTGTGTTTTTCCTTTGAACTTGCTGGACACATTTTGACTAATGGAGGTAATGAAATTATTCAGTTTCTCGGCTCTGCAGCACGGTTAGCAGCTTTTTGTAGACAGACAGCTTTGAGATATGCCCAGTCATCCATGAGGACAATATATTTAATGTGGCCTGTCTGCCATTAAGGGAGCTGTGTGCTCCAGATCAAATTTACCAAGACTAGTCCTCGTGGTGTCCTCTTGGATTCATCATCTCTTCCTTCTTTGTGTATGACTATGTTGAAGAGGAGTCACAAGGCAGGGAAATGCAGAAATCTTAGTTGATTTGTAGAAAATTAACTGAGGCTAAAAGGCAGCTATTATTATACCGAAGGGTAAAACCATTTGCTCCCGGCCATCAAAAAACCCACTAAAAATGCAAATATTAGACTTTAATAGATGTTTCTATTTCAGACTTATCTAAAACCAATTAAATCAGTCTCAAGAAGTCTGGCTTATGAATATCATCATTAAGTCTGGTTCATTCCGCAGCTTATTCTTGCTGATAGTGACGTATTAATAAGCACAGACAAAGAAATTGTTTTGTTTTGCATACAGTTTAGTAACAAATTATATAAAATACTAGATCTGTGACAGGCTACTGTCAATAAAAAAAAAAAAACGGTCACAAAAATGGTCCCTAGCTGTCATTTGTTTCATCCTGTCATCTACTGGCAACATTTCTGTCAAATTCCTAATAAAAATATTGTTTTTATTGCACTGATTTGCGGAAAAAAAAACACAGACAAACTAACAAAATGATTCAATGTTTTCAGATATTAAAACTTCAAAGAAAACAAGTTTATATTAATTTTTAAACAGCACAATACTAATGTTTTAGCATGTATTTTAGGAATAGTTCAAAAAAGAATTTTATGGAATATCCTTGATTTTTAATCACATCTTTCATGTGTCCTTTCATGCTCTCAGTCTGTCGGTTGATTTTGTCACTCCTGAGAGTTTGTTGGAATTTAACAGACCTTGGACTGAAATGGTCACAGTACATCTTAAAACGAATGTGTTAAAATAACACATCTTGTTTCTAAGGACAACACATCTAGTGTGTTGTCTTTAACTTAACACATCTCTGTGTTATTTTTGGACAACACACTTTGTGTTGTTTAAACACCTCTTGTGTTGTCCCTTTTATTTATATGAACTCAAAATCAACACGAAATGACACATGTGTTTAAATAACACATAATGTGTTAAATAACACAAAACAATGTGTTAAAATGAACGCATCCAGGATGTCCTTAACTAGACACAATATGTGTTATTTTAACACTTTCGTTTTAAAGGGGGAGAAAAAATTATTCAAGGCAAAACTTGTTTTTACATTTTTTTATTTTTCCAAAACTGTATAGACTATAAAGCATGTTTAGACACATACTCATAATTTTTACCTGTATCTGTAAAGTTAAAAGAAAATTGACTATTACTTTACAAATATCAGAAAACAATACATCGGTGCCATTTATACAGATAGTATGAAAACTCTTCATATGATATCTGACCCAGTTTCTGCAACGGACACGAGCAGAGCAACACAATAAAAGACAAGCCATAATAATCAGTTTACTATTTGTGATTTGTCGCATCACGCTACTTCCAGTGTGGACAGTATCACTGAATATAATAGGGTCTATTGTTTTTGGTCAAGTCGCACCGCATGCGTCTGTTATAGATATGGTGTGAGATCCCAAACTATGGTCCATTTTGCACGTGGGTCCTCGTAAAGTGCGCGTGAAACAATTTTCATCATCAGGAGAGTGTGCGCATATGTACACGCAGTCGCAAACTGCCAGATTTTTGAAACCTCACATGCGAAAGCCTGGATTGTAGTGTGTTTTTTTTTTTCGTTTACGCTAATGTACGCACACAGTCGAACACACAGACTGTGTAAACTATAATATAGTTATTCGTACGTGTACACAGACATGATGCATGCGCATTCCGACGCATCTCCTGCGCTACGATGACATCATTCTCCTGTAGGCGCATGTGTGAACAAGCGTACAATGTACACATGAGGTGTTTCTCAATGTCAAGAAAGGATCCTCGGAATTTCAACCAAGGACTGAGTCTATCGTTCGAGAAATATCCCATAAACAGGAAAGGATGCATATGTGTAGCCTTTGCGCTCTTCGCACTCTGAAATCACCCACAATTTTATGCACGTAGCGCTGAAAGCACACCTTTTCACTGACGTATGACGCAATGACATGCACCTGCTAGCCTGTTCCATTTACGTGTTCTCCGAATGCTAAAGAGGAGCCTCGCTAGCCTCTGCAGGAAGTGTAAGGACCAGTCCTGTCAAGAAAGTATCCTTGACGTTGAGAAACAGCTAGGGTTTAAAAAATCTGACGGTGCGCGTGCAGTACGTGTGCACTCTACTGATGACGAAAATTGCATCACACAGACCCTCGTGTATGTGTAAAATGGAGAGTATATACTTCGGCCTGTAGGTCATGCATGTGCATATAGGAGAATGTAGAATGTAGTCCAGGAGGTGCGTTGCATTTTGTCGCAATGGGCATGCGTCAAAGGTCTGCGTAAACGTATGACTCAAATAAACTATAAGGCTGTGCGTTCGACCGTGTGCGTACACGTAAGAAAAACAGACTATACTCAAGGCTTAAGACTGCATTTAAATTTATTTAAAATATGCTTTCTAAGCAAGATATAAAATAAGAAAACTACAGGAGGTTTGGTAACCACAAAGGTTAGAAGACCTTTCTATAAATCTGCGTTTTATTGTATTGCTTCTTGCAAACCTTTTTTAAGCAATGATAATAACTGCACTGATATAAAAATACCTGATCCTAGGGACATTCTTGATATGGCATTCAAAGACTTCAATGTAGAAGTGCACACACAAATGCATGAATCACACAAGTTTAACCTTTACACAGAACGTAATAAAAAAGCAAACAGGTCAAAGCAAAACATGAAAAGTTGAACACAGGTAATAAGTAATGTACAATAATTACTTTTGATACGACAAAGAATCATTTCAAACACGACTCAATTTAAAAATTCCTCGAGCAATCATTTTCCAAATAAGCATGTGGACCCTACAAGACCTTGAATACGTACGTTTTTCATTTCCCTCACAAAGAACTGCTAAATCTGATAAAGCCTTCTGAATGTGCACCTTTTTGAGTAATGCAACCATTTTGGGTGCAATATATGACTCACAACATACAGTAGCTACTTAAATGTCATTACTCAAAATTTGTATTATTATCCTCAAAATAATTCTTAATAGCCTTCAGTTTGACCAATTGTCCTTACGCACAACCAACCCTCCCCAAAATGAGTCATCCGTCCAACAAAACAACACTGATTGAGGAAACACGATTAAATACGACTGAGTCCTGTGTGCCGCCCGTGCATATGTCTGTGCATTCAATGCTCTTTATTTCACGCTCGCCACATAATTTGACATAAGATTTGCAAATAGGCACAGAAGCCGAATTTCAGCCCAAGAACGTGGACTGTGCCAAGACGTGCTTATTATGTGGCTTATCAAATCCCATTACCGAGCAGGACAGTGTACATAAATGCATTTTTATATATTTTTTTTTATTACAAATCATACACTCAAAAAGGCTTTTGAACCAGTTGTTCAATGTCCTAAATCATATATTCTATTTAAACATCCAGGAACCGACTTTCTCCATTGTGTGTGACCCAAATGCCGAAGGAGTTCATCTCCGAAAGCGACGGCAAATGAGACCTATTCCAACATCGCTGTAAATTCAGCAACTTTAAATGCTTTACTTTTTAAAGTGGGACTTCAGACTCAATTCATGAAAGTCTGGTACTTTTAGTGCAAAACAAGATGACGACTAAAAAAGCTTTGGAGTAAAAGAAAATACAGGGGAGGTGAAGGGATAAAAACATACATAAAGAAATTGACTGTGATGGAGCGGAGAATGAAAAGGAGGAGGGAATCATAGGGAGTGAGGACCAGAGACAGACATAAGAGGAATGTAGGGTTGGAGTGAAAACAAATCTAATTCTTTGCAGGATTGCTGGTGTCAAACGTGCTTATTTTTGTTTGGCCATCCTCCCAGCCTTGCACTTTCCTTCTTTTTGCTGTTGCTGTATGACTGAACCGACTGCGTATTCTCACTGATAAATGCTGTGCTTTAACAGAGCCCTAACATACATACAGGGCTTAACAATAAGGCTGACGTATGAGAATGATTTGTCACTGTTACGGAAGCATCTGTTTGCCAGTAACAACGTGTTTGTACATGGTAAAAAAAAAATTCTGCCTTACATTTAAACTAGGATTAAATTTCAACTTAAGCCCTGAATATAGGTTTTTTTCTTACAGCCTTGCAAAGCACAGTTTAATTGACTCGCATGTGTACATAGAAATTCAATGCATGCACAATGCAAGAAAATGCAATGCATCTCCTGGGCTACACACTACATTCTCCTTTACGCGTATGCGCAACCTATTTGTACAAAGTGCATGCGGTTACAAAAATTCGGTGGTGGGCGTACTGTGCATGCATACTATTCTGATATTTCATATTTCATTACATTTATTGTATTGTTTTGAACTCCAAAATGGTCCAAATCTGGCTTTCCTTTCAGAATTAAAGAAGCACAAAAGTAATTATCTTTTAGCTCATATTCATTTCCAATGATCTTATCTACATGTCTCTTCAGAAGGCAGGCATCAATTATATTTGTTGTTTAGCAAAATCATATTAAAGCATATTTAAATGAGATTTTCTTCCCTTGTTCTTCAGAATCAATTCTCTAAAACAGTGTTTTCCAACTTTTGACAATATCTAATGAATTGAATCAGGTGTGAGATTAGAGAGACATTATTGTGCAGTGTTGCAGAAGCATAGAGAACAGGATTTGTAAACAACGCTCTAAAATGAAAAACAAGAAAAGCTTATAAAAAAATGTGCAAATACCCAACATTGGGTCAAATATAGACAAACCCAACATTTAGGTTATAAATAAACTGGGTAAGGTGTGGCCTAGTTATTTTTGCGACTGACCTAATTGCATATACATTTCTAGGAGTTTTCCTTATAGACCCAAAAATTGATGGGAGGAGAGTATTTAATGTTTGTGCGTGTGATATAACTTTATTTGTGCCATTATTTAATGCCAAAATGCATGTCTTAAACCATTTTGCACTTGAAATGGCTGCAGTTGTTGCTGATAGGAGCATCACTAGTGAGCACATGGTACAAGGAAGAGGATTTTCTCCACAGGTAACAGTTTTTTGGAATGCCATACATATTATCCAAAACATCTTTTTTTATTTGCTGGAAGGTCAGCTGCGAAGTCCGTGGTGCTGAACTCAAGCGCATCAGGCGTTAGTAGATCACCCGCACCTGAGGAGCATCAGCTCTGATTATTTGCGACCCTGAACTAATGCTGCGTTCCAGGCAACCCGTAACCCGTAACTCACGAGTTCAAAACCACGCCTCACGACTCTGAACTGGGAGTACATCGATCTAGTACGAGTTCACGGGTGGGAAGTCACGGGTTTGACTACCGTTCCAGTGCACTTTCACCGGTAGAAGGTTGTAAAAACACGAGTTACGGGCTGCCTGGAACGCATAAGGTCGTGAGTCGTGGTTTTGAAGTCGTAACTCACGGGTTTAAAAACCTGCCTGGAACGCACCATAATTTGCGCTGCTGTTAGTAGATTACGTTGGTCATTATAGAAATGAGCTGTTGCGCCTGTGTTATTTAATTTGCGCCTTTTTAGTAAATACCCTGCAGATTTTTTTATTGCGCTCTCACGCTAATTTGCTCTGCTTAGTAAATCTGGCCCTAAGTGATTTATTTTCACAAAAATCTTTAACAAGGTATATCTGCATTCATTTTACAATTTACATGTGCATGATAAATATTACTGACTTAGCATCTCACAACAGAAACAGTAGATCAGACCTGTGATGCTGTTATGAAGACATTATTGCTACTGTCAAGCATGCTCATAGTACCTATCATGCTCTGGGCTTTCTTTATAACAGGTAGACTAGAAAACATTCAGGCACTGAAGGCAATATGAATATTTGAGAGGAGCATATTCCAAAGTAACAGAGACCCAAAGCAACAGTAAATAAAAACAAATGTGTAAAATAAAGTATTATACAACTTAAAACCATGTGCAAAGTTTTATAATGCACTCATTATGAATGTGCCACTGCCAAAATAAAAAATAAAAATCGATTTTTCGATTAATAGTTTTTTAAAGCGTGGTCGGATTAAAAATGTATTCTCAAAGAGCAGAATCGATTTTTTTTTCAGATTTATTACCGCAAACATTGAACGGAGGAATGGAAGCATTTCAGATTTAGCAAGCAAGACGTGTTGTGGCTTTCAATTTCTTTTTATTAATTACCCACTTGTAAACTGCTGTTCACTGTTCTTTTTTATTAATATAGTATTTGTATTAAATCTATTTTCATTAAGTTGAAAATTGAGTATAAAAACCTACCTGAGAACCGGAATCGAAAATTTAATCGAGAATTGGAATCGAATCGATAGCTTGTGAATCGAAATCGAATTGATCCGAAACATCTGAATCGATACCCAGCCCTACAAAATAATGTTGAGAGACGGCTAAAACAATTACAAACTGACTATCATTTCATCTAACAAATGTAATTAAATTATTTGCTTATGTTGGTTTAAACAAAAAGAGTAACTGAGCCTATTTCATCTGGAAATAAACTGAACAGCTTAAGACAAAAATGTTCTCTGAGCCAATGCAACATAAAAAATATCCAAAGAGTATATTATTCAAATATGTATGCATAATCATTTATAATATACAGCCAAACAAGAAAACACCAGAGCCAAAAACAACAGTTTTGACAAATAAGGATCGTGTCTGTTAGATATCCAACCTACTAATCAGCAACAGGAAGACCGTAATAGATTCAACAAATGCTTATCAGTGACGTGAATATAAAAAACAAATCAGAAAAGCTACTCCACCATATGTTTAAAGACACAGAGCAAGTGAAAGATTTCCATCTCCATAAGCAGCTGACTTTTTTCCTTCATTCACTGAATTCTGGCAGACAGCCTGTTCCCCTTTCTCCGTCCTTAGGGAAGTGTGTGAGTGTTTCTTTGTATCAGCGTATAAAATTACATCCGCCTGACATGCATTCAGCCCAACTGCACTGTGACTCATTACATCATCGCCACAACAGCCAGAAATCCAATCAAACGTCCAGCATCTTATGGCCTGTGTGAGGACAGATTATGGTCCTTTGAGGCCCCAGGGCTCCAGCGTCTTGTGAGATTTAAAATCCGAATAACAAGAAATTGCATTGCAAATATGAGAAATGAAGTTAAAGTTGTGTGATATAAGTATCAAAGTTGCAATTACAAGAATTAACGTTATGAAGAAAAATAAACAGATTACGGACAGTCAAAGGCCCAGGGCCCTGGTCCTTTTGGGAGTGAGCCTATACAAGAAAAGCGAGTGAAGTTGATGCAATAAAAAGTGATCTTAACGTTTTCATGACACATGAAGAAGTGATTATTTCCCTGTTTTTCTGGCTACAGACAACAAATTCACAGGCTGAACATAATAGGGGCGTAACAATACATCGATTAGCAACAATGCATCAATCAAATGTCTAACAACATGATCATAGTATGTGAGTGGAGCGAAGCGACAAGAATTCGTGCTCCGTGCGTAATGCATTTCATAACCACACGCTCCAGCTCTGCTCCAGGTTTACCATATCTCGTTTCTTGCTCCCTCCCTCCTCACTTACTCCTCAGTCCGTGTTTGCTCTATGGAGAAATTTGCACCTAATTAACACCTCACTGTACATTTTCTTTTTTTTGATACATCACTGTCCAGTAAATGCTACAGTGTAAAATAAATACGAAATACTAGGAGAAATACATGACGTGCTTTTTTGAAACAGTTGCTAATATTTTCCACAAGTCCACTATGGTTTAATTTTATCATATAGCATTTAATATATAGTATATCTTCTATGGGATCAGAAGTCTGGTTTTCTCTCAAGGACTTTTCCCCATAGGGTTATTCTCCTAGGAGTTTTTTTCAACCCCTTGGGAGCCAGCTGACATTAGCTTAACTTAGAACATTCATCTTCTATACGTTACATTATTACTGCACTAACTAGTATGGTTTAATCTTAGCCGCTGTACTTGGCTACCTTTGTTGTCCTCAGATTTGTCTGAATTTTTTCTTGCTTTATTAATGTAAAGACGATATAGAACAATTGTGACAAGCACTCTATAAATAAAATTGAATTGTTAGTGATTGTAACATAGTGCAATAAAACGTTTTAGTGGCAAATGCCAACCAACTTCAATTTCGAAACACGAAGAGAAGCTACGGTAGCTGGCACAGGAAACAACGTAGGGACGAAACACGCTCTGTAAACAGTTTGTCCGTTTAGGGCTACTGTAGAAACATGATGGCGACCTCCATGTAAGAAGGCCTTAGGTGTATGTAAATAAAAACAGCTCATTCTAGAGTAATAAAAACAATAAAGTTCATTATGTTCATTATATCTTTATATACCGCTGAAAATATAGTTATGTATATAATATTACAGTGGCGTAGCATCTGGGCATGCAGGGTATGCGCGTGCAAATGTGCCCGGGCCAATAGGGGGCCCGGCCCTGGGCCCGCCCCAGCTTTTAATTTCATTTTTTTTTCAATTTCATTTTTTTTTGCAGCAATAAATATATTTTTGTATGCATATCATGTGTAGTGATTTCTTATTTCTTCATAATGTCTAATTTCTACGTCATTTCTGGTTTGTGCCGTGCCAAAAAAAAGACAACACAGTGTGAGGGTTACTATAGCGGCTATCTACATAAACATTAACTCTTTCCCCGCCATTGACGAGATATCTCGTCAATTAAGAGAAAACGCTTCCCCGCCAATGACGAGATTTTCCGTCTTTCCGCAATACCGCTATTATCCACCAGGTTCCGCAACTTTTTAAACCCGGAAGTATTGCCCTATGGCAAGCGGCTGCATGTCCGTGTCTGTTTTAAAGATCGCTCTGAATGGGATCTCTATGAAAAGTCTGTCACAAAAATGGAATTATCTCTGCTTTTTGCTCAAAATGTGGTGTTTTTGCAGAAACCTACCCATATTCAAAAGCTGATTGCAAAAGAACCACTAAAGGTAGGATGAAAGTTTTTTTTTGTTTGAAAGCAGAGGGTCTGTTCTTTCATTTGGTATATTGTATGTTTATATATTTAAATAAGAACATTTTCTGGAAGGCATTAAACTTTGGTGAAAATCATGAAAAACGCTGGCGCTGGCTGACAACTTTTTTTAAAAACGCTGGCGGTGAAAGAGTTAAGGATGGACAAATATAAACATAAAAGTGGGGCCTCAAAGAGAAAAGGGAAGGCGGAGAAGTTAGTCACGGGTCAAAAACTACCCAAAACATTTAGTTTTTCTTTATTTAAACCTACCCTTTAAAGTAAAAAAGTAAAGTAAAAATATTTGACTACCTTATTAAAAGTATATGTTGTTAACAGACCTGCGCACCACAGTTAACAGTGCCAATGGGCAAGATTGGGGGGGCTTTGGCTTAAGGGGGCCCATACATTTTTTTGCATATGGGCCCGGGACTCACTTGCTACGCACTGTAATATTACATGTCTGTCAAGAGATCTTTCTAAAAGTTACATACTGCACCTTTAACAATCATTGTGCTTAAAGCTTAGTTCATATTTCATTTGGTGGCTTGATTTTAAACAACTTAAAAAATGGTTTTGAAGAAGAATATTATGATTTCCTTAGTGTACACATATCCTTACAAGTTCAATTTTGTCTGTAATATTT
The DNA here is from genome assembly GCF_030506205.2 of Paramisgurnus dabryanus. NCBI lineage: Eukaryota > Metazoa > Chordata > Actinopteri > Cypriniformes > Cobitidae > Paramisgurnus > Paramisgurnus dabryanus. Next base: position 44,191,897 of record NC_133338.1, read on the forward strand.
GTTTTTTCCCAAAAATGGACTCTTGAGAAATGTTATGTTTATAGCTCCCCCAACTGTTAAATGACTTTTACGACAACCGTTGCATTTTGGGACGTTAACATGTTGTGATGGAGGGGAAGTAGAGTGTCTTTGGAGTGTCAACATTTGCTTTCAGAGATCATGCACCCCGCCTTTAAATCACTCCTAACTCTCTACGGCCGTCTATGCATTTCCACCAAGCATGGATTTTTGTTTACTGACAATACTGTCTGTGTGTGCGTCAGATTGGGATGCAACAATGAAGTGGTAGCAGCAGTGAAAAGACAGACACAGAAAATGTTGTGTCTGCTGTCGCTGTCTAAATATTAATAAATCGATCAATATACTCCTGAATCGGATTAAAATTCTATCAAAGAATTTTCTAAGGTATCGGCAAATACTACATCATTGAGAAAATCGATATCATTTTGTATCGTGACGAGATTTCCTGATTTACACCACTAGGACTCAAATATCAATAATCTGCCACCACATTAATAGTCAGGAACAATGAAATTCATCCACAACAGCAGATAGAATCTGCCTGGTCTCAAAATAACTCAAGAGTCATGCCATAGCATGAAAGAACATCCCACAATGATAAGAAACACGTCTCCATTCTGAGCCAAACATAAATAAACTTTTATACGAGTAGACCTGACATCCATAATTGATTTATCAAAGACAATCATGCAACACATTATAGTGGCAAAACTCTCCAGCTAAAATCACAAAAATACACAATATGTGCACATGTAGTGCGATGTGTGTATTATGATGTGTGTATTATTGTTTTTTCATTATTGCTCTCATGCCGGCTTGATTGGATTGGGTCGAGACATTTGGCTTGACATTTCCAGACAGTCTCAGCCTTTCACAACACCCAGGCAGGTTAGACGTGTCCACAGGGCATCGAGTTCGAGACTGAGCGCAGATGTCAATACGACAGAGAAGCTTCGGAGAGAAATCAGATTCAGTGGATGTCTGAGATGAGTGCACAACCGTGCGTGGGTGTGTATTACAGTATAAAAAATACAACAACACAAGAGTATGACACTGAGGAAGTTCAATTAGAGTTGAAATGGTGACCACTGGGACTTTTCTGAGCAGACAAACGTGTGAACTTTTTCATAGGTTTTCAACAAGTGGTCGACTGCTGTTGGTTTTTCAATGGAATTTTGATGGATAAAAATCATGATTGTTGGAAGTCATCCGCGATGTGCAAAAGCACAGATCTGTTTTGGATTCAGCCCTTCCTTATCACTTGAGAATCAAAACGCACCAGCACAGTTCCCCTGCAAGCTTTCATGACTCAGAAAACACAAACAAAACTCCCTGAGGTGTTTATCAGTGACCTGCTTTCAGGCACCGATGCTGCCATTGCAGCTATAAAAATGAAGAACTGCATCATCATCATCATCATCATCCTAGTGACCCAATGGACCTGTATAGAAGACACTTACTGGACTACCCGTAGAAAGAAAAACAATCTAACAACACTACGATCACTATGTTTCATTTTACAAATCATCATTAAAAACTTTTGCCATGGTAAACAAAACATTGGGTAAACTTAATTTCATCAGAGTTTGTTACATTTATAAGTTTTTAAGTCATTGATAAGTGATTTTGTGTGACTTAAAGGCGGGGTACGTTGTCATTTAAAATCACCTAAACAAACATGCCCCTACTTCTATCTGGACCTTCTTTTGATAGACCCGCCCCACACATACCCAGGCAACCCAAGCAACGATGTCGGTTAGTAGACATGCCCCTTACTGCTGATTGGCTACATGTGTGTTTTGGTACTCAGACCGACTCCCAAAGCGTTTCTCAAAAATCATGCACCCCCCTTTAATTTGTATGAAAACATAAACATTTGTACATGTGTGAAGAGGACGCATGAAGCCCCATCCTTACACCTAACCATTGGGTCTCATCATCATGAGCAGTTTGTAAGAAAGGTTCATATAATCATATAATTGCTTCAAATTGTCATGAGAGATTGTTGGCTACATCCATTCTAGCTTACTTTTACACATGTGCTTGGAAAAATGTAACTTTTAAGACAAAGAAAATGTGTCTTTACTACACTAACTAAATATCACATATTGTTCAGTGTTCTGTCATAAAGTCTGTAATAATAATGCACTGGTTAATATTTCACGTGCAACATGTTTGTTTTATTATGATTACCTTAAATTCTGTTCCATACTCCTGCTGTTTCGTTCGGTGAGAGATCCAGTGTGCAGTCACTCTCTGCCCCTTGTCCTCCACTGAAAAACAGATACACACTAAAATGACCACAGGGAATTGAAGTTTACTGACCTTTCAGTCTCAGTTTTATTCATTAGTTTGGTGCATCTAAGTTTAATGTATTTTTCATTATTAGTGGTTTTATATCCAATTTCTTCAACAAATAAAAATCTATATGTCGGCCCAGTCATTTCCTTGTGTTTACTATATAGACAGTTTCATCGGACGCACGTGCGGTGAGGCGATACGCGTTTAGTCCGAACTTTACTTCTGGTTCAGTTTTTTTTAATGGTCTGACTAGTTGCTAAACTAAACTCTTGAACAAATCCCTCGTCGAAAATAACAAATGTTTTGGTTTTCTATGTAATCTACGTGTTGTTTATTTTGCTTGTTTTATAAATAAACTATGTATAAAGGACTTTGTTGTTATTTATTCTTAGCGGAGTTTACCGGAAGTTACGTGTTGAGCACAAAAGCTGCTTGTTTATGTTGTCACTGCTGAAACCGTCTATAGTAGGGATGCACCGAAATGAAAATTCTTGGCCAAAACCGAAAAAAAAAAAAGGAAACCAAGGCCAAAAACCGAAACACCGAAAGAAATTATTATGACAATTATTAGTAAAATTGCATTTATGGCTATCACTGTGTACTAACTTTACTAGGGGTGTGTGACGGATCATAAATCTCACAGTTCGGATCACATTACAGTTTTTGAGGCACAGATCAGATTATTTTTCGGTTCAGCAAAAAGCGGGTGGGAAAAATCTAATAAACAATAAAGAAATTGCAAACATTTATAAAAAAGAACATAGTTGTACATTAATAAGGTCTGAAATTAGTATTAGGTACAGAAATTACATTAAATGAATCATAACACTGTCTTTATTGTATAAATTAAATATATTATTATTTTTAGAGCTATTTGTCTCTTTGTCATGGGTTGTTTGATTAACATTAATGACACAGACTTAAGTAGGTTAATCTTTAAGCACAGCCTGGTTTCTGACTGTAATCTATACATACACTTAAGACATAAACAAATGTTTTTATTAGAAAAAGAATACTGTGGAGAGAATTTTGTTTATATGTGCCCTGTCAATAACAGAGATTTTATGTTCGCTTGTTTTTTTTTTAACGCGTCTCTCTCGTATGTGCACTATTGAGGGCACTTAAACGCGCGCACACACACACAGAGACGGAGGGTGAATCCCAAACAGCGCAACAGTCGCTCCACATAAAAACGTTACGTTGTTTTTCATTGTTTTGTTCGCCAAATGTATGTTAATGGATTACAGTATGAGACACATTAGCGCGACTCTCTCTAAAGTTTACACATCAAGACATGCTTAATCTTTGCAGACACGTGCATACAGCTCGACCGTGAGTGAAACCTGCTTGAGCACGAAGGGGAGGGGTGGGAGAGGACTGATCACCGTGAGTGAAACCCAAGCGCTAGCGCAAGGATGGGAGGGGCGCGGTTGACATTCATTTTCGGTTGACATTTTTTATTTCGGCCCGAATCCGATAATGCCATTTTCGGCCGAAATGTTCGGCGACCGAAATTTCGGTGCACCCTTGGTCTATAGATAAAACTAACTAACACTAAAGTTAACTGCACTGTTAAAGTTTTTATAAAAGCATGTTGGGCAACCCAACACAAAGAAAAAATCTTGAAACAATCTGTGATCGTGGACCACAAAACCAGTCAAAAGGGCCAATTTAATTTAACTTGAGATTGCATATATCATCTGAAAAATGAATAAATACACTGTAAAAAATTACTGTTAAAAAACGGGCAATTTCCAACAGTAAAATACTGTTATTTCAATAAACAGTTTGATACTGTAGATTAACAGCCAAAGGCCCATAAAATAATTTTTTTCTGTAAATTTACAGCTTTGAACTGTACACCCATTGGCGCCTGAAAAAAAACAGTCTTGCGCTGTAAAAAGCAGGATATGGCACTACTAACCAAGTGTGTGTGTGTGTGTGTATATAAAATAATGTAAAAGGTAGACAGTTGTTAATTTTTTTTAAACTATTAAATGTATAGTTTAGTATCCATCTGTTTTGTTGTGTCAGAAATTATTAACAATACAAATTGTTTATTATTAATCTTAAATAATAACAAAGCTTGAACATTTTATTTTGTTTAAAAGACAAAGAAAATCTTTTTCTCAAAGATCAATTCTATAGTTGAGTGAAAAAACAAAAAGGACTAATTTTAATAAAGTGTTTTTGTCCTCTTAAATAGCAAAAGCATAACACACTAGCTGTACCTACTCCAAAATAAATACAAATAAATAAAATTAAAAAATTCAAACTAAGAAAATAATTTAAATAGTCAGGCACACACTGCTTCTCCGCCCACTTCCGGCCTCGGCCGGTATAGTTCTGCGTGGTGGGGAGGGGGGATTTTTAACTCATCACTCTTTTTCAAAACAGCGCGGTAAACAAGATGACGTCGCAGCTCATCTCTTCTCCTGCTTTTCCTCCATTGTTACAAAGGACACGATTCAATGTAAGTTTGTAATTTTGTTGTTGTTTCATTATGCTTCCCTCAATTTGTAATAAGTCTTTTAAGAAGTATTTGTGACTCTGCTACCTGACGCGAATCGCGTTTTGAAGGCAGTTCTTAACATTCGTTAACGTTACTCAGTTTTCTCCAACCTTTGATTATTACAGCAAATACTTTGCTTGGTTTAAAATGTGCGATATAAATTCGACATTTTTAGTAGTAACTTTAATGTGTATCTGTTGTGTGTTTGATTTTTAATACCAGATGCACATGTGAAGTTAATTTACACCACGCAATATAATAATTCACGCAAAAGTACGTTACTCGTATTTGATCGAGATTTACACGTAGGCTTTTATGTAAGTTGGTAGTCTTATTCAAAAAGCCAATGAGGTCGTTAGTCAGTAGCAGTTATTTTTGACTGTTTTTAGCGCGAATCGCGTTTTGCAGAGAGACGTTGACAATCAACAACAGGTCAAGCATTTTCAAGTCTTCTCCAAAAAGTTAATAACCCGAAATAAATAAATTGTTTTATTTTTATCTTGTACAGGAATCATACAATCGATGTACTTGTATTTCTGAGACGGTAAACAACGCTATATTAGGTAAGTTTAACCACATGTTTTCTTGCAAACTTTGTATTGACTTAAGCAGTACAATCTGTGCATTTGTGAGGCACATGCAAGTACACAGACACAAATTGTGATACAAGCAGTGCTTGGCCTGTGTCTATTCTGTGTATTTTAATGCACGAAGAACAGAGAAATCTTAATGATGAAATAGCTTCTTACAAACATGTAGATTTCACCACAGAAAACATTCACTAATAAACTGGAATCGTGTGGATTATTGTAATGCTTCATTTACATGTTATTTTGACTATGGGCTTCGCTTACTTAGGTTGGACATGTGCAAAGTTCCAATTTACTCATGAAAATGTATGTGTTCTGATAACAGAAAAGTCATAGACCATTATCTAAGCATAACTGGAAAAAATACACCCTGAGAACTATTTATTTATTTATTTTATTACAGATTTTTTAAATATATATTTTCAGGGAGGTCAGAGATGATTATCCTTGAGGGTCATGTGATTTGTGAGGCCGTATACCCCAGATTTCGGACTGCAAGATTTCTACTGTTCGCAATGTACTACGTCTTAAATCTTCAGTATCCAGAGGCATGTGGCACATTGGATTTTATTTAGAGGTATTTTATTTTTCTTCTTCTGTAACCTGTAAATTGCTTTCTCTTTTATTACTCCCTAATTTCAGCAACTATATATTTAATGCATTAATTAAATTAAAAAGGGTTGACTATGTAAGTGGTTTTTTTTTATAAATATATTTATTAATACCCTTAGACAATTTGTCGGCTAAACCCTGAAAAAGGCTTGAAGACCAGCAAAGTCAAGGTTGTTAAGAAGACTGGAAAGAATGTGAATAAGAAGACTGCTACTGTCAACCCAGAAGTTGCATCCCTCCTAAAGAACCTCATCCGTTTCGAATGGGATTTTGTCTAGGTAACTAAACTTAATTACCCCCCATCACTTACATGCTTGCTGAAAGAGTTACCACCTCTAATCTACATTCAAATTCAGTGGTAAGAGTGTATGTTAACTCTTAATTATACACATATAGTATGTCACAAAAGTGAATACACCCCTCACATTTCAGCAAATATTTTAGCATGTCTTCTCAAGGGGCAATTCAATAGAAATAAATTAAAATATATATTTACTAGTACTATAAAGTATATATAAAGCAGTCAACGTGCTCCTTGTATAGCAGTATATATTTACTGTCCTGGGAAAATACCTTAACATGCAGCCATTATTGTCAAAATAGCTGGCAACAAAAGTGAGTACACCCCTTACATTATGGTAATGAGCTATGACGTGGTTTGATGACATCCAACCTAAAGGTGGAAAAGTATTCCAGAGAGTGCATTCGGGCATCAGAGTGGCCACTACTTTTTTTCTATAGCGTTGTTGGCAGGGCAACCAGAGCGTTTTTTGATGCTCTTGTCGGCAGCACTTGTACATCTGTTTTTGAAGCCAGTTTCTGCAAATGACGCATAGCACAAGGACTCAACTTCCTTGATTGACCCTTGCATGTCCTGTTCCGAGTGGAAACAGTCTTGGAAGACTTCTGTAAGACCCTAGCCACTGTACTGGAACTCAGTTTCAGGTTGTTACTGACCTTCTTATAGCCTACCTAGGCCATCTTTATGGACAGCAACAATTCTAATTCTTAAATCATCAGAGTTGTTTACCATGAGGTGCTATGGTCAACATCCATTGGTCAGTATGAGAGAATTCTACTCAAAGCATCAAATTGAACAGCTCTAATACAAGATAGACATGCATTGTCCTTACAAGCAGATGAAAACATGAATTATGAATAGGACATGTGGCTTTGCATGTTTAAACCATATACATCTATTATCACTTAGGGTGTACTCACTGACTTGTTGCCAGTTATTTTGACATTAATGGCTGTATGTCAAGTTATGTTCAGAGGACAATACATCTATAGTTCTATACAAGAAGCACTAAAACTCTGAAACATATCCAAATTTCATTTCTGTAGTATTGTCTCTTTGAAAAGATACTAAAATATTGCTAAATATGTGGGGTGTACTCACTTTTGTGACATACTGTAATTGTTCACTCCTTTCTGGCTAACTAGAAAATCCAATCACTTTTACACACAGCTGAACTGTCTGGTCTTGACCTGCAGTTCTGTTAAGATTGTGTTTTGTCTGATAAATTAAAAAGTGTTTTCAGAGTGTATGAGCACTAGCTTTTGCCATGTGCTATATTTTGTTACTAACATTTAAAAAAAATGTTTTCTATCTACAGACCTGGATTTCCTCTCAGGCCAGAGCGATCAGAAGCTGGAGTAAGACACTTAAATTTTTTTCCAACAATTAGTTTGAATAATGTGTTCTTCATTTCATGCCAGGTTTTAAAATATGTTGTGCCGTGCTGGCAGTTTTTTCTTCTTGTTGTAAGTTTGTTTTTAGCTCCTTGAGTTGCACTTTTTTCTGTGATTTCTGTTTTTAACTCTTTCCCGCCATTGACGAGTTTTTATAGCAATCCGTATTTCCGTTATTATGTTGCTCTTACCCAACTTATACAACCTGGAAACAACCCCTCAGGTCAAACAATTCAAACTCTGTGTATGTTTTGATTATTGCTCCGGATTTCTATCAGAAGTCTTTCACAAAATCGCCATTATCTCAGCTTTTTGCTCAAAATATGGTCTTTTTGAAGAAACCTACTCATATTTGAGAGGTGGTAAAAAAGAACTAATTTTAAGGTAGGATGAATTTTTTTTATTGTTGTTTGAAAGCAGAGGGGTTTGTTATTTTATTTGATTCGATTTGATATATTGAAGGTTTATATAGTTAAAGAAGAATGTTTTCTTGAAGGCATTAAACTTTTGTAAAAATCATTAAAAACTCTGGCACTGGCTGTCAACTTTTTTTAAAACACTGGCGGGGAAAGAGTTAACAATGTTAAATTTACTGTAACTGTTACTCCGTAGCTATTCAATTGCACTTTATTTTTGTGATGTGGTCTTACTTTACTCTGTGGTTGCTTTTTAATGGCACCTTTTCTCTGTGATAGTGCATTTATTGTTAAACATACTTGTAGATGTTTACAGTGCTAAAAGATTGTTTAAAGATTGTAATAACAGTTGTATTAATAAATGGAAAATGGAGCACTATGTCAGTCATTTCTCGTTTTTTATTAGATGTTAGGATATCAGACAGTAGAGTAAATATTAACTAACTTGTGTTATGTTTCACAACTTAAAAATGTAAGAAAACAAACAGTAATGAGTGTGTATAATTGTAAGAAATTGCTGGAACCGTTGCTGCCAGTACTTCACTGTAAAATTACAGCACAACTGTAAAATGGAAAACGGAGGCAACACTGTAAAATAACAGTATATGGCTGGAACCATTGCTGCCAGTACTTTACTGTAAAATTACAGCACAACTGTAAAATGGAAAACGGTGGGAAAACTGTAAAATAACAGCACAACTGTAAAATAGAAAACGGTGGGAAAACTGTAAAATAACAGCACAACTGTAAAATGAAAACACAGTGGGAAAACTGTAAAATAACAGTAAATGGCTGGAACCACAGCTGCCAGTATTTTACCGTAAATTAACGGGGAAATTTCTTACAGTGTAAGCTTTCCGTTGATGTATGGTTTGTTAGGTAAGACAATATTTGGCTGAGAATAAATAATCTGGAATCTGAGGGTGCCAAAAAATCTAAATATTGAGAAAATTGTGTCCAAATGAAGTCCTTTGCATATTACTAATGATTCATACATTTTTTATATATTTACGGTACTTAATTTACAAGATATTCATGAAACATGATTTTTACTTGGTATCCTAATGAGTTTTGGTATAAAAAAAATTTGCCTATTGCTACAAGTACAAATATACCTACTTATGACTGGTCTTTTGAGTCACATATACAGGTTGAACATGGGTGTGTAACAAATGCAGTATAGGTTTGGCGATATGGGCCTAACGGCATTAACTTAATCAATTCTTGTGAGACTGACTGAAATGGCCACTGGGTCAGACCATTATTCTCTCTCAATCACTCTTTATAAAGAGGAATAATCAGCCTCATAAATCATTTAATAAGTCTCAGCTTTCATTCACATGATTTAAACCCCTCTGGGCCCCCAATTTAGTGGCTATAATTACAAGCTTTGTGTCCTAACCAGCCACATCCGTTTGCCATGTCAGCACTGTTTAGGTGTTAGATGACTACAGTTGTAAACCTGGCTGTTTATTCTTCCTAATGTGTGACCCTGCCTATAAATTCAGGCTAAAGTCTCATAATCTTTTAGATTAGGAGCATTAAAATTTAGTTTAAAGCATTCATTTCACTATAATTTCAGTCTTTGACATGACCTACCTTACAGGTAGTCAACAGTAAAGACATCAAGATTATATTTTCACATCCTTACATACATTAAATCAGAAAAATTGGGTTTTTTATGCTGGTTTCACACCGCAATCGTGAGCAGGACAGCGTTTGCCGTGCAAGCCCATTCTGCTTTCACAGCGGATGCGGTTGCAGTTTAATAGCACTATAAAAATCTCAAGTCACATTACTTTATTTTGCATTTATGAGCAAAACCTCTTCAATACACCTTTTGACGGTCAGTGTAATTTATATAACTGTGATTTGTTTAATCCACGTTGTTTTCGTGCTGTTCTGATTCATGAAATGACAGATATAGACCCCATTATATAAAAAGCCCATGGCACATTATTAAATCTGTTTCTCTGAAGTTTACGATAAAATGAAACATTTCACTCAGTGATTGACAGCATGATGCAATGAATTGTGTTTTCTTTAACAGTATAAGCATAAAATTTTGATTTATAGATGTATCTGTGTTCGTCCTCAAAGACAAAATTAAACCACATACTGTAACTTAAGCATTTCCTTTCAGCTTGAACCATCACATTTGGGGTCTCACACAGAGCTGTCATGCACACAAATGTGAAAAAATAAGATCATTACTGACCCCGCCACATCCAGTTATGGCTGGAGTTTATAAAATATGATTTGATAAAAGGAAGAGATAGAATTGATCGGGATGGAGTGTGTTGGCATGCTCCTTATACAGTTTTTCAATTTTCTTCTCCATCTCCGAATTGTAATGGTCTCATCTCTTCTAATGCTAAAATATCTGTCTCGTCTACAGTCAGTTTGATCTAAATGGCTGTGGCTTGTCAATCATAATGTAATGCATTGCAAAGTCTATTCTGGCTGTACGCACTTCTTTTTCACAATAAACATCATCAAAGCCAAGTTAGTGTTCTGGGACTTAAAATAATCAGTAGGTTGTCTGCACAACATAAATCCAGAGAATCCATCAACACAGATGATAGCCCTCTTGAGAAAACCATTTTCCAAAACGAATAGGTTTAGAGAAGGCATTAGCTGCAAGCCAGCGTAGGACATTGTTCCCAAAGAATGATCTAAGAAGGCCGGAGTCGGCTTGAGGGCAGTTGCTCTTCAAACTGAGTGAAATTGACCTTTCTATGGTTGACAATTATCTATCCGTCTAGTCATTTAGCTGCCATGAGGGTTCCCAAACCGCCCCACTTTTCACTTCCTCTATTACCAAGCTTTTAAGGAAGGGACCCTGAGAGAAATATGGTGAGAAGAAAGTTTCAATTCACTTTCTTTCTTTCTTCCTCCCTTCCTTTTGTTTTCTTCATTACAAGTCTTATTAAACTAAAGAAAATCCAATCAATTTCTTTTGATTCTGCATTGCAAGCTGTACATTTCACTGGAAGTATAAAGTATATCTCTTATAAGACATTATTGTGTTATGTAGAGCTCAAAATTTCCTCCTAAATGCAAAAAGACTATTAATTGAAAATAATTAATAAGCAAAATTTTCTGTAAAAATTTTGAACAAAATAAAAAAAATCTGTGATTGAGCATGTAAATATAAAAAAATAATGGTAAGCTTATTATAATAATAATTTAAAATTTAGGCTGTTAGGTACGATTTTGCTAAAAATGTAAGTATGTACTGTACTGTGTAATTTCACATGGATGAATACATTAAAAAAATCAAAACAGCATCGTCGCTACCACATCACTTTGGTTCAGTGTATTCAAAATACCCATGCACAATTAAATGTTATTGAAAGAAAAACAGTTAAAAAAATTCCTCTAGGATACACTTAGAGGGCCACATACGCCACTAAGGCATGTTTTCACTTATGTCTGGAGTTTAAACTTATGAACCCAAGGAGGAAATGACTATTCAACAACAGTGCTTTTAACTGAATGCCAATATTGAAAGTCATATTCTATAAAATCCACACAGGATTTATTGTATGCTGCTTTATAAGCAGCAGTATGTACAAGGTTGAGGGCTGCCCTGATGTTGTGACAGACTGGATGTAACAGACACATTGGATATCATATCAGCTTTAAAATGTCAAATATTGCACCAGTTGACAAGGCAGGTTTCATCCATACCGTTTCCTAAATATGATAAAAGACCGTATCCAGCACAAATGTACATCACAATGACAGCACATGAGATACATGAAGCAACACTAATGTTAAGATTATATATCGATCACCAGGTGACAACAGAATACAAATAGAGAAAAAGCCAATATGATTATGATTTCATGCTGCTTCTGCAAATAAGAGAAAGGTGGAAACATATGAAAAGGGTATTTAAAGATCACATTCGTCCGGATCCCATTTTTTAAACCCTAGTTAGTGTGTAATGTTGCTATAATAGCATAAATAATATCTGTAAAATGATAAAGCTCAAAGTTCACTGCCAGGCGATATATTTTCTTTAAAGTCGCCATGAAACGGAAGTAGCGATTGCCTTATTTTCCTCGTGGTGACGTATATCCGAATGAAATGGCTTTTGAGATTAAATAAGGCAGGGCTGGATTTGAATTTGTCCATCGAGATCTGATTGGATCGTTTGAAGTTGGGTCGTGTTGCTAATTGCTAATAGCTGTGATCTTCTCCCTGACCCCGCCCACCTGCCATACTTTTGACCGGAAGTGAGAAGAGATCGTTTTGAGGAGGGGAGGAGATTTGCATTTTTGATTAAAGATTATGAGGACACACAAATTTTTAAAAAATAATGAAGCTCACAAATAAGTCATTTGTTAATAATACCACAATATTAAAAATATATATATAGTTTTTCATTTCAATTTCATTGCGACTTTAACAGAATTCGCCTTTTAAAGCCTACAGCGAACGGCTGGTTTGGACTACAGCCCTCTACTTCCTGTTTTAATGACGTCACTAGAACAGTTTCTTGACTAAACTCCGCCCACAGGAATACGTCAGTCGCCAGCTAAGCTAATGGCAAGCTAAGCTGCTATCGAATCACAACACACTAAACAAGTTACACAATCTCAATATGTATTTCTGAAGGAGGGACTTCATAAAACAAGGAAGACATCTGCCTATTTTGAGGACAGTGAAAGCAGCGGTATATAGATTGTGAGAAAAATAATGCGTTTTTTACACGTGAAACATGAACACATGTTATATTGCGTACTGTAAACACATCCAAAGCTTCAAAAACACAGAAAGAACGGGACCTTTAAAATGGACATTCAACCAATACAGTTTCTTTAAATGAAAGCCAATGAAAAAATAATTCCTAAAGTTGACACTTTACCTTCATAGTACTGTAACACAATATTTGCTCCAAATTCACAAAAAGCTTTTAGATCAGAATTGTTAAAGGTTCGTAATTTTATTGATGTAATGACAGTCAATTAACAAAATAATTCCCCAAATTAACAATTACATACTGTAACCCAATATTTACTCCAAATTCACAAAAAATCTGAATTGTTAAGTGTTCGTAATTTTATCAACTTTAAAATATTTTTTAGTTATAAGTTAATATACAGCGACTAAAGCTGCAAGCATAATGCCAGCAATTAGCAACAACAAAGTAACGCAATCTTTTTAAGGGAAGCTTGCCGACTTCCGCAAATGCGACAATGACCATTGGCTTCAGGAAGTAGGCAATGTCCTATGTGACAAAGTTGAAAAAAGTTCAATTTTATGCAAATGATAGGTGACTTTTGGGAGTGACTACCAGTGGAATTGAAGCTATTCATGTCATCTCGTCAGTTTCTGAGAGAACGTTTACTTATTTGTTTACAATTGTTACTAGGACAACCAGAATTGGAATGGTTCCTAACATGAAAAAGGCAAGCGACATTGGTACCATCCAAAACTCTGTATTAAACGGGCCCCAGGGCTAAATTATGAAAGATAGGGCTGTAACGATTAATCGTGCAAATACGCGTTTTCTCAATCAATAAATTTTAATAAATGATTGTGAAATCCCGGCACATCCCAAAGCCAGGGGGCACTCTCGTGCAGAAACTCCCTTTGTGCCACAGAAGAAGTAGCATTACAAATAGGGCTGTGACGGTTAGGATATTTTCTCACCGCGGTGAAGCATAAAAAAAATCATGCGGTTATGCGGTTAACCACACAACAGTAACCCCCAAAGCCCAAAAGCACAACCCCCCACCCCCGCAAAGCATCGGAAACGTCTTCTTATTTATTATTAAAACAACAAATTATATTAGCAATAACAACATAAAATAATATTTATTTCCATAGGTATAATATATATATATATATATATATATATATATATATATATATATATAGCAATACATATATATATTTTTATATATAATATATATAATAATTATATAATTTTTTGTCATCGTTTATAACCCATTTTGTACAATACATTTCGTACAATAGCAACCTGAAAAAAACTAGAAAGAACATGCCGAGCTTAACATTGTTTCTTGTAAGCAAAACCTTGATTCCAATTTCTTTAAACATTTTTAGAGTGTTTTTCGGGTAACACTCCGTGGATATAACGCACTCCTCCAAACGCAAAGGGTTGAACGTTAAATAATTTATTGCACAATAAAATGGGTTACAAACAATGACAAAAACTGTTCCATAATTCATATTAAACTCAAAAGAAACGAAAATAAATACTATTTCATGTTACTATAGTTAATATGTTTAATTATAATTTTTCAAAGCAGATACGAAACGAAATAACGTATTGCATCATCCCGTAAATAACTGACAAAACTTATGGATACTCCAATCAATGCTTTAAATTACTGCTGTCCATTTACATAATCAAGAAGATAATAAAACTTTTTTGATCCCGAGCTGGAGAAATTAGTTTACAGCATTAACGGGTCACGCGGTCAGTAAGCCCTCACCTGCCTGACTGATGTCACTATGGTACTTTGCTCCTCTCGCAAAAGTCTTGGAGATTTCCAACTGTCGTTGCTGGGCTGAAGTTTTATGCTTTACTAAAGGTATGTTTGGTGCTCCCAAGTCCGACAAACGCCACATGATAGTTAATCATCACAAGATGTGATTTTAGATAGTGGCATTTCCTCGCTACGATAGTCAGACATATAGGTCTACAGCCGACCGCGCTAGCCTTCATAACTATAGTTGGCATGTTTGACCATTATAGTTTTAAATAATTATGCTATTATTATCAGTACCAACGCGCATTTCGTGCTGCCCGGTGACATTCTTGCACCTGAATAATGTAATGCGCGTGGCTGTGAGATTTCCTTGCACTTGAGATTCATTTTGTTATTCGCGCAGTGAGTGAGTTCCATGGCATGCAATAAATATCAGAGCACCTGGGCATGACGCGCTTAAATTAATGGCTTCATGTTTAAGAAGATTGCGCCCGTGACAGTAGGCTATTGTGTGTATTTAAGTACTGAAACTAAGTAATTAAATAACAATTATAAGACATGCGCACATAATAAACCCCTATATATGTTTAATGCACCGTCCCTCCCCCTTGTGCGGAAAGCAGTTTTTTCTCTAGAACCCTTGAACACAGGATGGAAGACAGTAAATTATGATTAACAATGACTTTTGTGTATAGTTCATATCATACACCATATGACTTCTGTAACTTTCACCAGCAAAATAAAGAAAATATAAAAAAGTGCGGTGATGACGATGATGAACTCAGCACCGCGGTTGGCATCTCATTACTGCGGTGATGCGGTGACGCGGTTATCGTCACAGCCCTAATTACAAACGCTATTCCAGGAAATGTCTACAGGAGTATTTATATCGCTGTTCTTCAAATTGTTTCAGGTATTTTCATGATAATAAATACTTTTTTTAAATGCACCTTATAAACGACTCGTCGTAGTACACGCACAAGCTGTGCATGAAACAAGGAATCGCAGCCTTGCGATTCAGAATCGATTTCAGACAGGCATTTTTAATGGGACACACGATTAATCGTTACAGCCCTAATGAAAGACTGTGCTATCAAGCTCCGCCCTAAGCGGTTCTGCTTTTTGGTACTCAGGAAAAACATTTTTAAATTGTAGAAATAGTTTATTGGCAATGATGTCATGTGGAAGTTTGTGGAAGTGAAACAAGAATGCAAAAACGAACACTTCTGCTAATAGGCCAAGCAGGCAAAGCAGTATCAGCTGATGCAAATTATGTCAAAATGGTTAAATATTGGCCTTTTAATTGGCCCAGCCGATTTATCAGACTATCGCAGCAGCTGCGTGAGGGCTTTCACAGACACCACAGCCCTCATCTGTATGATTGACCAATCGGCAGACTATTGCTGAGAGACAGGGACTCATATAAAAAGGTAAAAACATGTCAATATCCGATACAGAAAGCATCTGCAATTTTGTAAGTCCAGGCCAATCAAAAAGGTGCAGCAGGGTGCAGTTTACGAACTGAGATTGTGTGTGCGTGCACGTGTGTGTGAGAGAGATAAGCTGGCACAAGATTGAACGTTGCTTCTGTGTGGGGAATCGCTTCTCTTTTTGCGCCTGGTGAGTGTACGAGAGAGAGAAAAAGAGAGAGAAAGAGGGAAAAAGAGAGATAGATCGGTTTGAATGAAACTGTTTCTATCACTGTTTCCAGGGTGCAGTTTAAACCAAATGCAATCACAAAGCACAACAGGGACTGCCATCTACAGTGACAGCTCTTAACAACACAGGCAAACTCCTCCCATACCTTTCTACTAACAGCCCTGCCATGGTCCCTATCTCTGTTTGCGGCTCTTTGTCCATCTGATTTATCCTCTGATTACTTTTGTCTGTTTAATTTGTCTATCTCTCTCACACAAACACACACACACACACACACACACACACACACACACACACACACACACACATATATACATGCAATCTTTCTCTCTCTCTCTTTCTTTCTCATTATATACAACCTGAAAATGTCAATTCATAATGCAATCTGACTCATACAGCCTCCAATCTTTTTTTTTTCAAATGCCATGAGTGTTCCTTGTGTAGGAGGGCAAGTGTTCATTTCAACCTGCGCTGTGATACATGGACAAATCTTATGCCTTCATCTGACAAAGAAAGAAAACTTTATGATGCTCTCTAGGTGATGGAGGACAGGACACTTGTGTAAATTTCACCACAACCGTTTCAAATGCTCTTGTAAAATCTTTTAATACACAGAATACCACAGGAACATTTGAAAAAATATACAGTATTTAAAATACATAATGAAAAGAGGATTTATAATGGCATACACTGGGCCTGCTTCTTGAAAAAAAAGATGATAGCGTTATAATAAGATTCCATAACCACACAACCCGCTTGTATGAAGAAAAACAACCATTATCTATTGTGTGAGCCAATTTATGAAAAGTCATTATCTTGATAGAAAAACTGTAGTCCAGGGACTAATGGAACATTCCAGGAACAAGAAGCTTTTTAGACATACTGATGAAATCCAAAGTCATCCATCTTTCTTCTCATCGCATAAACATAAGGCGTATAAATGAATAATGGCACTATAACTAACCCATGCAGCTGCGGAGAGCACAAAGCACTGTGGGTAGACCGCTGCGAAATGCTTGCCTTATTTATACCTCCTGTGCTATTATGTGCATATTTCAAATATAAGTCTGCAAAGAATAAACCTGGTTCTTCTTCCATGAGAAAAATCTTGTACTGTAGGTAAGGTTGTATTTGATTCGACACAACTATTATTCTCTTGCAGCATTTGTCTTATTTAATATTTGCTAAAGATATCAAATCATTCTTTCACAGTACACGCTCTAAAATATTATGTATTGGTTCAACCCATGGTCGAGTCAAATATCCGTGTTCGTGTCTGTTTTAAAAGATCGCTCTGAATGGGATCTCTATGAAAAGTCCGTTCTTCCATTTGGTATATTGTATGTTTATATATTTAAAGAAGAACATTTTCTGGAAGGCATTAAACTTTGGTGAAAATCATGAAAAACGCTGGCGCTGGCTGGCAACTTTTTTTTAAAACGCTGGCGGTGAAAGAGTTAATGGGCTTTTATCTGTCTATTACTCGCAATTCAAATATCAGAAAAAGCATGAATCAATGTGAATTGAACAAATCAAAGTCATGTGTAAAAACAAAATGGGCACACGCAGCTCAGGTGTGTGATGTAAAACAGACATAAGTCGCTTTACCTTTGCATTGTACAACTCGACCCCACTGAGCTCAGCTAGGGCTGGACCAGAAAATTCGAATATTCGAATATTCGTTGCATGGGTTGACATTCGATTTTCAGTTTTGAGATTCGAATATATATAAATATTTTTCAGCGTTAATGCAGAGCTTTTGCCAAGCAGGAAGTGCGCTTCATGCTCCCGCTCTGTAGGTGGCGCAGAGAGACCAACATCCATAGTCAACAGCCATCAAACAGCACCAGTGGAAGAGATCGCCTCGAACGGAAAGCGCGCTTCCTGCTTTGGCATTCACGCTAATAGTGTTGTAAATAACGTTCAGTTTCTTGCAAAAACTGATTGATTTGCTTCACAAGACGTCAATATGTCACACAGAGTTATGGGGGATTACTTTTGTATTGGATATATATGCTTTAGCTCTTAAAGTGTGCGGATCGGTTGACTTGCATGACGGAGCACTGGGGTTTCTGCAAAATATCTTCTTTATTGTTCTGCTGATGAAAAAAACATATTGATGGTGTAAGTGTTATAAATAAACTTGATTTTGAAAGTATGCTACCGTTTTATTACAGTTTGTTGAACTTCGTTCATTTATTTTCGTTGTTTTATTTAAATAGCCTACCCTACGTTGTCAGTAATTACTGTGCTGCTAATTTCTGATACGGGAATGTTTATTTGTTAGAAAAATGTTAGGCTACCTTATTAAAAGTATTGCTCTTGTGTTTTGTTTCACTAATGCTGTTCTCGCAGGACGCGTGACAGGCACGCCGCTTCCAGCTTGCGCTGTTCTGTAGTATTTTTAAAGTTTATTTCTTAAAGTTTATTCTAAACGTGTCACATGTCCATATTGCACGAAAAAAAGGCACTACACTCCCTTGAGTCCGCAGCAACACATCCGCCACATAATAAAACTGTAGATAAACAGACACACACACACAGATTCCTGCCTTTATTAAAGAGAAAAATATGTTCAGCCCCTCCTTCCGAAGCTTCGAATATTCGATTTTATTTCTACTAGAGCTTCGAAGCTCAAAAAATGGTATTCGGAACAGCCCTAAGCTCAGCACACTTTACTTTGGCTCGGTTTGCTTTTCCACTGCAGTTTAGTAACGTAGGATGGAATTACAGACTTATCATTATAGTTGTTCCGGTCTACCGCCGTGACATCATCATAAATGCGAATCGATGCAAACAAACACAAAACACAGGAGCAACGGAGCATATAGATGGAATTGTGTTTTTGATTCTCAGCATGTGGATGTTTTTCATTTTTAAAATGGAGTTTGGGAACTTGTACAACAAAAACAGATGACAACATCACTTTGTTTATTTTAAAGGGGATATTTTACAAGACTTTTTTAAGATGTCAAATAAATATTTGGTGTCCTCAGAGTACGTATGTGAAGTTTTAGCTCAAAACACCCTATAGATAATTTATTATAGCATGTTAAAACTGCAACTTTGTAGGTGTGAGCAAAAATGTGCCGTTTTGGGTAGAGATGTTCCGATACCATTTTTCTCTTCCCGATACCGATTCCGATACCTGGGCTCAGGGTATCGGCCGATACCGAGTACCGATACGATACCTGCATGTGTATCTGTATAATATACAGCTGTACATACTACTAGCCCTGTATGAATGGATATAACTGTTTTATGGTGTGCTTCAGACTTATTCCTGTATAAAACATGAACAAATACATACAGTGAACCACAGTATTTTTATTATCTGAAAGACATTTGACACTAATATTTATTTTTCCTATGAGAAAATCAGCCACAAATCGAACACTGTAAACTGAAAGGGTATTTTAGTTTTAGGAATAATTGGAAAAAATCTGCGGAATTCTGCGGGATGGTTTTAAATTAAATTATTTAAGCTATTAAATATTACAAAATTGCATCTAAAATAATTACTTTTTAAAGGCTTCCAATTAAAATGAATACACCAAACCAATGAGTCCTCTGAATTAAACTGGACCAACATGAACCAGATAATGTGCATGTCAAGATAGAATTCTAGTTTGTAGCCTATATAAATTGACATATATTATTGTTAATATATATTATAGCAGAATAAAAAGCTTGTGTTAATACGTTCTCATTATGAATTAAGCACGTATGAAGATAATTTCATCATTTTGACAACGCAATGTAAACTTTATATTAAACATAACAAGAGCATTCGTCTTGTAAACTGATTTGAAATGATGATGTGCTGACTGTCGCGTCACATAGACGACAGAGACAAGTAAGATCTGCGGTGAAACTCAGTGGTAAGTTTTATTTCATCTCATATATCAAACGGTTCATGCTCTTATCATTAAAAACAATCACAGCAAACAGCACACGCAGGGTTTATGTACTTATCAATGCTGCTCACAAACGCGCGGGGCTATGTATGTTTGCTTGTTGTCAATGACGGGACTGGTCACAAACACGCTCAAGCGCGGGGTATGTGTGCTTGTCAATCACGGGCATTAAATCCATCGAGTTCTCCGCGGAAATCTGCGGGCGCGGATTCCGTTGAGACATGTCGATGTTTTATTAGTCTGAAATACTAACAAACAGCGGACATACGGCTGCATGCTTTCATTCCTTCGCCACTCTAAGTAAACAATGGTTGCGTCACGCATGAGGTAACTTCCTGGTGTTTGCATTCAGAGCAGCGAAGAAGAAATGAGTTTCGCTTTGCAGTGTTAGCTTTAGTGTAACGTTAAGCTATAACGGGCATAACTACGTTTATTAAGAAAATGGTATCGGATCGGTACATGGGGTCAAGTACTCGCCGATTCCGATGCCAGAATTTTTTGTGGTATCGGCCGTATTTCCGATACTGGTATCGGAATCGGAACAACTCTAGTTTTGGGTGTGTCCTTTTAAATGCAAATGAGCTGAACTCATTAAGGGGTGGTATTATCCACTTCTGACATCACAAGGGGAGCCACATTTCAATTACTTATTTTTTTACCTGCTTGCAGAGAATAATTTACCAAAACTAAGTCACTGGGTTGTTCTTTTTTACATTTTCTAGGTTAATAGAAAAGTACTGGGGACCCAACATGCAAAAATGAGATTTTCACGATATGTCCCCTTTAACAGAGCACGAGGGTAAGCTAATCTTGTATTTAGAAATGACATTAGTAGTGAAGATTCTCTCTGACCAATCAGTGATCTGCAGTGTTTATGCATCAAGTTTTAGTATCGGTACTACTCGCTTGGAACCTCAACTGAGATAATACTAGAAAAAGTATAAAGTACTAGGTACTGTACACAGTCGAAAACCCCCCAAAGGTGTGTTGTACCAAGCCACACTATCCAACAGAAAAGCACCAATAATGTATCTTTGGCAGAGACCACTGTAAAACTCCAGCTGCTACAGCTAAGAAGATATAACAATGGCAGACTCAATGTGCTTCTCACTCTATGAGTGTCTATGGAAATACATGTAGGGTGGATGGTAAACGCTGCTGACACATTGCTGCTAATGTATTGATGTTCTAACACATTATAAAAGTGAATTTTCACAATTTAAAGTCCCCTTTAAATACCTAAAGTCCAATCAACAAAATAATCTTTAAGAAGATATCTTAAGGACTAATCGTATTCAGTATACACAAAATAAGAAAACATTCATAAGAATAAGAATATCCCTACTCAGTGGCAGCCGGTGACTTCTTTTTAAAGGGCGCACGATGCAAAGCTAATCACAACATTTAAGCTAAGGTGTATTTCAAACGTGTAACGCGTAAAACGATTTATAACAACTTTATAGGCCAATTCACACTGGTCCAACAACAACCAACTCCAACAAACGCCAGCATTCTAAAGTCTCATTTATTTTGATCCAACAACTGCCAACAGGGGATTCACACTAACCCAACACACACGTCTTGAACAAAGATTTTTCAAGTAGGAACAGTGGCGGCCGGTGACTTCTCTTCCAAGGAGCGCAAATTCAAAATCAGTGTTCGGCACATCATGTAAACTTATATGCATCACATGTGATGTCAAAAATACGAGCCGGCTGCAGATGCTTCCAAGGGGTTTATGATAAAAGAGATGCTGCCTGGCGTTTGTCAGATACTCGCTTAATCTCATGTGTAATCAGAGTTTAGTGTTAAGTGTCTTTGTTTAGTTTAGTGTTAAATGTCTTGTGAGTAGTTCATGTTGGGGCATACATCTTGACTGTTACAATGTTATGATTGGCCTGTCTTTTGCATGCACAAGGTTTACATAAGAATGAGGAAACAAACATGTTTGAGGCTCACGATATGTCATTAGCATGTACAAAACTCTTATTATTCATCTATGCCTAGGTAAATATAGTTTTACATTCTATGGCACCTTTAAGGAAACTAAATAGTTTGAAAACCAATTCTGTTAAAAAGGCACAAAGCAAGCGCATTGTGATTGTGACAATAATTAAAAAATCATATAAAAATCAAAATCTACCACTACCATTTTGTTTTGCATTTGTTTTGCACAACTTAACACAGATGTAAGTTTATGGAATAAATAACCGTTCTAAAGGCCAATTCACACTGATCCAACAAACGCCAACAGAAGCGTCGGGTCAGTGTGAAACCCCTGTTGGCAGTTGTTGGATCAAAGTAAATGAGACATTAAAATTTTGTTGTTTGTTGGAGTTGGTTGTTGGACCAGTGTGAATTGGCCTATAAAGTTCTTAAAAATCCTCTTAAGCGTTATACGTTTGAAATACACCTTAGCTTAAAAATGTAAGTAATTTCAAAAACATACTTTGTTTAACTCCTAACTGCCATAACTTTTAGAAATCCAAAGAGAACTCCCAAAGGGAGCCATTTGCGACTTTCGGTTTGACCCGCAAATTGTAAATGTTGTCATTTTTCTTACAAGAGTGCACCGAGGTCACGATTGTTTCAGGGCCACATTTTACGTGCAGAGAACCAAAGTCTTTCAGCCTACATAAACTATACAAAAATCTATATTTTTAGAACTTTTGTGCTCTGCAGGCACTTTCTTCAGGGAATATGCCACAAACTTTATTGTATTAGGGGAGTTGCATCGGTGGCAATCCACAAATGCATAAACAAACTGTAAGTATCCTTACAATGCTTCCTTAAATAGTTTCCCGGGCAAACAGAATATTTGCTCTTACTAATAGCTGTCGTCTGTCATGGATAATAGCACTAGCCTGGTTAAAAATGCATTAAAGGTATACCGTGCAATATGTAGACTGCAGCTCAGCGCAAGTCCCAAAGTCCCAACTCAAATCTCGGAGAGATGTACCAACTTTTCCAAACATGCATAACGTGCAAGAGTTCATGTCGAGGCTGGTGGAGCAGCAGTGAACTTGATGTCCTTAGACAAATATCTGTTTGATTTTTAAACTGTTAACATGCTATTTCAACTACATTTTACCCATTGAAATGCTGTATAAAGTACGTGGTTAATACAGAACTCAACCGACTTCAGCATCAGCATCAATCAAATTGCAGTGCCTTTTGATTGACGCCGCTGATTCTCTTCGACTCGTCCCACACATCTACGCGTGACCAAGTTACTCATTGTTTCACACACAACTACTAGACTGACTTCTTTTTCAAGACAAAATCTGTGGTCTGATAGAAATGTGTCGTTTTTTTAACGCCTCTAAACATTGGACTGTCTGTCTGTAACTGTGTGTCATCACGAGGCTGAACAAATACAACATTTTATAGTAGCTTATAAAACATCAAGCATTTCTCCTTGCACTTTCTGCTGAAGTAAATCCAGAACTTTACTCACATCTGACTGTGTCCTAAAGAATGCAATTTCAGTCAGTTCAGAATAAAGACTTCTTGTCATAGCCTAGTCATTGCAGTCCACATCGGAACCCGTCCTTATATGGTAGAAAACCCCGTGATTAATTGTTGCTCAAATTGTTTACATTCCTACTGTATAAATTCGTTAATTCAACACTCCTCGAAGCGATTTCTCGATTAAAATGCGTTTTTATCTCAATGAAACAACTTCACGGCCGCGCGCAACTGGTTGACAAAAGACAAGAACTTTCCAAGTGGGTTACGGAATGTAAAGCTCTTTCTTACCTCCTTCCCAAGTATTTCCGCCAACAGTTTCCAGTAAGCCGTTAAACAGAAAAACGAATAGCATTACAAGTGCATATCGTGTCGATGAATTGCGTCCGTTTTTCTGTCGGTGTTTGGTATACATCCCTGTGACGGTCGCTGCTGTCCTCCGCGTCGCTCGCCCGCTGCCAGCGCAGGAGAAAACAAGAAACGGATCTAATTGAGTCTGCAAAGCTCTGCCTTCTTTGCACGAGACACAGGAACCATCGTTTATTCGTTCATCTGTCCTACTAGGGCAGAGAAACTGACACGGTGGGAAGGATCAGAGTCGTGAAGCCCCCGGGCACTCGGAAGCGCGCGCACATTGGCCGGGTAGGCTATAGTAATTTATGACCCATTGATCACTGTACTGGGATCGGACGTAACAGCATTACTACTAAGATGCTGTTTTAGAGATACATTTGTCTTGATGAAAGATGTGACTTGGGGTGCCTGATTTTACCCTCACGTTTTAGCTAAATACAAATTAGCAATGTTTTTTTTTTCTACAAATTATTGAACACGTTCTCTTATGTTGTAAATTGTATTTCTACTTTCTATTTTACTAGGCTACTTACTTTTATTTTTAATTCTTTATTTTTATTGCAATTTCTTTACTTTTTCTAAAATGTTTAATCCGTATTTACTTTTTATTGTAATTTAATTTTTCGTTGCCCTTCTACCTCATGTTCTTGTCAGGTGAATACAAAATAAGAATTTCATTGTTATGACAATAAAAATCTTGAAATACTGTAATGTTAAAAAATTTTGTATTGTAGAAATTACAGTATTACTGGCAGCAGTTTGCCAGTAACTTACTGTAGATTTAAATGTATGTTATTTACCGGCAACAGTTTCTTCAAAGATATATTAACTTTTGAACATTAACAAAACTTTATCTTTTAGGAATGGGATTGATGAGCATTTTTGGTTCCCAGAAGGCTTTGCATGACTTTTATATTGAATTTAATATAAATTTTTCTTTAAAAACTGTTGCCAATAAATTAGATAAATGTAAATCTACAGTAAATTACTGGCAAACTGCTACATAACTACATCAAATTATTTACAGTAGTATATTGGGATGCTACCCTTTAAAAAGGTCTTAATATGTACCAGAATGTACGATTTTACATTTCATTTGGTATGTAAGTGTGTATTAGTAGATGTTAACTTTATGCAAAAGGTACAAACCCCAAAGTAAACGATGACGTGACTTATCGTCTCCAATGTAAATCTCTTTTCTTGGACTACAACAAACATATGCATTGTAGGCAACAGTTTAATTCCTGGGATTGGTGATGTAGACAAGACCGAGCCTGTAAGTTAACTCCTGTTAGCATTGCATTGTGAGCGAATCTTTCAAACATGGTAAGTAGCGTCACATTTCCGGCTGACGTCAAAGGCATTCAGGCCAATCACAATGTAAAATTGGTTTCTTGAACATGACAATGAGTTCACTGTACTAAAATGGCCACCACAGTCATCAGATCTCAACCCAATAGAGCATCTTTGGGATGTGGTGGAAAGTAGATGATCAATCAGGGACGCAGCGCTTTTTAAATTGATGAGTTTTGTACAAAATCCATGCATTTCAGGAAGAGAGTGAAATCTGGAGCTTCAAAAATGTACTGTATGTGGAAAATAATGTTTTTTTAACCATAAACCACGCGGTTCTTCACAGTGATGTCATAAGAACCATTTTTCTAAAGTATAACATTCAGTAAAAGGTTCTTAAAAGAACAATTTCATTACCTTTTCACAATTGTTACAAAGCAGCTTTACATGTAATAGACACAAAAAAATCAAGAAACAAACAAAGCATGGCTATTTTAGAATATTGAATCAAATGGAACCATACAGCCAAGACGCTGTGAAGCACATTTATTTTTAATAGTGTACTTTAAAAAAATATTGTAATTATTTAAATATACTACAGTATACTAGAATTTACTACAGTTTGCTATAGAAAATACTGAAGTATACTACAGCTTTTCTTATGTGATAGATTTTAAAGCTAATTCACATACAGGTATGCCAACAAACCCAGACAAACACGAAAAGTTGGCTGTCGAATTTAAAATGAGCAAGTTTCTTAGCATTTGTCTGTGTTTGTCGAATCAGTGTGAATTAGCCTTTAAACAGTTCAGTCCCATCAAAATCATCATGCAAATAGTTTACAACTTGAACACAATAGGCCTCCTGCAACTTTGTAAAACCGATAGAGCCAAGAAGACATTCAGGTCAAGCTGTGATTTAAACTATAAAAGTTAAAGCTTTGGCTTGATGCCGGTACTCTTTTGCCTAAAGAAACACAATGTCTGATAGGCCTACAGTACTTTTGGCTTCATGGCACCATGTAGCCTGCCACGTATGCTTTGGGAAAGAATAACAAGCCGCTGAACTGAATTAGGATCCCCTAATGCTCAGAGTTAATGCATGTAACAGTGTTTGTGGAGGGTGGTGTGCCATTGAAAAGGCATTTACTTTACTGCATGTGTCTGAGGCCTCCTTTCATCCCTTACCACAAAGACTACTCAGATTACAGTGCGCAGTGTGAAAAAACTTTAATTTTGGTGTTTTAAACGCTGGGACTGTAAATCGCACATGAAGTGTGAAAGTACATGAATTAAGATTATTTATGTAAGTGTTTTAGTGTTTAGTTTACCCAGTTTGAAATTCACAGCCGAACCTGCAGGATACTAGAACAGTGGATTCAGATCAGTGAGAAGCAATATCCAATCTCCTCAGCTCGTGCCACTGTATTCAGAGAGCCTTTAGCCCAATGAAGGTATATGATAAATATTGCATTTGCGGACAGATGATAAATTATTTATTCTTGACCCTGAGTTGTGTCTTTCATAAACTCATTTTTGAATGGCTTGTCTAATGGAGGAGCTTGTAGAGTTCTGGTGGAGAAATGGATCTAAAATTACAACAGTAAATCTTCCCTGCAGGTAATTTGGCTGTTGGCTGTCAGATATGAGCAAGGATATGATCTTCTGCCCCTGATTTTTTTGTGCACCTCACTGTGGTTTTAAAACGAAGGCAGGTTTGATGAGAGAGTTTTAATCTTGATTCAACGAGGAAGTCTTTGACCCAAATTCTTGTTGAGAGTCCCACATGTAAATGAATGAAAATAATCAACATTCAGGGTGCTGTGAGTCTTTACATGGAGAGCCTAAATGAGCTCTGACAGTGAACCACACTGTTTCATGATTACTATGTAAATGTGAACTAAAAGGTTCAAAAGTCCTTTGTTATTGTTCTGGTTAAATTATGCGTGTAATGAATTTGATCAATAAAAATGCAAATGATAAATATATGAAGTGATGCGCTTCAAATAAATTGTAATGTACAATTTTTAATAAAGCATTATCTTGATTTTATAACTAAAAAGCAGATTAGCTCTCTATTAACTTTCACAAATCATAGTGAGTGGTATTCCTTAAGAAAATGAACCATGGTTTTACTACAGTTAAAAGAAAACATGGTTACTGTAGTAAAACCATGGTTTTGCTGATAGTAATCAGTACACCAAAAAAACAATGGTTACTACAATTTTACAAAAAAACTAAATTTCGTAAGGGATGGAAGATGAGATAAAAGCAGCCAGTGGGACAGAAACAAAATAACCAAAACAATTTAGCATAAACGGAAAATTATGAAAATACATTTTTTATATTAAACTAAAAGTCTATATTTTGTAACTACAAAAACATGGTTAAACTATGGTTACTGTAACAAAACCATGGTTAATTAATGGTAACCTTGTTTACCATAGTAATCGTGTTTTAAAATATAGTTAAACCATTGTTAATTTTCGTAATCTGATTTCATTGTTCTGCATATGCATTCGTCATGTATTGCGTATTGCATTGGCAGTGAAAAGGTTTTTCAAGCAGTTTGTATTTAAAACGTTTGAAATGAGGATTCGTATTCTCATAAATTCAGATGGTTAATTTTTATGTCTTTAAATGAACTAAACACGAAACACAAAAGTCCTTGCCAATTCACGTACCCAAAATGAGACCCTGTCGCCATCTAGGGCATGTTTATGTGCGTTACATCTTTATTGAATGTTATTTTGTCCTCCAGGCCTGTAGGTGGCACTCTATGTCTCTTCACTGTGGTTTGGACTGGTGAGTGTTGAAGAATAGGCTGAGTACCGATTAGCATCCAAACAGCATGTTGGTCATAACATTAGTTTAAAAGTTGTTTAGGAACAATC
Organism: Paramisgurnus dabryanus; assembly: GCF_030506205.2. Classification (NCBI taxonomy): domain Eukaryota; kingdom Metazoa; phylum Chordata; class Actinopteri; order Cypriniformes; family Cobitidae; genus Paramisgurnus; species Paramisgurnus dabryanus. The sequence goes on from NC_133338.1 coordinate 44,220,098, forward strand.
CGCCTGTACAGTGTTGCTGTTCAAAGTGTTGGCGGAAGTGGAAAACATGACTGCCAATGAAGACCAGGAGGTGAGCCGGATACAGCTAATGCTAACACACATGTCTAACAGTAGATGTCTCAAATGCTAAAAGATGCCCATTTATTACAATATACCGTTTTCTGTCTTTTATCTTTTATCTATTACAAGCTTAACCTCCTAAGACCCGAGCTTTGGTTTGTCTTTTTTTTCAGATTTCTTCCAGCTTTTTTGGGGTTAGGAAGACCCAATAAATATAATAACCAAATGTTTTTCTTTGAACATGAAACAGTGTAATTGTCCACATTTGTGTACAACAGGTTCCAGTTACACAGCATTAAGTATTATGGTGCAAACAAAAACAAAATGTGGACAACCTGGTATTAGGAGGTTAATGAAAATCATGTCAACCATATTTGACTGTAACTAGTTTCTCTTGTTATGATGTGTAAATATTGATGTAAGATACTGTACCTTCCCAAAATGCCATTTAAGGTACTTTGGTAACTTGGATATTAGTAATATAACTAGGGATGCACCAATAGAATTGTTTTGGGCCGATACCGATTTAAACAGACAACTTCTTGCCGATACCGATGCCGATACCGATATTAAACACTTGTATACAATACTAAACAGTTGGTCTATTAGCTAGTTTATTTCTGCATCAAATTATTTTTACCTGAACACGGATTGGATCTAATTAACATTCAACTGACCAACATAATAAGAGAGGCACAAATTAAGCTAAAACAAATATAAGAAGACAGCATGACAACCTTCAAAGGTGGTTTTTGCTATTTAGCATTTATTTTATTAACAACATTAACTCATTTTTTACATATAATGGATTTCTTTATATTTTAGTTAATTAATAAACAATCGGTATCGGCCTTTCTTTGTGCTATTGCCGATATACCGATGGTTTCAAATTCATCAAAAATCGGCCGATAAATATCGGCGGCCGATACATCGGTGCATCACTAAATATAACCCACACTTTTTCATTGCAGATGGAGCTGGAGGCTCTGCAGTCAATATATGAAGGAGATGACTGCTTTAAGGAGCTGAGCCCAGTTTCCTTTCAGTTTAGGGTATGAACTACATTTCATCATATCTCAATCCCAACTACAGGCATTGACATGTATCTCAGCAAAAAGGGGTGTAAAAATTGTGCTTCAGCTTTCTGTTAACTGTGAATTTGATTTAATGTATTGTTTGTCTCTCTTGTTATTCCCAGGTAGGAGATCTTGATGACTCCAAATCATTTATGGTAGAAGTGTCATGGCCAGAAACTTATCCTGAAACTGCACCACAAATATCATTAGAAACTTTTTTCAACAACAGATTGTAAGTAGTACACATAAACGCTGCTTTAAGCTTTCTGGTCTAAAATATTTTGATATATCTATTCAAAATATTCCTAGTAGTTTTTGTACCATCCACTCATTTTTTTCCAAGGTTGCCTTTCATAAGCCCGATTTAACTGTGCATTTTGTAGCAGTAGGTAGAGGGCCTTAAATATGTTGTATTGAGATTAAATGCATAAGATTAAGGGATAGTTCACCCAAAAATGAAAATTCTGTCATCTTTTTCTCACTCTCATGTTGTTACAAACCTGTAAACATTTTGTTGTTCTGATAAACACAAAGGAAGAAATTTAGAGAAATGTTTGTAACCAAACCGTTCGTGGACCATATTCACTTCAATGGTATTCTTTTTTCCTAGTGTGGAAGTGAATGGGTTCCATTAATGGTTTGGTAACAAACATTTCTCAAAATAACTTCCTTTATGTTCATCAACACAAAGACATTTATACTGGTTTGTCACAACATGACGGTGAGTAAATGATGACTGAATTTTCATTTTTGGGTGAACTATCCCTTTAAATCTCAAGTCATATCAGTCGTCTAGAACAGGGGTTCTCAAACTTTTTGCAGCCAGGGACCCCTTACAGTGAAGAAAATTTTCCAAGGACCACCTTAAAGGAATAGTCTATTCATTTTCTACATTAAACTATGTTATTACCTTAACTAAGAAGAGTTGATACATACCTCTATCATCTTTGTGCGTGCCTGTAAGCGCTGTGGCGCGTGGCGACACTTTGATAGCATTTAGCTTAGCCCCATACATTCAATGGTACCAAACAGAGATCAAGTTAGAAGTGACCAAACACATCAACGTTTTTCCTATTTATGATGAGTAGTTATACGAGCAAGTATGGTGGCACAAAATTAAAACGTAGCGCTTTTCTCATAATGAGAGGGAGAGTGTTACTGCGCCGAGTTGAAGTACTCCCAAAAGTGCTATTCCGCCATACAATATAGTTACCCTTTTAAATCCGCTTAGAAAAGCGCTACGTTTTATTTTGTGCCACCGTACTTGCTCATATAACTACTCGTCTTAAATCGGAAAAACGTTGATGTGTTTGGTCACTTCTAACTGTTTGGTACCATTGAATGAATGGGGCTAAGCTAAATGCTATCGAAGTGTCGCTGCGCGCCACAGCGCTTACGTGCACGCACTAAGATGATAGAGGTATGTATCAACTCTTAATAACATAGTTTAATATGGAAAAGGGATAGACTATTCCTTTAAAATTCCAACACTAAGCTTTTATTTGGACTTAAAAAGTTATTCTTTTTAAATTATCTTAAAGCTCCCGTTCTTTCTGTGTTTTTGAATCTTTGATTGTGTTTACAGTGCGCAATATAAGATGTGTTCATGTTTCAGGTGTAAAAAAAGCGGTATTTTTCACACAATTTACTTATCTGTATAGCGTTGTTTTTACTGTCCTAAAAACAGGCTGATGTCTTCCTTGTTCTATGAAGTCCCTCCTTTAGAAATACATATCGAGTTCTGATTGTGTAGTTTGTTTAGTGCGTTGTGATTCGATAGCAGCTTAGCTTAGCAGAGCCGTTTGAGCTGACTGATGTATTCGTGGGCGGAGTCAACAAACTGTTTTACTGGCGTCATTAAAGCAGGAAATAGAGGGCTGTAGTCCAAACCGGCTGTTTGCTGTAGGCTTTTGAAAAAGGAATTCTTTTAAAGAAAATATATCTCCTGGCAGTAAACTTTAAGCTTTATCATCTTACAGGTATTATTTATGCTATTATAGCAACATTAAACACTAACTAGGGTTTAAAAAATGGGATCAGGAAGAACGTGACCTTTAAAAGCTACCATAAAATCAACAGTAGCTAAACTAACATTATTCTTGGATATAAATATCCCCTTCTTAATAATGCAACATTATTATATAATTTATTGCAAATTATTTTACGAACCTCATTTTGAAAACCCCTGATCTAGAAAAGCAATTGAAATGTAATGAAAAGTTAATGCACTTTGCACTATTAAATCAAATGTACATTTATTTTTAGATCCACGGAGACAAAGCAGTACATCCTCTCAAAGATGGGTGAGCAGGTAGAGGCCAACCTGGGCACTGCCATGATGTACACACTCTTTGAGTGGGCCAAAGAGAACAGAGAAACACTTATGGAAAACCACCAGCCTGTGACATCTGCTGTGGTGTGTATTGTTACACACAAACTGTTTTCTGTTTTAATCCCTGAGAAGTTCCACATACTTTGGAATGATTAAATGAAGCTTTAAATAAGCTTTTTTATTTTTTGTTTTGTAGCTTTTGAAAAAGTATATAACTATGGATGCAGCCTCTCTGCAGTAGGATTGTTTAGGACTACATGTAACAGCTCTGTGTACTGTCTCTCAGACTGTGATATCCAACAGTGATATTCTGAATAATTCCAATGCTGTCAGTAAGAAAAAAGAAAAGAAAGAGCAACTAACCAAAGCACAGAAGCGGAAACTGATTGGAAGAACAGGTGAGCATTATTTAGTTTAAAGCAGCTGATGTTTTGTTGTCCCATAGTGTTGTATTTCAAAACCACTGGATGTTATTGAATGCACGCTGATGTGAAATTACTTTTTTTTTTCCAATAAACAGATAACAAAGGAGAGCTACCGAGAGGATGGAACTGGATAGATGTTATTAAGGTACATTATAAGTATAAGATAATAACTTGTACAAATATATTTATAGTTCTTTTCTGAATTATTGCAACATATGTTTCTCCTTTTTCCATGTGCATCCTGATAATATGTTCATATTTGCCAACAAACAGCATGTAAGCATTTTATTATTTTTTAATTTTTTTATATAATTGTATAAAAAGTCTTAGGCCCCCATGCTAGAATTAAATGTATTGTTTTTGCAGTGTTATAGTGATTTTATATATATATATATATATATATAAGTTTCTCAGTCTCTTTAATGCAATACATCCAGAAAATACAGAAAATGTGTATATAGTATTAAAAATACTTTGGCAATGGCAGGAAACTGCAGGATCTCTTAAACCTAAATAAAATTAAATCCTAATTTCTAATTTTAAAGAAACTAGTCTTTTTAATTCATTCTGCTCAAAAACGCTCAAGGTGTGTTTAGTGCCAAGAGAGGTCACACTAAACACAGGCAATGCCTAAAAAAAGACATTTAGTCCTGAAAATGGTTTTTTTTTTTTTTTTTTATACATATTTCCTGTATTTTCTGTTTGTATCTTTATAAAATAGATTGAAAAATAAAACATTAAAACTTTTAAAACAACAAGTCTGGTGGTGGTGGCCAAAGACTTTTGCACAGTATTGTATATATTTAATATAATATCAATATTACAACTCTATAGTTCTATTTTCAGTAGACATTATGCACTTTTCAGTTCAGTTTGTGATCTTAACAAGGTTTATTTTTTCCATTTTTTAAACAGCTGAGCAAAACAGGAGGAAAAGAGGAGGATTAGATAAATGCTGTGGGAGAAAAATGGATTGAAGTAGTGCCGGATGAATGCTTGAATGAAATGTGTCTCTGTGCACTTGTTTTTAAAGAAAACTGAAATGAATGCTCCCTGGCCATGATTTTATTTCATCTGAAGCTGCTGCTTTATTTTTTTTTGCCACAGAGCCATATTGACACCGAGTGCAAAGTCGAGCACTGCTTGTGTTTTCAAAGACGGTGAACTGGTTGTTGTTATTTACAGTGAAACACCCTTAAGACATGAACGGATTGGGAAAATGTGTGATGTTCTGTTTCAAAGTAAACAAATTTTGAACCTGAGGGTGCATTCAGTGCAATGACCTTAAAATTAAATTGTACTTGGTTTTACATTAGATGCAAAAACAAAATTTGTCAACAAAATGAGTTTCACATATTAAATTTTGTGAGGTCCTGTGCCTTTTTGTAAAAACATGCTGTGGTTCAAAGTACAGTCTTTTGTCGATAAAATATTGGCATTCTTGCTTCATTTCTAAACATTGTGCAAACGATGCATCACCATAATGTAACAGGAGGATCTTGTTCAAGACACGGCCTCATTTCCAGATTTGCAAGACGACAGATACCAACCAAAAGACTTTAATTTTTTTATATTTAACCAGTAAAGTTTATATTCATAGGATGTAAGATTACAATTCATATACAGTGAGAAATGCATCTTTAACAGATACCCTATTAGCTGTAAATAATATCAAACTTGTTTTGATAAAACTCTTATATGCATTTATGTCCATAAAGATGTCTTCAATTGCTCAACAGCCAGTTCTTCACCAATTTAGTTTACTACTAAACTTGGTAACAAAATGACAAACTGCAAATGTTTTTTTTTAAAATATATATTATATAATGTTGAAATACAACATATGCAAACAGTGTAGAGATGCAAAGATGTATCATTTTGATTTTAAAATTAAAACCTAATGAAATCTGTTTTTAAAAAGGTTGTCAATTAAAGGGATAGTTCACCCAAATTCGGTCATCATTTTCTGACTCTCTTTACAAACCTGTATACATTTCTTTGTTCTGATGAACAACCCAAACCAATGGATAACCAAACTGATCATGAGCCCCATGTTTTTTTATAGTAGGAAAATACTATAAACGTGAATGGGGCTCACAAACTGTTTATGAACATTCCTCAAAATATCTTATGCAGGTTTCTAACAAAATAAGAGTTTGTAAATTATTACAGCATTGGCATCTTTGGGTGAACTTTCCCTTTAATATTATAATTAATCGAATCAATGTTTAGTTAAAATCATTTGATGATGCAGCAATAAATTAGTTTCATTACATGTGTTTTTCTAGCCTTTAACTTACAATTTAAAATACGTTCAAACAGTGATTCTTTTGACATAGGTTAAAAAATGGGAAGAATTGGCCAAACGTTGTAAGTCTGCCCATCCTTAAACAATGTGTAACAAAAAAAAATACAAATCAATTGAATTAGCGTTAAATTGTTACTGTTTTAATTGTAAACAAATATTAAATCTGTAAAAAAATATTTGTTTATCATTTAATCCACCGTTTCTTCTGGGTTCTAAAAACTACAGGACCCACAATTCCTCTTCCCGCGCTCCTACTTCCGGGTTTACGCTATCTCCGTTCTTGGGACGTACTGCTCCCAGGAGGTTTGGCGGGTTGGATCTGCTTTCCTGCGAGCAAACCGACAACACATGCTCCAACACGATAGTTTCATATCAAGGCACGCATCTTTCATTTAACGGAGCGTTAGTGTTTTTCGTTTTTATTAACCCGGCGAGTTCGTTTTTGACCGCTGTAAGTCTACTAAAAGAGGTTATAACTTTAAGAGTGGGGTGTTCCTCATAGCTGTGATTAAGAATGAGGAAACAACAGTGACTCCGGGTCCAAGTCATCTTCGTTTAACAACATCGGCGGTCACACGAATGTGCTGATGGAAGGTTCCAAACAAACCACCACCCCGAACCCGAAAGGTAATTAACGTTACTGGTCCTGATCTACAATCTGCATTACATCTGCAGAAATTCACTGTTGGATAGGTAACGTTAGCGATTGATGAGAGTCATACATATACGGGTTTGTGACTTAACGTTATAGATGTGCGTAAGTTGCACTGTCAAGTTATTGACGTTTGATTTCTGAAGTTCTCAATTGGGACACTTAACGTTACATTTCTTTATAGCTCTTTTTGGTTTGTTGTCCACAGAGGGAAAGTTCATTGCTCAGTGTTTGCTCATTCTATTGCTCAGGAGACCATTGCGGTGTCCCTGATAGTCTTTGGGAAACAATTCTAATCCTAAACAAGCTATAAAAGATTATAATAGATTTTTAAGATGTGTTTGATTAGGGTTGTGGCTTAACTTTTCAGGAATTTGACACTCCAGGACCAGGAATACCCACTTCTGCCATAGAAGAACTATTTCCTTCCCATCTTTTCATAGTCTGAACCTTTTCCACTACAAAGAAACTTTCATACAACAGGAAGATTTGGTGGATGTTAAAGACTTTAACTTTAGTTTTACCTTTGTAAAAATGTAAATACTACTGCTTCATTTCTTGCAAGCAGTTGCATATAAAGCATTGTTACAGATGGCATCTGAATTATTGGAGTCGGTACGCTCTTTGAAAGTATGTGACTAAAACATTGTTCCAACTTGCAATTTTGAATGCAGATCTGATCAGATGCCCAGGAGTCTGCCATGCAGTATTTTCTTCCAGTTATATACAACTCATTGAGTGCTTTCATTGTTAATGCTGTTTGCGTTTCGTATATTGAAGTTAGTTTTTCAGGTTACCACCATCTCTTCATAGCCTGCAGCTGTTCGAGTAAAACAACCTTCCTTGTTTATTGCATTACAGTCAAAAAGTAGTCACATGCCTGGAGAGGAAGTCTTTTTCCGAATGGCTAATTGGAAAATACCAGGCTGAAACCTTTCCTTTATTGAGCATTAAGCCGTACTGCACTACAGCGCTCCGAAATGGATAGAGATTGGGCTCAGCTGACTTTTACGTCACGTCATGTGTGTCCCTTAAGTGTTTGTAGGTCGCAGGGAAAACAATAAAATGGATTGGAAGTGACAAATTGGAATGTCTTCCCACACATTGCACACTTTACAGCCCTACTCGTATTTGATCTGCAGGACGTCGGTTTGTCTAGCAATATTGTTCAGCATTTTCCCATGTGTGAAAAGAGTGTGTTTTTAGTACTGCACCTGTTGTAACTTCAGATAACTGCGTATTTCTTCTTTTGATTATAAGGGCTGCTTGCCCAAGTGGGTGGGGCCTGTAGTACATAGTCGAAATGTCTATTGTTCACGAGCCGGTGAGTCAGAGGCGAGACTCGCTAGTCATCCTGCCTGTCCAGGAGGACAGCGCTGACGTAGAGCCACTGGTTACCTCCACAACTCGATTACTGGTTATTCACATGCACAAACTGATTGTATTAACAATGTAGCAAACAAACAATAAACGTATGATATGCTGACATGCGGAAGCACATATCACAATAGCTTCTTTGTCTGCATGAGTCACCTCAGGCTGGGAGTTTTTTGGAGATCATCATACGGACACTGGATGACCTGTTGACCGCTCTGATGCTCTGGAATGGCATGGTTAAATAAAGGGAATGAGTTATGGGGTTTGGGTTCATGGATGGCGAGATTGTGAGGGAGTGTTCCTGTAGCTTAACTGGTAAAGCCTTGAGTTAGCAACACAAAGGCTGTTGGTCCAGTTCCTAGGAAACACGCACCCATACTGAAAATTTTTATAAATTGATTGAGTAGATTTGGATGAATGCCAGATGCATAAATGTTCAATGTAAAAGCAGGTGTGCACAATTTTGTGGTAACATTATATATTTATAGTTTTGTTTTATGAAATGAAAGAGTAAACTTGCATACACATCTTAGGAAACTGGGGAAATTGGTAATTTCGAGAAGATAAATTAATTTTATATGGATCAATGAAGACCTGCTGCATTTCAGATGAAGATCATCGAATAGACACACACACTTCCACTGATCTATATAAATGACTGGATTGCGCATAATGTCACAATTGTGAAGCCCCCGTGCCGCTATATTGGTATGCCCAAACATTCTGTTAAATCAATGGACATTATCAGATTTTAATGACAAAACATCACTTTACTAGTCTCCGTTTTTATATCTGAAGTCTCCCTGTACATTATTACAACTCAAACGTCCTAAGCATGAACATATGCTGCGTTCCAGAGCCCATCCAAACCATTGGGACGTGGGACTTATCCTTCCTGAAGTGTACTAGCTCCTACTTCAAAGCGTTCCAGGCAATTGAAGTGGAACGTAAAAAGAAAACATGGACGACCGCCGCGCTAAGCTTCATGCTAACAGATAATAATGACAATTTCATGCCATAATATAAAAAACAAGTTGTGTTCAAATTACAGTGTCTAACTCCATGGGCGCCGCCATTATCCTCCGACTTAATTTTGCGAAGTCGGGGTAGGTCGAACTTCCCCGAGTCGCCAGTAGGAGGTTCCACTTCGACAGGCATTTCAGTGCACTTTTTCTGGTTGGAGGTAGGATAAGTCCCACGTCCCACTGTGTTTGTATGGGCTTTGGAATGCAGCATAAGTTATTTACTGAAAGTTGTACATTTTGCTTTAAAACAAACATTGCAAATAATACCAGAAGTAACAATGAATTTACGTACACATGTCCTAAAAATGAATCTTGTTTGACTGATACGCTGTAAACCGGGTGAATATAGATCATGATTTTGAATGTAAGTCAGTAGCCTCTTTCACACAGTAATTCTGGTAAATTACCATGAATTTACCAGAATGAATTTACCAGTAAATACAAAAATGTGCTGTTCACACATGCAGTGACATTCCGTCTTTTTACCAGTAAGACATCATTCACACATCAGTATCAAAATACCGGTAAACTCGGAGAGAAAGCGGAATTTACCTGTGGCAGGCGGCCAGGGAGCTCCGTGTCGTATTTGTAAATAATGGCGGGTAGAGATGTAACGATTCAGTCACGATTCAATCGCGGTCCTCATTAAAAATGCCTGTCTGAAATCGATTCTGAATCGCAAGGCTGCGATTCTTTGTTTTATGCACAGCTTGTGCCTGTATTACGGCATTTGGTCAGTAGGAAGTCCTTATCAATCTGAAATCATTATGAGTCGGAGTCGTTTATAACGTGCATTTAAAAAAGCAACACTCGTTAAATAAAAATCATTCAAAATATTCTTTATTATCATGAAAATACCTGAAACAATTTGAAGAACAGCGTATAAATATTCCTGTGTAGACATTTCCTGGAAAAGCGTTTGTAATGCTACTTCTTGTGTGGCACAAAGGGAGTTTCTGCATGAGAGCGCCCCCTGGCGTTGGGATGTGCCGGGATTTCACCGTAATTCATTCAAATTCATTCATTGAGAAAACGCGCATTTGCACGATTAATCCTTACACCCCTAATGTCGGGTTATGACTTAATATCGTCGGTCCGTATTTTATTGTTTTCACATCTGTGGCAAACGGTCGCGAAGTTGCTCGTGACCAAACAACATTGCGTTAGGCGGCGTCAAACGGAACCTGTGTTTGCACATTAGGCTTCACAGAGTGTGTGCTAAGGACATCGGCAATTTGGCAAATAGACGGTAAGCTGTTTTAAACAACTTTGTGCATGTTAACTTCAGGTGTGCTCGACTTTTAAGCAGCATGTGTGTGGAAACGTCCGTAAACACTAAACAGTGCGGGGGTAAACGTGTCACCTGTATAAAACGTTCTGATTGGCCCGAGCTGTCAGCGCGGCTTGACGTCGTCCGTTCTTAATGCCGGTAATCCTACATTTTTTGTTCACACATAGCGCTTACCGATAAATTACTGGTAATCTTACGACCTGTCTTACTGGTAAATTGGGAGGAGTGATTTACCGGAAAGGTTCTGTTCACACATGACCTGTTAACTGCAATTTACCAGTAAAGACTGTATGTGTGAAAGGGACTAATGACGCTCTCTGCCAATTGTACATACCAAGATGGCCGCTCGAACTCTGCGTTGGCCTCACCTCAAGCTGTTACATTAAGCGTTCTATATGCAATCCATTAATTTATATAGATCAGTGGGGTCTACACTAATTGAAATCAAATCAGTTTGAAACCTGTTATGATTTCAATAAATGTTAGGTTGTTGTAGTTAATTGCTAACTTGCTAGCATGTTGCTACTTATTTTATTCAGAACCTTAAGACTCTTAATTGCATAATGATACCCTGATTTTTTTGGACATGAAGCATGGTGATTCAGTGGTATTTTTAACTCCCCTCCCTGGGAAGTCATGTAAATACCTCGGCAGATGCGTATGAAAATCATTTTATACCATGGAATAAATCACTGTGGGAGCGCATCAGATTTATTCCTGCTTATACTATTACAGTACTACAGTACTGATCGGTGGAGAAAAAACAGACACACAAAATTTGAAACGGTAACAGTACAGTGGAAATGTTCAGGGATTACTATATCCCCTGAGTCATCACGGGATGCCACGCCAGCATCTGTCCTTTGTGTTGTTTCAGAGGTCATGTATTCCCTTTGCAGTCTTGTACTTTCTGTCATCCTATGTCTAGCACTGAGGTAGATGGTAAAGCTTTGCTCTTTGTAAAAGCTGTGCACACTCTACTGTTAACTATTTAGCAAGTGTTGTAACTCAATGATTTAATCCCAGGGTATTCTCCTACGTGAAGCATTTCTTTGTAAGAGTGCAGGCAGCTCATACTAGGAGTTTGTAATCAGATCTTATCATGAGATACCAGACGCAACATGAATTTGCTGTTATCTTGCGTAAAGACAACGCAGTGCCTGTATAACAGGACTATCTGTCTTAGTTACAAAAACATTTTGCATTGGAAGACATTTTCCTTGAAAAACAAGGCTGTGATTTTATGCGGCCCTGTCTGTAAAGTCCAGGTCTTATAATATAGTTTAATTATAAAAGTTAATATTTTTACTAAATGTTCTTTACATTATGTAGGATGAGTTTATGTAGGAAACCTTAAATTATAGCCTCAAGACTCAACAGACACACACAAAATCACAATTCTAATTACCTGCAGTGGCTGTTGGGACCAATAACATATCAACCAATAAAAAAGTCAACAATAAAATCTATTGACTGATCTTTCTGTCGATACTGTATTTTGCAGAATGGTAGTGGTTGTATTGATCGGTTGTATTGATCTCCTCAGCTGAAGATGGGAACCCACAGTACATCGCCTTTGTTCTGGTGCCTCTCTTCTTTCTGGTGGGACTTTTGGGGGTCCTCATCTGCCACATCCTGAAAAGGAAGGGCTACCGTTGTACAACTGAGGCAGAGGAAGAGGAAGAGCTGGAGAAGGAGGAGGTCGAAGTAATGAAAGATCCAGAAAAAGGAGGTGAGGACCTAATTTGCTTTTTAAAGCGATACTCCAGCAAAATATCAAAATTACCCCATGATTTTACTCGCCCTCAAGCAATCCGAGATACATGTGTCTATCACCTTTTAGACAAGGAGATTTGGAGTTATTTTAGTAAATGTCCTTGCTCGTCCAAGCTTTATAATGGATGAAAACAGGGATCAGGGAACAACTTCTAACTTTGAAGCCCAAAAAAGTGCTTCCTTAACAGAAACAATCCAAACGGCTTCAATGAGTTCATAAAGGTCTTCTGCATGTAATCGATGCAGTTGTGTAAGAAAAATATCTAGATTGTAAACTTCATAAACTGTAATAACTCTTGCGAACCTAGAACGCACTTGTGAGAATTGAGATGTGTGCGATCTTCCTGTGGGTCACCTGACCATTTTTTTGGCTGCAATGACAATTGGGGCGTATAGCGATTTCAGCGTGCAGGTCTGCACTCGATGCATCCTCGAAATCAAGAACACTTCGGGGTATTTTCAAGCGTCCTCTTTACTTGAGTTACTTGAGAATTGGAATTGAACTTCGACGGTTAATGATGACATAGAGCGAGAACACAAGGATGAAAGATCGCTTAAGAATGCATATTGAGAAACAACCAAAGTGTAGTTAGCAGTCGTTGCCATGGATACGTTGCACAGTGACTCCAAGATGAAGTCATTACCGGAAGCTTGTTATTATAGTTTATAAAGTTTAAAATATGGATACTTTCTCACATTCATTTCCCGATTAAGACCTTTATTAACCCATTGGAGCCGTGTGGATTACTTTTGTGAAGGATGAATGAACTTTATTGGGCTTCAAAGTTCAAAGTTTTTCCCTGATCCCTGTGTTCTCCCATTACAGGCTTGAAAAAACAAGACATTTACTAAAATAACTCTAAATGTCTGAAAGATAATAAACATATTATGTATCTCGGATTGCTTAATGGTGGGCAGCACATCTTGGGGTAATTTTGATATGTGGCTGCAGTATCGCTATAACCGTGGGTTTATATTTTGATTATTGCTTTAATGATGGAAGGAGGTCAAATGTTTCTTCAATCAGATGCAACCTCATCCTTTATATTTTGTGATTTGTTTAATAAAATTATGGTGGCTCTTGCTCCGTTACCTTCATATGTGGTGTAGCAGCTATTTCTTTCTTTCAATAATTGGCTCCTGATTGTTTTCTTTAGGCATAATTTAAGAGTGGGCTGAAATGAAAATAAAGTTGCTAAGGAAATATTTTTATACCTCTCCTACCCAGCAATCAGTTGAAGAGCCATTAAGGGTTGAATGTGGACCTCATTCCATTATGCTTGGGATGGAAGATTTAACATGAGATTTATATTTAGCGCAAAATTGTTTTTCTTATTTTCCGACATTGTTTGTTTTGGAAAAGTCATGAATTTCTTAATTTCTTCACACATATCACACAGACCTCTGAAGCTTTTAGTGAGGACCCGTAATGGACTCAATGGTCTTCATACTAACACGATAAAATTTGCTGTACTCTAATAGTTTAGTGTGAGAGTTACGTTGGAAGCAAAACGTGAATTGGACTATGTGATGGACTGACCATCTGTCCACTGTTTTTCCTGCCTATAGCCTGATATTTTGGGATGGGCTCCAGCCCTCCCCTGATAAAGCAGAAGTTTGAAAAATAGATGAACCCAATAGTGAGGACCACCTTTATTTTTTGGTATTTAACATTTAAATACAATTGATATTTAACAGGTTTTACTGTTTTTATGAGGATGTTTATTCAAATTGGATCCTCAAAAGTATAGCCAAATTTCTACACGCACTCTGTGTGTCTCTGTCTCGTAAAATTTCTCATCTCATTATTGTGACACATCTGTTGTGTGATCGTAAGTACCAATAGCAATGAGTTTAATCCATAATTTATGATGAGAATGATACTGGAGTACAGCCAGTACTCTCTCGCTCTCTCTTTCTCTCTCTCTCTTTCTCTCTTCCTTCCACTGAGTCTTGGTTCCTCTCAATGTTGTTCCTCATCTAGTGCACTACATTATTAAGAATACTGTAAAATTTATACAACATCAACACACAATTCAACATTTATTTGACTTGACACACCTTGTTGTGTCCCACCCATGCACTGCGTTTTAGTTGTGTTATATTATTTTCAGTTTTTTTTTTACTTGGTATGATTGTAACCTGTTTGGTTTTGGCGTGATGATTGTTAACTTCTGACGTGTGTTTACTTGGCCATGCTGGTGGTAACTAGGAAGCGTGGTTATAGGAAACTCAAACCCACATACTTTTATGACTTATTGTTCTTCCTTTTTCCTAAGAATCTTTCCTTGCTATAAAGCTTTTGCTATTCATAAACCGATTTATTTTTTATTATTTTAATCTTTTGAAGTATAAATGTTTTGTTTTTTGGGATTGTCTTCTAGGAATGCATAGCAATGATTCTAGGAAAGTGAATGAACTCACTGAACCTGACACACCCAGTATTCTCCTTTTTTTTTCTCTCTTTGTATATCATCTGAGTCACCATTTTTACTATTACAAAACTTAGTATTATGATTTATTCATTTTATAAGACCTTAACACATTTTCATGACCACAAGAGTGAATTTTGGTTTAGTCAAACATTGTAAATATCAGATGTCTCATTATTTTATCCAGATTAGATTTCCTTTTGTGTGCTTATTTACAGAGGATCTGTTTGGTTATTGAGAGGCATTAAAGAGCCACTCACTAACTTCCCATGAGCCTCTGCTCTCATCCAGACCTTTGAATCTAGACGTTTGTGGATGGATTTATAATAATGGTGAACTGCTGTTATGATAGAAATTTGGATGAGCTTTTTGGTTACAATTTGCTTGGCTTATTCAAACTAAACTTTGAGAATCGCTCCAAGTGTTATTTCAAAACTCTTGATAATGAAAACCGTTAATAAATGCAAATTACAAACTGGCTCAAACCACTTTACAGACATGATGTTGTTTATATGAGTATACTTCATACTGTATTTTCCCATATGGAGCCCCAGCTGTAAAACCATATAAAACACAGGAAGAGCAGGGGTCTATGGCTTTAGGAAGGACATGGATGGGTGTGTATACCACCAACTGGCAGAAAGTTTTTGTGAGGTTGAATGCAGTAAATCCAAACCCTTTTACATGCAAGTCTCTTGTTGTATGACACAAACTTACATTATGGATGCATTTGGGATACACTTTTATACAATGTGACTTACAGTGCTTTCATTTTATCAGCATGCTTCTTACACGAGAAGCGAACCCACAACCTTTGTGCTACTAACGTAATGCTCGATCAGGTCACGGTTTTCACTAAGGGTGTATACTGTAGGTTAAACACACATATTGAATAAAATATTATTGCTGTATTTTTAACACACGCTTTCTCTCTCTCTCTCTCTTTGCTCAGAACTGAATGACACCTTTAGTGAGAGCAACAATGACACAGTCGGGCAAATTGTTCACTACATCATGAAAAATGAAGGTAAGTGTGCTTCAATGGTTAGCTGACGATTCATTTTATGAATAACTGTACATTCTTTACAATTGAATGAAAATATGACCTTGTTTGTGAAATCTAGGCAAAGTCGTATCTATTTATGAATTTAGGAGCATCAAAGTTTAATTTACATTGATTTTAATATTTGGCATGACCTAACAGAGTCATCATCATTAACTCTTTCCCCGCCATTGACGAGATATCTCGTCAATTAAGAGAAAACGCTTCCCCGCCAATGATGAGATTTTCCGTCTTTCCGCAACACCGCTATTATCCACCAGGTGGCGCCCTTGCCCTATGGCAAGCTGCTGCATGTCCGTGTCTGTTTTAAAGATCGCTCTGAATGTGATCTCTATGAAAAGTCCGTCATAAATGGAATTATCTCTGCTTTTTGCTCAAAATATGGTGTTTTTGCAAAAACCTACCCATATTCAAAAGCTGATTGCAAAAGAACCACTAAAGGTAAGATGAAACGGTTTTTTTGTTTGAAAGCAGAGGGTCTGTTCTTTCATTTGGTATATTGTATGTTTATATATTTAAAGAAGAACATTTTCTGGAAGGCATTAAACTTTGGTGAAAATCATGAAAAACGCTGGCGCTGGCTGGCAACTTTTTTTAAAAACGCTGGCGGTGAAAGAGTTAAAGATATCAAGGTTATATTTTCACATTTTTATTTTTTTTACATTATGTAGGATGAATTTATGTAAAAAAAGGTAAATCACAAAAAATGACTTTAGCTGGGGTTTTACAGGCAGGGTCACACATGATCAAGCAGGTGAATACTAAGTTGTCAGTGTTGATTTCTTGGTGGTGCCTGCAGATGGTGCTGTCTGCCGGCTGGCTCTATGCCCTGTGTTTCAACATTGGTATGAGGATATGTCATTTTAATCACAAAAAACTTTTTGTTGTGAGTAAAATAGAGCATCTGATTTCAAAGAAGGTTGAAGCAGTGGTGGCCAACCCTGTTTCTGGAGATCTACTGTCCTGCAGAGAGCTCAGCTCCAACCCCAGTCAAACACACCTGAACCTGGCAATCAAGCATTTCAGGGCTACCTAAAAATTTGAGTCAGGTTTGTTGAATTTGGGTTGGAACTAAAATATGCAGGAGGGTAGATTTCCAGGAACGGGGTTGGTCACCCCTGGGTTAAAGTTTGATGTCCCACCTTTACAATCTGATCGCATTGCTCAAATAGCATCACATTGTGTTATCAGAACAGGCAGATTTCTGAGTGTGTTGAAAGATTTAAACAGAAGTCAAGCTCCTTCACAAGAACAAGATGTTTTTGAAATATTTATGCTCATTGCCAGGGATTTCACAATTTGTGCAGCAGTGTAAAAATATAGTTGCCTTTTTTTAGTCAGATGGGTTTAATTTCCTCTTTTTGTTTTTTTTAAAGATTTTAGGCTACAAAGATCACATAACAAGGCCAATCTCATATTAATCTTGGTTACATATAGAAAAGTGTTGCCTTTGCCTTTGTTTAGCCTAAGAACTCTTTAACAGTGTAAATATGTCAGAATTCATAAAATGGCATTAGCCCCCCCCCCCCAACTTCTAATTTTGTCATGCTACAGTATGTTCTGCCTATACCTTGGGGAACCCTTTGTTTGTTGTTTACACACATTTTATAAAGCCAAGATAAATTACTCAGCCATAATAGTTAATGTTGGTTTGCTTTTATTTTTTGCCTTTTACTTTCAATCAAAAATTTTTGTGTCTCTTCGTGCAGTGCTAATTTAAGAAGTGATTTAACAAACTCTGTCTCTCTTGTTTTCTCTCCCCAGCAAACTCTGATGCGCTCAAAGCCATGGTTCAAGACAGCATGGACTCAGAAGGGTAAGACCTCCTTTTATTACTTCTAGAAATGCTTGATAGGAATTTTCGGTGGTTCACAGACCTGTAATATGTGCTTCTGATTTAGTTTGTTTACACTCGGACACAAGTAAGTAGTTTAGGAGCTTATATTTGTGGATGCACATCGATATGATATAATGGTACAACAAATACAAAGTCTATAAAAGCACAGTATGAAACTTTAATGTTTGGCTGGACTTGTGACATGATCTTTTGAACTACCTACACTGAATTTATAACAGTGTTTCTTAAATTGACGTATTACTGTGACCGTACCCTTTAAAAAGACCCTAATATGTACCTTTTGAGGTACCAGTATGCACCTTTGAGGTACTAATATGCACCGTCACCGATTGGGTACAAAGCAGTGGCGGCTGGTGGCTTCTTTTTTCGAGGGCGCTCGATGCGAAGTTCGTCGCATCATCATCTATGTAGCCCATCGTGTGTGCTTCGTAATTTCAAAATATGTGTTCTGTGCATCAAGAGGTACGAGTGTGCATCACTTGTTTGGTCAAAATAAGTGCCTGCTGCAGACACGTCTAAAGGGTTTTGATAAAAGAGACGCTTGCGTTTTCCAGATACTCGCATAATCTCATGCGTAATCAGTAGGGATGCACCGAAATGAAAATTCTTGGCCGAAACTGAAAAATAGGAAACCAAGGCCGAAAACTGAAACACCGAAAGAAATTAAGACAATTATTAGTACAATTGCATTTATGGCTATCACTGTGTACTAACTTTACTAGGGGTGTGTGACGGATCACAAAACTCACAGTTCGGATCACATTACAGTTTTTGAGGCACAGATCAGATTATTTTTCGGATCAGCAAAAAGCGGGTGGGAAAAATCTAATAAACAATAAAGAAATTGCAAACATTTATAAAAAAGAACAAAGTTGTACATTAATAAGGTCGGAAATTAGCATTAGGTACAGAAATCACATTAAATGAATCATAACACTGTCTTTATTGTATAAATTAAATATATTATTCTTTTTAGAGCTATTTGTCTCTTTGTCATGGGTTGTTTGATTAACATTAATGACACAGACATAAGTAGGTTAATCTTTAAGCACAGACTGGTTTCTGACTGTAATCTATACATACACTTAAGACATAAACAAATGTTTTTATTAGAAAAAGAATACTGTGGAGAGAATTTTGTTTATATGTGCCCTGTCAATAACAGAGAGATTTTATATTCACTTGTTTTTTTTTAAACGCGTCTCTCTCGTATGTGCACTATTGAGGGCACTTAAACGCGCGCGCATACACAGAGACCGAGAGTGAATCCCAAACAGCGCAACAGTTGCTCCACATAAAAACGTTACGTTGTTTTTCATTGCTTTATTCGCCAAATGTATGTTAATGGATTACAGTATGAGACACATAAGCGCGACTCTCTCTAAAGTTTACACATCAAGACATGCTTAATCTTTGCAGACGCGTGCAAACAGCTCGACCGTGAGTGAAACCTGCTTGAGCACGAAGGGGATGGGTGGGTGACGACTGATCACCGTGAGTGAAACCCAAGCGCTAGCGCTCGGATGGGAGGGGCGCGGTTGACATTCATTTTCAGCCAAAATTTTCGGCGACCGAAATTTCGGTGCACCCCTAGTAATCAGAGTTTACTGTTAAGGGAGTGTCTTGCGTGTGTTTTGTGAATGTGAGCGTCTCTTTTATCATAAACGGTTTTGACGCGTGTGCAGCAGGCACTTATTTTGAGAAAACATGTGATGCACATGGTTCACATGACGCAACAAACACATATTTTGAAAACGCAAGCAACACACGTGACACTCTGAACACTTATTTTGAATTTGCGCCACTGGTACAAAGGTGTAATTTTCAAAAGGGTACCACCCCAGTGACAGCTTTTGTATTTTCTAAGAGTTGTGGACATTTTTAATTTTTAAAGGGTTCTTTACAGCAATCCCATAGAAGTGCCATTGGTTACCTTTTCCTCTGAAAAGCCCTTTTATGCCACAGAAAAGTTCTTTGGATGTTAAAGTTTTTTATGGAAACATACAGAAACTTTTAGTTTGAGTATTTTAAGAGTTTTCATTTTATTCAAAGACTTTAACCTAACCAACCAGTTTTTAAATAAATTGTAGCATTTTAACATGTGACTTTATCCAAATGATAACTATTCAGGAATATACTTTTATAGAAGAAGATCAATTTCTGTAATCAAATTAGCAAAGATGCAAAAAAGCATGGGGGTGACAGCCCGTGAACAGGTGTTATCAAAGTTATCCAAGGTGTTATTGCAAAGCAATACCCCATCCCTCCAAAAGGTGGCACTGACACCTCTTAAATAAAGTCTTTAACACGGGCTCAAATCACCATGAAGCACAAAAGCATAAATCACTAATAGTGCTCCAAGTCGGAATTGGATCCAAAAAGCCAGTCCTTTAAAATGCCACATATAGTGTATATAGAAACATCACTGTCCTGAGGATATGAAATATGAGTCTGGGTGGAGAGATGGTTTCCACCTAAATGAAAGAACCCAGATAATGATGATATCCTATCTATACCCGAGTACGCACGGATATATATTTCAGTAAATGTAAGTGTGGACAGGCTTATTTTGGTTTTGAAAGTATATCTGTTCTTTTATAATCTAAAACATTAATGGCTTTTCTTTTGAAAAGTATGTTAAGATTTATGCATTGGGCAGATGCTTTTTTCCACATGTGTTCCCTGAGATCGAACCTACAACCTTTCCGGTTGCTATTGCAATGCTTTACCAATTGAGTTACAGGAATAGGACATATCTATGTGCCTTTTTGGATTTAAATTTTGCTTAAAATCATATTTTTATTTATGGCCCACTATGACTTGTGCATGCCCGTCCCCACTCTTTCCTTGTAGTGTACTGTGGGTGGTGCATGTTTCTCTGTCTGTCTACGAATTTGTTTGAAAAACAGATTTGAGTTGAACAATAATCATCGACTCAAGAACGAGAGGCTTTAAAGGACGGAGGATAGATAAGATTTGAGGTTGAGAGCAGTCAGACAGTGTGAAGGAATGAGAGGAGCTCTGGATGGAGTGATTAGGAACCGTGAGAGAGGATGGGAAGAGAGAGACGGCGATCATGTAATTACTCTTGTTGAATTAGTAGGTAATACAGTATGGTGGAATAGTGCTCCGAATGAAGTGTGATTGGGTATTCTGTAGAGATGTTGTGCCGTCAAGCTGCTGGGCCAAAAGCCAGAGGAACAATTACTGGAGAGTACAGGGCTTCTGAGGGGAGGAGTCTGGGGCGGGGCTTGTGTTGTGACGGATGGGACTTGGCTTTCATAATTTGCCTAATTTAAAGAGCTGCAGCCAGGAATGACGTATATTTCTAGGCCAACCAGACATTTACATGGGATCCCTCAGTCTTTTGGATTATTGCAAAAATAAGCTCTGTGATCAACAAAAGTTTGACACAGACATTTTGTCCATCAAGAAAGTCTTCAAAATTCATAAAGACTGTGCTCATTTGTGAAGTCAATTTTTTTTACTACAAATAAAAACTAACCTAAGGCTTAAAGGTCCACTGTGTCGATTTTAGTGGCATCTAGTGATGAGATTGTGAATTGCAATTAATGGCTCAGTCCACAGCTCACCCCCCTTTCGAAATTCATAGAGAAACTACGTTAGCCCCCACAGGACAAACATGTCATCACCTGAGACAACGTAGCAACGAAATGTGCTCCAAACTGGGGGCCGCGAGATGGTGCCAAGGGGACCCAGTTGTATAAATTACATTAATTTATCATAAATTCTGTGTAATGAAACCTCCGAAAAATAAGGCTACTAACCAACGGCAATACGTTGTATAATTAAATGTTTTGTTTTATTAAAATTATGAAGTTTTAGAATGTTTTGTGTCATACATTTTCTTTTGGGGGGCTGTGAAGGAATGTATCGTACCCAAGTTGGGCTGCGTGCCGTACAAGTTTGAGAACCACAGATATAGAACAGTTTGTTTGTTTAGGGCTACTGTAGTAGTGGCGCGGATTGGCGACTTACATGTGTAAGGGGACCGACAAGTCTTTCAAACTTTATTAAAGCGTAACTAAACCCCTGGTCAGAGCCTGACTCCACCCACTGGCAATATTTGTAAAATGCAAGAAAAGTGGGCAGATCCCAAGGAGATAGAGGGGACGAACTAAGTGTGTGGTGAGATCGTAACAAGGTGATCTTGAACCTGCTTACGTCACGAGTAATTTTTTGGACCCACCATCCAATAGGAAAATTCAACTGCAGTAGCCATCGTTCAACCTGAAGAGGGCAGCACTCAGACGTTTTTACACCATATATTGTAGTATTGAAACACTTTATATCCAAATGTCAAAAAACTGACTAAAATCAATGAACAGCAGTAATAAAGCCCCATTCTTACAGCTCATTAAAGGACAAGTTCGGTATTTTAGACTTAAAGCCCTGTTTTCAGATTGTTTATGGTGAAATAGAATGGTTTTGACTGAAATTTCGACATTTGCGGCTGCCATGAGATTTTGGCGTGTTTGTGTTTCACCTCCCACCTCTATAATGGGTTTAATGGTGCACTGGAACAATCCTTCCTAAAATGCATTAAACTTTCGTTTACAAAGACGTGAAACTCACCGAGTGGTCAGGGGTGTTCACTGATATGCTCACACAAAAATTGCTGCAAAAGATGCTTTAACTAAAAAAAGTTGGTTTAGGGTTTAGTTACTCTTTAAAAACATCTATACTGATATGGATGAATCTTTTATCTTTCATGGTTTATTATGCAAAAAATTCCAAACGGTTAGTATTAACGTTTCAAATTTTTATATCATGAAACTATAAATGATTTTCACGGTAAATACTGTAATGCATCAACCGTCTCACTCAGAAAGGTGCATCTTGAAGCTTAGGTTTTGTTGATAAATGTTAGGAATGCAAAAGAACATGCAAAATAATCTGTAGTTATTGATATTTGAAATAAAATAACACAACACTTGAACATCTTCTCCTGTTTATTTCTGATCATAGGGCTCATCCATTAGAACCTATGGTCCAAACGTGTGCATACTTAGACATATATGAAGAGTTTGGTTAAAAAATCTAGCAGCATCAAGCTTCTGTTATGCTAACACATTGACCCCAGGGGATCTTATGAAAAACTTTCCATTATTTTTACTTATATTTTTACAATAAAAATCGAGCAGGACCAAAAAAATTTCAGCTGATCGCTGTCAAACAAAGTTTAGCGACGATGTCCCAAGGATGACAGCAGCAATGACAGTGCTCTTAATATAACAAAGAAAGTGTTTTGATTAATGCCATTCATGTTTTTTTAATCAGTGTATACCACTAGTCATCTAAATGAATATAACATGGCAAAAATGAATGCACATTTGTTTTATAAAACATAAAATGCTATGTGAAAGTTTGTAACAGAAAAGAGTGGTTTTCATCTTGTCACTTTCTTGGAAAAGAAAATATATTTATGCCAAAATTAGACAAAATTAATTTTTTGCGTTTTGAAAACAAAATCTTTATATATTAACACTCTAAATATTGTGCTAAATAGCCCTAAAAGCTCCTAATCATAGAGGAACCATTTTAAGTGCTATGTAGCACCTATAAAGCACCTATGAAGAACCATCCGGGGGTCATATAGATATGGTTCTACACAGGTACTACATGGATGCTATATGGCACTAAAAATGGTTCCCCTTAGATTACGAGCCAGTGAACCACTTTTAGTGCTACTTGGCACCGTTTGTTTTCAGAGTGCAGTTTATTATGTTCACTTAATAGTTTTCCATTAATTTACCATTTAATGACGGGATCTGATGAGTTTTAAGTGCCATTTATCTCCATCTTTTTCTTCCTTATTATTGATGTGACTGCTGTCAGACCTGTTTTTGTTTACTTTTGTGTTTTTGAAAAGGGAATTTTCTTAAGAAAAGCTTTTGACATTTTATTTTCGTCCTGTCTCGTTATTATGTCAACAACACGCAGATAAAGTGCATAGGTGCTTGTTTACCAGGGTAACTTTGAAAAACTGCTGTTCCATAAGCGCCATCTACTGTCAGAGAGTGGATCTACACATTTTATTATGTGATTTTTTTTTTTACTTGCTAACAAAACAGTGATAATACTGACAACCATGATATTGTGGTCACTATAATCATGACATAAAATGGTTATCCTATGTAGCAGCTTGTTGGCAACGTGAAAATATCTTGTGCTTCTCTTAACCCAAGATCTTATGTAAGGCCTTAATTCCCCGTTTTAAAAAAACCCATTGACTTTGTGACAAGAGAACTGGAAATGCTAACGTGTTTCAGTGTTTTTCCTACAAAAATGTGTCATCTCCGCAGCTTTATTTCATATTGTAAAGAAAGGTAACCCACTTAAAATAATAACTCAATTTGTACCATACATTTGTAAATAAAATAAAAATGAAGGTAGCCCTGCATGCTGTCAACAATTTAATGAATTGTTGTTCTAAAGAAGAATACAAAACAAAAAAGTGTATGTGTTCATCTATGAATACAATTTTTTATAAATTATATATGAATGCAGCATTTTGAGGTCAAAAATGAGAAATTTCATCTCTATTTTTATCTCAAGGTTTATGAATAATCAAACTAACTCCTTTCAGACTAAATAGTCGTGGCTCTCCATTGCCCAACCCACCGCTGAGGCACGTGTACAGTACAGTGTGTTTGCATGTCCACCTCCTTTGTTTTCTTTATTGTCCCTCTTGCAGGTGACAATTTAGGTAACATCTCTGTCTTGCTCTACCTCTGCCTCTCAAGTGAGGCCTGCAGACACAAAAGCGCTGCATCCCGCAGTGTAATGAAGACAGATAAGCAAATGACTAAAGCATTTCCCTCTTTTTCTAGTTGTCAGAGGGAAAGGACAAAATAAATACGGGGAGATAAAAGAGAGGGGAAGATAACGCGGCAGGCAATGAGAGAGAGTCTGGGTTTCTGTATAACCAGCTGCTCCACTTTTGCAAAGTACATGTTAAAGGTGAAGTGTGTATTTTTTGCTCCGCTAACATCACGAAATAGGACCACAAAAATAAAGATTTCCACAAGGATTCCTGCATTTCCCCCATCTGCCATTGATCAGACAAAAATAAAAAATACACTTGAGCTCATTGCATTGTGGGATGCTGTTGTATACTGCAAATTTTGGCAAATGTGTGTTTAGTTGGGCCCTCAAGTTTCCTTGTTTGCATACAGCTGATTTGCATAGTGTGCACAGTACGTGCATAGTGGTAGTAGCCTGGCTTCCTGGATCAGATGTTACAGATATTTTTCTCTTTGTGTGCAATTTCCTACAGTGCCCCAGTGACGCCCACTTCTCCAGACACCCCGGACAGCCCTGTGCCACCAGGGTTTCCACCCAACGCAGCCAAACATACCTGTAACCATCTGCACACCATCGGAGGCGTCAGTGAAAATAAAAACATCTGCCACCGCTGCAACCAGAAGAAATGGCCTCTCATGAGGCGCTCGTCCAGCAAGAAGATGGACAGGCGCAGTCACGTGGGAGAGGTCACGGTGTTGTCTGTGGGCAGGTTTGTTGTGTTTGCATAAGGATTTAGGTACATATAGGTGTAATGCATCTGATTTATTCTTTGAATTAGAATTGCCATTGTTATTAGCATTAGGTGCAAACACAAACATTCGTATCTGCAGGATCGTTTCAATACTTCTATGACAGTCAGATCCCTATTTTCTATCTACTCTAGATTCCGGGTGACAAAGTGTGACCCCAAATTTGCCCGTGTAAGGCGTACCTTGCTAATCCAGGATCCTAATGGGAGTGTCCCCACATCCCCTGCTAAAGCTGACCCCCCTGAAAGCATTACAGGTGCACAGTCACAGGTTAGTAGAGTTTAAAGGGCACATATTATGCAAAATCCATTTTACAAGGTGTTTGGACATAAATGTGTGTTACACGTCAACCACCCTACAATGAAAAGAATCACCCTCTGCTTGTTTCTTAATCCCTGTTAAGCCAAAGCAGTCTCATTAGGGCATGCTGTTTTGATTCTTTTGTTAATGTGATGTCACACTGAAAGCCCCACCCACAGCCACTAACTGACTGGTTAATTTTACCCAAAAGCTTTTTTTAATGTGTTTGTTAGCACCTTGTAGCGCTGATGCCGTTAAAGATATTATTATCTCAGACTGTATTTACAGGAATCAGATTTATTTTTAACCAAAACCTGTCTGTGGGTAAGGGAGTGAGGAGCAATACCTCATTTGCATTTAAAGGTACACACGTGAAAACACCCCCACCCAAATAGGGGCATTTTGGACATGCTATAACTAAATATCTGTGGGGTATTTTGAGTTTAAACTTCTCAGACACATTCTAGGCACAACTGAGACTTGTATTACATCTTGTAAAGTTTGCGTAATAAGGGCCCTTTAATTTGTACATCCGTTGCCTATTTTATTAATAATATTATTATTATTATTATTACTAGCATTACTTTATTTTATTTTTGTTTCCATTGTCTTTAGGTGAAGGAGGACGATGCAAAGTGATAACTATAAAGTCCTGACAGCTTCTCGGGCCACATTTTTAAAAGATTTTAATCTGGAAGTCATACTTCCAATAATAAGCTTAGGGCGAAAAAACGCCTCAAAATACAATAGACACGAGAACAGAGGGAAAAACAGGGTGATGGGAAATGACGCGAAACCTCAGATCGTGTGACGTGTCAGCTGTGGAAAGTGGAAAGCCATTTTACATCTGCTAACTCGTCACCACGACAACCCACATTTCATAGCACACTCGCGTCATTACCAATGACTAAAGCATGTCAATGGTTAATCCAACCAGGCGCTATGATCGGATAGCTTTGTCCAATACCTCTCTAGGCTTTTTTACAGAATTTTTTGCTTTATCATCTTGCAAGCTGTGATAAACAGAGCCATGAAATGTTTTCTTTTATTTAAACCAGCCATTGACATGCTCACTTCACCGAATGCACCTATTCACCTTTGGTTTTTATGAACGCCTTAATTTTACTGGACGTGTTTACTGTAATGTCTTAACTGGTCACTTAATCACTGTGATTTCTGTTTCACGTGTCTATCAAACACTCGATGGCGCAGAATTTTAAAGCATTCTTCTTATGCTCATGAAAGAGCAAATCTATAGCTTGCATGCTTTTTCGGCTCTCCAGTAATGTGTAAACTATATAAGACAATTTCTTTCATTATACTTACTCTTAATATATTGTTGTTTAATGTATGGTACCTCAAAAAATGTTGTTGCTTTAGTGCCAATATAGGTGAACACAAAAATTAAAGACTGGGTAGTTGTGGGAACAAGGATTTGAGCATTTTAACCAAAGCAAATTTCCAATAAATATTTTGAAATGATGTATATTGCCTTTTATTAATATTGAGATTTGGGTGTGTGGTGCCATTGGGTTTTATTTTTTAACGTTTACATTAAGCATTTCTTATAAACCCATTAAATGTCTATAAAGTCTTCTAATATGCTTACGCATTGGCAGAACGTGAAGTTCAGATCTGTCAAAGTCTTGCTGTTTAAACTTTATTTAAAAGATTTAGACTGAAATATCTGTATAAAAAAACAACAAATTATAGATAATGATTTGGGAAATATATATGACATGAAAATTAAAAGCAAATCTGTAAATTGTGATGTAAAATTGGAAGACTGGCAAAGGTTTGTACAGAGTTGTTAAATAAATATATTATGCATAATAGGAGAATGTAATATTATTTTGCTGAAATGTTTTCTATGCAGGATTTATATATTAAAAAGATTAAACATACATTTGACTGATTTTTTTTTAGCCACTACTTTGACCTTTCCAAAAAAGACTGTCAGATCTAAAGAAGGGAAGGTTTATCTCTCTATTCTGAACACAATAATTGTACATTTGCTACATTAAACTCTTGAGATTAAGTAATAATTCAGAAAATTCTTGGAAACATTTCTACAGTGTATCTTCTGGATGTCCTTTCAACTTTTTCAACAACAAACTTTGAGTCTTTGTTCATAGTCATGAGACTTGGGGTCTGTGTACGTTTTTAAGAAGGTTAAACATCACACATCAAGTCAGTTAATAGGTGACTTAAGCGGCACTAATGACTTTAGGTCTGTAACCTTTTCAAAATCCATGTTACCAGGCTGTCTCCCATCTCCGAAATATTCAGTATGTGACCTTCAGAATTTTAAAATGCATTGTTTTTGTGAGTTAAAAAGTATATCTGTACTTCACGCATCAGGATATACTAAGAAGAATCATCATTAAGCATCAATAATTTGCAGAAACCATGTGGGTTTGAAGCACATAAATGGTTAACTAGCTGTAGAGTATTCTTAGTCGGGATATGTTTTGGGATTTATGAATCATTAACTTCAGCCCACACAGACTTAAAAGCAATGTGAATGCACAGCTACTCTGTCGCAGTCTTATTCAAACAGTTTGACTTCAGCAATAATTATTTTGCATGTTTTTCCCCTAAAGGACCGACTGCGTCTGAGTCTTTGAAGTTGTTCCCTTTAGGTTTGGCTTTAAAGGAAATCCTGTTTAAATTTCAAATCCAGGTTTATTAAAACATTGAAAAATAGTGAAATAAATATATATATGCACACACTTTGTCTAGACTACACATACACAAACATACATCTACATATACACACACACCATTAAGAAATGTCTAGCTTTTGTAACATAGTCTTATCTGCCAAAGCACCAGCCTAAGTAATTTTTATTTATTTATTTAATTTTAGTGATTTAACCTGTAAAAACATTTTGCTGACATACTGTCAATAATCGATCAAATTGCAAAGTTTCTGTTCCCTTTATTTGTTAAATCTTTTGACCCTGCAAGTTTGCATCTTATGCCATCTTCAGTCACCCCCAAATGAAAGGAAATACTGGCTGCGTCCAAATGACCACACTTGCGGTCTTGGCCACTTGAGAACGCGTGCGCAAGACTGTCCCATTTCTTAAAAACTGGCAAAGTGCAGTGCCCTTAATCCACACTAAACCAACACTTCGAAGCGGTATTCAAGGCTAAGCGTATCCCGTCATGCATCATGTTCAGGATGTAAATCATGAAACTTTTGCCCAAATCTCGCGAGATGTTGTGGAAACTTTTAATTGTAAAGTTAATAAATGGATTTTACATATTTTGGTAGTAAAACGGAAAGTGTTCCACATTTAGTTGGTGCAAACATTGTTATTTATGTTGTAAAACATCTGTAACTGCTTTTATAACATTAAAACAACATTAATGGTGTCATTTATTCAGGGACTACTACATAAACAATAAACTTTAATAAAGCTGCATGCACAAAATGAAGAGTTTTTTACAGGTGCAAAGAATTCTGCGTTTAAAAGTTTCAGATAAGTGTAGATAATATTCCTTAAATGTTAATTTATTTATTCATTTGTACATTTTATTTAAAGAAAACCTTAAAAATATATTTTAAGTAGCCTAAATAAATAAAAATATACGTTTTGGTGCAAATTGCTGCCACTGCCTGGATTGACATTTTAACACTTGCTGAGTGTGTCCCATCGGGTGAAGAATTTTTACATGCACGCTTGGTATTTTCATGCCCACTAGAACACTTGGGCAAAATATAGGAAATGCGTCATGTAAGTATTCAAGCGGTCAAGTGCAAAGACTCCAAGTGTGGTTATTTGGACGCAGCCTCAGTCAACAAGCCCTGTAAATGCCACAATGTCACATGTCAGTCAAAACAGATGCATGGTTAGGCTTTTTACCCAAACAATGATGTCATAGTTTGATTTGTTGTTGTTTTGAATAGAAAATTATTAAAATGTTTTAACAAAGCTTTAAAATGTGTTGCAATGCCAACATCTGATGATCATAACAACGTCAAGTAAAGCAAACACACATGAAGGAAAGATTAGAGGAAAAATGAAAAACGGATTAATACGGAATGACAGCATATTGAAAATGTTCCAATTCTCGGATTTCTGCATTCCGATCATTTAATAGTTTCATGATGTATCCAGTCAGTGATGCCTTTCAACCCATTAACAACATCAGAAAGATAAAAAGATTCGTTGTCCTAATCATATTTTAATGTGTTCATGACTTCATATTTTGTCACCAGGCCTATTCAGAAAAAAACAATATTTTGTAATCTTGGGTAAATTTAATGTAACATACATACACAAACACACTTCTTCGCTTATATTAAGAAGGCCATGGGGCGCTGCTATCCATCTGAAAAAATGTCAACACATTAAATTGCAAGTCTTATGATCAAGTATATTACTTTTATTTTTTTCTCTGGTTCATGTGACAAGTATCTGTTGCTTAAGGACAACAAGAACATTTTAAGTCTTTTTAAAGAGGTCAGTGTTACGTCATTGCAAAATCAGTGTCTTTATCTATTCTCATTCATGGCTTTACAAGAAATGGTTTTGACCTACACAAAATATACTTTTGGAAATACTCTTTCATTAAAACAATAAAAGTACCATACAAATTCTGGTAAATGGGGTTACATTCATTTTTTTCTGAGATATTCTCATATTTCTTCACTTATATAGAAATGTGTGCTATATTCTGTTCTGTTGTGTTCTTGATTTAGTGATTGTCGTTGGCTTCCACGTTATAAAGGCCTCAGAAAGTTAACCAGAATTAGTTAAGATCTGTATGCATAGTGGATAAATAACTTTAGTAGCCTGAATGAAACCAGAAAACCTTATCAGGAAATTAATATACAAAGGTGAAACCCGAGTCACATTTCATTTTCAAAATATACATATATAAATATTTATATATATAACACATTTATTTAGCATTAGGAATTTTTATGCATTGACATTTTTATAAAAAAGTAATCACATGCTTTTTTTTCTACAATGCAAAAAAATCTAAATGATTAAATAAAAACATTTACATTTTTTATTATTTGTGTGTATTTTTGTGACTTATTTACATTGATATTTTAATTAAATCAAATTAAATAATCATTTGAAAAATAGGACTAATTTTTGCAAAATAAAATTCTTAATTTTGGGGTGAAATATGACTCGGATATGTTCGTGACCACAAATAATGTTTTCTTAAAATTCTATGATGATTATATTAATGATGTATTCACAGTGTAACAAGCAAAAAAACCTGCACATTGATATTGCCATTTAAATTATGAACTTGATTTCAGTCTATTAAAATAGAAGTTTGTTCATTATAAAATGTCTAAAAGTACAACAGGAAGTACATAAGAAACCCAACACCGGGACATTGGCTTGTTATTTGGTTTTCACTCTCTGTTTGTACAGAAAATGTCTGAAAATTAAAGTGTATTTATTGAACCACTGCCACTAAAGAAATAAACTACTGTTAAACAGTGGTGCTGAGAAATATCTGAAAATAGAGCTTATTACATGCTGTATAAAACAGTACTATTGAAAATGATGCGGCAGTGGTTCTATCTCAAGTTTGTCCACTGAATCGCAGGACAAAACATTCACACATGACCTTTATTTCCAAGCAAGTCTGCAGTCTTTCAAATAACCGATTTCTGTGTAAACAACAGTCATCTCCTGTTGTCAAGTCCTTCATTTTAAAGTTAAAATTGTCGCCTACAAAAACGACTGTAGGAAAGTTTCATTTTATGAGAGCTATTATTTTGGCTATATTCAAATGCGCAGGGTGCGAGGGAGTAAGTATGGAAATGTACCATATCTACACTGAACAGTACCGCACCCTCTCTCACCTGCCCGTCACTCATAATCCTCTCCTTCAGTCGCCGCATCCAGAGCTGCCAGGGCTTCGGCAACCATAGAGTCTGTGAAGCTCACCCCATCGTTCTCGTTCTCTATTTCCTGCTCTTCGCTCATAAATGACAGCTCTTTATCATCTCTGTCCTCTGTAACAAGCTTGGTGTCCGCTGAGGAGAGACTTGTGGTGCTTGTTTGCATATCCAGAGACAGAATGCTCTCCTCATCGGCCGTGTCTGTCGTACTGGCCGCATTGCATCTCATCTCCTCATAGTCCTCTTCTTGTCCGAAAGGATATCCATCGGATCCCTCCAAAATTCCCCCACTCCCAAGCCCCGAGTCTCTGAAACTCTCTTCCCGCTGGAACGGTCCCGTTCCCAACATCGGCTCGTCGCATAAGACGGGGGGAACTTTGACGGGCATCCCCTTGTCCTCGGGCGTGAGGATGTATCGGTTGGAGTCACTCTCTGGTTGGCTCGTCCTGACCCTCTCATCCTGAGCATGGAGCCGGTTTATGTGGTTGTTGTCTATGTCGAGTTTGGTAGTGCTAGGGTGGGTGCTGTAACCCAAGTTGTGGAAGCCCTGCTTTTTGCTGATGTGATCCGACTCTTCTGGGAATTTGTGAGACTGATACAAAGAGCTGTTGGTGGGGTCGCGCTTAAGACCAGGAACATCCACAGGGACTGAAGGGTCATAGATATAACTGAAACGCAAGAGGGTTGAGGAGAGAAATACAGAAACTAAATTAAACAAAATATAAACATTATTAAGCGGAGTCAAATAAAAAAACTAATTGTGTAATTTCTTTGCTAGCAGAACTGCTTGGAATCGAACCTATGACCTTGCTGTTGGCAGCACCATGCTCAGTTAAGCTACAAAAATTATTTCAGCAAGCAATAGTCGTTATTTCACTGTCTAGGTCTATAGCCCTGATATAGTCCAGCTATGAGTTAAAAACTTAAATTTGGTTACAAAATATTTTGCGAGGTGTATGATATTCCATCATGTACGCAAAGTCAACAGTGATTACAAGGTGTTTATTTTATTTACTTTTTGGGCTATGGTTTGAATTTTTTTGTGTTTGCATGTCTATTAGATTTCTTTTAACGTTCAATTTCTTGCTGAGACTATGAATACACTCTCTGGTTGTTATATAGCACGACATACAAAATTCACCTTTCATGGAGTTTCTGGAAATTGATGCGGCCGGATGATTTGAATGAACCTGAAATTTGCATCGCAAAGACAAACACCTTTACTGACGCAAGCATGCCACTCCACATTTGTAAAAAGAAACTGAAGCTCTATGACTGCTCACATTGTGTTGAGTCCTTTAATCTTTAAGGGATATTTTTGAATTGAATTTCATTAAATATTACATTATAATTCCGTAAACGTAGTACTTAATACATTTTAAAAGTACAAAATACAGAAATAGGTTTATGTGTGAGTGTGTTTCAATGTCAGGCTGTTGTATTTGTGTCAAATTTTTCCTGCCGAGTTCCTTTCACACCTTTTACGGTACATTCACACGGGGCGTAAGCGTTAACGCTTAACGGAAGGCTTGTCTGAAGCGTGGCCAACAGCCAATCACGGTGGCCGCAACACAAGCTCCGGTCTTCCATAAACGTAATTGGCTGGCTCTGCCTAGGTTATTTGCATAAGGCGATATGATTGGCTGACGCACCCGTTGCCGCTTGAAAAGTTGAGAAATGTTCAACTTCTGCCGCGAGCAACGGCACTGACGCGGCGCCGACGGATCCACAATTCAGTTCGCCAACGCTTGACGTCACCCATTAAAAGTGAATGGGAAGCGTCAACGCTTACGCCCCGTGTGAATGCGCCGTTACCCGCCTAGAGATGGAAGTCATTCAGCCAGTGTGGACCATATTTACCTTCACTGTCCAAACGTTAAGGGTATTTCATATGATGTTTGAATCTTGTTTTTATTATAATGATCTACATACATTCAAAGATATTGTATATAACAAGATTGAGCACTGCTATTACTATGAATAGGGGACAATAAAAAGCTCAATATGGCCACTCTTGCAGGGGAAGTCCCACCTTTCAATTAAAATAACCAATCTTTAAAGGGACACTCCACTTTTTTTGAAAATATGCTCATTTTCCAGCTCCCCTAGAGATAAATATTTGATTCTTACCATTTTGGAATCCATTCAGCTGATATCCGGGTCTGGCGCTAGCACTTTTAGCATATTTTAGCATAATCCATAGAATCTGATTAGTCCATTAGCATCGCTCCTAAAAACTTTTAATTAAAAGTTGCGATTTTCTAGCCAAATATGGCCAGGAATTATTCTCTCATTCTGGCGTAATAATCAAGGACTTTGCTGCTGTAACATGGCAGCAGGAGGCGCAGCAGTCGAAAATAGTCCCCTCAGTACCATTTTAATAGCAGGGTACTATTTTCGGGCGCTGCGTAATATCATTGCGCCTTTTGCAGCCATGTTACAGCAGCAAAGTCCTTGATTATCACGCCAGAATGAGAGTATAGTTCCTAGCCAGAATTTCTGCCTAGAAAATCACAACTTTTAATTTTTCGTCGGTCTTAGGACACGATGTAACTACAGAAGAGAGAAGTTAAAAATATGGAAAAAAATTAATTATTTCGTTATTTTTTAGCACGATGCTAATGGTCTAATCAGATTCAATGAATTATGCTAAACTATGCTAAAAGTGGTACCGCCAGATCTGGAGATCAGCTGAATGGATTCCAAAACAGTAAAAATCAAATGTTTAACTATAGGGGAGCTGGAAAATGAGCCTATTTTCAAAAAAAGTGGAGTGTCCCTTTAATCAACCAATTAGATTTCAGCAATAAGTTTACAGTTTGTTTCAAGTTTAAGCTTACAACCTGGATTAGCTGCCTTTAGACCATTGTTTTCCCTCTGGCTTTAGGCTTCAGTTATGGTTTGGGGTGGGTTTAGGTTTTATCTACAAAAATGTTGTCCTTGGGTCAACACAATATGTTGCCCTGAGGACATCTTTCCCTGGCAAAATCAGGTTGAGCTTTAAATTACGGCAATGTCTTACTAAACACATATGTTTAAACTTGCAAGGTGAATACAATCTAAATTATTTAACAAAAGCCACACACACAGAGGTAAAATGCAATAATGTTTGTAGTTTTTGCACAGGACAACTTTTGCAGCTCAAGCTAATCTGAGAAATGTGACATTCTGAGCTATTAAAGGTCATTGAGAAAGTATGAACGAGTATGTGTGTGTTAACTAAGAAATACTGAGAAACACTAACATGCATTTTTGAAGATTCAGTAAACCGTACATCTACTGACAGAGGTCACAGCAGTGCTGGCATACTGAAATAATGTTTAAACAGCAAACTGATCTCAGGTCATCCTTTGATGACACAACATGACTGCACGGTCTGACTGAACTGTTAAACTTTCGTGCTTGCGTGAGAAAAATACTGCCAGATCACCATACCTCAGAATAAATAAACTCTCTTACCTTTTTATCATCCTACAGCAACTGCAACCCATCTGGACAGTTGTGTAGAGCACCTGGAGAGAGAGAGAGAGAGAGAGAGAGAGAGAGAGAGAGAGAGAGAGAGAGAGAGAGGTTTCTGTTAAAAGTGTGTCGTTTGACTGCACTTTCTTAAATAATATTTTCCTAAATCAACAATTCTGAACAGGATCTGTTAACTGGTATCCCACCTCTATTTGTAAAAGACAGGATCTGTACATTTAGTCAAAATTAAGTCTTGACCGCTATGATCAGATAACGATTTTCCATGGGGGAAAACAGTTCCCTTATGGAAATGAGTCAATATTCTTCTTTTGACAAGAATCAACATTTTAGTTTTTTTAAGTATCACATTTAAATATTTAACTTTACTTATTCATATATTTAGATAAAACAGATAACATACAGATAAAACCCAAACACACAGTGGAATTAGCCCAGCAAGCAATAGCTGTCATTTCACCATCTAGGTTATCTATAAACCCGATATAGTCCGACTATGAGTAACCACTTCTAGCCAAAATAAACTTGAATTTGGTTACATGTAGTTTTTGCCAAATAACTTACGAGATGTATGATATACCATCAAGCAAAGTCAACAGTGATTAGGTGTTTTGTTTTATCTATTTATTTATTTATTTATTGGCTATACTGTCACAAAATATGGTCAAAATATGTACCCCACTCACTTAGGTAGTACCCTTTCAAAACGTACAACTTTGCACCTAAAGAGTTTATATTGTACATGTACAATGTAAATTGGTACCAATTTTATACATATACAGTACTCTGCAAAAGTCTTAGACCACCATGCCAGACTTATATTTGTTGTTTTTGCAATGTTATAGTGATCATATATAATTGATTCTTATTCTCTTTAATAGAAGAAAATGTGTCAAGTTTTTAGGGTAAACTCCACTTCCATGGAGCAATAGCAAGAAACTGCAGGATCTCTTAAACCTAAAAAAAATTAAATCCTAATTTCTAATTTTAAAGAAATTAGTCTTTTTACTTCATTCTGCTCAAAAACACAAGATGTGTTTAGTGCCAAGAGAGGTCACACTAAACACAGACAATGCCTAAAGAAGTCATTTAGTCCTGAAAATTACATTTTTTATTTTTTGTACAACTGTATTTTTTGTTTGTATCTTAATAAAATAGATTAAAAAATAAATATTGATGGATATTAAAACTTCTACAACAACAAGTCTGGTGTTGGTGGCCTAAGACTTTTGCACAGTACTGTATGTATATAAATATTTAAGTCTAAATGTGTTTACTAAAAATATAAAAAAGCAAAAATTTACCTTTACATTTCATAAAAGTTGAGTTTATCGATGAAGGCCAATTTGTTGAACAAAATCTGTAGGTGTTATAAACTTTTGTGAAACATAAAGCATATTTTTGCAATAATCCAAAAGTCTAAGAAAAAACTAATGGCTTTATTGCGAAGTAACCCATATCCCGCTGACTTAATATCTAAAATTCTTATGTTTCCTTGATAAGCAAAATTACCTAAAAAAAAATAAGTCACGTTTTTACACACACACACACACACACACACACACACACACACACACACACACACACACACACACACACACACACACACACACACACACACAAATATAATTTAAGTGATTTTGTGCTTAAAACAAGCAAAAAATATGCCAAAGGGGTAAGAAAAACACTCAATTTAAGAAACATTTAAACTTTCTTAGCACATTAGCAGATTTTTTGCTTGTTTTAAGCACAAATTCACTTAAATTGTATATTTTTTTTCGTGTAAAAACTAACTAACTTTTTTGATATTTCTACAAGACAAAAATATGTCATCCCTGCGGCACTCTATTAGGACCTTTACCCCCCCAGTCACATTAGCTACAAGCGACAGAGACAGAGCGACAGGCTACCATTCATTTTCAATGGAAGTGGCCGTTTGCCAGCGACAAGCTCGCCGCTGCGGGAGTAAGGCGGGGCCAAAATAGACAAGCAGGCAATTTTATGCAAATGCTGAGCGATGCGACAAAGCAACTGCCAATCAGAGTGAAGGAGCAGCGTGACGTAGGTCTGTGGTCAAGTCTGAGAAAATAATTCAAGATGGCGGAAAATGCGTATTTATGTATATATCTGATAAGTTTGGCATTTTATCTCATATATTTTGTTACTTTTATCGAGAAATAAATACTTTTAAATCCAAAAACACCGTTCTTGTAACTTAACAATACCTCTAAAGTGACTTTTGATACCGCTTTTGGAAACTAGCCAAGGAACGCCCATCAAGCGAGTGTGTGTCGCTCGGTGTCGTTCACTTTTGTAGCTAATGTGACTGTAGGGTCAAAGGGTACTGCCCCAGTGACAGCTGGGATACATAATTTGATAATTTTTTTAAACAGTTATAATAGACATCTAAAAAAATTTTACTGACAGCCTAAATTTTGTCTTGTTTTTGCCATGTCTGTGCTGTGTTTGGATGGCTATGAGACGCCTTTTAAACACAAGAATTGCACAAAAGTCCAGTATGAATTTAAAAATGTAAGAATTTTTTGATGTTTCCACAAGACAAAAATATGTCATCCTACGGCACTCTATCAGGACCTTTAAAGGGTACTGCCCCAGTGACAGCTGGGATACATATTTTGATCATTTTTTTAAAACATCTTAAACACAAAAATTGCAAAAAAAAGTCCAGTATGAAGGAATGATAAAAATTGCATGATAGACTATGCTATTACAATTTTAAATATTTACACACTATGCTTATTGTTGGCTGGCTAAGATAAAATGTTACATGTTGCCTCATTTGCAAGTCACTTTGTATAAAAGGGTCTGCTGGATAAATACATGTAAACATAATGTACACTAACTAAAACACTATCATATAGTGACCTGAATATTATTATATTATATATACATATATCAACAGCTCTTTGCTACCTCAACATCCCACACCTTTTTGAGAAATACAGAAGTAACATTTCTTAAAAAGCTATTTGAAGAATCTAGTTCTCAGGAGCGCTTAGCAGAGTGAAACATGATTTCAACAAAGGCCTATTCAGAAAGTCTGCTAATTCTTCACCTCAGCTATTGAAACAAGTGGACGGGATCACAGTCACAGACACAAAGGAAACCCAAAGCAATCTAAACTACCCAAAGATAAACTCCCAAAAAGGCATTAAACACAGACCAAGGTGAAAATAATTGACTTTGTCACATATTGACATGACATTGACAGAGCAGATGTACTGTATAAAAATTGTCTAGTGTGTTGCTTTATCTGCTGGCTTTAGTGATGTGCATCCACATGTGCTGGTGACATTCTAGATCATTCCTGAACAGTGCCCGGGCAAATAAAGTCTATTATTAATATATCCTTATTCGGTGAAGAGCAACAGAGATGGGTTGACCTTTCCAAGGCCTTCAGCCCCATTTCAGGCTTTGGCATTTCTTGTGCTTTTTATGAGCGAGTTGCCTTGTAAATAATTGATAGTTCTGTCTGGGAAAAAAGATCCTTTTAATAGGACAAAGACGATCCCTGACTCTCTCTTTCTCCTGACAGAGAATAGATGATGGAAAAACAGACACCATCTCACGTGTTGTTAGACAAATTAACATTCAAAGCTTTGAGGGCAATGACAGTCTGGCCTTCATTATCACATTATAATAATCATATTCAGTAGATAAAACTTTCACCAGTTTATCGGCTACTAAAAATATAAGTGTGTAGAGCTTTAATCTAAACTCCAAATTAACCAAATATTACTAAAAAAATAAATAATGTAAACAATAAACAAAAATACTTTTCTTGTGGTACTTATTAGCAGTGCAAAAATTAAATAAAATAATTATATATATTTATATATATTTATATTTGTTGGTTAATGGTACACAAAGGCAAATGCTTTAGGCTTCCCTGTTACCAGTGGAAAAATTCAAAGCAGGACAAACGCTCATGCGGCACTTAAAGGAAGAGCGCACCGGAAAATGAAAATGATCCTATAATTTACTCATGCCATCCATGATGTGAGACTTTCTTTGTTCAGCTGAACACATTAATATGTGTTTTTACATATTATATTAGTCATATTAAATAATGCCCTGGCTCGTAATGCTATTGAAAAGTATTCATTGTTTTGAACCTCTAAAAACCACATCCATCCATCCTTCAAATGACCCTGGCGGGTTAATAAATATCTTCTGAAGTGAAGTGAAATTATATGTTTGTGAGGAAAAAAAATAATATTTTGAACTTATTTAGCAATTGATTTGTTGTGTATTATTGTAAACATACAAATTAGTACAGTAATTTTAAATATGGCAGTACTTTGATCGTTAAATCTCATTACCTCATGATTCATGACTAGTCATTTGAAGAAAAAAACACTATAAATATGAATTGTTTTCTCTCACAAAGTATCATTCTTGTAAAATTTTCCAGGGAACTATTCCTTTAAGACTAGTGAACCAGTGAAGCCTGTTAATTTTTTTAATGGGCTAATTTTAAGACATTTATAAAAAAATTATATTTATTAAACACAATTTAACACCCTATTACCATGGACCCAGAAAACCTGGCTTGATCTTTGCTATTTAGCAGCCAGATGTGGCACACAGCAGACACCTGTTTGGCAGCAGGGCTATGACATGAACACCTGGCAACCTCTTTGTCAGATGCTAGGGATTATTTCATTTTACAGCAGTACACATAGCACACTTACTCACTAGCAAATCTCTATTAATATACTGACAATACCTAAAGATGAAATGCAGTACGATGAAGATCACAAGATTACATCTATACATCCTTTTTATCAACTAACTTGTAGGTCACAGCTTGGTAGCAGATTAATATCAACACTGTTAATCATGCCAGCTCTCATTTGCTAATTTCTCTAACCCCTGATTAAAAATCTCCACCTTTACTACAACAGTACACAAGAAATCTTGTTGTTGTCTTTTAAACCTCATCATTGAAGACAGCTGACTATAAAAAAGGATCTTTAACATTTTCACACAAACACACACAAGTTTAGTATCACTGAAATGTTTTACATGATCTCAAAAAAATTATGATTTTAGGATATTGTTAAAGGAAAACACCACAGTTTTACAATATTTTACTATGTTCTTACCTCAATTTAGACAAATTAATACATGCCTATCTTTTTTTAATACGTACACTTAATCTTTGTACAACGCACTGTGAATGTGTTAGCATTTAGCCTAGCCCCATTCATTCCTTAGATCCAAACAGGGATGAATTTTCCGCCATTTAAGATAGTTCTCATAT
The DNA here is from genome assembly GCF_030506205.2 of Paramisgurnus dabryanus. NCBI lineage: Eukaryota > Metazoa > Chordata > Actinopteri > Cypriniformes > Cobitidae > Paramisgurnus > Paramisgurnus dabryanus. Next base: position 44,260,298 of record NC_133338.1, read on the forward strand.
TTTGTGCCACCATACTTACTCGTGTAACTACTCATGTAACAGTCTTTAAATAGGGAAAACATGGAAGTGTTTGGTGGCTTCTAAATTCATCCCGGTCTGGATCCTAAGGAATGAATGGTGCTAGGCTAAATGCTAACACATTCACGATGCACTGTAAAGATTAATGCATGCATTGAAAAAATATAGGTATGTATTAATTTGTCTAAGTTGAGGTAAGAACATAGTACAATTTGAAAAAACGGCTGTGTATAAAAATATAATTGTACAAATCATGAATTTATTTCACTACAAAATTAAAACCTTATTGAAAATATCTGCCTAACAGTTATACAAGCTCTAAGTTGCACTGTAAAATTGAAAGTTGGCTCTACTTAAATAAATTACTTCAATTGGAAACACACGTAAAAAATAAGTGAGAAAATTTAAGTTGAAAAAAAATGTAGGTGTTACCAATTGAAGTATTTTTGAATTTAATCCAACTTTTTACAGATATTTTTTTTACAAGGTGGCTAATTTATATGAATCTATACAATCTCATGTGTACTTATCTGCTATAACCCCTGTGACATTGGGATTAGGGGTGGGGTTTCATGCGGGCTATTTTGGGATATTCGTACATTTTTGTACGATTCACATCATACCAATTCATACGAAATGTTCCTTTGAGATCACATTGGAAATTTTAGCTCAAAGGCGTTACATTTCTTAACTAACCAAACCGAGTCGAAATAAAGTGAAATACTATTGTAATACACCCTCACATACACGTTTTATTCCCCTTAAGATATTCAATATAACGCAAGAGACATAAAGTTGAACTAAAGGTTAATAGATTGGAAGAGGATTGGATATGATTTTAAAATGGTAAATGGCACATCCAGGACTCACCAGAGAACTGAAATCATCTAGAGAAAGGTGATGGGTAATGCAGAGGTTGGGGATTGCAGGCTAAAGGTAGAATGAAATCTGAGCTTGATGGCACTGGCAGACATTTCTCCATTGGAATAAATTGGGAATTTCTCATCTCTGTAAAATGTCTGCCCCCCAGCTAAACTGGTCTGGTCTGCGCTGAGAGTGACACATGCTTAATCTCCCGCATAAGAATGAGGGGCTTCTCCATTCCATAGCACTTAACCAACTCAAGACACAGATATATACACACACACTCACAGATGGTATAGCATTAACATGCGAGCTGACGGATTTAGTCTTAAAGGCAGATGTACGATATTGCAAACAAAATATTTTTTAGATGATGCTTTGCTCTGTAAGCATATTGAAATTTAAAAAACCATTTGCTGACTCAACAGTGGCGTGTGCCAGCACAAACCTACACTCATGCAGTGGCCTTCAACAGCCGAGATAAACGAATGCACAGGCGACTGATGTTTCATTTCCTTTCAATTTGCCGAGAACAAAGTAAAGCAAACAGGCAGATAAAGCAGGGTCAGGAGATAATTTGAGCTATCAATGAGCAGCTGATTGCTGGTGTAGACCTCTGAGACACACAAGTTCTTTGAAAGACTGGGAAATACTAGTTTTCACAACAAGCACCTAAACAACTATAATTTAAAATGGTTTGATAATATATATTTCAAGGAATCTATTAAAGTAGTCAGATGGAATACTAAAGTTTTAAAGTCACTGTAATGTATGATCTCAATGACATTATTGCATTTTTAAAATGCCATCACTAGCAATATAAAAAAATAATTTATTAAATAACTGGGTATGACATGAAACAATTTTGGAATTTGACTAGTCATGCTTACTGAATACTACCGCATTATTTTTAATCAGTGGTGGTGATGGCGCAGTGGTTAAGACACTCGCCTTTGGTGTGAGAGACCTGGGTTTGAATCCACTGTGACACACCATTGTGTCCTTGAGCAAGACACTTAACCCCTAGTTGCTCCAGAGGCGTCCGACCTCTGACATATTGAGAGAAACTTTATTATATTGTTAAAAATGAATTAGTAGTCACACTGTATGGCAATTTGAAATGAACTATAAAAATGTATAAAATGTTACAAAACATAAATGCAGACCAATACTTGACAAAAATATACACCTATTTCAACCCAAATGCTGAGCTATTTAACCCATAGTTGAGCATCGGTTTATGTATAACCCAACGGTTCTGTCCAATATTTTTCCAACCCAGAACCAACCCACAAAGTGTATACAGTTCCTTCATTAATTTATTATACCCTAAAATCATGTTGATTAAAGGATTACTCCACTTTCATAAAAAAGAAATCACAATAATTTACTCAACCCCATGTCATCCAAAATGTTGATGTCGTTCTTTGTTCAGTCAAGAAGAAATTTTTTTTTTTTTTTTGAGGAAAACATTCCAGGATTTTTCTTAATTTAATAGACTTTATTGGACTTCAACAGTTTACAGTTTCAATGCAATTTAAAATTACAGTTTCAACGCAGCTTAAAATGATCCCAAACATTTGTCATTTTCGGCAAGAAAATATAAAAAATCGGCACTTTTAAACCACGACTTCTCATCTTGCACTAGCCGTGTGACGCGTCAGCGCGACCTTACATATTGTGCAAAACTACCGCCCCAGTGTTTACAAGTGTGGAGAAAGAGGACCGTTCCAATGTTGTTGTATGTGGAATGATATTAATTAAAGCCTTTGTGTCAGTTTATTGTTATTAAAATGGTCCACAAATGTGTTCACATATGTGACGCGGGACTTTTCAACGTGCTTATGCAAATGATGGTGCGTCTCACGGCTGGTGCAAGACAAGAAGTTGTGGTTTAAAAGTGCTTATTTTGTATTTTTCTCATCAAAAAAGTATATTGTTTCGCTAAATTATGCCTCGTTTGGGATCATTTAGAGCCATTTGAAGCTGCATTGAAACTGCAATTTTAAACTGTATTGAAACTGGGGTCCAATAAAGTCTTTGCTGCTGTAACATGGCTGCAGCAGGCACAATGATATTACGCACTGCCCGAAAATAGTCCCCTTGGTTACTTTCAAAAGCAGGGGACTATTTTCGGGCAGTGCGTAATATCACTACGCCTGCTGCAGCCATGTTACAGCAGCAAAGTCCTTGATAATTATGCCAGTTTGAGAGTATAGTTCCTAGCCATATCTGCCTAGAAAATCACAACTTTTCATTTTCCGTCTGTCTTAGTGCACGATGTAACTACAGAAGAGTCAAGTTTTAAATATTGGAAAAATATTGAAACTATTTGGTTATTTTTGAGCGCGATGCTAATGGTCTAATCAGATTCAATGGATTATGCTAAGCTACGCTAAAAATACTACCGCCAGACCCAGGGATCAGCTGAATGGATTCCAAAACGGTAAAAATCATATGTTTAACTAACCCTAACCCTAACCCATATGTTTAAAAAAAAGTGGAGTGTCCCTTTAAGGTTCAACTTTATAGGAAAGCATTCACTGTTGTGACTGCACTTCAGTTTGACCTGTTGATCACTGGTTTGTGTTATCAGTTGAAACATTACACAACCCAGTATGGCCCTTCCAAACACAAAATAAAAGAGCCCACAGCCAACTTAAATCCTAACACAAATTCAGGGTCATATATAAGGATTTAATCGTAAGACTTCAAAAGCCTAGTTGGGGGTAATGTTTAACTTGTTAATACTATTTTGTTCCTTAACCACTGAGCAAATGTTTCACAAAGTGCATTAGCTAATGTGTGTGTGTGTGTGTTTAAGAGACAGAGAGATAATGTTAAAGGATTAGGTTATCTGCCAGTAGCATGTTTGTAACTGAGTATAGGGTGATGTGTGTGTTTTACAGGTGGAGGTTTACTAGACAGTGGGATCATATTCATAAAGGTGTGTTTCAGACACAAATGGAAAAACTGGTCTGTCTCTCTCTTTCTCTTTCTCTCTCTGTCTGTGTGTGTGTGTGTGTATTTTATGCTTGCCTTCATTTTTATTTATGGCATATGGAAAAAGCCAGATGGCATGAAATTATACACCATGTACATTTGACAAGGGTCATTAACAATGCAAGAAACATTACAAATACTTCACAAAAGCTGGAAACATTTAAACAACAACTTTTTCAAGTGCACTTCCACTAATCATTAATAAACTACTTTTATTAATCTTGTTTAGTTGACATCTATACGCAAGGATATTTCTGTCAGTTCACATTAGCCTTGTATTCAATCTATTAACAGGTCACCACATTAGAAACTTTTTTGTTTTCTTTCTAAAAAAATGCTAAACATCCATTAAAAACACTGATGTGACTTGCAAGATGACCAAATATGGGTGGGTTGCCCTGGACACTGTTGCCATGGCCTCCGTACCAAAAGACTAACATGCACAGAACCAGTCCTCTAGAGATCACCCATATCATCAATTAATACCAGACTAAACATACAAAACAAAGTTCCTTTGTGTAGTAGCATTACTTAACAGACTCATTTATTCCTATAGATTATTCAGCCAATGTGTTTTATTAGTAGCCAAAATGGTTTTATGTCAAAGGGTTCTTTAAGGGGTCATTGTATTTAAATATTACTTTTAGGTAATACTGCTTACGCAATACATTTTACTGCCACATGTTTTACATACAGATACAAGACAAATGGCATCCCATACTATTCAAGCTGGTGGTGTTCATTAATCTAAAATATAAAGGGCCACCTAAATACCCAAAATTCAATGTGTAAATCTGATTTTGTGCAATAAATACTGCTGTCTCACAATGAAACATTGACATTTTCCATTGATTCCAAAATTTAACTCGCACAAAGGAAACAACCTATTCTCCAAGGTCATCCAAGAACACCAAGATCAAAGCATTCAGATACAAATCTCACACTATTCGCGTATTTTCTCTAAAACCTTCTTTACTTTATTCAGTGTTATTTATTTCATGGACTGCAATCACAATCTACGCCATTATCACAGAGATCCACAATCATGGTACCTTAAGAAATGGAAGAAGCATCCACACAGCACACAGGCCCTGGATGATTTGTGTACTTTTAATATCTTCATAACAACATGTGGGGGTGTGTGATGTTATCAGTGTTGGATGTACCACATGACTTCTATCAAAAATTACAATCACAAAGCAGGGAATGGCAAATGGGAAAAAGATTAAATCAGTCAATAACGAACCCTGGATAAAGGTACTGCTTTGTTCCACACTATACGTCATGCAGATGTACAGTATAGGCTAGCCTATGTACACATCGGCAGCTTAAATTTCAAGGTAAAATGCCACAGCCAGAGATCGAAGCCCGGTTGCCACACCTTTTTAGCGCAGGCAGACCTTGCTCTAAAGTAAACAGGGACTGTAAACACCTATGCAAACTGCATAAACCTGCTCAGACCCCTACGGTCCATTAGCTTTGGTAAACATAACACTACACAAAGATTGACTATAAGGGTAGATGACCTTTAAACATGTAAAAAGTACAACCAAGTGTTAAAAGTTAAAGTGATCTAAATGATTAATATGCTTTATAGATTACATGCAGGACTGTCATTGGCCTGTGCTTTCTGTATTACAAGAAAAGCTTTTTATAATAAAAATATCTTATTTAGTAAGTCTACAGCTTTCAAATCGTTGGCTATAATACTACTTTTTACTCATCTTAAGTAATATTTCATCCATGTTATGCGATCATTGTTGTGTTTGTATCCCTTATCAGGTAATCTCCTTTATTGTTTGACGAACAAAAGAACAAATGAAATGTGAATGTGAGTTTGAAATAACGCAAATCACAGTTAAACATCTATTTTTTGGAAGAACTATCCTTAACCACATGAAAAAATACTATAATATTTCCTATAGTAAACTGCTGTAAATTGTTGTACAATGTAGAATAATAATTGCTTCACTGTTAAAGTATACTACATTATTCTGTAAATTGATAAACTAGTAAATACCATAGTATACTTTTATAATAACTATGGTAAGGTTCTAAGGAATTTGACTACAGTATCCTACATTTAATTTAACCTTTAGTTTTCCAGGAAGGTCCCATTGAGAGTAGGAGCCCTTCTTCCAGGGAGTCCTGGCCAAGATTTCACAAATTAGCCTATACTTAGCAGCATCCTACCCTACTTTTTCGTGTGGGTTAACACCAGCAAACCAGTGAAAAAGATGCAATATTAATGCAGTATGTCTATATCATACATATGAAATGGATATAACTGTTCAAAGGAAAAAAAACAACACCCTAAACACACCCGACCATCCAAAACTCTTTTACTTTCAGCTTCAAACGCGATTACAAATAATAACCAAACACAAGATGTGACTCACTGATGCAATGATTTCCCTAACCAAACAGGACAATAATCACAACAATAAGAAAGATCTCGGAATGCATTCATATTTGTGTTCTGACTTTAGTAATAAATTACTGTTTTTATTTTATTATTTTTTTAGAAACATGGCGGAAACGGGCTTCCATACTTTAGTATATATAATAAAGTATTTATTATAAACTCTACTAAATTGTAATAGCCTATGTAATATTTACTGAAGTAAATACTTTAGTACACTCGAATATTAACTATGTTAAGGTTCGTAAATACTATAGTATTTTGGAATTGTATGTTACTAGGTTACTATACTAAAGTATACAACAATATACTTTTCTGTACGTGGGGATGATAGGGTAACTTACGAGTTAAGCGTTGCACAACAGGTGAGAAAACAACTTTGAGCCCCTGCACAACGCGTTTTTGAAGAGTTTAAGTACTACACATCGATGCTAAGTGTCTTAATAATGATGAAGAGAGAACCTTTACCTGTTACACGGACGAAGGTGTGGCAGTCGTTTGCCAGATGGAATGGCTACAATTTCACGGATAAATCCAGCGCTCATTTATTTCCCCTGTTCCAAGCTCGCGTTCCCATTTTAAAAACAACATCGATCCCATCAAACGAGGTGTCCCAAAAACTTATCCATAAGCAAAAGTCGTCGCGTGCGCATCGCAGCCAGTTTCCTCCGCCTTCCTTATGTTTGTTTTCTCCCTCGTGTTGATGCTTCCGAGTACGAGCAGCAGATCCCCGTGACTCACTGCAAGCAATGCCCCACAGACGCGACTATTTACATTTCTGATGGCAGTCCAGCCAAAGGCCTGTGCTCGGCACCTTAATGACAAACCATGTGACGAGGGATCAGGGAAACTCTGGTTAACAGAGTTTCAAAGCACTGGAATAACACCAGTACTTTACTAATGCTTCACACACGACCATACAGCCATAACAGGTGTTTAAAGAGTCTAGGCTGCATTAAACTGCACCAATACACGTTTAAAAAATACCGTAAAGGTTCTTTAATGGGTTGTGTGTGATCATGTCATTTTTGAAAGAACCTGTTGCAACTCATAATGTTATATCTGCTCATAATGTAAAAGCTGCACATAATTCTTGTAATTAATGTTCATAAGTGTAATAATTTTCCCAAAACGTAATAAAATCGTACATAATGTAAATAAATCTTACATAAAAATTATGAGAAATGTATTACATTATAAACTCACCAAAAATATTGTCATATTGTTATAACAGTAATAGGCTTTATAAACATATTAGTGGAGCTTGTATTTATGCAAAGCATCTTTATTATTGTACATCTTAGAGACATCACTAAGCAAAATCATTTGTATTTGTCTGTCAATTCTCTCCCTAGCAACCGTTTAGGAGACATATATCTCTGTATCATAACATCGTGGAGACATGTCGGTGGTCTTGTTTTCATTGTTGCTTGGACTGTAATCATTGGTGTATGCCAATTCACTCCCAGGTACCACCCCAGGTACCCTAGCAACCGCATAGTAACACCCAAGCAACCACCTAGAAAAACCCTAGCAACGGCATAGTAAAAAAAATTAAATAATAATTATTATATTATTAATGTTGTTTTAAATCATTTGCTGGTATGAACTGCAGTGTGTATAATGTAATACATTTCTCATACAATAACCAATTACATTATGTGAAAAAAATGTATTACATAAAAAAAAATATATTACTTAAAGTTTTTATTACATTTTAAGAAAATGTTTACATAATGAACGTTTATTTACAATAATAATGTAATTCTTATAACATGATGTGCCATTTTTACATTATGAGTTTAAGTTCTTTTAAAAACCATCTCCTCCTTACCTTGTCTGAAGAAACTTTATACTTTGAAGTTTATTGTATATTATATATTTATATTTTATATTATAAAGAACCTTTTATGCAACATATGGTTCTTAATAGAACCATACAGATTGAGAAAGAACATTTGGTAACACTTTCCTTGAATGTGGTGTTCATGAGACGACATGATAATGCTATGAACATGAAGGAGATTTTATGTCATTAGGTGTCATTCGTTCAATTCTGTCATTTTTTATGCAGAGATGACATTGTTTGAGATGTCTTTGTTATGACAACTTGACATTAACCAATACAACATAACTGACAACGTTTTACATTCAGTGGTACAAATTTAATTTCTCATGTGTTCCGTCAAATAGTTTTATAACAGCATCATAAATAGTCTTCAGTGCATAATGTTTTTTTAAGTTTCCTCCAATTCATCTAAAATTAAATAAAAATATTACAATAATGGGTTAAGCCATGCAGTGTTGGGTCCATATCGCTGCAAGGTTAATTAAATGAAATTAAATTGATTAAATGTTTTGTAAGTTTTTTCTTATATGTCAGAAAATTTCAGAACCATCTGTGTGAGGAATAACACATTCGGTTCGTGCACATACATAAAGTTTAATATGATATTTTGACGTGTCTGTTAAGGTATTTAAAATTATTTGACATAGTATTAACACAATGACATTTAAATGACAGTTTAATGTAATGTTAACCCATAAAGCTAGGTAGGAATGATGATAATTATTCTGCTTTGTCATGTTTATGACAGATTTATGATGTATTATGATGTTATGGTTTATGTCAAGTTGTCATAACAAAGACATTTCAAACAGTGTCATCTTTACCTTAAAAACAAATTAAACAAATTACATTTTAACAATTGTCATAAATGTGCAATAAATCTCATGTCATGTAATTATTATGAAGGCGTCATGTCTTATGAACACCCCTTCAAGTAAAGTGTTACTGAACAGTTTAGGTTATCTTTAAGGATGTATTTTGAAATAAACCCCATAATATTGGATTTTTTTTTAAATAAATGAAACCTTAAAATCTGCTTGAAAATGCTACAAGGTTCTTTACATTGATGCCCAAAGAACCATTCAGTCAAAAGTTCTTAAAGGAACCATTTCTTTCTTATTCTTATATAGCCTGAAACAGAAAGGTACATCGGATGATAAAGTTTTATTATGGAACTATTAAAGTGTAGATTTGGTCAAAATATTGAAGGGTTTAAAGTGTCAATTGTGAATACTGTATGTTTTTTTATCTCTGTATAAATAATAAGGGGAAAAAAATAAAAAAATAAAATAAAATAAATAAATAATAAGGGGGTTGCAGATGCCAGTTTTGATTATTGTCCTCTAGGCCAACTGAAGGTGACTATTTATATGTTACTGTAAACTGAATGTTTGTGTAAGTGACAAGTTCATTTCTGAGAATATTTGGTATATTTAGTCTAAACATGTTTCTGCTCAACAGGTGTGTTGTGTGTGTTCTTGCTCTTCTTTATTTTTGTTTTGTGAATGTTAATATTATCTGATTTTGGGTCCTGGTTAAAACCATCTTTATCTCTCAGATATGTCTGTCTGCTAACCCTGCGGAGAGTTTAAGTGTTATTTAGTACATGGCTGCATCACATTTCTTGAATCATTGATAAAACACTCTCACAACATTTGTGGGAATTTCATGTAACCATGATGAAGGGGACACTATGCAAATGTTTTATTTAATTTTTACTATATGGTTATTAACGTTCATGCATATTTTGCTAAAAAAAAAACAGATTCTTTGTGTCAGAGATGGTTAATAACCTGAATGATGCAGGATAAACTGTGACTCTGAGCTGCACCTTTAAATAACTGAATGGCAAACAACATGAAAGTGTTTGGTGTACACCATAGGTAAACGCTCCACACCTTCCCAAGCTCAGTCTTCAAATTTTCTTATCGGATCATGTATGTAATTAGTTTAAATAATATATTTAAATGTTAAATATAAGGGGATAACAATTATTTCATAATAATCAGTCATATCAGTAATAGGATGTATTTTTAAAACAGTATTCTACAGTTTATCTGAACTGTACTTTCGAATACATTGTATATTAGGTGTACTTTATATGGCACGTTTAATTGTCCCTGAGGCAAACTACTAAGTCAACTTCCTAGTACAGTCACTCCACAAATAAATGAGAATAATTATCCTAACTGCATTATGATCAATTAAGTAAGTAAGTGACGTTCATGTGTGCATGCTAAGTAAAATTTATAGCCCTAATAAAATCTGTATTGTTGTTTGGAAAGTAAGGATGATTTTACAATAGAGTGCCGCAGGGATGACGTATTTTAGGTCAACCAGGAAGTTATTGGGACACAAAAACCCCATTCATTTTTCCCATACTGTTTGGATAATGCAAAAATAAGTTCTGAGTTTAACGAAAGTTTATGACACTTTTTGTAAGGGCTTTTGTTAACCCAAGATTTATTTAACGGGTTTAACCAAAACCCCATTCAAAACTTCGGGACAATCAGACCAGAAGTGCTAGGGTTCTGCCGCAAAAAATACGCCATCCCTGCGGGACTCTATAGTGTAAATCTGCTTTGTTTTATGAATTTATATCAGAAAATGAAGCATAATGTGAAAGGCATTTGTGTGATCCTAAAAGTGAGAAAAACAGTTTACAGCTGTGGTTCTCAAACTGGGGGCTGGGGCCCCAGGGGGGCCGCAGGATGGTGCCAGGGGGCTTCAGTTTTATGACATTTCATAACATACATTAATTTATCATGAATTCTGTGTAATTAAACCTTAAAAAAATAAGTCTACTAACCAACAGCACTACTTTCTATAATGTAATGTTTTTTTTTATTAAAATGCTAAGATTTAGAACTGTTTCTTGACATTAAATTTCTCTGGGTGGGGCACGAAGAATGCACCATACACAAGGGGGGCTGCACGTCGAAAAAGTTTGAGAACCACTGGTTTACAGTACCTTTATATATTTAAACATCTAAAGAGATCTAAATAACAGCTAATAGGTAGGCTAGAATTAAAGCAACACTTTAGATGCTATTTTATTTACAATTAATCCATGTATAGATAATAAATTGTGTGAATTTGGTTTGAAAAATAGTATAGTCCTAATTTACTGTAGCACAAATCACAAGCATTAAGTCAAACTTCTGATACCATTCATAAAGAATACAACAAAGTTCTGCTTAAATGAATACTAATACAATTTATAATAATAGATAACTATTAACTGTATTACTATAATTGTAATGTAGAAACATGTATTTTTTTGTAAAGCTGCCTAGAAAGATGAGTATTGCGAGATTTTTACAAATTTCTGGACAAATGAACACTTAAACTGACCTAATGACCTCAATCTCCTGTAATTATTCCGTTCCCTACAGGCAAACCTGTTTTACTGTAAATCCGACACTTCTGAATCTCTGTCAACATCCTGCTTTTTTGTTTTGCAAGATACTATCAAAGTGTGTTGTTTTCTCCTAAAGGATGGGAAACAAAGCTGCTATTTATATTGAACACAGATGAAATTGTTGTTATTGTCATCACTGATAGCTATTGGAAATATTTTGACTAGATTAAGAATAAATGAGTACTTTGGGATATTTAATAATTTCCTTATTGTTTTTTGAGTTGAAGTTGGCACTTGGAACGTGCTCATATTGTACCAGGAAACGTACGAAGAAATACACAGAGGGCAATCAGGATAAACGTAGTATATTTAGCAATGCAAATATTTGACTGTTTAATGACAATAGCTCAGTCACAGCTCAGTGACTTCCTACAGAGAAATGACTGCGAGTGACTGTGCCACGATGACTTTATAGAAAACAGGGAATGCATGCACAATGCTGATATGGCAGATCAACAGGGGGCTGAAGTCACAGAGGGTTATACAGTTTCTATAGAGACCACACACACACACTTCCACCCCGATCTTCTATTTGTTTACTATCGTGTTTGGACTTGTGTGAGAAAATCCAGGTGTGCAAGCTATAATTGTAATATCGATTTCATAAAGCATCTGCCCAGTGTTTGGAAAATATTTAATACACGTGTCTGTGCACTGCTCGGGGAATAAAATGCAGCCGAATCTCTCAACGTCTCAGTTTCTAATTGTGCCATGTAATCTTTTTAACAAAGCCTCGCTTGTATAAACAGTTCCTCTCAAGGGATCTTTGAGATAAAAGTTTAATAAACCAAGATTTATAATAGCTGAATTACTAAAGGTATAATTATGAGATTACTAAAATAAGTACTTTAATGTGCTTATATCAATTATTATACATTTTGACTGAATTAGTCAGTGTCAATTTTGTCATTACTGTCAACATTAACTATTAAAAATTTATAACAGGAAAATTTGCTATATAAGACATGTTTTACCAAAAATATTATGTTATGGTCTGTAACATCTTGTGATCCATGACAATGAGCACCAAGTAATTAAAATAACAAAAAAGAACCATTTAAAAAAGCATAAAAAAATTACTTAAGACACAAAATGTACCTGGATTTATATAATCACACATTATGATGATTATATAATTGCAGGTACATTTTGTGTGTGTATGTGTCTGTGTATATATATATATATATATATATATATATATATATATATATACTCAGCACCCAGAGGAAAGGAACAAGAACATGAATGAAATGAAAAGAATTCAAGAGGCAGAAAGAAAACCATTTTATTACATTAAAATGTTTTATACAAACAATGCATACACACTAAGTCATATTGCTTTCAGACACATTTTTCTGCTATTTTTTCTCAGAATACTTAAACAACTTTGTAACAAAATGTAAGTACAACATTTATGAAAATATATTAATCTCTAAACAGGGATTTCAATCTTGACAATACAAATAATACAATAAACACATTCAATACCAGTATTTTGCAAACATGTAAATTTGTCATTCAATTTACATAACATAATAATACTGTTCAACTGCTCTCGACACATTCAAATATACTCTTAAACTGGCATTCCGATATAATAGACGTGAACTTCTGTATGGAAAGATAATGCATCTTCACACTATTTTCTTGGTAATGCTAGAAAACACAACAAAGCCAGAAAAGTAACAAGGTCACAAACAACACCATTTAACATACTGAACACAAAGAGATAAAAGCCAAAAAGTAAAATAAAACAAGAAAAAGAAATAAAACTTTGGCAAATATTGTATATCGATCACTTTAAATACTTAAGGGCAGAAGTTAAATCTGAAGAGTGTAATTTGGGCACCTCTAGCATCACTAAACAAAAATGCAAAATAATAGATTTAAACAGGTTTTCTGAACAACTAATTTACTCGGCCAATAATGTTTGAGGCGGCACTGTTTGTTTGGCCAACAAATGAAAGATGAGGGACCTATTTGTCGGCCAAACAGAAAGTCCCGCCCCAAAGTCACGTCATCAGCTGAGTCAAAGTTTTAATAGCACAACTCAGCCAGAATGTTTAAATTTTTTGGGGAATTGAACCTAAAGGCCGCATAATAGTCCATATACGTTGTTACGACAAAATGTAATGCATCTCCTTGGCTACATCCTAAATTTTCCTATACGTGCATGCGTGACCTTATGGTTACAGAAATTCGCTAATGCGAATAGAGACAATACTTCTAGCTTAACAGTGACTTACTTATAGCCACCGTTTAATTATAGTATTTGCAAATTAATTTGAGATAAGGGAAAATATTTCACATTGAATAAAATTACACACTTCAGCTTTAATTCAACCTGAATACTGCTATAGGTTGTGGGTTGTAAATGGGCCTATGTCTCAGTACTTCCAGAGGCAAACATACAATTTGACGGAATAGCCCTTGAGTTATGGAAAAAAAAAAGAGTTTGAATGGGGAATGCCGAACCATTTTGTTGAAACAACTTTCTTTTGCAACGTGACAGAGAACACCCATAACTGAAGGCAAAAATCATCTAATATCATATATCGTTTCAATGTCGACCTTAGTAAACAACACGTTTAAAATAAAGTGCAACCACCCCACATTTCTTCAGCACCCATATACTGTATGGGTCAGTCATAAATCAGCCTTGTTTATAACATTTAGTATCTATTCATAAATATATCCAAGTCATCTATAACATGAAAATACAAAGTATTTTTTTCTAGCACACATTCAACCTTTACCTCACAAAGAACATAAGCTAACAATTACAAATACAGATTTATATAAGATGTTTAAACTGTTTAAGGCGTAGATACACCTGCTGAGATGCTACACATAAATCCTCAATAGTCCTCGATCAATACTTAACATTATTTTGATACAATAAAGTACACGTTTTGTTGTATCTCTCGCATTAAGTAAAATGAAAAGATGACTTTCTCAACATCAGTACGCTAGTTCAAATACTCTCACTGAGGTAATAAAATAAGAGTTCAGTTAACAGAAAGATCTTTATCTTTTTTGTCCAATTTTGGTCAAATACACATATATATTTTTTTTTAAATGACTGATCAATAAGTGGAGGTAAATACGAGGTTTTAACACTGTCTAGCATCTGTTTGGCATTTACTAAACTAAACGCATTTTTAAATTGTCCTTCATTCTGACAAGCAGTTTTAGTGAACTCTCCATGCCAAATAAACCAAATTATTTTTTAATCATAGAATGTTTTTGGTAATGATGAATATATGTATCAAGGTGTTGTTGTTTAGAAATTCCCTGCAATTTTTTCTTCACCGGTTTCTGTAAGAAGGAAAAGGTTAAAATCCAGGCACTCACTTTGATTGCATTTAGCACAACATAACATTTTTAAGTAGTTGCACAAACTGCAGCAGCCAAAGTACATATGTACATATATGTACATAGGTTTTCTTTATAGTACAGTACCAGAGGACATTAATAATTGAACATGAAAAGCAAAAATGGCAGCAACTCTTATATGGCTACAAATATATTACATTTCTCTATGCTTATGTATAAAGTGACGTTATGGCTTGATTGGACTAAACCCATATACAAAATATGAACTATATGGCCACATTGGTGTACGTGTAATAAGGAAGAACGTATCATATAAAGCCCATTGGACTAGCTTTTGCAATGAATAACATTTATATTTGAATGAATTTGTTCCTTAGTATGACATTGACCTCATTTTACGCATTAAACACAAAGAAAGAAAAACAAAGTGATTGGTTGCAGCTTAATAGCAATTGGCCAGTTGTTGTTGTTGTTGTGTTACCCAGAGAACTGATCTGTGCAGCTGAATCAAAGTTGCTGTAAACAATAATCCCCATTATCCAAACCTTGTTCTTCTAGGCCTAAAAGGGCACTCTCATTGCAGCAGTTCAGCTTTCTTTGTGGGCGTTGTGGTTTCCGGCTCCCCACCATCAGAGACATTGATGGGACTGTCTCGAGAGAAAACCTCCGTGGACTCCCTCCACACACAGTCCGCAATAGTTTTGAAGGCATTGGTGCTACACTTGGGTCGTACTTTCTGCGAGGCATTGTTAACAATTTGGCGGCTGTTTGAGGTGGCGATCTTGATTTTCAAAGCTGCATCCACACGGTCCACTACTGTGTAAGTGCCAATGCTGCCATCCTCAAATCCCACAATGATGTTAAGCGCTCGCTGCGATAGGCACAGAAAGGTTGGCGTTTTGTAGAGGGAACAGGTGCCGATGCTCTTACCATCTGCCAATCTCATGACGATCAGACTCGAAACCACGCCTGCTTCCTCGTCTTCGTCGCAATTTCGAAAACAGATGTACACTAAGTAGCGTCCATCACGTGAGAGCTTTTGCCGCCATATTATGCCAGCGGCGTGAACCAGACGAAGCTTACCGCTGTGCAGGTCTAGGACGTTGATGTTCTCATCGCCTTTCGAAACTATTCCCAATTTTCCATTTGGTGATATCTGGAAATCTTCAAGGTTCTTCAGGAAGTTGTTGGGCAGCTGCACCCGTCTACAAACAGACTCTTCAGCTACACTCCAGATAAAAACTGTTTCTGTGGAGGTGATGAAAACCACATAATCTGGACTGTCGGGGATTAATTTGAAGTTAACGATCGTGATCCCATCATCACAGATAAACTTTTTGGACACACTGCCTGACCATAAACTAACAGCCAACAATTTATTCTTGTTGGTGCCCACAAGGAACGTGTTTGCTGTGGTAATGAGAGCATTCTGGAGTGTAACCAGAATGTTGCAAACCTTGTGACCGGTTGCGAGCCTCCAAACACGAGAGGCATTTTGTTCACAGAGGGAGACTACAAACTGGTCATTGTGCGTGATGAGAAGCTGCGATATCCTCTGGCCGTTAATGCGAAATATATTTTCACCGTTGTTTGTGTGCCAGATGTACTGGCTACTTTTATCATCGGATGTCACCATGAGGTCACCCGATGTTGTCAGAACACAGTTGTCTACAAGTCCTTCATGCTTGAACACCATCTCAATGAAACCTGTGCTGTAGTTCCACTTGTGAATGACTTCTGACCCATCCATGGTGTACACAAAGTCCTCTCTGCCAGACAGCTGTAATATTTGAATAGGTTTGCCTGTTTTGTCAATGTTTGACATAGCTGTTATAATGTCAATGTCCCAGACAGAAAGAACACCACTGCTGGCCACAGACAGCAGCAAGTTATGGTGTGTAGATTTGATCAGCTTCACAATGGCTCCAGATATCTCTATCAAGCTGGCCATGCACTGTCCACTGTCTCTCCTCCAAACAAATATGGATGAAGTGTTCTCCATGGAGGCTATAATACTTTGACTATTCTTTGAGAGAACAGCTGCCACAAACTTTTCGGTACGTTTGGCCTTGAACTTCTCTGCCATCTTCCAGATCTTGGTGTCCAGCACCTCAATGCTTCTCGCTTTGCAAATGAGGATGGATCGCTGATCCTCCGAGAGCTCTATGCTCACCACCTCACTGTCATCTCCTCTGCAGTCATAATCCTCCATTAGCTTCGGGTTTGTGATATCTTTGGTGTTCCACACAGAGAGACTGCCCTCATTGTCAATCATCACCATTTGATGGATTGTGTCTAGAATCAGGATGGATTTAACAAAACCACCAGAGAATTCAGAAGTCATCGTGGCAAGCTTGTCCCCACTTCCAAGGTGAAACACAGTGGTAGTGTTTAGATACTGTCCACAGAAAGCATACATTCCATCTGGGGAACACTGGACACAAGTGACCTCATACCAACAATGAAACTGATACAATGGCCAGCCATAGAGTAAATCAATCACATTGACATCCTTGCTTGCTTCCAGCCAAGCTAAGGCATGGTGGCTAGACAACGTGAATCCATTGATGAATGCAACACCGCCAGTAATGCCACAGTGCTTGGATCCTTTCACATCCACTTCTGACAGCAAGCAGGACTTGTGGTTGTCATAAATGAGCAGCGTGTTTTTTGTAGTGGCCACTACCAAATACTTCTCATCTGTGGTTAGCTTGATGCCAAGAACAACTGACCTTGCTGTGTCTATCTGTCTAATCAGCTGCCTACTCTCTACATCCCACGTGCTGACAGAACCGTCTTCAAGGGCCACGATGACAATGTTTGGAGCTAACGTAGGTAGAATCTCCACTATTTGCATGTAGCTAGAACTTAGTGGTAATCTTTCAGGACTGTACATGACATCCATGGAAGAGTGCAGTGGCACAATAGAGCAATATTTAGGACCATCCTTGTCACACTCAAGAAGAAGGTGTCTGAGTTTGGGAAGGGAAGTGACAACAGGAAGGAGTCTTTGTTGGAGCTCAGCAGACAGGGATGCGGGATTCTTTGTCACTTTCAGCTTAATGCTGCGGAGCGTAGTGGCGAGAAACTTTAGCTCTTTTTCTTGCGAGTAACTATATGCTAGATCAATGTCCGTCAAGGCCTTGTCAAACTGCCCTATCTTTATCATAGTGTAAAGCCAACTGAAATTCATGATGACACCATACATGAGATCATCTGTCCGGCCACTTCTCGTCAGGTGGTATGTTAGCTCTGTCATCTTTCTGTGGTTGACAAAAAAGATGTCTGGCTCCAGCAGGTTACACTGAAACACCCAGGGTTGTTCGGGTGTCTGCCTGTCATATGAGTGCTTGTCAGCAGAAGTCTTGTCGTGTAGGCTTTGCTGATGAGGGTTTCGATGGTGAGAGATATTCAGTGAGGCGAAGTGATTGTTGTCGCAGTGGAATATCTTCTTTCTACCGCCTGCCCATGCCCCAAGGAAGTACTCTGCCAAAAGACTATGCATTTGATGTACATCTTCTTCATTACTGAGGTACAGCTTTTGAGCTATGAGATGCAGATGCCGATTCGCCCAGACCATTAATGTTACGTTATGGATCTGACGCTCCACTAGGTACCCTTCAAGTTCCTCTTTTAGTCTGGCAATGAAGTCATAGGAAATACGCAGTGGATTTTTAAGATTAGAGCTCACCATGATGTCCCCAAGGACACTGTTGTCTAAAGACAAGATGTCCTCCAGCTCCAACTCTGTCAGCCCTGAACGTGCCATTGTGATATAGCCCAGCGCCCGAAAGACAAAACGTGAGCCAAGCTTGTTTTCAATGGAGTAGAAAAGCTGCTCAATACTTTCGTGGACTGTGGAACACAAGGATTTATCATCCACATCCTTATGTGACCGCCAGTGAACTACCTCGCGGTAGATGAGGTTGACAAACATGGGCAGTGTGCATTTGGCCAATGCTTCGTTCACGTATATTTGCTGACCAGAAGTCACCTTCCTTTTGACGCCGAGCAGCTGCTGTTTAAGGGTCTGACTGCAGGCTTTGCGGTCTCTCTGCATTAGTTCAACATAACCGTTCTCGTCATGTATCAGGCAACGTAGTTTCTGCAGAATTCCATGCTTGTTGGGCAGGGTGGATACAACGATACGGACAGTACGTGGGAGGTGGACGGGCAACCACCAAAGCTTTCTAGCATCATCAGCGTCTGACAACTGCTCCAAGGCATCCAGAATGATGACAAGTGGTCTGTGGAATGACGACTCCCCCAGCAAATTCACCAGGAGTTCCCTCATCTCTTCAATCTTGTTTGGCAAGAAATGAATCAGGCACCGGTAGTTGATGGCAATCTGCTCACAGATGCTCTGTAGCAAGGAGCGGAGGTCCATGGAAAAGTCAGTGGAGCCGATGAATCTTACAATGACCACTGGGTCTGTCTCTGGTCCCAACTCTTTCTGCAGCCATGAATAGGCCTACAAAAAAAGAGAAAAGCAGTTTAGAAATACAGCAACTATAGCTAGTAACTTTATTTTACAAACAAGCCTTACAAAATACAATACTGGTGTGCATCTTAAGACAAAACATTGGCACTGCTATATCGGTACAAGGTGTTTTTAAATTAAGGCAGCTCCAACATGCATTTTAGTCTGGGACTAGGATAAACTCTAGCCTCTAAATGAGCAACCCTGTGTGTCATGTTGCTACTAAAACGTCCAAAAAATCTCAGCAATGCTGTAACCAAGAGTAAAGTTATTATAAGCATGACTCGAGCAAACAAAACTCAAGTGACAAGAGTCCATCCATTATTTAGTAGATCCACTGTACACTAACCTTGACAACTCAGAGAAAACTAAGAGGAATGACTGTTTAGCAAATAATCAAATGCACTCAACAGCAATAAATTCAGCACTGTGTTTCTTGCCCCGAGTGCAACAAGAACTTTCTAAGTCAGTCTGAATCGTTCCCTCATTCTCTGAGCAAATTTGTATTCCTGAATGTGGTTAATGGATGCCTTTGGCTGTGATTCAAGGAAACATTAAATATTATTTCTCTCCAGAGAAGATGCTGACCGTTAATGTTGCAATGCTTTGCCAAAACCACTGTTTCCAAGAGGACCGCTAGCAGGCATGTGTACATCTTTGTGCATTTGTGTAAATCGCCAAGCGTTTGTGTGTGTGTGTCCAGCTTGCTACTGTATTATGGCTTTTGTACTTTTTTTAAATTAAACATTTTTTAAAAGCCTGCACTGACACTTGTGTAAATGCTGTAAGAACATGTTAGCTGTAACAAACATAAGTATCCAGGAAAAAGTTTCATAATCTAACTATTAGATTAGGAGCACAACATATTCAAAGCCATAGCTTTGCTTTACTCAGTCAATATTAAAGATATCAAGGTAATATTCTCACATACGGTTATTTACAGGATGGTTTTATGTAGAAATCACAAAAACTTCAGCTGAGTTTTCACAAATTTAATTTCACAAATTTAATTTCATATAAATATTTTATAGTATCTTTGTAGCATGTACAGTATGTTAGAAGACATTGAGAGAGACAGAGAGAGATAGAGAAAGCAAGGGCGAGGGAGTTAGTCAAGGTCCCCGGGCTCATCATCTGTGAACTAACATTAGTGGCTGAGGTCTGTGACGGGTTGCCATAGGTGATGGGAAATGTCAACACTACCCTTCCTCCTTTGTTCTTCGCCCCTGAACTTATCAGCACCATCGACTGTGACCATCAACACACGCCACTGATCTTTACAAAGGATATGCTTTATACAGAATTAGCTATTCGCTAATGCTGACGGAAATATGGAAATATGCAAAACTGCATATTTTAAACATTTCTTCCAAAATGTTTGTGTCAAGAAATTCACAAAATGCTAAAGGACAAAATGCAATATGCCTGAAAGTGTATGGGTGTAAATGTATCTGAAGTATCAACACAAAAAATATAGCAATATTAAGTAAGCATTCCTGTTATCCTCTGTGACCCATTCTTACTTTAGACTTACATTTATGCATTTGGCAGACGCTTCCATCCAAAGTGACTTACAGTGCATTCCAGTTTCACATTTTATCATTTTATCCACTACTAATGCTACTAATGCAATGCTTTACCAACTGAGCTACAATTTAAATTAAGATACAACTTAAATATATAATTGATTTATTACTTAACTCTTTCCCCGCCATTGACGAGTTATCTCGTAAATTAAGAGAAACGGTTCCCTGGCAAAGACGAGTTTTTATGGCAATTCATATTTCCGCTATTAAGCACTAGGTGGCACTCTTACCCACATTATAAAACAATATATAGGGTGGTTTACCGGACATGATATACGTTAGATACATCAGTGCAAGGTGTTTTTTTTTATTAAGGCAGCTCAAACATCAATTTTAGTCTAGAACTGGGATAAGCCCTATAGGAAATTGCCCCTAAAGCATTTACAGATCCAAAAACATTAAATTTTCTCTGTATGTTTTGATCATCGAATCTTAACCTAATCTCTAATAAAAGTAATTTACAAAAATACAATTATCTCAGCTTTTTGTTCAAAATTTGGTATTTTTAAAGAGACTATATTTGAAAGGTGATGACGAGAGAACAAATGAAGGTAGGATGATTTTTTTTAAAGCAGATGGTCTGTTCTTTCATTTGATATATAGTATGATTATATATATCAAATATATATATTAAACAGCATTTTCTTGAAGGCATTAGACTTTTGTGAAAGTCATAAAAAATGCTGGTGGGGAAAGAGCTAAATAATATGTAAATGCATGCAATGAATATTCTGACTATTCTGTGCCTGCAGATATATGGAAAGGCACAAAATGGTAGACAAATTCATGTAGAAGTCTCCCAAAATATTGAAATGTTAATTTAAATCTCATTGCACAGCATATTAAGTCAGAGGAAGCAAATATCAGCTTTAGGGAAGATACGGGCATACTCTAATATGTGCCGGCATCCAGATGGTCTGAGGTCGGTATGTTCACACTTGCTTCATCTCTCTTTCTGTCACACACACACAAACTCATAATTATTTTTTACCTGTTTTGCCACCTCAGCCAACAATAAGGTCTTTCCGGTACAGGGTCCTCCATAAAGCACGAGGGGTGTCATCCGTCCTCCTTTAGAGGGGTATACGTATTCCTGGATCATGTCCAAGGCTTCGCTCTTATAAACATAAAAAGATGAAAAAGTCTTGCACAGCGACAGATGCTGTATAGTCTCGTCGTAAAGCAGATCCGTCTCTGTATCAAAGTTCTGCTGGACAGTAGCCTGTATGATATCCACCATGTCTTCATAAAACTGTTTACAGAGACCCTCAACATAGTGGCTTTCTACTTCCTGCGAGTAGCCGAGTTTCATGTCGCAATGAGTGACCGACGAGTAGACCCGAAGATTGGACGCCGCCACGATCATCGGAATAAACTCATCTCGAACCTTCAGAAGGCGCTCGTACGCTTCCTGGTTCCTCATGACACGGTCCGCACTCACCACGATGTCCATGTAGCGTGCCATCTCGGGGAGTTTGGCGAAGCGATCAAAGTTGGAGATCTTTCGGATATAACAAACGCATTTCTTGAGGAAGGCTGGGGTTTGCTTACCCAGTGCAAAGTCAAGTTCATCTTCTAATGCTGAAAGACAGGAGAAAAGATCAAATCAAAACGTTGCTTTCTTTCATTTCGTGGTTTTCTTTCGTTTTCTGCTCTGCTGCCATTTACTGAAACACTTTCAGTGCACACACAGTTAGAAAACATGCTTAATTTGATGTCATAAGGTGAACGCTTCCCACACTTTTGGCAGTGTTTAGCAAATGATTAGATTTAGCTCTCTGAGCAGCTTTAAGGAAGGAAAATGCGATATGATCTTTTAATCCAGCATTGCCTGGTTTTATCAACCTTCAACGGCAGCGTCCTAGTGGTAGCCTGCCAATCTCATCAGCTTAGTATCATATACTTGCAGCTCACTTTGTAAATGAGAAGAGAGGGGAATGATTCCAAAATCTCACCCAAGGAAGCAGACACATCAATTACATATTTTTTACACTCTGCTATTGATAAAAATGGAAATTAAACAACAGTATTACAAACAACTGTTCAAACCCATAGTTATAGAGTTATATTTGTATTAATGGCTGTATCATAACACATATATGGAACAGTGGGGTAAATTCTTAATATTATAAAGCAGCAGGGATGACTCTCATTAATCCTAATGTTGTAGAATAAATTAAAACAAAGCACTTTGTAAAGACCTTTTACTATTTATAGAGATAGTTCACCCATAAATTACAATTTTGTCATAATTTACTGTCATTTTTTGTTTTAAACCTATATAAATGTCTTTGTTATGATGATGAACACAAAGAAAGATATTTTGAGGAATGTTTGTAAACAACTGATCAGAGACCCCATTGCCTTCCATAGTAGTAATAAAGAATACTATGGAAGTCATTGGGGCGTCTGGTTTAATTAAAAACATTTCTTATTAAACTTTCTTCATTTTTGTTTATCAGAACAAAGAAATTTATGCAGGATTGTATTAACATGAGAGCGAGTAAATTATGACATAATTTCATATTTGGGTGAACTGTCCCTGTAAGCCTACAGGAATAAATAATGTTTTATCAATTTCAAATCATAACTTCAAACAAACAGAGAGAGAGAGTCTGGCTTGTAAGGTTGCCAGTTCGAGTCTCATGGTCGGCGGGTTCACAACTCCGTGAGATGGGTTAAACACAAAGGTCAGATTTTGAGTTTGGGCTACTATACTGGAATGTCACGTCACTTTTTCTTCAAGATTAAGAATTATGATTCAATCTTTCCAGGTGATTCAGAGTTATATTTTACAATAACTGTTAGTAGAAATGGTCAGATTTGTATAAAGCACACAAAATGCTCTATGTTACATTCTCAAATCATGTGGATCAAACGGTCACGGATTAAACTTTCAGCCCATTAAAGGAATATTTTTCAATATTATACTATGTTCTTACCTCAACTTAGAAGAATCTTTGTACAGCTCGTCGTGAATATGTTAGCATTTAGCCTAGCCCCATTCATTCCTTAGTGCTGCAAACTAAGTGCTCTTCCGCCATCCAATATAGTTCTCGTTTTTATCCGCTTAAAAATCACCATGTTTTGTTAAGTGCCACCATACTTACTCAGGAGTAGCTACTCATGTAACAGTCTTTAAATAGGGAAAACATGGAAGTGTTTGGTGGCTTCCAAATTCATCCCTGTTTGGATTCTAAGGACTGAATGAGGCTAGGCTAAATGCTAACACATTCACAACGTGCTGTACAAAGATTAAGTGCATGTATTGAATAAAGATAGGTATGCATTAATTCTTCTAATTTGAGGTAAGAACATTGTAAAATATTGAAAAACGGTGGTGTTTTCCTTTAAAGTCGCAATGAAATTGAAATGAAAAACTATATATATTTTTTTAATATTGTGGTATTATTAACAAATGACTTATCTGTGAGCTTCATTATTTTTTAAAAATTCGTGTGTGCTCATAATCTTTAATCAAAAATGCAAATCTCCTCCCCTCCTCAAAACGATCTCTCTTCACTTCCGGTCAAAAGTATGGCAGGTGGGCGGGGTCCGGGAGAAGATCGCAGCGATTAGCAATTAGCAACACGACCCAACTTCAAACGATCCAATCAGATCTCGATGGACAAATTCAAATCCAGCCCTGCCTTATTTCATCTCAAAAGCCGTTTCATTCGGATATACGTCACCACGGGGAAAATAAGGCAATCGCTACTTCCGTTTCATGGCGACTTTAAATATTATGGCCCAGTTTCACAGACAAGGCTATATCCACACGAAGCCGGTGCATTCCCTATCCGATCATTTTTTTTCCTTGCTCTAAAAAAATAATCCCTAAACACGAAACCACTGAAACCGACTGAAAGCGGTGTAGTATATATGCCGGACCAGTATGGGGCGCTGTAATTCTGCCACAGATATACACTATACACGGAGAAGAAGACTTTGAGCATGCGCATAGCCAACGTATGGTGTTGTCCATTATCGCTTGTTGGTCACCACAATTGCATAGAAGCAATAGATTTTGCTGTAATAAAGCTAGTAGGCTTTAGTAGCTTCTGTAGCACGAACACAATCACGTAATCCGCCGTTATTGTTGTTGCTGTTACGTGTGACGCTTCCGACACGTGATGTGATGACGTTTTCGCTTCACAAAATATACGGATTGGCTGTACAGACGGAACCGCAAGGGTGTCGGTTTCAGATTTATCCACTTTAGGACCCGGTTTCAAAAAATAGCGGATTCAGTCTCCCAAAACGCCGGATCCGTGTGGATGATACGCCAATACGATAACAAATTTATACGTATGCAGTGATACGCGTCTCCGTGTGGACAGCCCCTTAGATTATGCCAGGATTAGGGCTTTTAAGTATCTTTTATAAATGTTTCTTAAAAACATTACTGGGGGGCATCTTCAGACAAAATAATGTCCACAATATAATATGATAATATGTCAGTACAAGTTGTTTTCAGTTAAGACACTTCAAAAAAACATTTTAGTCTGGAACTCAAGTCTCAAGACTTGTCTGTGAAACAAGGCCTATCTGTTCCTGTAGCTCATTTTATTAGGTCATGGGTTTCATCCCAGGTAATATGCATAAAATGTATAGCTTTAGTATGTACTGTACGGTAAATTGCTTTAACTAAAATCGTTTGCCAAATGCATAAATATAATTTTAAACAATACATGGAGAACCTCTCAAATTCATCTCTTGTTGTTTTTAAACTTGTGATGTTTACATTAAATAAGAAAATGTATTTTATCTCTCATTCAAATCAGAATAGTCTGAAACAGAACAGCCTAATTTGAATAAACAAGAGAGCATGATCTTTGCGTATATGCCTTGCACAAGAACACCTATCTTTAGCGGTTCCCTTGCATGTCAAGATTTAACTGTATCAGTGATACTGTATATTTAATTATAAAACCATGCTCTCAGGATGGCATCAAAGAGAGAACAGTAAATCTATTTTCCTGTCTCGACCCACAGTCCCTATGGTGATGAGACTTAACTGGATCACTGAATATTGGATTAACCTGGATGAATTAAACTAACCTGATTAGATCTTCTCTTATGCCGTCTAATGCGGGCAAGTTTTAATTTAGTCACAATGATTTTCAAGAGCGAGATAAAAATAACATTTACATTCATTATAAGCTTTGAATAAGCACTCTTCGAAACCACGAAGCTACTTCTCTTTAACATGATTTAGACTTTTTAATTATGCATGTATCTCTACAGACAAACAGTCTTTGTTGTTTAGACGTTAAGTGGCATAAAGTGTTTTAAAGACCTTCTGATTTCCCACATACAGCTGACTAAGATGTCTGTACATTTCCTCACACATTGGGTCCTACACAAATTTACAAATTGCTTCACATAAGATGCCTTTTAACCTAGCCACCTCTCTAAAATACATTAAAATGTATTTTGTTATAATATGCTATAACAATATCAAACTCTAGATGTGGTTTTTATACACCGTAAATGTTTAGGGACAAAAAAATTGCAATGTACTGCAGGGCATATCGCAGACATAACTATAATTAAAGTTTACCTGAGCAGAGAAATTTCTTGGCCTGACAGCTCTTCATGGTTCCCTTCTCCTGTAGTTGTAAGACAGAGGTTCTGAAGATCCTCTTAATTTCTTCAGAGACCGCCCTCCACGCTTTGTCGTTCTTTGACTTTGCTACGCTGCTCGACTCCATCTGTTGGGAGAAGTCATCCAATTATTCATGTTGGCCATTTAAACCTATAAAACAGCTAACCTACATAACCGTCCTACTTGCATAAATCAACACTTCTTGTAGTCCACTAAAAAGTAACAACAATGTCATAGTATTTTATTCTTATTAGTGCTGTCTGATGAATGGCTTGCTTTTAATATTGCAACTCCTGTATTGGGGTACTCAAGTCATGTGTTTGTCACACATACATGTATTTAAAGGGATAGTTCGGCCAAAAATGATATTAAACCCATGATTTACTCACCCCCAAGCTGTCCGAGATGCATATGTCCATCATTTTTCAGACAAACACATTTTCAGATATTTTAGAAAATGTTTTAGATCTTTTAGTTAATTAAATGTGAAGTTACGGGGTCCACGTCCTTCAAGTCCAAAAAATGTGCATCCATCCTTCCCAAAATGAATCCAAACGGCTCCAGGATGATAAACAAAGGTCTTCTGAGGGTAATCCGCGCGGTGTTGTTGTAAAAATATCCATATTTAAAACTTTATTAACGAAAATAACTACCTTCCGGTAGTGCCGGGTTTAATATAATTTTTGGCCGAACTATCCCTTTAAAAGTCCTGCACAGGTCCATTTTTGGAGACCCACCCCCACCCGTACCCGCAAAGTTCAGCACCAGATCCAACCCATCACCCGTGATAATATCAACGTAAAATCCACACCCGCCCAGACCCGTTAATATTTGTCCCGTTACCTGATCTGTGCCCACAATAAATCACACACGCGTAAATAATTCCAATTAAAGTGCTTTATTTTTTATCTCGCAGCTCTTTCAACATCACAACAGCGTCATGAATAGGGCTGCACGATTTGGGTAATTTTTCCCATTGCGGTTATTGATGCTAACATTGCGATGTGCGATTGCGATTATAATAAATGATATCATGAGTCAACTTGATGGGTTTTAAGGAAAATCCACACACAGTTTAGGGATAATGCTAAAATGTGTATTTGTAAAACTAGAAATGTTTTCGTATTGCCACGTATTGCAACTGCTCAGTGTCAGTAATCCTAAATCCAAAATACCGCCATACAACAGACGTAGGTTTTTTTCAGCTACCAGATCACTGTCAATCTCCTCTGCATCCATATTCGCTTTGGTATTTCTGCGCTGCGCACACACAAGTGATAACGCACGCCACACACGTTCATGCCACACGTGCACTGCCTTTTTTGTTGGTTTTTTTTTCTTTTTTTAAACCGCAAGAAAAATCATCAAACTGTTATCAGAAGGTTTGTGTTAACAAGTCCACACATTTATTTATTTAATATAATTGCAACATTTTGCTGTCATATAATTGCACAGGCTGACATCGCGATTGCGATTGCGATGCGATTAATTGTGCAGCACTAGTCATGAATGGGCTAATGAAACAGGCTAAAGTGCGCATTGTTTTGCGCCATTCAAGCAGCCTACCATCGGCAAATACATAGGCTGAGGAACCTGATAACTATATGCAAATAGACCTATTAATGAAAAAAGGACAAGAAATGATACAACCTCATATTACACAACACTTTCTCCACACATTTTGCCTTTAAAGACTCATTTTCAACAATTGTATATTCTCCACTCGCCAACTTACTTTTACTTCATCCATAGCTACTCCTGCAACGCTCGCTACAACTAGGCTACGAGAAGCATCAACAAAAGTCGCACTGTCGCAGTGGTGGTGGCGTGATGGGTCAAATGTCATATCGTTGTGTATGTGTAATGGTAATTTAGACATACAAATATTGCACATATTTTTCATCCGTGCTAATACCCGCCTGCAAGGACCTAATTATCCGCTGGATCCCTGCCTGTGAATTTTGGGAATGTCACCCGCGGGTACCCGATCCGTTGCAGGACTCTATACCAGTGGTGGCTCGTGACTGCTCATCCAAGGGGCAGTAATTCAAAATAAGTGTTCGGAGTGTCATGTGTGTGGTTCCTTTTTTCAAAATATCTGTTCTGCACCTCGAGAATACCTGTGTGCATCACGTGTTTTGTCAAAATAAGTGCCTGCTGCACACCGTTTATGATAAAAGAGACGCTCACGTTCACCAAATACACGCAAGACACTCCCTTAACAGTAAACTCTGATTACACATGAAATTATGCGAGTACAAACCTGAGCGTCTCTTTTATCATAAACCCTTTAACGCGTCTGCACTTATTTTGACAAAACACATGAACAGTCGACACGCAGAACACATATTTAAAAAAAAAAAGGAACCATACACATGACGGGCTACATACATGTTGTGACGGACTTCGCATCGAGTGCCCTTGAAAAAAGAAGTCACCGGCCGCCACTGCTCTGTACCAAGTCACTTATTTAATAATGCATCTGCTAAGATAAAGTCAATATCA
Organism: Paramisgurnus dabryanus; assembly: GCF_030506205.2. Lineage (NCBI taxonomy): Eukaryota > Metazoa > Chordata > Actinopteri > Cypriniformes > Cobitidae > Paramisgurnus > Paramisgurnus dabryanus. The sequence goes on from NC_133338.1 coordinate 44,289,390, forward strand.
CTATAGCTGTCCCAATTCGACGGCTGTGACTTCTGAAGTCTGCATTTCAAGGCTGATTGCGTCAAGCTGATTTTAGGTGGTGGGTCAGATTGTCTTCCAACCTGACCAGCTTAAAAAAGTGTCCAAACCCCCTTAAAACCAGCCTGCCACACAAGATAAAACCAGGCTGGGAGACCAGCTAAACCCAGCTTCTTCATAATGTTAATGAAAATCCTGTGTTTTGCAGGTGAAAATTTATGAACTCTATGTCAAAAGGTGGCCCAATTTACAGTAGACCCTCTGGACAGATTCCAAAAGACATGACTTTTCTCCCTATTAGAAAGTGTTTGTCATGATGAACTTGCTATTCAGCCAGAGAGAAAGAGAGATACAAAGGGAAATACATCAGCAGGCATTATTGCTGAGTGCAGGTAAAAATTTAGTCCCTGCTGTTTTTCTCATTTTAGTCCAACAGAGACCCTCAGCTTCACAGACACTCCCTCAATTTTCAGCCACTCTGTGTTAAAAACCTGATTTATACAGACGCTGCATGATCCGCGTGTGTGCACGCATGAGAGAAAGTGAGCCAGATTTTGTGTGCAAGTGTGAAGAGAGAGAGAAATAGAAAGGGGGTAAGAGTTACAGCGAGGTTTAATGAAAGACAAACTGAACTGATGAAGCTAATAAACTCCAGAGCCGGTGAACAGCGTTGTCTCCTGGTGCCACTTCTACAGAGCTCCATATAAAACAGCAGTCAGGCGCTGACATTTACTGGATTCTCCACTCTGTGCCGGACTGATCGAGTCTGGTAAAAGCTCGAACAAATCCTAAATGTAGGAGCTTTCCTCAATTTTGCTTCAAAAGGGCTTACTCAGGTTAGCTACCATGTAGTTACCTTTAATGCGTATGTCTAGAGGATAAACTTTTAAAAGCATTTGTATAGCCTAGGCAAGCTTTGTTATGAATGTTCTTTTGGCTTTACAAATGCACATTTTCTTAGTTTGAATCAATATTGAGAACAATGCAATCATCCTGACAGGTAATATATAATTCACAATGACTTGTAATTGTAATTCACTTTCGTGTTTAAATGCTGTACTCACAGAGTTCTGGTAGTTCTTCAGCATCTCAGCTTTTGGTTTCAGGTAGTAGGCAGGTGGGACGGAGTTCTCATCCCGACAGTACCACTCCTCCAGGATCCGCGTGTCTAATCCCGCCTCCACCGCCGCATCCAAAATCATCTCGAACTCGGCCGACTCCACCTCCCCTGGGACCCGGATGCTGCCATATTTCTCCCCGATGAGCCCCTGGAAATGAGAGAAATAAATGTATGCACACCTTAATCACAACAATGAAGAGAAAAAAAATTGAGAGGAGCACTGAAAGACAACTATTTTAAACGTACTATCAGACAAATCAATACAATATTAATACTTCAAACTGCATTTCTACATCTCAAGGTAAATAGTAATAAATTGTGATAAGTAATACAGATAACAAGGTTGACATTAAAAGCCATGTGCTCAAGATTGTACAATAAAATTTTTTTTAGATGTAAACAGAGTTAGTTGTATTGCACATCATAGAAGACAATGTTAGTATCTGTTAATTAAAACGAGTTAATTCTTTTTTTGTGATATTTTTGTCTTCCGGGTTTAAACTCCATATCGTGTAAACCTAACAGGCTTTGACATGGCAAACACGAGACAGAGCGCGACGCGTCATAACCTGAAAACCACGCCCACTGGGAGAAAACAATCCATCCGTCTCGATTGACTTTGTATTGCGTGAGGTTGCGGTCTTTTCATTTCTGGCTTATAACAAAAAACAGAATAATGTGTAAAAGCTGCTGTATGACACGGTGAACAGCTAACAAGCCAAAAAACCCAGAAATAAGCATTCGACCCCCCAAAACGAGCGTTAAAAGACACAAAAGTTGGATTGTTCCCCCTGATGGGCATGGTTTTCACCATCGGTGTCTCATTATTAATTATAAGATAGTGGGCCCTATCTTGCACCCAGCGCAATTGACTTTGTCAGTGACGCATGTATCATTCGTTTTTTGCACCGGCGCACAGCAGGTTTTTCCCTCCACAGACGCACGTCGGCAAACTATGGAATGAACTTGCGCTCCCTGGGCGGTTCAGCGCAAAAAAGGAGGCGTGTTCCTTCGCAAACCATGCTATTTTGCAGTTTCAAAAAACAATTGCGCCACTGACCAAAAAAAAACTAGTCTAAAGTCAGTGGCGCGTTGCGCGTTGTTCATTATGCTATTTTAAGGGCGCATGCTTGACCATAATGTATAGCGTGCACAACGCGCACACACTTTGCTTATCTAATCTACACAGATGCAACAGTTATTTTGGCAAATCATAAATTGTTACAATAAAAAATTTTAACACATGAGATAAGGAAAATCATAGTGGTGAGCATTGTGGTGATAGATTTTATTTATTGTGTGGCTGCGTTAAAAAATTCTCATCCAAATAACGTTTAAAATATTTTCTGGGGCTCAGGACAAATGCACATGGATACGGTTCTGTGGCGGCCAGTGACCCCTCATATGTGTGGTTCCTTTTTTTTAAATATGTGCATCACGTGTCTTGTCAAAATAAGTGCCTGCTGCAGATGCGTCTAAAAGGTTTATGATAAAAGAGACGCTCGCGTTTGCCAGATACTCACATAATCTCATGTGTAATCAGAGTTTACTGTTAAGGGAGTGTCTTGTGTGTATTTTGTAAACGTGAGCGTCTCTTTTATCATAAACGTTTTTTTTGACGCTTGTGCAGCAGGCACGAAACACTTGATGGACATGGTTCACATGATACAACATACACATTTTGAAACCGCAACCAACACACATGACACTCCGGACACTTATTATAGTAAAGCCGCCACTGCTATATAGTAAAGTAAATGTGAGTGCGCTGTGATGCAGACTCCGTAAATACGTTGGATGATTTTCCTCGCAATGCTGTCAGGGCTAGACTCACCATCAACTGAATTTGCTCGGGAAAGCTACGGGAAGCAGGTAGACATTGATCTGACATTGAACACGCTATTATTTCAACTATAACAGTTTTACTTGTTTTCCTTTGTTTAAGTGAAATATTATATTCAGTTTAATTGTTTTGTAATACTGCTATTCTTATTACATCTTAAAATGTGTTACACTAGCTTATATCAGGTGCCCCCACCACTCCTCGCCGTTCTTCTCACAGCGTCCACGCCCATTTAAGTAGCATTTTTCAAAATGATAGTGAGGTAGACTGGAGCTGACCCTTTAAATCGAATATAAAAATTAGCCCATAATTTTACCCCCAGGGATGACATTTTAAAATTGTCTCTAGTTTAAAAAATATTTCCCTTTTTTAAAGTGAGTTTTTTAATTCAACACGTATTTCTATAAGGTTGGCACACATCGCTAAAATGTTCTGAAATTGAAACAAACAACTCATTAAAACGTAAACGATGCAGCAGAAACAAAAGAATGTTAACTGAGGATTTGTAAAACACTCAGAAACACAAAGACTGCTAGATTTACAGTACACCACTGCCAGCCTTTCTTTCTTCAGCAAGCTATTTCACTCCCTCTGTATGATTGTTGTCCGTGCCGCTGAGATTAGCAAAGCCAATTTGTTACGTTTGCTGGTGTCATTGTGTCCATATGCCCAATTTCTGCCAGCTACAAAGCATCCAAATTGTGCTGTATAAGCCTATAGTCTAATAATGATCTAACAATTCATAAAAGCATATGCTTTCTAGAACTGCAGGAGGTGACGGGTGTGTGAGATATCATTAAATATGAGAAAAGACATCCAGAGACAATTACTTTATTGGCTCGGGGGTGAACCTTTAACGCTTTGGTTTGGTTTTGCAGAGCATCTCGCCAGCGTGTTTTTATTTTATTTCAGCTTTCTGTCTTCTCGAATAGATTAAAAACATGTGGGTGATGAGCCGAAACCTTTATCTCTCTCTCTCTCTGATGACTAAAGTCAGAGAGAGCAAAACTTTGCTACACAAATAAGCAGTCCAGTGCTAAGAAATAATAATATGATGAAAAATCAAAAATGAAATATAAATATAACACATACAACTATGAATAAAGGAAAATGAAAGGCATATATTTGATTTCAGTTGACTGGTGTCACCTTCTACGAGAAAATTTCATGTAGTCACACACATCCCAAACCCCAAAATAAAGCCCTGAACAAAGCTTGGCATTCATCCCTTTCTGAACTGTACGGCGCCCAGCAATTCAAAACATGTCAGAAAATCATTTGGTTCCAATTTCAGGCTTCTCAATTTCAGGAAATCTCATCAGATTAAACGTGGAAGGACTTTACAACCAAGTCCTATCTCTTAATCTTTCTTTCCTGTAGGCTCACTTCAAACTATTTATCTGTTTATCTTATCCCAAAATATATGATCTGCTCTTTGAACTGTAATAAATGTACTGTTATACAGAACTGAAGAATCAGGGTCTTGAATTCATATAGCAGGTACAGCTTTGATATCTAGAATAAAGACACTGCGAAACTGGACATACAAGCAATAATATGATTTATCACATGCGTGATACTCCACAGCCATAAAATCCAATTCCTTCTGCTGGTGCTGAGGATACACACTATTATAATCCCTCCGGGCAAGAAGAAAACAAGATATGTGTGTGTGTGTGAGTTTGTAAAATTACACCACAGTGCCATCTGTCTTACCACAATAAAGAGTGTATAGAAAACCTCTGAGGTGCATTAAAATCAGCGCTGCACGCCCTACACTGGTGTACTTAAAGATAAGTCGACATGTTTTTCTATAGCTTGGTCAAAATATGAGAATATTATATACACACCTTATGTTTAGATTCACAATAAGCAACACCAGCGGGTGTAAATGATCTGGCGGGACAGTATGCCGGGAAACATTGTGTCATGACGCATAAACAGGCATTAAAACAAACACGAGACTTTGAAGTTGTCTTAGAAGTGTGTGTGATAGCGCTCTCCACACATTGTGTTGCTCTGCTTCTTGGTTACTTAATATGTTTGTTTCTCGCTTCTGGCTCTTTCTGCCTGTCTTTCTGCCTTCCATCCCCATCTCTCTCGCTCTCACTCCGCCGTAGGCTGTGTGACAGTTTCAGCTGTGTTTCTCTGCTGTCTCCTATCGCATGAGCTTTGATGTCAGCCTTACTGTCACTGAGCTGGGTAACCATAACCTCTGAGTGCAGCGTGGCATTGTGGGAAGTGCTGGTGTTGTTCAGGATTAACTGATCTTCCAGGAATTTTGAGTGCATTTTCAGGATATAAACATCCTTGAATCTAAAAACAACAAAGCCATTCGGTTTGTTTCTAAGTATGTAGTATGTTTACAGTATGTGTTGTGTGTAATGCATAATAATGTAATGTTGAATTAAATTACTATTTCATGTAATGAATGTAAATGCATTTTTGTTGTGCTTCGTGCTTTAACTATTTTGGTAAAAGGAACGTTCCAGGTTTATTAAAGGGGACATTTCTTTAAGATGTCAAATAAATCTTTGGTGTCCCCAGAGCCATGTTGGGAGTAACGCATTACAAGTAACGTGCATTACGTAATAATATTACTTTTCTGAAGTAAAAAAGTAACGCATTACTTTTTAAATGTACACATTAATATTTGAGTTACTTATTTATGCAAGTTACTTTTTTAGTTTAATTAATTTGATTTAAAAAATTATGTACTGAATTAAACTAAACATAGTCACATTATGCACTTTATGCCTGTGTGGGAACAGTTTGAGTTAAAAACTGAGATGGCAGGCAAGAGCTCAACATTTTTTGTGATAAAATATGCAATTTCTTAAGAACGTTTCAGTAATAAAAAACACCTGCAAGGCCTGAAAGAGATCAAGTCTCCGCCAAGAAAAAGTAACGCAAAAGTAACTAAAAAGTAATGTAAGCATTTAGTTACTTTTTTTGGAGTAACTTAATATTGTAATGCATTACTTTTAAAAGTAACTTTCCCCAACACTGCCCCAAAGTACATTTGTGGAGTTCTAGCTCAAAATATCATGTAGATTATTATAAAACCTTATAAACATTATAACATGTTAACTCTTTCACCGCCATTGACGAGATATCTCGTCAATTAAGAGAAAACGCTTCCCCGCCAATGACGAGATTTTCTGTCTTTCCACAATACCGCTATTATCCACCAGGTTTCCGCAACTTTTTAAACCCGGAAGTATTGCCCTATGGCAAGTGGCTGCATGTCCGTGTCTGTTTTAAAGATCGCTCTGAATGGGATCTCTATGAAAAGTCCGTCACAAAAATTGAATTATCTCTGCTTTTTGCTCAAAATGTTGTGTTTTTGCAGAAACCTACCCATATTCAAAAGCTGATTACAAAAGAACCACTGAAGGTAGTATGAAACGTTTTTTTTTTTTTTTTTTTTTTTGAAAGCAGAGGGTCTGTTCTTTCATTTGGTATATTGTATGTTTATATATTTAAAGAAGAACATTTTCTGGAAGGCATTAAACTTTGGTGAAAATCATAAAAAACGCTGGTGCTGGCTGGCAACTTTTTTAAAAAACACTGGCGGTGAAAGAGTTAAAATTGCCAATTTGTAGGTGTGAGCAAAAATGTGCCATTTTGGGTGTGTCCTTCTGACATCACAAGGGAAGCCAAATTTCAATGACCTATTTTTCGCATGCTCACAGAGAATGGTTTACCAAAAACTAAGTTACTTTTTTGTACATTTTCTAGGTTGATAGAAGCACTGGGAACTCAATTATAGCACATGGAAAAGTCAGATTCTCATGATAGGTCCCATATAAAACATAGGATCTATTGACAGAATCTGTGACATTTAGAGTGCTCTGAAATATGCACTTCCGGCGACCCGAGTTTGAATCCCAGCTCGAGGTCCTTTGCCGATTCCATACCCCTCTCTCCACCCTGTACTTTCCTGTCGTCTGTTAATTACTGTCTATCAAATAAAGGTAAAATGCCCCCCCCCCAAAAAAAAACATATATAAGTACATTTTATCAGAATGTGTTTGCCCTGGGAATCGAAATGTCGATTGCTAACACAATGCTTTACCAATTAAGTCACAGGAAGACCAGGAACACATTCATAAAGGATTCATAAACACTTCACAATATAAAACAAGGAATACAAGTAAAAATGTGGCTATGATAACTGAGATACAAAATGAATACGTGTACCGTTCTGTAAAATCAACGGTTATTTCAGATTCAACTGCATAGAGATTCTACATTAATCTGAATATTTTATTCCGTCACTTTTTTTCTCTGTCACACTTAAGATTAAATAATTTCAATCTGCCTAGAAACCTTCTCCAGAGACACGCCAACAAGAGCAACCCAGAACTGTCAGCATCCAACCGCCTCTCTCTCTCTTGCTCTGATCAAAGTCTCGGTTTTGACTCTAAAATAGACTTGCACACAACCATCTACCATCAGGCAATGACACAACACAACATCACTGAACAGCGAAGAGGAAATCGGATATTTAAATCAAAAGCTCAAAGAGCTGTAACTGTGTCAGGGTTTGCTTGTTCCACATTCCAAACCATGAGGTCTGAAGGGAGCAGTCTTTGAACTCAAAGGCTGCTTTGGGACAGCCGAACTAGGCTTTAAGGGAGATGTCTTTCTTCTTTAAAAATGACCTCGCTTTTACTCTTATGAAATAATTAAATTGGGAAATCTGGTTTTACAGAAACTTTCAGATAAAGCCCACAAGGGGGAAAAGATGTGCTCATATTTCACTCTGGCAAATGAGGCTATTTTTGGCTAGACCACTGAGCAATATGGTCTGAATCTGGCCCTTTTCAAATAAAGTAGGCCTTTGGTCAGACTTCTGAAATAAAGTTTTTACACTTATAAAATGGGGGTAGCCTACATTTTGCGCAGTGGTGGGTTATTCATGTGCCCAAAACTTTTTTCTTATTATGGAAGTCAATGGTGCTTTTGTTTTCTGCTTTATTACAAATATCTTCCTTTGTGTTCAGCAGACAAAAAAAATTATACAGGTTTGTAACAACATAAGGGTGAGTACTGTCACTTTAAACAAAGAAGTAAAAAAGATTTAAAAGAGAAACTAACACTGGATTAAATAATTTATAAATGTTTGAAAAAGTACACATGAATAGAAAATAGTATGCAAAATAATGAGGGCTTTTTAAACTTGAAAAGCATAATTTTGTGCAATCTGCAGACAACATAACTCCAGGTGCTACTACAAGCAACTGTGACGGATGTCAGCGTCAACGCTCCCGGTACTTCTCACTCACCCGAGTTCTGACTACATTCCCCATCATGCACTGTGACCCGCTGATTACACATCAGCTGTAGCGTATCAGCGGGTCTATTTAACCTGGGACTCTGCCACCTGAACTTTGCGAAGTCTTGTTTGCCCTGCAGCATTTCTGAGCGTTATTCCCTTGTGTATACCCGTGTTTGTTTTCCTGGTGTGATTTGGACGGTCTTTTGGTTTACTGATTACTGCCGCCTGCCCCGATCTTGGACTGGATTACTCTTACGACTGCTTTCTGCCTGCCCCGATCTTGGACTGTATTACGATTACGAGTGATAGCCGCCTGCCCCGAACCTGGTCTGTTATACGTTTATACTTACTTGGATGTGCCCTCTGTTTACTACTGTTTGCTGTTGTATACATCAATAAAGAGTTGCAAATGGAACCTAACCTGTCAGTCTCGTCACAGAAGACTTCGCCAACACAGGCTCCAGCAACCGTGGCACAGCTTTCAGGCGAGCTGTCCACACAAGCAAACATCCTGGCGGCTCATCAACATCAGTTAGTCCGGCTAACATCTCTCACGGAGGAATTAGTTCGCTCTGTGCAGAGCTTAGCAACATCAGCTAACACTGCCGCTACACCAGTTCCCACGCCACCTCCACCTCGACCTTTAGCCACGCCCCCGGCTCCAGTGACACCCCTGTCTGGCATTCCCTGAGAAATTTGATGGCACCCCTGACCGATGTAAAGGCTTCCTCATGCAGTGTGACCTTTTCATCGCTCAACAACCCAATGTATACAACTCGGAGGTTAGTAAGATCTCATTGATTTGTTCATTGCTTACTGGGAGAGCATTGGAGTGGGCTACGGCAGTATGGGCAGCTGGAACCTTTAACCACTATACTTTTGATGAGTTTAAGAGCACCATGAGAGCTGTGTTTGAACACCCAGCAGGAGGTCGAGACCCAGGTGAACAACTACTTACCCTTAGGCAAGGGCGCCGCTCAGCGGTTGAATACGCCCTAACCTTCCGCACTCTCGCCGCACAGACCAACTGGGTGGAGGATACGTTGAAGACATTGTTTCGCCAAGGTCTAAGTCATGAGTTACAGTCCGAGTTAGCCTGCCAAGACGAGGGGAAGAGTTTTGACGAATTCGTCAAGCTGTCCATTCGAGTGGATAATCTAGTACGCAGTCGCAGACCAGTCCGAGTATTTGAAACTCACTCTACCCTCTCAATGCCCGCACCCGATTCGAGTGAACCCATGCAAGTGGGTAGAACACGCCTTACGGCGGATGAGAGAGAACGCCGCTTTCGTCAACGTTTGTGTCTGTATTGTGGTGAAGCTGGTCATGTTCTCGCTGTCTGCCCCTCACGACCAGCCCAAACACGCCTTGGACGGGTGAGTGCATCTATACCCTCAGCTACATTTGAATGTATGGAGGTTTCTGTTATGTTGTCATGGCAACAATCTAATCTCAATACCAAGGCTTTACTTGATTCCGGGGCTGCGGGAAACTTTATTGATGCGGGTTTAGTGAAGTCTCATGGCATCTCAGTAACCCCTTGTGTACCCCCTCTTTCCATCGCAGCGTTAGACGGACGACCATTGGGCACCGGTCACGTCACGCATATCACTCAAAGCATCATACTTGTCACCGAACACGACCATACGGAAGAGATCGTCTTCTACGTCATTTCATCTCCTCACAACCCTGTCATTTTGGGCTTTCCCTGGCTGCATTTACATAATGCGCTCGTTTCTTGGAAAGAGAAGAGCATCCTGAGTTGGTGTGATGACTGTGTTAAATCTTGTTTAAGTTAGTCACCTGATTTATCTGTGTGTACATCACAAATCAACCCCACACCCAGTTTACCTGACAATGTTCCCCACGAGTATTCCGATCTAGCCATCGCATTCAGCAAGACCAAAGCCATACAGTTACCCCCTCATCGATCCAGTGACTGTGCTATTGAGCTCTTACCTGACGCAATACCACCGAGGGGACGCATTTTCCCCCTATCTGAACCAGAACAGCAAGCCATGAAGAAATACATTGCAGAGGAGCTTGAGAAGGGCTTCATACGACATTCAACTTCACCAGCATCCGCAGGGTTTTTCTTCGTGGGCAAAAAGGACGGCAGCTTACGACCCTGCATTGATTATCGAGGTCTGAACGACGTCACTGTGAAATTCCGCTATCCATTACCCCTAGTACCAGCTGCTTTGGAACAACTACGAAGCGCCAAGATCTACAGTAAGCTGGACCTCCGTAGCGCTTACAATTTGATTCGAATTCGTGAAGGGGATGAATGGAAGACAGCGTTCTCCACCAGTGATGGCCACTACGAATATTTGGTGATGCCCTTCGGTCTATCTGTCAGTCCATCAGTGTTCCAGTCCTTTATTAATGATGTGTTCCGGGACATGCTCAACCGCTTTGTAATAGTTTACATTGATGACATCTTAATTTACTCTGATTCTCCAGAACAACACGTTGCCCATGTCAGAACAGTCCTCCAACGCCTCATTGAACACCAGCTCTATGTGAAAGCAGAGAAATGTGAATTCCATCAGACATCTACGTCCTTCCTGGGGTATATCATAAGTCCAGATGGGGTGGCTATGGATGAGAAGAAGGTGGAGTCAGTTCTGCAGTGGCCCAGACCAACTACGGTAAAAGAACTTCAAAGATTTCTGGGGTTTGCTAACTTTTACAGAAGATTTATCAAGAATTTCAGTATGATTGCAGCACCTTTAACTTCACTTGTGCACAAGTCTAACCACAAGCTCTCATGGAACTCGGAAGCCGAAGCTGCATTTAGTGATCTCAAAACTCGCTTTACCTCAGCCCCCATCCTGCATCATCCAGAGCCAGACAAACCCTTCATAGTCGAAGTGGATGCCTCGAACTCCGGTGTGGGCGCTGTATTATCGCAGAGACAAGGTAATCCAAGCAAAGTTTATCCCTGTGCTTTCTATTCTAGAAAGCTGAATTCTGCTGAACGAAATTATGACGTTGGCAATCGAGAGTTCTTGGCTATGAAGGCGGCTTTGGAGGAATGGCGGCATTGGCTTGAGAGCCAAACACCCCTTTCTGATGCTCACAGACCATCGCAACCTGGAATACTTACGATCTGCTAAACGTCTCAATACCCGGCAGGCTAGGTGGGCTCTGTTTTTTACTAGATTTCAGTTCACCATCACATACCGACCTGGGTCCAAAAACACCAAAGCAGATGCTCTGTCACGAATTTTTGATTCATCACCCCAACCTGTCTGTTCTGAACCCATCATCCCACCCTCCCTCATTGTAGCTCCTGTTCAGTGGAATGTGATGCAAGAGATAAACCAGCTCAATAATGCTAACCCACCACCAGCGGAATGCCCTGCAGACCGTACTTACGTTCCTCCATCTCACAGGAAGCAGGTCATCCAATGGGTACATACATCTCTCTCTTCTGGACACCCGGGCATTAACTCGACATTGGTGATGCTGAAGAACAAGTTTTGGTGGCAGTCCATGTTACCTGATGTCAGCGCGGTGGTGAATGCTTGTACGGTTTGCGCAGCCAGTAAGACCCCACATCAGAACCCAGCTGGTCTTCTCCAACCCCTTGTAATTCCACAGAGACCATGGTCCCACATAGCGGTGGATTGTGTGACAGACCTACCTAGGTCTGATGGTAACACAGTGGTACTTTCTGTCATAGATCGTTTTTCTAAAGCATGTCGTTTTATTCCTCTACCCAAGCTACCATCCGCCATGGAAACCGCTGAACAGCTACTGCACTGTGTGTTCCGGTATTACGGTCTGCCTGAGGACATCGTATCGGATCGGGGCCCGCAATTTACGTCCAAGGTATGGAAAGCGTTCTTCAAGGCACTAAACATCAACATCAGTCTCACTTCCGGGTATCATCCACAATCCAATGGGCAAGTTGAACGTCTTAATCAAGAATTAACCAAATTTCTCAGAATTTACTGTCATAAGAATCAGCATGACTGGTGTCGCTTCCTACCTTGGGCGGAATATGCACAGAATGCCTTGAAGAAGACCTCCACGGGTCTCACTCCTTTCCAATGTGTCCTTGGGTACCAACCGCCCATCTTCCCCTGGGATGAGGAACTCGCAGACGTCCCGGCCATTGACGCTTGGTTTACCCGAAGTCAGGAAACTTGGCAACAAGCTCACGTTCATCTGTCTCGAGCCATTAAAAAGGTCAAAGAAAAGGCGGATCGCCATAGAACCTCAGAACCCCACTACGAACCGGGTCAGCTGGTGTGGCTCTCGTCCAGAGACCTGAAACTTCGTCTCCCCTGCAAAAAGTTGAGTCCCAGGTATGTTGGTCCATTTAAGATTGTCAAGCAAGTTAATCCTGTATCCTACCGTCTTGATCTCCCCCCTAATTACCGTATCTCTCCCACTTTCCATGTTTCCCTGCTCAAACCCGCTGAGGACCCGGGAGCGGCTGTAGACTCCGGAGGATCTGGGCCCCCTCCCATTATGGTGGACGGCGAGGAGGCCTATCTGGTCAGCGAGCTGCTGGACTCCAGACGACAGGGCTCCAATCTACAGTACCTCGTCAACTGGGAGGGGTATGGTCCCGAGGAGAGGTCATGGGAAAACGCAAACAACATCTTGGATCCCAACCTCATTCATGAGTTTCACAGACTACACCCGGACAAACCTGCCCCTCGTTTCCGAGGTCGTCCTCGAAAGAACACTTCCCGCGTCTGGAGCCGCTCGCAGGGGGGGGGGGGGGGGGCTCTGTGATGGATGTCAGCGTCAACGCTCCCGGTACTTCTCACTCACCCGAGTTCTGACTACATTCCCCATCATGCACTGTGACCCGCTGATTACACATCAGCTGTAGCGTATCAGCGGGTCTATTTAACCTGGGACTCTGCCACCTGAACTTTGCGAAGTCTTGTTTGCCCTGCAGCATTTCTGAGCGTTATTCCCTTGTGTATACCCGTGTTTGTTTTCCTGGTGTGATTTGGACTGTCTTTTGGTTTACTGATTACTGCCGCCTGCCCCGATCTTGGACTGGATTACTCTTACGACTGCTTTCTGCCTGCCCCGATCTTGGACTGTATTACGATTACGAGTGATAGCCACCTGCCCCGAACCTGGTCTGTTATACGTTTATGCTTACTTGGATGTGCCCTCTGTTTACTACTGTTTGCTGTTGTATACATCAATAAAGAGTTGCAAATGGAACCTAACCTGTCAGTCTCGTCACAGCAACATGCCTTCACTCAGATTGGGACAAAAAACATGGCCCGTATTCATGAAAATTTTAGCGCAAAGAGTTGCTCCTAGTCACAAAATTCAATGAAAATCCTAAAAAAATTGGGCGTTTTCCCCCTTTAAAGGGGCCATATCGTGAAAATCTGACTTCTTCCATGTTTAAGTGCTATAACTGTGTCCTTGTTGCTTCTATCAACGTAGAAAATGTAAAAAAGAACAACCTAGTAACTTAGTATTGGTAAACCATTCTCTGGAAGCAAATAAAAACAAATAGGTCTTTGAAATTTGGCTCCACTTGTGATGTCAGAAGGGGAAAATACCACCCCTTAATCTGCACTATCCAACTACGGCACTGCCATTTAATGCAGAGATAAACTCATTTGCATTTGATAGCATTTCTCACCCCTTAAAGTGTCAATTTTAAAATGCTAAAATAAATTATGCATATGGTATTTTGAGCTAAAACTTCACATACACACTCTGGGGACACCAAAGATTTATTTGACATCTTAAAAACATCTTGTGAAATGTCCCTTTAAAAATGAAAGAAAAGATCCTTGTAAAGAAGGAAGTAATTCAGAAAGCATCTTAACCCTTAAAAAAGGGTCTTAAAGGCGGAGTCCATGATGTTTGAAAGCCAATGTTTATATTTGAAATCACCTAAACAAACACGCCCCTACCCCAATAGAATCTGGACCTTCTGATGATAGACCCGCCCCACACATACGCAACCCGGCATTTGATTTGATTTGATTGGCTATAAGTGTGTTTTGGTAGTCGGCCCGTCTCCTTTTCCAAACCGTTTTTCAAACATCGTGGACTCCGCCTTTAAGGTCCAAAATGGTTATGAGTATCGACGAGGACTTTTAAGAAGCTTAAAGGGGACATATCATGAAAATCAGACTTTTTCCAAGTTTAAGTGCTCTAAATGGGTCCCCAGTGCTTCTATCAACCTAGAAAATGTAAAAAGTAAACTTAGTTTGAAATTTGTCTCCCTTTGTGATGTCAGAAGGGGATAATACCACCCCTTAATTTAAGCACGGCACTGCCACTTAGTGCAGAGATCAACTCATTTTCATTTTAAAGGACACACCCAAAACTAGCATTTTTTGCTCACACCTACAAAGTGGCAATTTAAACATGTTATAATAATTTATCTGTATGGTATTTTGAGCTAAAACTTTACATACGTACTCTAGAGACAACAAAGATTTATTTTGCATCTTAAAAAAGGAAGCAGAGAAGTTGGACAAAACGTGAGAGGGAGACAAAAAGTGTTGCACACAATGTATGACAGTGAGATAATAGGACACAACACATTAGATTGTGCAGGAATCATGTTTGTGACTGCTCTTATTAGAGACATGCTAACATCTCTGACACAGCACAGAAATGCCATAGCACCAGAGGATTTTTAGAAGCTTTAAGAATATGGGCCCTAGACTACTAACCACCGTTTACCTTCATATGATATGTTTAAAATGCAGCACATGATGTTATATGTTAAAAAAAGTAGCAATGACTTCTATCTAACAAATGCACGCTTACCTGTCTTTCAATTATATTTATCTAGGGGCTTCTTTCAGCAAATATTAACACATCAGCATATCATCGAATTAATTCAATTTTAATTGTTTACCAACTCTTTCTATTTGCCGTGACAAAAATGTAAAACCTCGTCTTACCTTCGAATACCTCCCGGTAGCTGATGCAAATACAGGCTAATAAGGGTGACAGCAGACGCTGCCCTACATGGAGGGAGGTCAAACTGCTTCAAATCTTTACTGAGAGGAAGGGGCGTGGGGGGTGAGGCGACAGAGGCGAGGATTAAGTGAAAGAGCAGAGACACAAATCATAGTACAAGGTGAGATGAAATAGATGAAGACACTAGAGAAATGAAAGGAGAGGGGAAGACAGGAGACAAAGTGTTCGGAGTGGAACCGAGATTGAAAGCTCTCAGAGGATGAAATGACGGGGAGAGGGGACTGTCAAAAACACAAATAAGAGACAGTTCAAGGGCAAAAGAGACAGAGAGCTATGGAATAACTGAGAAAGTATGGGTTGTAAAAGAGGTTAAATATATATTACACTGTTTTCGTGTTTCCTCGTGAAAAACTTGTCAGCATGATGCTAGGGTGTTGTGTATGTGATTTAAAGTTATATCAACATACACTTACCGAAAGGATTATTAGGAACACCTGGTCAAATTCTCATAAATGCAATCATCTAATCAACCAATCACATGGCAGTTGCTTTAATGCTTTTAGGGGTGTGGTCCTGGTCAAGACAATCTCCTCAACTCCAAACTGAATGTCAGAATGGGAACGAAAGATGATTTAAGCATTTTTGAGCGTGGCATGGTTGTTGGTGCCAGACGGGCTGGTCAGAGTATTTCACAATATGCTCAGTTACTGGGATTTTCCTGTGGGCAAAAATGCCTTGTTGATGCTAGAGGTCAGAGGAGAATGGGCCGACTGATTCAAGCTGATAGAAGAGCAACTTTGACTGAAATAACCACTCGTTACAAACGAGGTATGCAACAAAGCATTTGTGAAGCCACAACACGCACAACCTTGAGGCGGATGGGCTACAACAGCAGAAGACCCCACCGGGTACCACTCATCTCCACTACAAATAGGAAAAAGAGGCTACAATTTGTACGAGCTCACCAAAATTGGACAGTTGAAGACTGGAAAAATGTTGCCTGGTCTGATGAGTCTCAATTTCTGTTGAGACATTCAGATGGTAGAGTCAGAATTTAGTTTAAACAGAATGAGAACATGGATCCATCATGCCTTGTTACCACTGTGCAGGCTGCTGGTGGTGGTGTAATGGTGTGGGGGATGTTTTCTTGGCACACTTTAGGCCCCTTAGTGCCAATTGGGCATCGTTTAAATGTGGGCCTACCTGAACATTGTTTCTGACCATGTCCATCCCTTTATGACCACCTCTGATGGCTACTTCCAGCAGGATAATGCACCATGTCACAAAGCTCAAATCATTTCAAATTGGTTTCTTGAACATGACAATGAGTTCACTGTACTAAAATGGCCCCCACAGTCACCAGATCTCAACCCAATAGAGCATCTTTGTGATGTGGTGGAACGGGAGCTTCGTGCCCTGGATGTGCATCCCACAAATCTCCATCAACTGCAAGATGCTATCCTATCAATATGGGCCAACATTTCTAAAGAATGCTTTCAGCACCTTGTTGAATCAATGCTACATAGAATTAAGGCAGTTCTGAAGGCGAAAGGTGGTCAAACACAGTATTAGTATGGTGTTCCTAATAATCCTTTAGGTGAGTTTTAAGACTCTAATTTAGCCCATGTCAATTCACATGTGAGGGTGCCATCAATGAAATCCATTCGACTTGAGAATTGCCCTAATAAATTAAACTCTGTTTCATGTTTTTCTGGGGGATCCACCCACATTCATGCTCAGATAGCATTTGTGTGTTTTCCGAAGCCTTGGAGGATTTCTAGGAACTGGCTTTATTTTGACTTTGGCAAAGCATGTGAAATGATCAACTTTTGTGAATATGCAGCACTGACTTGATCCGGGAGGGGGAGTTAAATGCCCCCTCTATTATTTTCCCTCCTAACTTCTTAATGCGTTAAATTAACAGCCCTAGTTGCTTGTCTTGGTAGACAAGGAGGACACCGTATAAGACAGTATGTGTGAGAGAGAAAAAGAGAAAGGAAGGACAAAAGTGTTTCGATTCCCTGTCGAGTGACTCTCACACACTCCACTTCACACATCACTTTACTTTCACGCACACATCGCCTCACCTCACATTTCGCTTCCTGATTCCAATTAGATCTCAATCCTCTTGCCCAGATTGCTCATTTACATTTTAATATTTTGAAATCGATCTCTTTCCACACCTGAGAACTGACTCCTAGACCCTCTCACATATACAGTACACACACAGATATGCGCACATGTGTGAATGCATATTTCTTATTACTTATAAGTCCATTGATCTGTTAGTAACCCACATGGTGCTCTGAAGCATGTGTGTGCGTGTCTGTTTCTGCATGATGTCTCACTATATCAGAAGTGCTGAGAGTCACTTTGCTCTGTGTGTGTCTGTGTGTGTTTGTCAGCAAGCCACAGAGGCAAAATTAGCTCCATCCTGCCTGTGAACTGCTTGATTCCCATATGTGTGCTACACAAGGGGGCTTACCATCAGCTCCACAGAATATAGCTGCGTTTCCATTACCCTTCAAATTGCGCAAATTGAAGTAGCAAATTGAAAATGCGCCCAAAGGGAACATCAATTTTGCATAGACTCCCATGTATCACAAAAAAGTTTTTACGCCCCGGTGAGGTGGTTTTTCAGGTAATTCGAACAAGGAATATATCGCAAAACTGCAATGGAAACAGTTTTGTTCTGCATTTACAGGTCACCTGACATGTGTAAAAGTCACATGATCATTCTTTAGATATGGAGCAGTATGTTCGCTTGGAGGACAAGACGAAGAAGCTGTGGTCGACTTCATGCGGCGTCACAAGAACTAGCAAGCCCATGACATCAAAATACCGCAAGAGCGATTCGGGAGTTAACTGCTCTGTATGCTTTCAAGTCGCTCTTGTTGTATTTTGATGTTATTTGCAAGTCTTTGCGAGAGAACAAAATTATGTTTTAGTCGCATAACACTTGACTCTTCTGTAATAATCAAGGACTTTGCTGTCATACCATGGCTGCAGGAGGCGCAATGATATTATGCACTGCCTAAAAATAGTACCCTTGGTAACTTTCAATAGCTGGGGAATATTTTCAGGCATTGCGTTATATCACTGCGTCTGCTGCACCCATGGTACGGCAGCAAAGTCCCTGATTATTACACCAGAATGAGAGTATAGTTCCTAGCCATATCGGCCTAGAAAATCGCAACTTTTAATTTTCCATCAGTCTTAGTACACAATGTAACTACAGAAGAGTCAAGTTTTACATAGGAAAAAAATAGGAACTCTTTAGATATTTTTTAAGGGCGATGCTAATGGTCTAATCAGATTCAATGGATTATGCTAAGCTACGCTAAAAGTGGTACCGCCAGACCCGGAGATCGGCTGAATGGATTCCAAATGGTAAAAATCAAATGTTTAACTCTAGGGGAGCTGGAAAATGAGCATATTTAAAAAATAAGTGTCCCTTTAAGGGTTATTTTCAAGTATAGTTATTTTCGAGTATAGTTCCTAGCCATATCGGCCTAGAAAATCACAACTTTTGTTTTCAATTGGGTATCGAGTATCGATTGGAACCGAGACTAGCTTTGCAATTTTCCCGGAATCATTCAAAAGTTTAAATTTCGATTCCTAGTTTCGATTCACAGTCCGCCGACCGGAAAAACAAACAGCTGAACACTAACGAAGAAGCGTCTACCAGAAGTCTTGGCATAACCTAGCGAGTTGAACATGGATAGCGTGCGTCGGCAGTCCAAAGTGTGACTTCACTTTTCTAAACAGACATGAAATCTCGGCAGATATGGCAGATATGAGAAGGCAGATATGATAATTTTTCTAAACAATAACTGTTTCTGATTTTATACTGTACCTGTTACTTATCTGGACTGGGTTTGTTTCTTATTGTTTCTATTCTGCACTAGGTTAGCCCATCAGTGGATGCACGGTAACATACCTGCAGCATCATACACTAATGTATAAATGTGTTTTCATGAGGTTTTCAAAAATAAAGCTCTCTTGAGGAAAGTGTACCCCTGTGAAAATATATTCATAATTTATAATATTTACATTTAAGTTCATAGATTTGATATTTACAGTGGCGAACCGTGGGTACTTCAGCTGGGCCTTCAAAATATGCAATGAAGTGCAAATGCCTCTCCATCCATAATACTAGGCTATTCGTATTTCGTTAAATCATACAGTGAACGTGTAAAAATTCTGAGCACGCAAAGTTAAATTACAGAATGGGCATTGTCTGCCTTTAAATGCAGTTTTAAAGTTTAAAATTACTTTAATCTAACTGATAAACACAAATACAGACTCTGCTGCTCTGTAATGACAGGGGCTCTGTAAATTTGCATTTAACAAGCTTAAATTATGTTCTTTAATTTATTTGTAATTTTTTGGAAATATATATTTAGCTGTAGGATACCTTGTTAGTCTTTTTCATAAGGGGAAATATAGCACCCTGCGTTCTCAGTGCACCTCCTTGTGTCTTATAACTGTTGTTATAGATATCCAGGGCTCGCAAAATTGCTAGCCCGAGCCCTGAGGTCCCGGGGCTATTGCAAATTCTTGTCGGGCTACCAAAATGTATCTCCGCCCTGCCCATCGGGTATAGCGAGGAAAAAAATATTTAAATGTTTTCGCATTCTCTCAGATTTAGTTAGGAAATTATATTGTATGTAATTCGGCGTTGTCTGTCAGTCATTACTATCCTCACGTAACAAGTGAAACTGTCAGGAAGTAAAAGTATAATTAAACCCATTATTTTTCTCGTGTTCGCGTCATATGCACAGGCTCCTCTGCACACGCTTCTCCCAGCTGTGCTCTTCACGAAAACGCGCTTAAGTAATTTCGTTTTTACCTCAGCCCTATCAAGCTAGCCACAACGTCAATCACGTTTTCCGCCATTTACCTCAACCACTCTCACCGCAGAGATTCGGGCCATTAGACTGTATTAATATTAACGGTCTATGATCTTCGTCTTTAGTGTTTTACGGCAGCTCGCATCCAGTTTGTTGCATGCTTAGGACTTCATGAAGGCTTACAATGTTTTGTTTTTTACCCGCCCACTTGAAATCAAAACGTGATTGGTCAATTTGCCCGTCACTCTCCACACCAAAACACATAGCTTGGCCTTCCCTGGGATTCATGAAGTCCTAACCAATGAATGAGCCAGATAACCGGGCCTTAATAGAGACAAACGATTCTGATTGGATTAGATGTTTTCATGACATGAACCTGACAGTAAGCTTAACGTTAGAACATAGATGAGAGAAAATATATTACATGTATTGTATTAAATTGAATAAAATAGAAATTTAAAAATGTAAAAACATATTTTTATTGAATACTATATTATTTATTATTTATTTATAAAAAAATCTTTTATTAATTTTTTAAGGCCTTCTCTGAAGGCGTAGAAGGCCCTGAAGGTTCCCCACTGGATATTTATATTATAGTTGAAAACAGCCCTGTGAGAAATTCATAGTAAGGTTCACAAAAAGTAAAAAGTTCAAATTGATGGAGAAGGTCGGACTATTTCCTTCAGAAAGACCATTGGTAAGCTAGCTCATTTAAAATATCCTAAACTTTTTTGACCCCGTCTCTTAAAAGAATCGGAACCGAGAATCCTTAGAAACCGAAATCGAAACAAGGAATCGAAATCGGAACCGGAATAGTTCAAACTCAAACGACACCCAACCCTATCCATCGGTCTTGGTAGACGATGTATCTACAGAAGAGTCAAGTTTTAAATAGGAAAAATATCGAAACTCCGGATATTTTTGAGTGTGATGCTAATGGTCTAATCAGATTCAATGGATTATGCTAAGCTATGCTAAAAGTGGTAATGCCAGACCCAGAGATCAGCTGAATGGATTCCAAAACGGTAAAAATTAAGGGGAGCTGGAAAATGAGCATATTTTCCAAAAAGGTGGAGTGTCCTTTCAAGTTTTGCGCAAATCTTAAAGCAACACTATGTAGTTTTCATGTAAAAATGACTTACAGCTCCCCCATGTGGTTGAAAAGCGCAACAGTGCCTGGTATCAGACACTCTTCTGCAGGCAGGGGGAGGGGCGGGGCTGTGTTTCCTACCCTCCACCGCCACTTTCAGAGTGAGCTTGTAGCAGCTGGGAGGCTGCTCAGGTTGCAGCAACAGTACAATTTGTCCAGTTAAAAGTTGTTCTATCACTGAAATAATTTTAGAGACATTATTTAAAGGTAAAAAAACTACATAGTGTTGCTTTAATGGAAACGCAGCTTATGACTGAAGACACACCTTACTGTATACTACTCAACCCCTAAATATAACACACGCACACATAAACACACACACGTAACCATATGATGATATATATATTTTTTCCAGTTTGGTCCAATTAATTCATCTCGAATTTTAAAGTTTAAGTTTGAAATTTCAGTAAATTTTTGCCAATTTTTTATTGATTGATTTATTAACAGTATATTGCATAATACTATAAACATTGTGTCTTTTCTCTACCTATCTATATTTGGGTTTACCTATCTAAACATCATTGTTTTGCTGCTTTGCAAGTGTTGGTATTTCCCTGAGGAAATGCAAATTTTCAATGCTTCAGTGAATTGCTGGTTAAGGGTTTGATAAAATGTCGTATATACCCACAACAAAGCATGGACCAGCTGAAGTCTGCAGACATTCCTCTAGTAGTTTCATCCGTAGCCTCTGCAGTTCCGGACTGTCCCATTCCTCTGGATCAATACCCCAGTACAGATCCACCACCTGGAAAACACACACATACAGTACCGAGATTAAGCCACCCAAACATTTTCCACACAAAACACACCGCTTTACATCGCACACCACAACATTCAGTTTCCTTTAAAACATTATTATTGTGTATTTGAGCAATAAGCTACTCAAAGAACCATTCTGTACAAGAGCCATATATCAACATCCTTAACTAAAGCCTAATTCTTTTTTATTACCAAGTGTAGTAGTAGATCTAGATAATAATGAATGCCTGGGAGTGTATGAATTTCCACACTCTTTCAGCGTACATTAGCACTTTAAAAGGAACCACAGGGAGAGAAATGAGGAACGAGATATCGACAGACAAAGAAAGCGAAGAGGAAAGGAGAGGAAAGCATCTTTCAGTATGTGTGTTCCTGCAGACAGCTAAACACTGTGCACATGCTGAGCACAGATTCCAATGCTAATCTTAATTGTGACTATGTGTGTGTTTTCACAACCAGTAAAAAAGCTCAAGAACGCTAGGGATTTACATCATAACAACCTCACACAGAGCTCTTTATATTCTCTGCTTTATGCTCTCCATTGTACAGTACATACAGCATCAACCGTCTGCAGCGTACAATTATAACCAGAAAGAATAGATGTACGGTGTGAAATGGGAGCAAGAGAGATGGGTTGTGTCTTTGCGTGTGTAGTAATTGACTTAATGAAGAGAGACAGGCCATTTCCTCAGCACCAGTATGGCAGGACACAGGGATATCCCCGAACACATTTGTCAGAATCAGTGTCAGTGGTGCAGATAATTCAAACTGCAAACACGCCGCAGGGAGACTCTCTCGCTCTCTCTCTCTCTTTCTGCATGCATGCATGTGTACGTTGAAGCACTGGGGATTTATACAGTGAGCAAATATTAAGCACTGTATATGTTGTGTGATTTGTATGCTATTGGTTATTACGATTTGAATTGCACATATTTTAGTGCCCTTTCCATATTCATGCATTCTCTAGCAGGCTAATGAAATTCTGTCGTCATTTGTGTTGTGGTAGCTCTTAAGACCTCACGCTCATTTCTCTTGCTCAGCTGGCAAATCTAAAGCTACATTGTGCCCTGCTTTTCTCCCAGACTTCATTTAACAAATACGAACATGGCTTCCGTCCAAGAGCACATAAAGCACAGGGGACTTCCAACATTATGCAAGCTCTATACTCAAGATCCCTGTGCTAATCAAACTTCTAAAGAGAGCAAAACACTTCTTATGAACAATGTCTTGCTTCATTATAATCCGAAAGAGGAATGTACCGTTTGTTGTTATACGATGATTTTATGACAAAACGCTGAATAGCATCAAAGTTAGATGCACAAAAACATGCAAGAAAATGAAGTTCGCACTATATTATGCATTATAAAGCGACCACCAACCAACACTTTGACTGTAGGAAACTGTAGAAAAAGACAAAAGTCTTATAATGTAAGAATACATTATTTTAAATTTCATTTCGTGATCCCATTTTTACATTTTAGTTGGTGTGCAAGGTTGCTGTTAGAGTATAAATAATGCCTGGAAAATAATAAAGCTCAAAGTTGATATTTTCTTTAACAGAATTCACTTTTCAAAGAACTACAGCCCTCTACTTCCTGAAGAAAATGATGTCAAAATAAGAGTTTTTGACTAACCTTTGCCCACAGGAATACACAAGTCGCCAGTGTTTCTCAAAGTGTGGGGCGGCCCCACTGGTGGGGAATAGGAACATTACAAGTGGGGCGTGACAAACGAGAGGAGATTTGGTCATTTTTGTGCCCAACTCTATTAATTCATTATTTGTTGACCATACACTCAAAACGACTCATTTAAATATAAGCCTACACTGAAAAAAATAAAGGCTGAATTTATTTAAAAATATAGTGCATCATTTTTGCATCTTTTTTTAAGTAAGTTTCACATGGAATTTTAAGCAACTTAAAAAAGTGGATGTAAAAATGATGCACTATATTTTTAATTAGTGTTCACTACTCACTGGGATGGGTTAAATGCAGAGGTCACATTTCGAGTATGCGTTGCATACTTGACAAGCATGTCACTTTCACTTCATTTTCACTTAACCATGGTTATTTGGTTTTAACTGTAGTAAATCTATGGTTAATTGTCGTAAGGGTACAAACATATATCATTGAAGCTATATTAATCTGGAACTCTAATGGTGTGTTTACACCAGACGTGGAAGAGGCGGCAAGCGCGAGTTTCAATGAAGTCAATGCAAAGACACAAATAGGCATCCTGCGGCGCGGTAAGCTCGAATGGCGCGACGCAGATTGTGCGGAAATCGCTGAGCTGAAGGCATGTTCTGTGCGGATAGCGTGTTGCAAAAATCTGAACTTTGGCGGATTTTCACGCCACGTTGACCAATCAGGGGTTTGCTCTAGCAGTGACTTGATTACAGGAAGTGAGCGGAGGCAGAAAAACAAAACAACAACGGAGGACAATCATCATCACTGTACGAGACATCTTCGTACTTTTACAGGAATTAAAAGGATCTTGTTTGGAAGAGGTCGAACAATCTGGTATGTTTACTCAATCTGAGCTATATAAGCCCCTCCCATGACACAAATTTATTCTTGAATGTCTTGAATGACTACAATTTTTTTTTATCGTGTGGCTGTGTTAAAAAATTATCATTCAAATAACGATTAAAATATTTTCATAAGAAACCTTAATGTATATGAACTTGATTTGTAAGTGTACTTTGGGGTTGGACCTTGCTTGCGTTTCTTGGGTCCGATTTCAAAGACCCCAAACCCTTTCAGCGGTGAGGGTGGACGCAGCGATGTCCTCTGCTGGTGTCTGGTCCTGAGGCAGATCCACCTCCCGTTTTATGCTGGCAAGCTTGGGATTCCCCCATCTCCTGACATCATTGTAGCGCTTGGTGCAACGATGGGGATGCCAGCTGATGAGACAATTGTGGCTATTTCCTCTCACGCCTGTTTAACCGACGCTGATTTTGGCGGGTTTCTCCTATCCCCATCCAAAACAACTTCTCTGTCTTTGACTGCTCTTACAAGAACGCCGGTCTCCTCGGCTGTGAACCGCTCCTGGCGTGCGCCTGGTAAATCCGTCATAATAATAGCAACCCGCCATGGAACTTGCGCCCTTGCGTTTACAGGGAATGTTGGATAGCGTTCTGATTGGTTTATTTGACGTTACGCCCAAACCACACCTATGAATAATGAACCTACTTCAGACCAACCCCTTATTGATTTGCGCCTGGCGCAAGAGTTATTTCTCCCGCCAGGAAAATAGCAACAGCGCCCAAGATCCGCCCACAAAGTCACTTGCGCATTGCGCTTCGCACTTGCGTTTCAGATTCAAAACATAAAAGCAATTAAAATAATTACTTCAAATATCCTCACAAACCAGTTGTTGTTCCACAATACTCTTATGGACAAACTTACAAGTATAGACAGACCTGTACACACACCAACACATGCACATACACATTGATACATTGGGGTTGATGAAGCTAAACTATTACCTAACCAAGCAATTACATTCTGACAGCACAGCCCTTGGGAAAGATGATAACAAGGTATATAGACTGTTAAGAAGCCCAAACATCTGGATGTGACAACACAGATGAAAAACTCTGGAGATAATTAGTATTCATTCAATGCTTTTCACCAAAACAACCATGAGAAAATTAATAGAGGATCTGAGAGAGACAAAGCTGTGATTTCAGCAAAACAAAGATATTTTTAGGAACTAAAGCCACAAAGCCATCAGATTTGTAGTAAGTGGCTGAGCCAGCACAGTCCGGCATATAAGAGAAATTGATGGCTTAGCGTATTCCCCAAACGCAAACAAAAACAGATTTTATAAACCCAACGTCTGCCACTGAATCCCAGAATTATGACGGCTGTCATCTGCTTTTACGATACTCATATTTGTAAATGACAAATTAATCACAATGTTATGAGCTATGAGAACAGATAAAACTGACTGATGTCAGGAGCAAAGAATCTTTACCAATGTTGACTTCAGAATCCTTTCTTCCCTTCTTTCTTACTCATACAGTGCATATTTAAACCACAGGAGACTACAAACTCATGTTTATCAAAGAAAGTACAGATACATCTCCATGGCAAGTAACATTAATGCATTTTATTATATCCAAAACATCATTTCCACTAACAGTGCTTCTCCAAAATTATGATGAGGTTTACACAACCGCTGAAGACTCTGGCTACACAATTTCCTAACAAGAAGCAAATACGACCGTATTTACATAATTACATAGCCTGTACGATGAGGCTTCATCTGAGGATTTGCACATTTAATTCTGGTAAATCCCAAATGACTACCGATAAGGGGTAAACATTTTTTTTAACTGATCAGTAAGGATGCTGCAAACTTTCAAAATCCTAAACAAGAGAGATATTTACAGTGACTTTAAATTCGTCTTCATTTCTCCATAATATTAAATAGATGCTCCAGGTAAATATCGCTCCATCACAGCCAGCTCATCCTATTAAAATATACAGATGTATTTTGATCATTCATTACTGTGTGTAAGTTGCTTCTATGCTTCCTGTAAAAAACAAGTAATTGGCAGACCTCGGCCGAAAACACGATCAATACTGACTGTAACAATATCAGACATTTATCTGCCACAGTCACACAAGTATGAACTGAAGAATATGCCAATAAAGTTCAGTATTGTCTGCTTCGTATCCTTGAATGAACTCGCATTAATACAAAGAAAAAACAAGCGCTTCCAGTGAAAGATCAACTGAAGGAGGCAGCGTTATACCAGGAGCAACGTATTTTGCTTCTCGCCCATCTTTCTCTCCTCATTTCATGATTAATCTGACAACTTGCAGTGGAAGAGAAGGGGTTAAGAACCTTGAGAAAGCACAACATCCAAGTCTTACAGTAAATAACAGAAAAGAGTCTTTGTAAGTCATAATTTATACTAAATTATAATTGTAAAGTATTTATGGTAAAGCTGCAAAGCCATCAGATTTGTAGCTTTTTCATGTACAAAAAGCATTGTCTTAAAGGGGTAGTTCATCCCAAAATTAAATTTCTGTCATCATTTACTTACCCTTATGTTGTCCCAAACCTGTATGTTTGTTCTGCTGAACACAAATGAAGATATTTGGTACAATTTTAATATCCAGTCCTTCCAGAAGTTTTTTTTGTAATGGTTGCGGGCAAAAATCATTGATCTTGCGGCATGTTTTCTCAAAAAATGCGTTGGAATATGCAGGATATTTATGCAATTTTATGCGATGAAATTGCGGGAACTTTCCAAAATTGCGGGAACTTGCAAAACCTGTGTGCAGCTTTTGCAGCTTTTCATTGATGTTCCCATCGCGTAATTACATCACTGGGGACATGGCTGCGCATATGTAAAGTAAATGCAATTTTTTTTACAATTTCTGCCAAGATATATGTGACTTCGCTACGAAAATGCGGATTATGAAATCATGCAATCCCCACATATTTTGCGAGCAGAAAACTGCAATTTATGCAGTGAAAGTGCGGCATATTAAAAAATGCGGCCGCCGCATAAATATGCAGACTTTGGCTGATGATGCATTGAATCATGCAATCACATAATCGCGTTTTTCTGGAGCGACTGAATAACAGATCTGGGGTCCCACTGACTTCCATAGTATTATCTTTCGTACTATGCAAGTCAATGGTGACCCAGATATGCTTGGTTACAAACATTCTATAAAATATCTAGGACTGCAACAACTAATTGATAAAATCAATAAAAATCAATGAATGAAATTCGTTGTCATGAGTTTATTAATCTGTGGCAAAATGTCCTTATCAGCACATCCCTGAAGGCTCAATTCGTTTTGTTTGTTTATGTTTTGACATTTAAAGAGGTTTACTATTTCAAAGCTGCACAAACTTTTTTATTTAAGGCTTAAAATATCAAAATCAAAAAGATTATATTAGTAAATCTCTGTAGTAGCATGTGACTTTTGCACTTTTAAAAGTACACTTCTTCACATGAATACCACAATTTAGTGCCTTATTTAGCTATAATAAGTGAAAAATATAGTTGAGTAATATTTATGTTTTTATCAGATTAGTTGATTAATCTGAAAAAAATTATATAAAATAATAATTATTATAAAAAAATATCTTCATTGTTCAGCGGAACAAAAAATTATTATAGGTTTGGAAAAACTTGAGGTGAGTAAATTATGGTGAGTAATTTATTTTTGGTAAAACTATGCCTTTAAGTGTGATACATTAGTATTGACACATGTCAGAACTCTACTTCGCGCAGATTTTTAAGACTTTGCATGTATTATTAAAAAACACAAAATGTAACATTGCAACCAGTTCTTAACCATAATTCCAGTAAACTAGTTAAATTTTTTGGTTTCATCTTCTTCCGTTGGGCATGATATATTTTGGTGTAAAAATACTACTATTTATTAGAAAGTAGCACAACAGCCTTAAAGGGATAGTTCACCCAAAAATTAAAATGTCATCATTACTAACGCTCAAGTTTTTCTAAACTTGATGAGTTCTTTATTTTTATTGAACACAAAAAAAATATTTTTGATCATAGATGGTAAGCACACAGTTGACAATACCAATTGACTTCCATAGTATTTGTTTTTCCTACTATGGAAGTCAATAGGTACCGTTAACTGTGTGCATCATTTATCAAAATATATTCTTTTGTATTCAACAGAATAAAGAAATTCATACCATGAAGATTTTTCATTTTTGGGTGAACTGTCCCTTGTGAAAAAAAAGTGTGCTTAAGTGTACTTTTATAAAGTGTACTTATTACATAAATAATACACTTTTAAGTATATACACTTAAGTGTGAATTAAATGCAATCTTTTCGGCGCACTGAATGCACATTAAGTGTAATTAATTTAACATATATCATATATTAAGTTGAAATAAAATGTAATAAGTTGCCATTAAGAGTGATTTTTTGGAACAACTTTATTGGTACTTTATTACAACTTTATATCTACTTTCATAATTGCTTCTAGTGTTTTTAAAATATACTTAAAGTGCACTACACAATATAATGACATGAAATTAATGTGATTTAAAATGCAATTTAATGTCTGTTAACAATACTCTTAAGTGTGAATTAAATGCAATCTTTTCGGCGCACTGAATGCACATTAAGTGTAATTAATTTAACATACATCATATATTAAGTTAAAATAAAATGTAATAAGTTGCCATTAAGAGTGATTTTTTGGAACAACTTAATTGGTACTTTATTACAACTTTATATCTACTTTCATAATTGCTTCTAGTGTTTTTAAAATATACTTAAAGTGCACTACACAATATAATGACATGAAATTAATGTGATTTAAAATGCAATTTAATGTCTGTTAACAATACTCTTAAGTGTGAATTAAATGCAATCTTTTCGGCGCACTGAATGCACATTAAGTGTAATTAATTTAACATACATCATATATTAAGTTAAAATAAAATGTAATAAGTTGCCATTAAGAGTGATTTTTTGGAACAACTTAATTGGTACTTTATTACAACTTTATATCTACTTTCATAATTGCTTCTAGTGTTTTTAAAATATACTTAAAGTGCACTACACAATATAATGACATGAAATTAATGTGATTTAAAATGCAATTTAATGTCTGTTAACAATACTCTTAAGTGTGAATTAAATGCAATCTTTTCGGCGCACTGAATGCACATTAAGTGTAATTAATTTCACATATATCATATATTAAGTTGAAATAAAATGTAATAAGTTGCCATTAAGAGTGATTTTTTGGAACAACTTAATTGGTACTTTATTACAACTTTATATCTACTTTCATAATTGCTTCTAGTGTTTTTAAAATATACTTAAAAGTGCACTACACAATATAATGACATGAAATTAATGTGATTTACAATGCAATTTAATGTCTGTTAACAATACTCTTAAGTGTGAATTAAATGCAATCTTTTCGGCGCACTGAATGCACATTAAGAGTAATTAATTTCACATATATCATATATTAAGTAAGGGATAATGTAGAGGCAGCCGGTAGTTATTGGGAAATAAGCCCCGACAGTGTGATCAGGACCCGACGCGAAGCGGAGGGTCTTGTATCACACTGAAGGGGCTTATTTCCCGATAACTACCGGCTGACTCTACATTATCCCGCTTATTACACGGCTACTTGCCACATAAGAAAAAAAACTGGACATGAATATGAATTTGAAACATTTTATTGGCATATTTGTTTTAAATTAACATTTTTATCCTTCCGCGAAACTTTGCACAGATGCATAAAATGATCGTAATACCTTATTAAGATCCTCTGCTTCATACTTGTCTCCATTTATTCTCTTTTAGCCAGTCTTTGAGAAGTTTGAATGCCCATTCTGTATTTTTTTGTGTGTTGGCTTCGTAGCTGTCATGCTCTATTTTGTCAAGTTCAGTCTCAGTAAGCTCTCTGTGTCTTGTCGTGGTTGTCGAGTGTTTGTCACAAGATGGCGCCAAACAGACAGTAATCTTTATTGATCTTTATTGGCGCGGAGCG
Organism: Paramisgurnus dabryanus; assembly: GCF_030506205.2. NCBI lineage: Eukaryota > Metazoa > Chordata > Actinopteri > Cypriniformes > Cobitidae > Paramisgurnus > Paramisgurnus dabryanus. The sequence continues at coordinate 44,319,867 of NC_133338.1, forward strand.
ATTTTACTCGTGAAAGTAGTCCGGCTATGCGTTATTATTTTGGAGCGGTTATTATTTGAAAATAACGAACCTGCAAATGTCTCAACTGACCAATCAGAATCAAGCATTCCAGAGAGCCGTGTAATAAGTTGAAATAAAATGTATTAAGTTGCCATTAAGAGTGATTTTTTGGAACAACTTAATTGGTACTTTATTACAACTTTATATCTACTTTCATAATTGCTTCTAGTGTTTTTAGAATATACTTAAAGTGCACTGTTCAATCTACTGTCAAGCAATTAATGTGAAATTAAAAATAAGTTAATGTATATTAACAGTACACTTAATTACTCATTAAATGTAATGTTTCAAATACAAGTTTGCCAAATAAATTCCAATATATAAAATTAAATGCAATCAGTTGAACTGGGATTTCAGTGCAGTGAAGTGATTTCATTGCATCTTTCTACAGTATGTACTTTAACTACTTCTATTGTATGTGAAATATATTTATGTACTTCTCAAAATACTGAAAAACAAATCTAGTTAATTAAATATGTATTCATTTCAGTTTAATGCATTGCAAACAAACAAAAACCACAATGCTTACACTGACAATAAAACAGTTTGGTAGTCAAATTATGAATCAGATTTTTTGTTTTGCAAAAGTACATTTAATAAATTAATTATGAGTTGTATATGTCCAAACAAAAAAAACTAATTTTAATATTGTTAAATTGGAATCAAACAAACAACTATCAATATTGAATAATTACATCCCTTAGAAAAAAATAAACTCAAAGTTATAATTTTTTTACATTTTAACAGACAACTAAAAAAGAACTGTATGAACTTTAAATTAACAAGTCTTTGGTAGGTCACATCAGTCTAATGATAATTTATTAAATGTGTTTAGAAATATTGCCATGAAAGTGTACTTTCTTTATGTAGCGGGTATTAACTCACTTACTTATGGACCAGGCATAATTATAAGATCAGAAGGGTGCACGGTACGAAGGAGGAGGTAGCAGTGATAGTGAGCAACAAGCAGAGACAGAAGGTAAGTTGATTAATAAATTATTTTACTTTGAGTATTGAGAAACCTTTCTATTTCTTTCCTTAATCACAAAAAATAGTAACAACAATGAAAATACAATTAACTATATATACTATGGGTGCACGCTCTAAATTACTTCTCATTTACAGAAATCACAGTCACAATCAATGTACAAAGATGGTACAAATTATATATGTAACACACTGAAATCAGTATTCAAGTTCAAAGTTCTTATCAATTGGAGTATTGATCAGTCTTAAATTATCAGAATTGTGCTTCCGAAATGTTTCAGTTCAATAAAGTAAACAAACAAAATAAGGAAACAGTTTCTGAAATGTATCCTCTTACTTGTCTGAAGAAAAATATTTAAAATAGAAAATTGTCCTTTCCTCTAGATTCGTGATCCAATCAGGTCGAAATGGGAGGCTCGCCATCAATTAGGAAAATCCAGCTCAAGGAATGTTCATACGAAAGGAAAAAACATTCAATATTGTGTATCAATAATGATTAAAATTATACATTATACAGGAAACAAATAAAATACATACATAAGTGCCATCATCATAATAAATGACAATTTAGACAAATACCTGTCCATTCACGTGTTTCTCTCTCTTTTTGTCTTTCACAGGCACGTGCAACCAAAATGGCGTCAGCGAACAGCAGTGAACACAACGCACCATGTGGTTTTACATAATCACACTGCAATGAACAATCCAACCCATATAACATCACAATATAACACTATTTTGTCTCGTATGGATTAAACAAATAAAATGATATGACATTTAAAGTGTTGACATTCGTTTTTATGGCTAATTATAACATTGGTAATTATAACAAACTCACCAGGTCAAAATGAAAGCTCAAAAAGTGCTCAATCCACACAATCACGCTGTATCATTGAATATATGCAAGTTAAATTCTGATCTCTTCAGTTTATATGAACTTAAGAGTCATATTTAATCAAATTAAACACTCTCGCGTTAGATCGAGTGTCTCTGTGGCTCTGCATCTCTCCTCTGAACTGAGACGCGATCCGAAAGCAAAAAAGGGGCGGAGCTTACAATTAAACACTCCGATTGGTTTACTCATTTCAGATTTATAATTCAGATTGAATTATTCACATGTATTTCCTCATTTATAAAATAAATGTAGATGTATGAATAGTCTCTATTATATTTAAGCACACTTATAAAATAATAATATTTAATTATTTAACCAGGGTTACATTTAAGTAAAACTAAATTAGACAAAGTGCATTTTTAAAAAGTGTAATTAGGTATGTTAAGAAATATTGTGATGAAAGTGTACTTACTATAAGTTAAGCTTAATTAGACAGTATTAAAAAGTGCATTTTTAAAAGTCCACTTAAGTGTGTTTATAAATATTATGTTGAAAGTGTACTTACTATAATTTAAAATTAATTAGATATTATTACAAAGTGCATTTTTAAAAAGTGTCCTTAAGTGTGTTAGTGAAATATTATTATGAAAGTGTACTTACTAAAAGTTGAAATTAATTAGATATTATTACAAAGTGCATTTTTAAAAGTGCACTTAAGTGTGTTTATAAATATTATAATGAAAGTGTACTTACTATAATTTAAAATTAATTAGATATTATTACAAAGTGCTTTTTTAAAAAGTGTCCTTAAGTGTGTTAGTGAAATATTATTATGAAAGTGTACTTACTAAAAGTTGAAATTAATTAGATATTATTACAAAGTGCATTTTTAAAAGTGCACTGAAGTGTGTTTATAAATATTATAATGAAAGTGTACTTACTATAAGTTCAAATTAATTAGATATTATTACAAAGTGCATTTTTAAAAGTGCACTTAAGTGTGTTTATAAATATTATGATGAAAGTGTACTTTCTTTAAATTAAGCTTAATTAGACATTATTAAAAAGTACATTTTTAAAAGTGCACTTAAGTGTGTTTATAAATATTATGATGAAAGTGTACTTAATATAAGTTAAAATTAAATACATATTCTTACAAAGTGCAGTTGTAAAAAGTGCACTTAAGTGTGTTAATAAATAGTGTCATTAAAGTGTATTCCATTTAATTACGCTTAAGTGGTCTTTAATTTATATTATATTATATTATCAGCAAGTGCACTTCTCAAAAAGTATACTTTTATTATTTTAAGCACACAAAAAGTATGCTTTCAATACACTTAAGTACACTAATTTTTCACAAGGGGTCCCTTAAATTTAATGGTCAAATCTGCAAACAGCTATAGAACAAGCCTAAGTCTGAGATTTACATTGGCCTTACTGCATGTGGCAATCAGAACAAATTGAAAACCCTTCATCTAAATGGTAAACAGCACAAGAGTCAAGCGATTTGAATTCACCACGAGATCTAAAACGATTGAGGATGCAGATTATTTACAATGCAGTTGCCAATTTCATTCCAATGAAAATGCCCAAAGATTCTCTTGTGTCTTTTAATTTATTTTCTCTCTGGCTGCTGCCTGGACGTGAATGCAGCACTTTAATGAGAAGACGAATGTGTAAAGTGATGGCCCCATTAAGGCCCAATTAAGAGAGAAAAATGATACTCTATCCTGTATGAGAGTCCACGCTACAGTATGTTACTATTAAAACGCTCAATTATCTAAAACAAGAAGAGAAGACTGAGTATAATAGCAGGAATATGCATGCAAGATAAAGGCTGAAAGAAAGAGAGGCATGTTGGGAGATACGAAAGATAAGAGAGAGAAAAATGAAGGAATACAAAGGGCTGTCTGACGGTTCCTGATTTAAGAGGCTGTTAGCTCACCCACCCTGCCGAGAGAACCATGTTCCTCAGGCCCCAGGAGCAGTCACCAATCTCCATGGCTTCATCTGATCTCACATAATACCCACAATGCACTGCCATTGAGTGCCTCTGCAATTAGACTACTGCTATGGCAACCAGCTGCCTAGCCTGCTTGCCTTTTCAATTTAAATGAGAGAGAGAGAGAGAGGCAGAGAGAGAGAGAAAGAGAGAGAGAGCAGCCAAATGTTAAAACCATAAAACCTTAACATCAATCATGTCTATGCCTGGAATGAAAATGGCCTTTTTTCTGCAAATGGCTAATCGATTGAAGTCAGTACGAAGAGGCCACATTAATTCCATACAAGCCCATGGATCAATGGGCCATGCACAGCGACAAACAAGTCCCAAAACGCATGATCATTTGTACCTCGATTTCTGTCCCTGTATATTTTTATCCTGTTTTCCATTTTTATTCCTTGCCTTCTCATTCAATGACGTCCCAATGAATTCCTACAGATCACCAGCATGGAGCACTCGCACAGCTTTCAAGGATGTCTGTAAAGGTTGATTCATGGTCGACTGAGGATTGTAAATAAGCAACTAACTATCGGTCACACCTTTATGAACCAATGAACGCAATTAACCCTACGATACAAGAACCGCACGTCTGTTTTTCAATATAAAACTCTCGGTTACCACACAATGTCTCGATGTCATAAAGTTTCAAAGTTGGGAAAGACGTTTATTTGAATGCAGTTACAACACAAAAGATTGACAAGGCTATTTATCTTATTCTCACATTATAAGCGTTATCAGCTGGTTGTAAAATTCACTAAGCACTCTCTTTCTTTACCAGTCAAAGTCTTATCTATGTTTGGCACTGGAAACTTGGCACCTGAGATTCCTGGAATATCAATTTGCATATACGTATGCGTCAGGCAGCTCAACTGCCCCACCCACTGCCTCACCTCTGCTGCCGTCATTATTGCATCCAAGTTTTATTACCAGACATCTGTAGCTCAACTGTGTTAGCAGAGCAAAATGTTGTGGGTTCGATTAAAATGCACTGTACATGTAAGCTGTTTTGTGACACTTTGCATTTGTTAAGTATGAGGAAACCAACTCTTAAACTGTGTTAAAAAGTCAGAATATATGAAATTCCATTGACTGCACTGGTTGGTTGTTGTGGTATTTGTCCCACCCCTCCTCCACTGTGATTGGATGGCCGAAAGAAAAGTGACATTGACGAGCTGGGCTGTTCGCCCAAAGTTGAAAATTTTTCAACTCTGGGCGCTCAGCGTGGGCAAAACCCACCTGCTGCTGCCGTTTTATGCCTGCTGCAGGCATAAACACTTTGGTGTACAGATTTTTTTGGGGTCATTCAGTTAACCTCCAAGGCATTGTTATTCGGAAAGATGGTCTTATGAGAAAATAATACACTTTAATAATAATACAGTTTAAGCATGCCCGCAAAATAATACGTTGTACTGTGCTCTGCAAACAGACATTTCAGCCTATATAATTTTTATAAGACCCATTTCCTTCAACTCAATAAAACTAAACTATCCATGTAAACGTATAATTTTAACATTTTAACCTGTAACATTAGCAGGTTATAGCATACAGCCTAATTCTTTCCCCACAATGTACAATCCTATCACAACTTCAAACTGTCATGTTACTCACAGGTCTGATTGCTTCACTGTTAAAGGGATTGAGTGTGTATGTGTACGCTGTGACTGGAAGAAGATGCGCACACACACACAATCCAGCCTCCATCCCTCTCAGGGACACCACACGAAATAGAATCAAATAGCGGTGACCGGGGAGAATCGCGATTCGCCACATCATATTTGCCGGTTGAGAGAACTTCCCTCTTTCCCCTTTTCTCTCTCTCCCTCTTTCTTCTCCTCTTCCCCTCACCTTTCCTTTCTTTCAAATTATCTTTAAATATTGGCAACATTAATAAAAAAACTCTTTTTAGAAATTCTAAATTGATAAGCTTTGCTCAGTGTAAAATTACTATAAAAACATTTTGCATCAAGGAGTCACACATACACTACAGTACAGTAATATTGACGGCTTAAGTTGCAACAACATAAAAAACGAATTTTGTGGCCAAAACTTAAAGTCCCCCTTTGGTGAAAACGTTTATATTGCCGTTTATATGTTTATGTGGTGTTTTTAATATGCTTTCAAATGAATCATGTTTAAATGTGTAAATTCACCACTCAACACCACACCATTTTCTCCATAAAATGTAAGTTTTCCTACGTCATAATTTATTGTGAAACCGGACTTTGCAGTTATGTGTCTAAAACTGCCGATTAATTAGCATTTTCATATTTGTGGTCCAAGCGCTTATTTGCATATAGATCTGCCTATACCAGAGGTGGACACTACTTGAGTATTTTAAGTACATTTTCCAAGCATCTGTGCTTTATCAGAGTGTTTGTCTTGAGAAAAAATTTACTTTACTAAAAAAATGTTCACTACATTCTAAAGCATATAATCATACTGTGTATTCCTTTTATATTGCATATTAAAATTGATTTAATACCTAATTACATAAACATTGTGTAATTTTATTCTTCTTGAGTAAAAGTGAAAATGTACTAGATGTTTAATGTACTTAAGTATTAAATATAAACCAAAAACTTGAAATTATGAAATGTAGTGGAGTAAAAATTTGGATAATATGCTTTTGAATATATGTTTTCCAAAGAAAAACACTGATAAATTACAAATACTTGAACATTTACTTTTACGTAAAAAGTAAAATATTTAAGTAGTGTCCACCTCTGGCCTATACTAAATGAGGCAAGGGTGTGAAGTTACATTCAAGAAGAAATTACTGTCATGGGGAAACACTTTTACATATGCTATTATGATGCTCAAAGATGAGTTTCAAGTGATAAAATTATCTACTACAAGGGGACTTTAACTTTAAATTACCATGAATTTACCAGAATTACTTTACCAATAAATAAAAAAATTTGCTGTTCACACACATCAACGTTCTGTCTTTTTACCAGTAAGATATCTTTCATACATCAGTACCAAAATACCAGTTAACTCTGTGAGAAAGTTGAAGTTACCTCTAAAATGCTGTGCGGGGAGCATAGTGTTGTATTTATAAATCAATAGGCTTTATGCCCAGCTGCACTACTTCCTATACTTCAGCCAGCTCCTTGTTTCCTGTCTGCCATTATTGGACAAACTGATTAATCCAGGTGTGTCTGATTATTGTTGTTGTGACTACTGAGGTCAGGCACACCTGGATTAATCCGTTTGTCCAATAATGGCAGACAAGAAACAAGGAGCTGGCTGAAGTTCAGGAAGTCGTGCAGCTGGGCATAAAGCCTATTCATATCCACGGTCCGTATGTTGTTGTTTTCACTTCTGTGGCAAACGCTGACAGTTGCACAGTTGTTTGACCAAACATTACATTAGGTGAACTCAAACCAAACTGAATTGAGTCGCAACCTGCGTCTTGAACACTAGTAATGTTCACACATAGGCTTCACAGAGAGTGTGTGAAGGATGTGGGGAATTTGGCAAATAGATGGTAAGCTGTTTTAAACAACTTTAGTGAAGAGATGTGTAAAACATTATAATTGGCCCACAGCTGTCAGCACGTTCTGACGTCGTCCGTTCTAATGCCAGTAATCTTTATTCTCCATTCTCACATAGTGCTTACTAGTAAATTACTGGTGATCTTACTGGTAAATTGCCATCAATGATTTACCAGAAAGGGTCCATTCAGACAGGGGGCCAGTTTTACTAAACGGGGCAAATTAGCAAAAGAGCGTAATTTCAAAAAAGCGCCGATAGGAGTGGTATCTGTGGGTTATTTACTAAAAAAGCGCAAATTAAATAACACAGGCACAACAGCTGATTTTCATAATGACCAACGCAATCTACTAAGAATAGCGCAAATTAGTTCAGCGTCTCAATAAGCAGAGCTGACCTTAAGTTCAGCACCACGGACATCACAGCTGAAAATTCGGGGTGTGTAATCCCAGGTAATGAAGCCATAATACACTGAAAAGAACTGGAGGACAAAAAAATTGCTTGCAACTTGCAACCTGATCTCACAAATTTCGGTGGTAAAGTCACAGAATATTTTGCTTATTTATCCATGTCATTGTCACAGATCTCCAAATTTTTCCGTGTTCATACCACAGACTTTCTTTTCCACGTCAATTTCACGTATTGGTTAGTCAATAATTTTTTCTATTTTAAACCATTGTCGCTTGGGTTTAGAGTTAAAGTTGGGTTTGGGTTAGGATGTCACTTTAACTATTGGTTTATACAAATTTTTTCTGGATTTTAAACAATTGTCGCCTGATGTTAGGGTTCGAGTTGGGTTTGGGTTAGGATGTCATTTTATGTAACAGAAAGTCATTCTAACCCCAAACCCAAGCGACAATGGTAAAAAAAAGGAAAAACAATTGAGTAACCAATACGTGAAACTGACACGGAAAAGAAAGTCTGTGGTACGGACACAAATAAATGAGCAAAATATTCCGTGACTATATCACGGAAATTCATGAGATCAGGCTGCTTAAAAAATAACTAAACCACACCTTTTCATGGATAATTATCCACTGCACGTATTTTATAAATCCCAACAGTCATTATTTAACGACAAAATGATGGTTTGGTCCATGATCTGTTAACTGCAATTAACCAGTAAAAACTAGATGTGTGAAAGGGACAAGTGTTAGGTACAGATCCTTAAATGTTTGCCTGGCTGCCAAACCTCTGTTAACACAGCGGTGATCCATGCTTGCCATCTCCTCTCATCTTTAGGAAACTAAAACATTTCTTTCTTCGACAAGACATTTGTTCTAAAGATTAGTTTAGTCACTAGCCAGACGAAAAACAAGCACAGAAAGCCAACTTTGGACCAGGTGCGTAACCGCAACAACATATGTATGGCCTATGAAACCCTTGTAGTTGGCAGAGTATTTATTAATTTTTTTCTGCTATATAATAATAATTGAAACAGGAACCCAACCGACCCTGCAGCACAGGAATCAAAGATAAAATAAATTAAAAACCTTACCAAATATGAAGCATATAAATGCAAGACCATGCATGACCAGGACAAATCAGTTTAACAGGACTATTAAATGTAAATTGTGAGAGAAACAGGAAACGTGTAATTGAGAAAACTACAACATAAAAGCATGAAAAAAAAAACTCTTAAAAACTGGACCAAACTCATATTAACCAATAACATCAAAAGACTCAAATATTTCTGTCAGGCGTTCAGTGATTTGAAATATCTTCCTTCTTGAAAGGAACAATTTGTGCAAGGTTTGAGTTTTTATATGTCTCACCGATACAATCTTTTAATTGAAGCCTCAGAGTCTCAGCGATAGCACGTGACTATTTTCCTTGCCAAAGTCTTATCTGCAGCTAAAGAAATGTTCATTTGATGAGTTATCTCTGTTAGCACAGAATGCCAATAGGTGCTGATGGATTCACAACAGCCCAAACATGTACTACATGCCTGACAGATCAATGACTAGCGTGGGCAGATAATTGACCTTCATGTGTCGTCTCACTCTCAGATCAGTCACACCTGATGGGCATAAGCTGACAGATTCACAATAGTGTAAGCACTGTTATTAGAGCACCTATGATGAAAGATGAGTAAAAAATAATGACAGAACTCAAAAGGAGTTGGATCTACTTTATGCAAATGAGCAGTGAAACAATGAGATGACAACCAATAAGAGTCTGAAGATGATTCGGTGCTTGATACATTGGGGTAGAGAGGTCAAGTACTGTCTTTCTGTCTCATTCTGTCTGGCACTGTTTGCACTAGGTTGGGCATATGCACTTTATGCTTTAAGTCCTTAGCTCCGGGTTGTTTTCTGTATTTCAGTTTCTGTATGTAACACCACGGTCCTGGACAAACAGTGTCTCATTACACTATATGGTTCAAATGACCATAAAGCTTCTTGACTCTCTTACCTGTGCTCTGTCTGAGTAATAGGAGGGTGCTTTTGAACATTCATTTGTATGTATTAGCTTGTATGCTACAGAACGCTTGCAAATGCCTTTCTTGGTCGAAATGCCTGTCTTGGCAAACCATTAAGTAAATATGTGGGATGAAAGAAACGCATGTGTCAGAATATTCGATCTGTACATTAGGTTGGCAGCGTAAATGCAGCTTAATAGACCTGCCACTTAATATTAACCAAACATCAATATTGACATTTAAAGAGAAAACAATGCACTGCTCTGGCCTGCATAAGTAATTTCTTAGCAGTGTATGTAAGGGATACAATGTACAACTAGCCCGCTGCTTTTTTATAAAATAAAGAGAAAGACTAGAGTGACACTGGAGACATGAAACTAGAACAGATCAGAATCAAGTACTCCAGGCAGCTGTATAAAGGGGGTCACACACCGGACGAGAAACGCAGTGTCTCGTCGTGGACAACTTGAAGGTTTCGTACACCGAAAGTGCACATTAAATAGTGCGAGCTTAGTTAGATAGCGTCTACTTCAAAATGCTAAATATATGTAAGCAGCCAATGTTAATCGCGATTTGAGACAAATATGATGTTATTTATGATGTTAAACTATGTGAGTGGCGCTCTGTGGCGCGACAGGGATTTGAGCAACGTCCAGAGTCACAGCGGACAGACGGTGTCAGGCACCACTGGTGTGCGTACACTTTTAGAAAATAATGTGTTCTGTTTTTAGATTCATGGCGCGATGCGACACGGCGCTTCGGCACCCCTTAAGTTTGGTTGGTACCATAACTTTGGGTTCACAACCAGCCGCGTTTGAGGCGTCAAATTCAAGTCTACCGCATCTAGTTTGCCGCTTGAACATTTTGAGTTTACTTCATTCGCGCGTGAAAGCCACGTGCAAAATTCTAGTCATCGAGACATTCATGCGGAAATTCGTGTCATGGGAGGGGCTTCAGCGACTTCGCTCACTTTCTGTAATCACGTCACTACTAGAGCAAGCTCCTGATTGGTTAACGCGGCAAAAAGTTCAAATTTTTGTACTTTTTTCCTGTGGCAATGCTCAATTCGCACTATTCACGTGAACTAGACGCACAAATGAGACGGAATCGCATCAAACACGCTGCGCTAAACGCCTCATTTGAGCCGCGAGACCTCCATATGCGCGTCAACGCGTCTTCACATTGACTTAACATTGAAATCACTTGTGTTTGATGCCTCTCCCGCGACTGGTAAGTTTGGCACTTTTCTTACCAGTGTTCGAGTTAAAATTCTTATCATCCAATGTCGATAAGTTTCTTAGCTGACACTGAAATTAGTGTGGCTGTTATTTTTTAAATGTGTTTTAATGTTATATAATGTACAGATATAATATCACAATCACAGACATTTACATTCGGATGGTATTCGAATATTTTGCCAAAAAAAAATTATTATTGTGAGAGAAAAAACAGACTTGGTAGATTCGTACATTATTGAAAAAAAATGTGTATGAAAAAACCCTATTTTGAGTATTTTGCCGCATACAAATAGGGTGCAATAGTGTATATAAAAAATGCAATGAAGACAATAACTATATATTTTATTTATATTACATTTTATTTCAGTAACACTACAATAATGTTGTATTTGTTAACATTATAAACAAAACAATATAATTTATTACCATTTATAAACCTTTGCTAAAGTTTGTATGTTAGTTCATGTTGCATAAAGTAGTGTTAACAGCTACAACTTTTCATTATAATAATGTTTTAGTAACTGCAGAAATTAACATGAAATAGGGGTAAATAAATCATTGTTCATTGTTAGTTCATGTTAGCAGTGTTACCGACATTTCATTTCTTTTCTGAATCTGTACTTGAATATTTAATGTTGTTGAACGCTGCTGTAAGATACCGCTGACCTAATTTGTGTCTTTGTTCTGTTGTTGGTAATTTATTTATTTGCTCTTGGCCGTATTACAAACTTAACTTATGAATAATTACTTAAAACAATGTTCACTTTATCAAAAAATACTTTGAGACTCCTGCTTTCTTTGTAAAATTTAACATACAGCGTCTGATTAGTTTGTGCTGTGGTATTAAAATTAGGATTCTGAATCGTGACATTTTGCTGGCATTTGTTTTGACTACTAAAATAATGACAATCCCAGCTGCCTTTGCGCATTAAGCTTTGCACACATCAGCTTTTAAAGCTCGGATAATGCAGAACATTTTGTCATTTTCATAAAGTCACTTATGTTTAGGCAGCACGAAGAACAGGCTTAAAAATCACTGACTAGGTTGATGTTTAATGAGGCGTTTAATGAGGTGTCTTACATAAAGATCTATTCCTTACGGGTAAACTCTTCAAATCAGGTCAAGCCTCATACCAATATAGCTTTAGTCCAATCTCAGCATGCTGCCTGTGCCACTGGCTATGGTGCCTCTTCCAGAGTCTGCATTTGTTTATCAAATAGCCTGATAAAAATCTCCCCGCTGCTCCATTCTCTCGACAGCAGACCATTCGCAATGTAAATACCTCTTCAGAGAAGAGCAAGAGAGTGGAGAATTTAAGGTCATTTTCCTGAGGCCGCATATAAGAGGGGAAAAACATGTTTGCTTGGACATATCAATACTGAGATCACACAATAGTCCCATAGTTAACTTAATCTTTTCAAGCTACTAAGAAACAGGGAGAGAATTATAAAGAGAAATGAAAAGGGAAAGATGCTTGTCATGAACCTAACCCGAGAGTAGGATGTACCACAGAAAGTATGTTACCTGAAATTCAATGCCATAGTTTTCCCTGCAAAAGTCTCGCAGTTTGGGATAGACGTGTTCTTTGAGAGCATTTCTTTCTGCTTCTGTGTCTGTAACAGAAAACACAAACAAACATGAATGTTCATGAACAACATGAGACATTTATTTGTACATTTTCATAAATCTTTGTAAATGAAGCTTAATAACTGACTGAGCATGCAAAGAAAAGTATGAAGGCGGCACCATCGTATAGTAAACATATTGGACGGTACACTCTAAAAAATGCTAGGTTATTTTCAACCCAGCGTTTGGTTGTAATCTAACCTATGCTGGGTTGTTTCAACCCATACTGCTGGGTTGTTATAACCCATTTCTGGGTCAAATATGAACATTTCTGAGTTAATTTAACCCAACAGCTGGGTTTATCCCTTTTCAACCCAACGCTGGGTTAAGAATAACCCGCAATCTTTTAGAGTGTACTGTTTGACCTATACACATAATCCACAAACTCATGAACCTTATTACACGGTAGGGCTGGGTTTCGATTCAAATTTCAAGAATCGATTCGATTCTGATTCTCTCAATCTTGAATCGATTATCATTATTCGATTCGATCAGATCTGATCCGATCTTCAAGATTTACATAAGTGTTTTTGAAAAAAGCTTTTTTTCCAGCTGCTACCTGAATTACAGTTTTCAAAACAACCGCTGGCGGCTTGCTTAACGTTAATGACCGCCATGTTCGTTGTTTTAATGTCCTTCCACCGCGCATGCGTGAATTCAATGACGCGGCTTTGAAGTTTAAGTTATTAATTATTAAATTGATCCTCTGAGTTACGGATCGGTCTTAAGAAATTAATATGAAAATCGATTCAGAATTGGTGAATCAATTTTTTTCAACACAGCCCTATTACACGGCTCATTGGAATGCTTGATTCTGATTGGTCAGTCGTGACATTTGCAAGTTTGTCATTCCCAGATAACAACTGGTCAAAACTAATAACACACGGTAACCAGCAAATCATTTTGACAGGTACAGTTTAATATTACACAAAAATGTAATATGAATATGTCTTTTAATAATAACAACATCGTGTCGTGCCGTAACATCGCGGGTGTGCATTTTTTCCAAATAATTCACAGGGCAATTAAATAATTCAAGAGTCAATTATTCCGCTTATACCAAAAATATTGCTCTGGTGCTTATTTATATGACATTTTAAAGGTTAGGTGTGCGGTTATTGAAAAATAATCAGAATAAAGCATTCAACAGCCTCGTGGTATAATAACAAATAATTAAACCAAATAGTGTGTTCGTGACATTTGAACGTCTTGTCTTATATTAAAACCAAAAGTAAACCAGTTTGCTTTGTGGACAATACAATTTTTCAAATCATTATTTAATGTTCCTTACCTTACGTCTGAGGTGAATAGCCGTGTAATAAGCTGGATAATGTATAGGGAGCCAGTTGTTATCACAAAATCACCCTCTTCCGTGTGATACAAGACCCATCAATTCGCTTAGGGTCCTGATCACACTGTCAGGGCTTATTTCTACAATAACAACTGGCTGCCTATTAATTATCCCTTACTTAATATTTACATGGTATTTCCAGAAATACTATGATACTACCATGGTGCAGTACAAAAAGCAAAAAAAGAACAAAAAGGGAAGGTCACTTCCTCTCAGATCTTCCAGCTTGATATCACAGGATATCAACCAGAACTATTTTATGAGATGAATACTTCGTATGAATTTTTTTATATAAATGGTCCACACTACATTCTTAAAGGTAAAATAATTATTTAAAGAATAAGTAATAAAGTATACGATATACAAGTAATAAAATAAACAAGTAAGGGTTATGTTACGTGCTACGTAACCGCAATGTGCCATGTAAATGTGCAAAAAATGTATGATTATTCAAAAAAATTAATGAATCACTCCACCCCTAAACCTAAATGGCGCAAAAAATGCATCGTATGAAAGTATACAGTACAAATTAATAGCCAGCCACCTTGTAAAATAGTTACGAATTGCCATAGATTGTGTTAATCATATGCATAAATGCCTACCCAGCAAGCAATAGTAGTCATTCCACCATCTTTTTTAACTATAGATCCCATATAGTCCAGCGATGGGTAACCCACATCATGCAAAATAAACTTGAATTTGGTAAAATGTCCTTTGTGCTAAAATTACTTGTAAGCAAAGTCAACCGTGATTACAAGATGTTTGGTTTTATTTATTCATTTATTTAATTTCATTTATCTTTTGGCTTTGACTAGATGTCTATCAAATTCACAGCCTAAATTTTGGGGGCTGTTAGATGTCTTTAAAATGCAAAATTGCTTGCTGGGTTAAGAACAAATCTCATATTAACACATTTAAATAATTCGCATTCAACCACCCATTCATTCTCCATAAGACTCATTGTATTTTCTCTCACGGGGAGTAGCTGCCAGCGTGATATGAAAACAGAGATGACCTTGTGTGTGCATGTGTGTTTTACATGTACATGCATGTCTATTGCAGGCAACAGCAGTGTGTTGGAGAATATTACATGACACCCTTTGTCACAGACAGCCGGAGCGATATGAGACACGAGAGTTGACACATTGAGGATATCCAGGCTTACACAGTATCCGCAGACTGTTCACAGCTGCAGGCACTGGAGCAATAAACATCCTCAAACCATAACAGTGCCCTATATACAGTGATGATAATTCTGCCAATGTATGAAGACACCGAGCTTTCATTTAAAAGTCCATGAGCAAATAAAGACGTAACTACAAATCTTTAATGTTTTCCAAAAAACACAAAGCAGCAGTGGCATGGTGACAATCAGCTGTTTTAGTGCAGTCATGTAGTAGGTAAGGCTAAGTGAAACATCTCTTTATATCCTCTGCTCAATGTCTTTTTTGGACCGCTTGCTTTGATTTTTCTCAGACCGACAGCTAAAGGCAACTTAAGTAGTTTTGTGCCTTATATGCATGTTTCAGCTCTTTGAAACATCTTCTCCTCTTTTGCTTGTCGATGTCAGTTTGCCTTTGTGCAGGCTGTCTGGTGATAGCCGATGTGTTGTGACTAGAGAGCTGAAGATGGGGTCAAGCTGAACCTACACAGCATGCGTAACAGATCACCACAACTTTATCTGTGTCAATCTGTTCAAGAGATTTCGGTGGGTTGAACAGTTTGAGAGCCTCTTGTGTGTTTAATCTTTTATATCTTTCCAGTTTGTTCTTTTTTTAGGATGGTATTTGGGCCGTCCTATAAAGTATTCGGTCTCAGCCTATCACTTCTCTTCTGTGGCACTGTCGCTCTGTTTTTGTTCTTCTTATCTTTCTCTGCCCCCCCCCCCACTCATCTTTAAACCTGATGCACTGATAACCTTCTATTCTCTTTTCAACTCCGTCCTGACTCTTTTACTCTTTTGTCTTTTTTAATTCAACACCAAAACTTGACAGGCTAAGCAAAATCTGTATGTAGCTCAATTGGTATAAGTGGGCACAAGTCATGTGTTTGATTCCCAGCGAGTAAACATATTGAAAAATAAACGTATACGTGTAGCTTGAATGCACATTGGACAACGCTTTAGATAAAACCATCTGCCAAATGCAAAGATGTTAAAGCGCACCTATTTAATTTCTAAAAACAACGTTATTTTGGGTATAATACAATAGGTTTAAATGGTTAAAACACATTATTTTCCACATAGGGTACATTTTTAGCTCCAGATTTCCCTGTCTTCCTAAAACGCACAGATTTTGTACAAAACTGTCCTTGATTGGCCAGCCGGAAATGTGACGCTCCTTACCATGTTTGAAAGATTCGAGCACAATGCAATGCTAACAGGAGTTAACTTACATGCTGTGATTCCAAGCGGGAGGAATGATGATAATGTCGGTCTCGTCTACATCACAAATCCTAGAAAGTAAACTGTCGCCTACAATCTGTGTGTTTGTTGTAGTCCAAGAAAAGAGATTTACGTTGGAGACGATAACTCGCATCATCGTTAACTTTGGGGTTTGTACCTTTTGCATATCATTAACATGTACTAATACACACTTACACACCAAAGGAAATGAAAAATCGTGAATCGGACCATTGGTGCTCTTTAATATTAATGATAGATTTTTCTGTGGAACACAAATTCATTTTTAAGGAATGTATATGGAGTCCTACATAAAACAATAATGACATGAGTCATATCTCTCAAAATGGACAAAAATGCAGAATTGGATTTCACAAGTGTCATAATCAAATATATGTAGAATGATGGATGTGAATGCCAGCTTTGATTTTGTTAAAAATGTCTACTTTTATGTTTAGAAAAAACACACATGCTCAACGCCACCCTCAAGGCCATTAAAAAAATATGAGATGTTTGTCAAATATGATCAGTGATACTGTCAGTAAACAAGACCCATATATTCTTAGAAATAAAAGCTTTCACTCGGGTGATACCCTTTCTAAAAGTATACCTGGGTACCTAAAGGGTGGATATTAGTACCTTAAAGGTACCTATTGGTACTTCAAAGATACATACTGGTACCTTAAAGGTACATATTAGGACCATTTTATTAGAAATATTAATCATATTTCTGACAGTGTAAACATATTGATGTAAAACCTAGTTAAAAAAAAAAACTAAACATGTACACAGTTATTGTGTGCATGAAATATGGCACCTATTTTAAACTGTACATTTTTATAAAAGATCATAACTTTTCAAGCTGCTGTACTGTCTGGCATGTTTGACGATAATAAAAACGGGGACAAGAAGAGGGAATACTATTTAGGGATGGAGGGGTGAGGAGCATTTTAGGAGATTGAAATTAATGGAGAAAGAGGCCAAAAATGATGAAGGAGGGAATCGAGGAAATGACTAAAAAACTTGAAAGAGACTTCCAATTTCTATAATAAAGCCTTGTAGCCTCATTCAAATGCTGCCATTAAATGACATTTCAGACAAAAGGAATGAGATAGATGGAAAAGAAAGGAACAAAATTGTTTTTCTCTTCCACAAAAAATGACTCAAAATTAACTCTGTTTTAACTTCTTCGGTGCCTGTTCCTGCTCTTAATGTGCACGAATCACTGGTGCACATTTTTCCAAAGTTTGTTTGTAGTCTTTTATCATCCAACAACATTATCAGTAACTTGCTCTGTCCCTGAAAAGGCATTTATTTTTAGCTGACATTGTACATTTTCAAGTCCCTTCTGTATCACGTGCCTGCCTGATAAAAAACATTGTCATCAATGACATAAAAGCTTTCTACAGCCGTTTAAAGGGACATTCCAGCTCCGATAGAGTTAAATATTTGATTCTTACCGTTTTGGAACCCATTCAGCTGATCTCCGGGTCTGGCACTGCCCGAAAATAGTCCCCTTGGTTACTTTTAAAGGCAGGGGACTATTTTCAGGCAGTGCGTAATATCACTACGCCTGCTGCAGCCATGTTACATCAGCAAAGTCCTTGATTATTACGCCTATTAAGCCATATCTGCCTAGAAAATCACAACTTTTAATTTTCTGTCGATCTTAGTACACAATGTAACTACAGAAGAGTCAAGTTTTAAATAGGAAAACATATCAAAACTCTTTGGTTATTTTTTTAGGCGCGATGCTAATGGACTAATCTGATTCAATGGATTGTGCTAAGCTATGCTAAAAGTGCTAGCGCCAGACCCTTAGATCAGCTGAATGGATTCCAAAATGGTAAGAATCAAATGTTTAACTTCAAATGTTTAATCTCCTTTTAATGCTCTAAATGTGCTTTATTAGCTTATGAATATCCATATCATTTTGATCATAGCAAACTGAAACTCTTAATACATTAAACCAAAGTTGCTCCCATGAGGCTTTCACATATGTATCCCGCAGCACATCTCTGAAATGATAATGATGCATATAGATACGTGGTGACAGGTCTGTTTGATGTCAAAACCGAAGATCTCTAAGGGGTTAGGGGTTAATTTCGCTTCCTTCTCATAAGATGGAGGACAATAAGAGAGATTAACAAGTCAAATCCCTTCAGTGACTAAAACAGGTTCCTTGGAATCCAATAACCACATGGCATTAGTAAACTAATTACTAAACACTCAAACGCATAAATATTATCTAATTGTTTAAAACACATCAAACATAATTACACATCATAACTATGTGTAAGCTGTTTAAGTGTTTTCTAAACTTTATGCTGATTTATCGGTGAAGTATATAATTTTTCATATTTAAATATGTTATGCCATGAATTCTTAATATGCTGAGATGACTAAAAGTTTTCTCGCAGTTGGTCAACTGTAAAAGCAGTATAAAAGCCTGCATATAAAACTCAAAACTTGGTGCCCTTGGTTGCACTACATAGCGATAAACAAGCATATAAATGTTATCACACCCATTTCCTCCAAGTCATCAACTGCTGTCCTAACTTCCCCTTACAGTTCCCCTGAATCACTGGGTCGATCTCTAACATAAACTGAGATCATTGCTCTCAAGTGAAATAAATTATAAGAGTGATACTACTATGAGACTATTTTGTGTGTGTGTGTTAAGGTCAACCTCTCTTTTGTAATTCTGTGACGCATAAATTGCACCCTCTAGTGCTTAAGGGAAAAGAGCATTGCACCAAATCCCAACAGCACGCTTTTGCAGCCACAGAAGGACGAAGGATAAGCATAGTTCTGTGTCATTAATTCTCTACCTTGACAAATAAATGAATGACCTCTGGGTTGTACATTTATAGGTCCACTACATCACATTCCTCAGTACTTTTCTCCACACACACTCGTCGTCGCCGCTAAACCATCTTCCACCGGCAGTTTCCAGAGCTGACCGCTGTGTAGACCATGAGGAAGGTACTCTGGTCTTCCTCATACTGTTTACAATATTTCAATTTAAGAACAGTTGCACTACATAGCACAATAAAGGTGTAATGTGACAATCCATTTACATTTAGGCATTTTGGCAAATGCTTTTACATATCCACAGCAGTGGCGGCTCGTGACTGCTCATCCGAGGGGCGCTAATTCAAAATAAGTGTTTGGAGTGTCATGTGTGTTGTTTGCGTTTTCAAAATAGGTGTTTGTTGTGTCATGTGAACCATGTGCATCACGTGTTTTGTAAAAATAAGTGCCTGCTGCACACACGTCAAAACCGTTTATGATAAAAGAGACGCTCACGTTCACAAAATACACACAAGACACTCCCTAACAATAAACTCTGATTACGCATGAGATTATGCGAGTATTTGGCAAACATGAGCGTCTCTTTTATCAACCTGATCTCACGAATTTCCGTGGCATAGTCACGGAATTTTTTGCTCATTTTTCCGTGGCATTCTCACGGATCTCCTCATATGGCATTCTCACGGATTGGTTACTCAACTGTTTTGTCCTATTTTCTTACCATTGTCGCTTCGGTTTAGGGTTAGATTTACATAAAATGACATCCCTACCCAAACCCAACTCTAACCCCAACGCCAGGCGACAATTGATTAAAGTTGAGAAAATATAAAAGAATACATCAAAAAAAAAAATAGTATAAACCAATACTTAAAGTGAAATACTAACGCAAACACCAAATCTTACCCTAAACCGAAGCGACAATGGTTTGAAAATAGGAAAAAACAGTTGAGTAACCAATCCGTGAGAATGCCACGGAAAAGAAAGTCCGTGGCAGGGCCACGGAAATATGAGGAGATCCGTGAGAATGCCACGGAAAAATGAGCAAAAAATTCCGTGACTATCCCACGGAACTTCGTGAGATCATGTTGTTATTTTGACAAGACACGTGATGCACATAGGTTCACTCAACGTGCCGAACATATTTTGAAATTACAAACCACACACATGACGGGCTACATAGTACATGTTGTGACGAACTTCGCATCGTGCGCCCCCAAAAAAGAAGTAACCGTCCGCCACTGCATGTTAGCAGAATACAGCCACAGGTTGAACGTCTGGAAAAAGGAGACTTTCGAGGTTTCAGCTTCATTTCAGCTCTCATCTCTCTGTCTCTCATTCATAACCCATTTTTACTTTCCCTTGGCTTGTTTACTCTAGATTAGAGGCACTATTTTAAGGTCTCCCCGCAGCCTATATTCAAATGTATGACTGCATATGTGCTGGCAAGCTCCCGTGGCACTCATTTATTTTAAGGTCAGTTCTAAGTAGCATTGGGATTTAGCCTTTTGAACGTATAAACAAGCAATCGATGGTGAAAATGAGGAACTATTAATGATCGCGGGCAAATCCAACATTGAAAGATCCCTGTAACTTGGTTTAAGCACAACTAAGGGAGATTGTGTAACAGTACAGCAGCACAATATTTCGTGTCACGGTTGCCTTGCCTCTGTGGTCCGCTGAAACGGCGAGACAGACGGCTCCACTAACCGCTGTCACTGCTGGTCTCGTCAAAGCATGGGACAGCACTGCTACAAACATTGGCGACGGCCTTATCTCGGAGGATGGCAGCGTGGGTTATGAAACTGGATGATGTGGAACCGTCAGTGCCATCCGAATTCATTACTGTAACATCATTTCATTATCACATTAGATGATAAAGCACATCTTGCACAATACCGGGTTTGGCCTTCCGGTTGGCAGATGGAAGTGTTGGAGCACTGGGATTAATATGGTCCAGGTGATGGTCAAGTTTACACATCATGCACGCACACATTGATGCATCATCTGGAAAAGCTACGTTGTGAAAATCTACTTCACGCTCTTACCGTCAGGGTTAGAACAGATGAAGACCCGGACACTCCTGCCTGTGGGGACGTGGAACGGAGGGAGCGCAAGGACATTCCCACTGATGGCCGCTCTGCGCAAGGCAGATTCACGGGGACACGGCTGCCTGCTGCCCACTCCAGACGGCCACATGGGTGGTGACTTCCAGCGTGGCTGCAAACAGAGAAAAGAATTCAAATACAGGTACGGCACCATTCATTAAAGGTGTTTAGATACTTGATTGAATGAAGGCTTGCAAATCTGTATGTACAATATGTTGAAATTTATGCATTTGGCAGACTATCCAAAGTGACTTACAGTGCATTAAAGCTATGCATTTTATCAATAGGTGTGTTCCTTGGGAATTGAACCCACGACCTTTGCGCTGCTAACCAAATGCTCTACCAATAAATATACAAAAAACAATTCACACTTAGGCAAAATGCTGGTAATGTTCACAACAAAAGATGCGCGCGCAATAAAACGTTATCGTAGAAGAAAGGACAATTTCAAGTGTCAGAAGGGGACTAAAGAATAACGCATAAAAGAAACTGCAGTCCTTCACTATCATTCCCGCACAAAGCGGAACGAGCAATCGATAATTTCCACGTCTCGTCTGGCCAAACAACGAAGCTTAAGCAGTTTCAAAGAGTTGAAGATGGCTTTGTTTCAGTCACACAGACGCAGACAAAGTTGCGCGGTAATCGTACAGTAAACCCAATTCCGCCGACACGCGCGGCTTCTCGCAACTCAACGCAACGAACGCGCAGGTCATGCTCGCGCACAAACACATCACACTTGAAGCGCTTACGTTCATTCTCTTCATCCCGGAGCCTTGGATAATATCCGAGCAGGTATCCACACAAATCAGCGGAGACGGCGACACGAACGCCCATTTAAATTCACGGTGGACCGGGAGAGCTCGGCGGTCAGCATCCTCCTCCTCCCGCCACGTCTTACGGATTTCTGTCCGCAGTGCTTGAGGAAAACACGCGTGAGATGACAGATGTGCGAGTGGAGGGATGGTCCTCTCATCGCCAGCTGTCTCCTAATGCGCAAGAGGAGGAGGAGGGATCTGAATTCATTATCAATAAATGCTCCTCTTTCGCAGCGCGCGAGAAGTTTAAGTGAATTGAATTCAACGTAATTGATTGGACCGCATTGCTGCTCGCGCTAGGGGAAACCTCGCCTTATTTCCTTCCAGAAGATCGTCCAGAATAAGCAATGAGGTTTGCTTATTGTTCAGACACAAAGCGCACAGAAATACTCTACAATGAACGGCTCACAATTTTGCATGTGTTCATAAAATAAAATAAAAAACATAACAAAAAGCACAACACAACGATTTATCCAGAGTTTAGATCAGTTATGCTGCCTCCTACCAGAATCGATCATGTTTGAAAGAAGAACAGCTTAAAATGCCAAATGCGATCTCCTGGCTTGGATGCAAAACTAGTATGCAAAATGAGCAACCATTTCTCCAAAGATTTTATTTAAAGATCTGCATAAATCACGAAGTGCATAAACATTAAAGCTTAACTTGGACCAGTCTGTGTTGCTAGCTGCTACCAGAATTTATAATGTTTGCAAGAAAACAAGAAAAGCTTAAAAATGCCAAATGCATTGCTGGTAAAAAATCTTCTTTAAATAAATCAACAGGCTGTGAAAATCTGCTAAACAGCACTATCAATGAGCAAGCATGTTTCCCCAAACATTTTATTTAAAAATCAAGCATTAAATGTAACATGAGTTAAATAAGTATCTTACGGTTCCCAAGGATTGCTTTGTCGTTTCCACACTGGGTCCCCGTTGCACGATGCTCTAATATAAAGGGCCGGACCCTCTGCATGAGGCACGCATGAGCACTGCAAGAGGAGAGATGCTGAAACTGGCAACCAACAGTGATTTAACCTTTCTCTTCTCTCCTCTTCCGGCAAAGCTGTAATCCCTACAAGACGGAAGCAACTGCCCTCTTCTGATTCCAGTTCAGTTTTGCAGCTTCTCTCCCACTGGTGCAGGCCAGGCTTTGGGTGGTTTGTACTGATCACAAAGCAGTATGGGAGATCATAATCTCTCATGCATTTAAGTCTTACAGTGAGCGGCATGAAGCTAATGTAGTGGGGTTTTGTTTAAACAGCCCCAGCATGCCACTGGCAATTATGGAAAGTGAAGTGTTGATGCGCACACACCAAACACATGCGCACACGCACCCACATGTTTTATGGGGACTTTCCATAGATGCAATGACTTTTATACTGTACAAACTTTATATTCAATTCCCTCTCCCAACCCCTAAACCTAACCCATACAGCAGTGTTTCCCAACCCTGGTCCTCGGGCACCCCCTCCCAGAAAGTTTTAGATGTCTTCTTATTTAACACACCTGATTTAACTCATCAGCTTGTTAGGGACACGTTTACCATTTTGGAAGGAGGGTGATGAGTCGAATCAGGTGTGTTAAATAAGGAGACATCTAAAACTTTCTGGGAGGGGGTGGCCGAGGACCAGGATTGGGAAACACTGCCATACAGAATAAAACATCAATTAGTATGATTTCTAAGCTGCTGTCCTCATGGGGGACCAAAAAAATTCCCCACAGGACAAAAAATTACTGGTATTATTATTATTTAAAGCTTTGCACTAACTGCACATGTGCACTATTTAAGCACAAATGTTCGGACAGGCCACACACACACACGTGGTTTATTCTGGCCATATAATCTTCATCTGCAATAATGTGAATGTGGCACCATTACAGAATCAGCAATGCAAAGATAATAACTCTACAGGGACAATGTTGAAATCCTTATGGTTCTGTGGTTTATGGTTATCTAACCAGCTCATTGCTTTTTGCAAAATACCATGCCAATGCACAAATAACGCTTGGGTTCTCAAGTGTGTAAGAACCTGCTAAAATATATGCTTCTGCACAAAGCATAAACATTTGACATTGAAAGCTTTTGTTTGTTTGCACAAAAATACATAGCATGTAATTGGAGATACACACTATGTGCGATAGAGAGAAGTAACCGTGAAAGGCAGACAGACAGATTGAATAAGGTAATATGTGTGTATGTTTGTGTTAGCACATGTGCATTCATCCTTGTGTACCAGCATTGACACAACCAACCAATGAGACCCATAAATCAAAGCCCAACTTCCTTTCTCTTCCCACGCCCGTCCTTTGTCAGAACCCACCTATATATCTGCTACACCACTAGCATATCCTCGCCTCCAGATAACCCCTCCACAAATCGATAGCCTCAATCCCCTGGACAAATGCATGCATAGCTTCCATAGCTGAAAAGACAGGGGCTTTGTCTCCCTGTCTGAATGCAAAGATTGTGAGAGTGGTCTACTCACAAGGTGAATGTATATGATCAAAGGCTTTGTGCTGAAAAGACCTTCATTGATGGACGGCCCATTGACACGTTGTAATTTGGGGAGAGTTTAAAAAGAGTATAGATTTTGGCATGAAATACATTCGCTTGCTGATTGAAGTATTGGACTGTATGTAATTTCTGGTCTTATTGTGTTGTTTTATTACAATATACGGCGGAAAATTGATCCATTTTATCTTTTATATAAAGACATCGGTATAATCTTGTTTATATGAAGTTCTGAAAACTTATGAAAAACTTTAATTTTTAGGTTTTAGGTCTTCTGAGGAAGATACATAGTGAGGTTTAAGAAAACCTTTTTTTTTAAATAGTACTGTATGCACACATTATAATTATTGGAACGCCGTTGGAATATTCAGGACCATGGACAGCAGCCTGTTGCGCCTAAATACTGTAACTGCATAATTTGCTTGTTCTGTACAAGACTATTGTTGCACCCATCCAAATCAACAGATGCTAAAGAACCAAACAAACCTTTTTTAGCAAATTACACTGATTTAAATCCAAACATCCATTCTACTTTAAAAATGAAGAAACAATTGGTTCCGGACACACTAAATATGGATTAAAAATCTCAAACGTACAGAAACATCGGGTACATTGCCAACGTGTGCGAGCCGGATAGTCCATCCGTACAATGAAGTCGTTTTGCATGCCAGAATTTCCTGGCTAATCCTGTCAATGACTCTGCAATTGTAAATGTTTTTGTTGAGCAAACCATGTGCCTCATATGCCAATAAAAGCCTGAATGATGAATGAGATATCCTTAACATGCCAAGAGGAAATGCCGACTTAATCTAGCTATTAGCACTGATGGAACAAAGAGTGTAAGAGTCCTCTGATCAAAAAGATGGGATTAAGGGACGTCAAACGAGGAGTATAGCACCAAAAAGCTGATCAAATGCTAATGATAGAATAGAGTTGTTTCAACAGGTTTGCCAGACAGATGTTGTTTACATGGTTTATGGCTATTTTCCCTCACGAGGAAAGCCGTCTGATTAGTAAATAGACACCGATAGCAGAAAAGAGCCGATGTGTTGTCATGACAATAATTCCGGTGGTGAGGTATATATAGGATAAGATTTCAGCTCTAGACAATTAAGCAAAGGAAGAATGAGAAAACATGAGTTTGCTTTCAAGCTACCATTTAAGTTGTAATTGATGTAAGGTGAAACTTATATATTTAGGACAAACACACACACCATTTAACCTCTGAGGTTTTGCCTGAGGCAGGTCATTACAAATGACAGACAGCCACAAAATGAACATGCATTACACTTTCTCAGATTCAAGGGAATCGTGGCTGTTCACTTACTGTTAAACTATACCAACTTAATTGGAAACAAGAGAAACGCAAGCAAATTTAAAGTCCTATAAAGATAATACATTTATGATATTCAAAACATGTTCACACTAAAATACTTTCCTGCTGCCTACATATCACACAATTTCCAGTGCTCTGGGTATGGTAAAAAGTCTTTAAACTGTCAAAGCATTAAAGCATTAATCACTTTGATTTTAAGCCTGCGGGATCCTTTAGAAATGTCTAATTAAACTAATTAAAGAAAGCCATTGGTTGTTTATTCATCACAAAAGGTGCCGCTAATGTTATGCTTGCTGAGGAGAACGTAAAAAGTACACATTTAGTCAAACCAATGATCATTTTAATGAACTGCATTGCAGCGTGAGAAACATCAGATCAGCTTTTGTCCTTTTAAAACAACACATTTCTCCAATAAAACTTGAGCAAAATGAGCATTCATGAGGTGAGTTTTGAGATCTTCTACTTTCGCTGTTAGAGCAAAATAGAAAATCACAAAAAAAAAGGTTATCTTGAGCTTTTACATGGAGCTGGTAAAAAGCAACTTATCACAGGTAAAAACTTACTGACAACATTGTATTTAAGCTAACTATGGTGGGTTCACTTTAATTCACACAATTTAAAATAAAAATGATTCACGATGCCATAAAGGAAAAATTTTTGGCTGTATGGTTCCATAAAAGAACCACCTTTAGAAATGGTTATTTTACCAACCTTTGAATGAATAGTTCTTTGTGGTCTGTCTTCTGTGGGATCAAAGTGAAGAAATGGTTGTATCAACTTTATTTTTAACTCTTTCCCCACCATTGACGAGTTATTTTGTCAATTAAGAGAAAACATTTGCATAAAAAAAACGTGTTTTACCCAACGTGCACTTACCCAATTTATGGAAAAAAAAACTGAAGCCAAAATGTTATTTACTAATTTTAAACTCTGTGTATGTTTTAATAATCATTCTGAATCTGATCTCTAACAAAATTCCTTCACAAAAATGCAATTATTTCAGCTTTTTGCAAAAAAAGTATTTTTAAAGAAAATTTCCATATTTAAGAGTTTTCAAGAGAAAAAATATAGATAGGATGAAATGGTTTTGTTTGTTTGTTTTTTGTTTGGTTGAAAGCAGAGGGTCTGTTCTTTCATTTGATAAATTTGTATGTTTATATATTTTTAAAAAGAAAATTTTTCTGGAAGGCATTTTGTCAAACTTCTATGAAAACAAAAAAAAACTGGCGAGCAACTTTTCCAAAAATGGCTGGCGGGGAAAGAGTTAAGAAAACACAGTCTCACAGAGTTGCGTATAAATAGCACAAAGTGTGAAAATCGTGCAATACATTCGCCAAATTCCAATTTGGCGTGCATATGATACACCAGACCAGTCCTTCCCATTCACTTAAATGGCGCAACTTTTTTGTCGTTTTATTTATCGTTTTCTCTTTTTTTGCTGTTGCTATTTTTTTACCATTTTCGCTTGGGTTTAGGGTTAGAACTACTTTTTGTTATATAATAAAATCTAGTATAAAATAAAATGACATCTTAACCCAAACCCCAATTCTAACCGCAACTCCAAGCGACCATGGCTAAATATAGACAAAAACATGGAGGAACATGTATATTAAATAACCTCCTTAAGCAAATCTCAAATCTAACCCTAAACCCAATTGAAAATGGTTTAAAAAACAGAAAAAATGAGAAACCAATAAATAAAATGACAAAAAACAGATGTGTCGTTTAAGTGAATGGGAAGGACTGGCGAATCATATGCATGCCAAACTGGAATTTGGTGTATGTATTGCACGATTTTCACACTTCGTGCTATTTATACGCATCTACATGAGAGTGGGTAGGTTAAAAATGCAGGTAGAGAAAGGTATTTTGCTTTCAACTTTGGTATCAACACCTTTTAGTATTACAAACACAAATACATACAGGAATTTACAAGAAAATAAAACTGTAGATGTGATAGTTTATGGTATTGAATCCGTATGTTTTCATATTTTACCATTTTTTATATCTATCTTTTAATTCCAGACGTCTTGGTAAATCTGAGCATCATACTTACTTTAAAAATGAAGGTGCTTCATGATGCCATAGAGTAGAAGAACCATTTCTGGCTAAATGGTTCAATAAAAAACCTTTGTGATCCAAAAAATATTTTTTTTTACAAAAAGTTATTTGTATTGTAAAAAGGTTATACAGATTATACAAATGTAAGAAAGAAATGGTTCTTTTAAGAACCTTAAGCTGAATGGTTCGTTGAGCAACCAAAAAGGTTCTTCTATGGCATTGCTGTGTAAAATAGAGACTAAAACTCAAAATGCAGTCACTTAGGTATTCTTCTCAAGAGAACAATCTCAAAGGCTTCTCCATTTGCTCTCCAATAAATCTCACTTCTGTATCAGAGAAACACTTAAGATAATAAATATAGTAGTCAACATTTGAAGTGGATCAAAAACATTCACCAAATTTGTCCTAAAACAAGAACGGGTATTGGATATTGGTTTTAAGAAAACTTTTAGAAAAGGTTTTGATCCACTTCAAATGTTGACTAGTGTAGATCTTATTTGTCATCTCGCGTTCCTATGGGCAGCTCTATAAAGAGACAAGATTTGAGTCCAATGTAATATTTATTTCTGAAATTTCAACTGTTTACACATCCATATATTTCTCTCTTTCAAGTTCTCCTCTTTATCATCTTCCGCACACACACATTCTTTTCAATTGGCAAGTGAGTAGAAATGTGACTATGGGGCAGAGTAAGTGGGTTGTTTTGGCTTACCATTGTGACATTTAAATTGGACGCCCTCAGCTCAGTCTATGGAAGTCATTAGTGACTCACTTCCAAAGACTGAAAACACTGAACAAGAGAAAACATTGAGTTTTGACAGTTCAAACTTTCGCTCATGGGTTAGAGGCAGTGAACCTGTCCAACTGGATGTGAAACATAACCAGGTGATGTTATCTACGTTTAAGACTAAATTAAAGAGATAGTTCACCTAAAAATGAAAATTCTGTCTATACAAACCTTTATAAATATCTAATGAACACAAAGGAAGATATTTGGAAGAATGTTTTTAACCAAACCAATCAGAAGCACCATTCACTTTCATAGTATCATTTTTCCAACTACAGTATGGCCTTTGATCGGTTTACAAACGTTCCCCAAAATATCTTCCTGTGTTTATCAGATATTAATATCAGTTATTTTGTAATAACATGAGAGTGAGTAAATTATGACAAATTTTTCCTTTTTTGGGGGAACTATCCCTTTAAGTTAACTTTAACATGAAAGAGATTAAAAAAGACTATTAGAATGCTTTTTTATCCTTCTTAAGAGCATGTTACATCTACAGATAATGAAGACTATGTTACTGGGATAATCTCTCTGACTCAACCAATGATGTGTGTTTAGGGTGGGGCTATCTGTTTGACAAGGAGGAGTTTCCAGTAAACCAGCTTGAAACATCATTTTATTTTGTAATGAGTATTCTAAGGCTGAAAGCTTACTTTCATGAGTGGAGTGCATGCAAGTCACTGTTATCTCTGTGAATAAAAAATAAACAAGTGCTAAATGTTTTTCTTTATATGCTTTCATAAATAATATTTTCAACCTTTGGTCACCAACAAACTTAGTTTACACAGACACAGTTGTATTTGTGTGAAAACAACCTTTTCTCATGGACATTCGTACATATTAACTGTATAAATTCATACAACCAAATTCAGACATTTTTGTATAATCTCCTTTCACCCCTGTGACTTTAATTTTTAGGGGCGTGGGATAGGGGATGGGGTAAATATTATTTTATTACTTTTTCATAATTGTATTTGTTTAAAAATAATTACATATATATATATATATATATATATATATATATATATATATATATATATATATATATATATATATATATATATATTAGGGCTGTCAAAAGATTAATCGCGATTAATCGCATCCAAAATAAAAGTTTGTGTTTACATAACATATGTGTGTGTACTGTGTATAATTATTATTTATATATAAAAACACACCCAATCATGTATATATTTAAGAAAAAATTGTTATATTTATATATAAAATATTTATATTTATATATAATATAAATTATAGAAATGTATATACAATATTTAAATGCAAATATTTCTTAAATATATACATGAATGTGTGTGTATTTATATATACATAATATTTATACACAGTACACACACATATGCTATGTAAACACAAACTTTTATGTTGGATGCGATTAATCTTTTGACAGCCCTAATATATATATATATATATATATATATATATATATATATATATATATATATATTAAATTCATATGAATTAGTTAACTTGTTTGAATTCTCGTGAATACTCAGGTTGTAATTTTTACACAAATACACACTGTAAAAACAGCTTTTTGTCAAATCAATATAATTTGTTAAGTTAAAGTAAAATAAAAAATATAAGTAAAACCACACTGAAAAAAGAGATTCATTTTTAATTTACTGAATTTTTTAAGGTAAGTGGTTGCAATCAATTTATTTAATCTACAAAAGTTTTTTGTTTGGTTTGTATTTCTATTTTTTTATGTAGCTTAAATAAATTGATTGCGACCACTTGCAAAACCAAGTTGTTTTAACTTCATGCTGCATGAAACGAAGTTTGTGGCTGACCAGAGCGGTAGTCCAAAAATAGAGCAATTGAGATGTGCTTGAGACGGCAGAAAGAAATCATTTGGTCCTTTCCTGTGACAGATCACACAGAGCAACCACATGAAGGTAAGCAGACCGATGATATTGTTGTCCGGTCTGTGTTCCACTTTTAGATCTGATGACAATCAAGATGACTGAAGCAGAAATGCTGTGTGAATGAGTGCACCTACTTCAATTACTCCTGTCAGATACAGTATCTTTTGATGTTCCTACGTGACACACATGAATGAAGAAATTGTAAATGTCCCTCTGTCTGTACACTTTTAATCAGGTTGTGTTCTATCAAAGTTATTGGTCATATTTAAGGCGGGTGAGCCGATTGTGATTAACCCCCGTTTTTGATCACAGAACCTGTTCCCATGCTAATAAGAAGCTAGTGGCCTGTAGGCTAATCTGTGTGAAATAGCGTGGGCCTTGTGTTCCCTTGGTGACACCTGTAACTGACAGGTGAAAAGACGCTGAAGACGACCTGCATTTTAATCTGTGACCTTCCAGGTTTTTGAAGGAATTGTGTATTGATATAAGGCTTTGACAAAACAGATATGAAATTGATGTTTGTCCAGACATAAAACCTCTATATCAAAAGTGATATCCACAACAAGAAAGTACAAGAGTAAATGAAGAGCTCAGATGCAAAACCCTCTAAGTGCGTCTGACATGTTTTCTTGCAAATTAAAGTTTTATTAGACTCTTAAAGGGACATTTCTACTTTTTAAAAAAAAGTTTCAATATTTTTCCCATTCAAAACTTGACTTATCTGTATTTACATTGTGTACTAAGATCAACTGAAAATTAAAAGTTGCGATTTTCTAGGCAGATATGGCTAGGAACTATACTCTCATTCTGGCGTAATAATCAAGGACTTTGCAGGCGTAGTGATATGCAGCACCTGAAAATAGCCCCCTGCTTTTGAAAGTAAACCAAGGGGACTATTTTTGGGCATTGCATAGTATCACTACGCTTGCTGCAGCCATGTTAAATCACTGTAGAAATTTGAAGTTGCTTTTCTGTTGTTAAATACTGCTGAAGAGAGCATTCATTGACAGAGAGAGAAAGCGTGAGCGCGCGCACGTTATAAAAGTTCACGTAATCTTTTTTTGTCTTAAATAATATATGATTAAGGGGCACACTGTGTTATCTGGGGGGGACTGCCCCCTAATGCCCCCCCTTGGGACGAACTTGGGGTTAAAGTACATTTTCTGATTTTGATTAAAGTTAATAAGGGCACAAAAATTTTACAAAATTAACCACATGGATAAATTGTTTATAATAAACACAGACATATTCCATTACAAAATATGAATTATTTTAATACGTCATTTATGTACGTTTGGGTCCATTTGAATCTTGGAGGGTTTTCTGATTACTATGGAAGAGGAGGGTCACAGCCTCCGACACCATCGTATCAATCCCATAGTAGCCAGAAAACCCAAAAAATCTGTGTTTGGGTTCTGAAGAAAAAATATAGATATTCAAACGACATGGCAGTGAGTAAATAATGTTTTCATTTTAGGGTGAACTATCCCTTTAATGCTTCTAATAATCTCTTTACTTGGTGCCAGCTTTGCAACATCATCCTTAAATTGATTTATCCAAAAAAATGTGATCTCTCATTTATCTTGAGTGAAAAAAGAAAACACTTTCTCAAGTGATGTCTATTTTTCGTTTAAAGAGATACAACATTGCCTTTACACACATCATTTTCTTATTTTAATGAAAGCCTTAGTCAACTCATTAATTCTCAATTATGTCATTAAAGGAATTATTCACCCAAATTCTTTAATTATTTACTCACGAGGGTATTCTCGATGAGTAGTTTACATGATCAAAATTGTTAATTAATTCCGGCATGTCTTGTTCATATAAAAAAATAGAAATAGGCTACTGGCATCACAATTAAATTCTGTCATTTATATTTACTCGTCCACTATGCTGTTCCAAACGATTCCTGTAAAACATAAAAGATGTTATACAGAATGTTCCGGATGTTACGGCCAAATGAAAATTCAGAAGTGACATAGTGGCCAAACACATACAGTTATTACATTACAATGTAAGTGATTACACTTTGAACTAGTCTTGAGGTCTTTTTCAAGCTGGAAGTCAGAGGTGCCCTTTAGGTGACTGATTGCAGATCAGGCCCAGCTGATGAGAGAACATCAGAAGAGAAGTGAAGCACCTGGCGCTGGTCCTGAAAAGCTGTCGGGGTGCTTGATGTAAGTAGATGTTCTCTGTGTCTTCGTTACGGTGATAGCCATCATCCTTGTCTTTGAGAAAGGTTAACCATACAGTATGCCTTACACATGCAATGTGACAATATCAAACTGGCTCATAACAATATGACTCTGAAGATTTATTTTGAAGTGGCATATGGTTTTGTGAGTGAACGACATGAAAATTAAGACATCCAAGCATTTTTATCTGTGTGTGTGTGTGAGATGATTCAGAAAAATACATCTGCTGTGAGATACTGGAGAAACAGTCTCACAACTACATTTCACTGTATTCACACATAGCAGAACTTATGAATGGTTGAAACAAAAATACATCACAAACCCTATCCACATGTAAAACAATAACAACTAATGTTTCGCTGTCATAGTCAAAGTGTCAAATCCATAAACCTCAGCCCTACACATAAAAAAAATGCTGTGCACTAAAAAAAATGTCAGCATTTGTGTCAAATCAACATATATTAAAAAAAAATGTTTAAAGGTGACAGAGAATGAAAAACCATTTTTACCTTGTCTTTGTTGAATAATGGTAGTCTACCCGCATTCACGAACATACAGAAAGTGCTAATCATGCTAAACATCTCAGTCTCATAGAAATTCCTCTTTTAGAAATGTCAGCCAGAAAACGGCCCAATCTAAAAAACTAATGCTTGTGACATCACAGGCATCTCACTGCCCCTCCAATTTAAAATAATTGGCTACATTTTTTGAGTGGCAGCAAAGTCAGCCAATCATTAATGAGATTGTAAGTTAAGCCAGTAGGGGGAGCCAAATAGGTGCAAAACCACTTGTTTAAAATCCCCCACCTTAATAGAGATAGTCAGGTGGAGGGAAATGAAGACTTGTGTAACACTCAAAATATCATACAGATATTATTTTAATAGTTGTATAATGTTGATGTGGCTCAGGCATGTAGTTTTTGCTGCCATACGCTTGCATTTATTTACTAAGCCACGTAAAGCATCGCGTATCAGCTGCTATTGAACAACTAAGAAAAGTGCAAGAGAAAGAGGAGAAGTAAAGACTTATATGTTAAAGATTTTAATTGACTACAGAAAAGACAATGCACTGCCATTTAAAAAAAAAAAACACTGCTAACAAAGGGGACATTTCTTAGAGTTTCCTTTTTCGAAATCTTTAACAAAAATTACTTATAAAGTAATCCAAATGACTCAAAGGGGTTAATGACTCCTAAAGCAAATGATAGGTGTGTGTGAGAAAACAATTCATAATTTGAAACTAATAGAAATGAAAACCCAAAGAAAAATGTACACTGTTAAAACACTGTTTGGACTTAAAAAGTAAGTGTTCATGCTGCCGGAAAATTTTAAGTTGATTCAACTTAAAAAAATTTTAAGGCAGCAGTTGAGTAGTGCTAAAATATGATGGCACATTGATAACTTCAAATTTTATTGGTTCGTACATAAATTTTGTAAGGAAAATCATACAACAACTTGTCAGAAGACACACATGAAACAATATTAGGTGTTGTTGTAGTATGTGTAGCCATTTGCATTTAGAGCTAATATGAATTTGATTTAGTTACAAAACTGTGACATTTGTCACATACATGCACCGTGGTTGCAAACTTCTCCTCAGAGATGGCTTTGCAGTTATTCAGGTTAAAGCCAAATCATCTTAAAATCCTGTGTAAGTATCTGCTTTGAGTACCTGTTCTGTTACCGTTGCCCATACATTTGTTATGGATGTGCCTCCTCTGCTAGATCATATTCAAAACTATGACTAAATGTGCCACATGTAACTTTTCAGCATGTTTCAACAGTCCATTTGGAACTGAGCATTAGTTTAGATTCTCATTGACAAAATAGATCACATAGAGCACACTGTTTCTATTCAGTCGATCACAAAAGAGAAGAATTAATATAATGAGGGATATACGAGCAAAAAGATGCATGCACATCACAAACGCACACACAAACACACACGCACACGCACACACAAACAGGTAATCAGAGGAAAAACAAAGAGTGTGCTGACTAATGAGGTCCCACTGGAAAACACAAACCTGGCAGTTTAAAAATGAACATACAATGTCTTCCACACATCCCTATGCATACAGTACAGTACATACCAAAGTTATACCGTATATGACTTGTGTGGCATAATGTTAAAATATCAAAATAACATTTGGAGAGATCTTGCTCTCATTTTTCAACTCTTAGACACCACAACACCAGACTGATAATAAGTGATAAAATCATTTTCTCAGCTAAAATCCCCACTGTCTCACGTGTTCCCATTTCCCTCCTAAAAATCACTTTGTAAACAAATGGTGCTATAAAAAATGATTCAGTTGAATTCAGTTTATTTGTATTGCACATACTGTTACAAAACATCTTAAAGGGATAGTTCACCCAAAAATGAAAATTCTGTCATCATTTCCTCACCCTCATGTTGTTACAAACCTGTGTAAATTTCTTTGTTCTGATGAACACAAAGGAAGATCTTTTGAGAAATGTTTGTAACCAAACCGTTCGTGGACCCCCTTCACTTCAATAGTAGAAAAAATAATACCATGGAAGTGAATGGGGTCCACGAACGGTTTGGTTACAAACATTTCTCAAAAGATCTTCCTTTGTGTTCATCAGAACAAAGAAATTTACACAGGTTTGTAACAACATGAGGGTGAGGAAATGATGACAGAATTTTCATTTTTGGGTGAACTATCCCTTTAAGAACAGTTACTTACAATTTTTATTTATTGTTAATATTATTATTGTTTTTATTGTTCATTGTTGTTTAATGTGATGTTAATGTATACAGTCTGTTCTTGTTTGCGACACTAAATTTCATTGCATGTCTCATGCAATGACAACAAAAGGCATTTAACAAGCCAAAGCTGAACATAAACAGGAATTACACTGAACAAAATTATAAAACGCAAAACTTGTGTTTTTGCCTCCATTTTTCACGAGCTAAAGTCAACGATCTAAAACTTTTTCTATGTACACAAAAGGAATATTTCTTTCAAATATTGAGTGTGTTTACATGCACATAATAAACTATCAAAAACAGTGTGAACACTTTTTATGGTTATTATTTTCCATTATACCATACATTTTTGTAGTTCCATATATACTGCTGATTTCCTCAAACGCATTGATTTTGTACAAAACTCATCGATCTCATGATGAAGAAATCATGGGAGAAAAAAACACCTGAGGACACCACAGTACAAGAATTTACCTATGAATAAAAAAAAGCTTTCATCCAAAACTACATAATAATTATAATTTTATAGCATGTATGATATAATTAGATTATCTTTTGCGTGCATTAACTTCTGTAAGTCAAAGGTCACAGAAAAGCATGCTACATACTTTTTGGTACTATGTTGAGCAAGTTTACAAAGCATTATTACTTGTATTCACCATAATACAATCATTATATTCTTAGCCATATTCCTAAATCTACCGAACATGCGAGTCAATCATAGAGTCTCAGCAAAGCACAGGGATCATAAAGTTCCTTACTTTGTCATTTAACAAACAAAGGTTGGCATTTTGATGTGATTCCTTGTTCTGTTTAACTGTAATGTTGCTAAAACCTCATTTTTGTTTACTGTTACATTCAATTTCCTAGCTAATTAAGGAATGTCTGACATCTGCCCTTGCGCCTTGATTTTGTTGCTATAACAACAGGTTTCTAGTTGTTTCTTCAGGGTAGTGGTGGTTACCCATCTAGTATAGTGTGCAGATAAAGATGGATCCTCAGCCAGACAACACACATACACACACACACACACACACACAATGCTCAGCTGTCTGTATTCCTGTTCATTGTCAGTTTAACGTCATGATATTTTAAAGGCAAAATATTTGAGATTTCATTTCACTAACTTTTTTCTAAAAGTGGTTTGTGAAATAATCCTGTAGATCAGACTTATCATGGCACCCCAGTTGTCGGTCAAATATACTGATTGAAGAGCTTCATATGGTTGCCATGACGACAATGTCAAATTATGTCTGTCTTAGTGCTTTCTCACCTTCAAATTACACAACAATAACACACACTATGAAGATACACAAATACATTGCTGTAAATAACTGGTTGATCTATCTTTCTTAATACAGTATTTTGCCCACAACACTACTGTCTGGCTGTATAAATAAATAAAAATGCTTAATTACAAAACTACTGGGCCATTCAACTTTGATAAGAGTTTGTTTTGGATTTGCTCAGCTCAAAGCTTTTAGTGAATATCAATGATTCAAGCCAAAACAAATTTCCACACTATAAAAAATACACAGCATGAAGTTAAAACAACTTTGTCAAATCAACCAACTATTTTAAGTAGACATATCTTATAAAAACAAGGTGAAATTGTTTAACTTAATATTTGATAAAAATATATGTTTATTTGACAAAAATGCTGCATATTTTTTACAGTGCATCAGAAATTCCAGTATATATGAAATGACTGGAGACTTTCATATAGATCTTATAAAATAAATTAAAAGAATGAAAATATTTATCATGAATGTCATGTTAATTCTTGTAGTGTACCTTTAACTCAACTGGAAGAGCATGACATTAGCAAAGTTCATGGGCTCAATTCATTGGAAACACATGATAATGATAATGTTTACACTGAATTCAATGTGCCACTTAAATATAAATTCCTACTATAGAAGTGAATGGAGCTCATGATCGGTTAAAGATCTTCTTTTGTGTGTGCTTCAGAACAAAGACATTTTTACAGGTTTGTAACAACATGAGAGTGAGAAAATTATGACAAAAGTTTCATTTTTGGGTGAACCATCCCTTTAAGAAACAAAAGTTATGGTACAGTTTATGTCATGTATCGGAAATATGTTGTTTAATTGCATGTGGGTTTAGAGATATCTGTCTTTCTTTTATTCAGGTAGATAGGACTTTAGTCTTGCATGACTGAAATAAATGCCTGGAGGCGTTGCAAAAATGGCACCTAGTGGCACGATTTCTCTAAAGGAAATTTGTTTTTATGAAATATAAAGGTAGATAGGCTACTTGAGTGGGATTTGTTCCAAATTATATGACATCTTAATATAAGTCATGTCTTGTCAGTCATTTATCAATCTCGATATATAAAAAATAAAAATTAGGATTTGTCAGTGTAATATTAAAGATAAAACTCTCTTTATGTAGCTTGCATCTTACTAGCTGGTTTCACTAGCAGTATACTATCTAGACACACTAGGTTCGTTTACATGCAACCAAATAATCTGTTTGTAATCGTACTGTATTGATGGCACAATCGTATTGAAAAGCATTCAGGTAAACACCTTAATCAATATGATTGAGGATGATCGAATGCAAATTTGGATCGTTTTGAAGGGGGTGGGGTCTGTGATCCGATCCGCAGGAAAAAAGTATGCATGTAAACACGTGAATCGTAGTATTTTCTCAATCAGATGCAAAAATACCTTGTGCACATGCGCAGAACATTTGTGCTCAAGTTCACGTCTTATATTAAACTCTTATATCACATGAATCTCGTCACAGAAACACACAATAGCAAGGCAGTGGCATCACGCATTATGAAGGTAAGGTTACAGGAGTCATGCGATGTACATTCTGCCGCGTTTATGTGTACTTTTAAAAAATGTGGCTACTTAAAGCAATAAAATAGCGTTGTGACTTTTGAAAAGTGTGTTTTCATCATCTGAAAACTTCTTAAGAACAACTTTCTCCAACTCCGCTTTGACTTTAATCCAGAGATAAAGCCTGAACTCGACAAGAGATGCTGTCTGTAGCAAGGCGTTGCCAAGTCCTCTGCTTTTTTTCGAGTTTAGATTTGAGCTACTGTTTAAACTGTCTCCAGCAGTTTTTTTTGTTCTGCGGGTTAAAGATGAAAGTATTTTGTTCATTAGTTAGTGGTATTTGGGCTGTGAATAGGCCTTGGAATACTTTTGGGCTAGTTTTGAATGTGCATTTGGGATGGTTCTTATACGCGAATCTGGCAACACTGGCTGTGCGGTTGCACAGACGTTCGGTTCGGATTCTATAGAATGTACATGTAAACGAACATTTTAATCAGATTGCAATGTTTAGGGTGCATGTAAACTGTATCGTCATAACCTTCAATCGTATTAAATTCAATCGGATTGAAAAAAATTTGTGCATGTAAACATAGCCAGTGTGTTTGTTTGTTCAGAAGCTGGTTTGAAATCATTGTTGCTGTCAGAGGGGATTTCATGTCTTTTAGCACACACATCAGTCACAATTAATTGGCAGACAGTCTAGGTTCAAACAGGAAAACACATGGCACAAGTGTATATGAGTGTGTGCTGACTCGGGGAAATTGGTGCAGTTGGTACCAGTATGTGAGGACCATTATCTTAATATGA
Source organism: Paramisgurnus dabryanus (assembly GCF_030506205.2). Classification (NCBI taxonomy): domain Eukaryota; kingdom Metazoa; phylum Chordata; class Actinopteri; order Cypriniformes; family Cobitidae; genus Paramisgurnus; species Paramisgurnus dabryanus. The sequence continues at coordinate 44,359,148 of NC_133338.1, forward strand.
GCATCACCGAGAACCCTCATCTCTTTAAAAGTGAGGCAAATATAGAGATATAGGGCTGGAGGAGAGACAGATATAAACCACATTCAAACACACACAAACACACATTCAAATGTTGGCATACGTGGTTCATAGACGCAATGCATTTTATGCTGTACAATGTCAATGTTTTATTCCCCTTACCTACCCCAGTCCCTAACCCCAATATCACAAAAACCTATTGGCAGTCTTTAATCTATGAAAAAGTACCATTTAGTATGTTTTAGCTGTTCGGTTTATGGGGACACTGCCATAAACCATGGTTACAGCATAGTAAACATGTCATTTTGCACTATTCATGTCCCTATAAACCACATACCCCCCCCCCACACACACACACACATGAATAAACAAATAGTAACTAATTGTCCCTAACTGATACTGGGGCAGAACCCTTCCAATCAGCTTTGCACCTATAGAGTACATATAAGTACTTTAGAGCTACATAGTGATACCAAAAAGTGGTACCATTAGTACCTCAAAGATACATTTAGTACCAAACGCATACTGTATCTATATTTACATGTTACATATTAGGACCTTTTTGAAGGTTACTGCCAAAGTAACAGCTTGGGACCATTTTCTGATCATGTTTTCTGACTTCTGCACACACTCTCTCCCCCAGAAACTTCATACAGAAATGAAAATCAGTGGATTCACTCCAAACCGTAATGAGGTGTTGACGCACTGACATTTAAACACGATTTTCACTCCATTCAATAACAATGCTATTTCCCACACTTTTGCACTGATCAATTACTGTAAACTGATTAAAACTGCAGTGTGTTTGTATAATAATGCCCTCGCTGGTCAATAGTGTTTAATTAATATCAGTAATTATAAGAAACACTGGGTTCAAACCCAGTTGGCGTACTGTAGCCTTGCACTCTCAATGTGCTCATTCAGTGCACGTGTGTGTGTGTGTGTGTGTGTGTGTGTGTGTATGTGTGGGTGTGTTTATGCTCAAAATTAAAATGAGATGATCGCATGACAAAAAAGCCAACACAATGATGTGTATGCGTAAGTACATGACCTTGTTTACAGTGGTTTATCTTTACTGCTCTCATTAATAAATGTCATTTCTCTTTGACATTTATTAATGGCTTTTATTGTTCAATTTTGAAGGTTGATGGCAATCTGAGCTTCCCATAGGGCAGTGTGCTGGTGTGAGTATTGGGGTGAACTGCATGTGCATTGCCTTCCCTGGTTCCTTATGAGGTGAATCAGTATAGAGTAAACATATAGTAGGACATTAAGGTATATAAGGGCCTGGATCTACTTAACATTGAAACACAGATGATTATCAGCAACGCAATTACAAGGTCACAAATTTAAACTTAAAGTGCCCCTATTTCATTGCTAAAAACAACATTATTTTGTGTATTTGGTAAAATGTGTTTGTGTGGTTTATGGTTTAAAAAATATTATTTTCCACATACCGTATATTTTTGTAGCTCCAGATTTCCCTGTCTTCCTAAAACACACAGATTTTGTACAAAACTCATCAGTTTGAAAATCGCTGTGTCCCTGATTGGCCGACTAATCTGTATGTTGTGATTGGCCTGAATGATTTCAGCCGGAAATGTGACGCCCCCTACCATGTTTGAAAGATTCTCTCACAATGCAATGCTAACGGGAGTTAACTTACAGACTGAGTCAGAAGCAGGAAAAATTATGATACTGTCGTTCCCTTTCAGTCGGTCACTACGACGTCACGTCGTGACCGACGAATTGGGAACTCGCTTAGAGAGACCAATCTGCTTCGAATACTACTAAAACGCCAATGAACTTGGCATTGAGATATTTGCATAATGCTGGCGCCGCCCCGCCAGGTGCGTATATAAGCAGCAGGTGCAAATGAGGAAATTAGCTTTTTATCGCTTCGAAAGCCGGCAGTATCTGCTACTGAGAAGCTACTCTACTCTGGTGGGATTCGATTGCTGAAGTTGGTTGGACTAGCAGTACCACAGCGGACGCTTCGCTTAATTCCACGACTCTACATCTTTATTTTGTTTTGAGTTTTGTGTGTGCGTTGCCTTCCTGTGCGCTCATCAACTAAGCATCTGAGTGAATTTCCCTAAAAGAGTGATACGAGAGAGCTTTGTGCCTTGTTAAAGGCAGCCACTCTCTCGTATATCCGGACATCAGCGTCCTTTTCAGGATGGCTTTTCGTCCGTGCGATCTTGGGTGCGGCAAATACATGGGTCCGAAGGACGGTCACGAGCGTTGTCTTTCGTGTTTGGGCATCGAGCACGCAGAGGCAGCGTTCGCTGGGGGTAAGTGTTCTCACTGCGAGAACATGTCCCTTGTGGATTTGCGCAGACGGTTGTCTTTCCTCCGGGAAAAACGCAACCCTCGTCATGCGAGTGCTGAACGCCGCCACGGTGCGGCTGTGAAGCTCTCAAAAGACGACCTGCGCATCACTGTGCTGAGCCGAGCGGGGGATTCGTCCTCAGGCTCTCAGCCTCCTCATCCACAGCCGGTTGATGTGCCGATGGAGACTTCAGCGTCGTGTTCTACGATGTCTCTAGAATCCATCGTGCCGCCCTCCGGGTCCACCGACGCCGCAGCATCCGAGGGTGGGCCTCCTCCCCCTGACGTGGACCCCGACGCCCTTCCTCCCTCTGGTCGGGTTGGGACGCCGGAGTTCGATCCAGAGATGGTGGCCGTGCTCGCTCGAGCGGCGGAGACCGTAGGGTTAGAGTGGGTTCCCCCCCCTCAGCCCGAACCGTCCCGCCTGGATGATTGGTTCTTTGGAGCTGCCCGGGTTTCACAACCCTCTCCACCGGTGCCTTTCTTCCCCGAGGTGCACGAGGAGCTGACTAGAACCTGGAAGTCGCCGTTTTCCATGAGATTACGGCCGTTTCAGCCCTCCCCCCTCACCTCCCTCACCAGCGGAGCCGCTAAGGGTTACACGGGGATCCCTCCCGTGGAGCGTGCGGTCGCGATGCAACTGTGTCCGGCCCACGCTCCCTCTTGGAAGGACCGCCCAACCCTCCCCTCTCGTGCCTGCAGACAGTCCTCCGGTTTAACGGGCGCTGCCCACCAGGCATGTGGAGAGGCGGCCTCAGCCCTGCACGCAATGGCGTTGCTGCAGGTTCACCAAGCCAAAGCCTTGAGGGATCTGCACGAGGGAGGACACGACTCGCCTGTCCTTTCGGAGCTCCGGGCTGCCACTGACCTGGCTCTTCGCGCTACGAAGGTGACAGCGCAGGCGATTGGTCGTGCCATGTCCACGATGGTGGTCCAGGAACGCCACTTATGGCTATGTCTGGCTGACATGTCGGAAGCGGACAAGAACAAGTTTTTGGACGCTCCAGTGTCACAGGCTGGCCTCTTCGGTGAGTCGGTGGAGTCTTTTGCCCAGCAGTTCTCCGCCGCCCAGAAGCAGACAGAGGCGATCGCACAGATCATGCCCCGGCGCAAGCGACCTGCATCTCGCCCTCCAGCGCCGGCGGGCCCGTCTGCTCCTCGCCGAGGGCGCCCTGCGGCGGCTGCCTCCGCCCCCCCCACTAGAACATCTTCCAGGCCACGGAGGGGGAACAGCCGTCGACAGCCCGCCCCGCCCGCCCCACCCGCTTCCCGTGGTAAACGGAAGACGAAGCGGCCCTGAGACGGGCGACCTGGATTGGGATGGGATCACTCTACGGGAGACGGTGATGGCATCGCTCCCTCCACCGGTAGAGGGCCGGGTGGAGAATCTTTGGTTTCCTTTTGTTTCTGTTCCGCCGGCTTCTCAGCCGGCACCCACAAAACCACAAAAAGAGTGCATTCCTATCCCTTCTCCAGGTCTTCAGAGGATCGAGAGAGATGTGAGCGGGCATTCATATGCTCTTCCTCCCTCTCCTCTATCGCCAGCGGGTGTTCTGAGGAGTTCCAGCTCTCCGCTGAGGAGACGGGACCACCAGCACCCTCCTCGGAGTCTGTGCTCTCCGCTGAGGAGACCAGACGACCGTCACCCTCAGCGGGCTCAGGTCAGTGTCACACACACACATACTGTAGATACTTATGCTGTCCCAGCAGACGTACCGGCAGTACCACCTGTCCCGCTCAGCCGCCCCACCGCGGGTACCCCGACAGTGCCGTTAATTCCCCTCGTACGGTCCCTGGGGGCGTGGCTTCAGCTTCCCAGCCCGTCTCATTGGGTTTTACGCACTGTTCGCCTCGGTTACGAAATTCAATTCATCCGGCACACACCCAAATTCTCGGGCATTCGTTTCACCACGGTGAAAGCGTCCGATGCACACGTACTGCGTGCAGAGGTCGAAGTCCTGTTGGCGAAGGACGCGATCGAGCCGGTCCCTCCAACCGAGATGAGATCGGGCTTCTACAGCCCGTATTTTATAGTACCCAAAAAAGGGCGGTGGGTTGCGACCGATCTTGGATTTGCGCGTTCTGAACAAATCTCTGCAGAAGAGGTCCTTCAGGATGATAACACCGAAGCAAATATTCAATTCAATTCGCCCCCAAGATTGGTTTGCGGCAATAGACCTGAAAGACGCGTACTTTCATGTGTCCATAATCCCTCGTCACAGACCGTTTCTCCGGTTTGCGTTCGAGGGACGGGCATACCAGTACAAAGTTTTACCGTTCGGGCTATCCCTCTCTCCCCGTGTGTTCACAAAAGTAGTCGAGGCGGCGTTAAAACCCCTCAGAGAGAGCGGCGTTCGCATATTGGCTTACCTCGACGATTGGCTTATAATAGCGCATTCTCGACGGACGCTGTGCGAGCACAGAGATTTAACGCTTCGGCATCTCGCCCGTTTGGGTCTTCGGGTCAACTGGGAAAAGAGCAAACTCTGCCCCACGCAGAGGATCTCTTTTCTCGGGATGGAACTAGACTCGATCGATTTATCGGCGCGTTTGACAGAAGAGCGCGTCCAGTCAATTCTGACTTGCCTCGGTTCATTCCGAGGGAAGAATGCGGTCCCGCTGAAACAATTTCAGAAGCTCCTGGGGCATATGGCTGCAGCAGCGGCCGTGACACCGCTCGGACTGCTCCATATGAGACCGCTTCAGCGTTGGCTTCACGATCGAGTCCCGAGGAGAGCGTGGCGCGCCGGCATCCATCGTGTAACCATTACACCTGCGTGTCGCCTAACATTCCCCCCGTGGTCGGACCCCGCGTTTCTCAGGTCCGGTGTGTCCATGAGACAGATCGCTCAGCATGCTGTTGTACACACAGATGCGTCCGACACGGGCTGGGGTGCCACGTACGACGAGCTTACAGCTTCAGGGGTGTGGACAGCACCCCAGTTGCACTGGCATATCAATTGCCGAGAGTTGTGGGCAGTATATCTGGGACTCGTACGCTTCGCTACGGAGCTGCGAGGGAAGGATGTACTAGTACGCACCGACAACACTGCGACCGTTGCGTATATCAACCGTCAAGGCGGTTTGCGCTCCCGTCACCTGTCGCATCTCGCTCGTCATCTCCTCCTTTGGAGTCAGAAGCATCTGAGGTCCCTTCGTGCCATTCACATTCCGGGCTCGCTCAATACAGCAGCGGACGCGCTTTCTCGAGCTGCGCGCCCCGGCGAATGGCGACTCCACCCCCAGACGGTCCAGCTAATTTGGAAGAAGTTCGGTCGTGCGCAGATAGATCTGTTTGCGTCGCCGGACGATACCCACTGTCGCCTGTTTTATTCACTAACCGAGGGCAGCCTCGGCGTGGACGCATTGGCACACAGCTGGCCTCGGGGGATGCGCAAATACGCATTCCCCCCAGTGAGCTTAATCGCACAGACACTGTGCAAGGTCAGGCAGGACGAGGAGAGCCTTTTACTGATCGCCCCATATTGGACGAGCAAGAATTGGTTTCCAGAGCTAATGCTCCTCGCGACAGCCCCTCCCTGGCGGATTCCCCTGAGGAAGGACCTTCTTTCTCAAGGAGGGGGCACATTATGGCACCCGCGCCCCGACCTGTGGGATCTCCATGTATGGTCGTTGAGCGCGCGCAAGGTTTAGGTGATTTACCACAAACGGTATCTAACACAATCAACGCGGCACGAGCTCCGTCTACGAGACGGGCTTACGCGTTTAAATGGAACCTTTTCGTCACCTGGTGCTCTTCGCAACGCGAGGACCCCAGAGAATGCCCTATTAACACCGTGCTTTTATATCTTCAACATAGGTTAGACGGTAGGCTGTCACCCTCCACCATTAAAGTTGATATCGCCGCTATTTCTGCTCATCACTCACTTATTAACGGCAGAACAGTTGGCCAGCATGATTTGGTTGTTAGATTTCTAAGAGGCGCTCGCAGGCTAAACCCCTCGCGCCCTCCTTCTATTCCTCCCTGGGACCTGTCCATGGTGCTGAAAGCCCTTCAGGCCCCCCCGTTCGAGCCTTTGCAGTCTGCGAGTCTGAAGCTTTTATCAATGAAAGCTCTGACCCTGCTAGCATTGGCCTCAGTGAAGAGAGTAGGGGATTTACATGCATTCTCTGTTGACGACTCGTGCCTTCAGTTTGGTCCTGCTGCCTCGAGTGTAACATTGAGGCCCAGACCAGGCTACGTGCCCAAAGTTCCCACCACTCCTTTCAGAGACCAGGTGGTGAGCTTGCAAGCGCTGCCCCCGGAGGACGCAGACCCAACCATGGCTTTGTTGTGCCCCGTACGCGCACTGCGCCTCTACGTGGATCGCACGCAAAGCCTCAGGACCTCAGACCAGCTCTTTGTTTGTTATGGTGGCCAGCAGAAAGGGAAAGCTGTCACTAAGCAGAGGATGTCTCATTGGATAGTTGATACTATCGCCCTGGCTTATAATCTTCAGGGTATTCCTTGCCCCTTTAATTTGAGAGCGCACTCCACACGGAGCGTTGCCTCATCTTGGGCTCTAGCTCGTGGTTCCTCGCTAACAGACATCTGTAGAGCTGCTGGTTGGGCGACACCTAATACGTTCATTAGATTTTACAGTGTTCGTATTGAGCCTGTATCCTCTCGTGTTCTTTCCTCACCAGGGGGAGCACGGAGAACAGTCTCACAGGTCGGCTTGCAGCCTCCAACTGATGATTCATAAATTGTGTCAGTATGGAAGGCCTTCAGAACAAAAATGCGTAATGGTTTGAATTGTTCTTCCTCCGCTGCCTTGGCAGCCTTTGTTGCGGAGCATTGGCTGTCAGCCTTCACTAGCTGCATCCTCGCGAACCTACGTGTTGGCTCGGGCTCCACATTGTGTCCCACCGGGTTCCATTGTGAGTATTTTTCCGTGGGGTTAATCCTACTAGCCCACGTTTCCCTTAGCAGAGCACTGCTTTGCTTACACAGCCACGGCTGTCATTATACCTCAACTACGGTTGACTTTCGCCCACCAATAGCCCTTAACGGGGCGGTGGCTTCCGCAGCGTCCCTATACCGCTCAGATAGGGCGCTTCCCAGTCGCTGGCACTACTGTGGGGTTAAAGGAACATCTAGTGCCCGGCCTTCTGCCTTAAAACCTAATTCTCCTTATCCTTAAGTGGAACCGGAGGGCTTTACGCAGACACTGGAAGAGGTCAGCCCCTAGTGGCGTTTTGGTAGGGATTCCCAATTCGTCGGTCACGACGTGACGTCGTAGTGACCGACTGAAAGGGAACGTCTCGGTTACGTATGTAACCCTCGTTCCCTGAAGGAGGGAACGGAGACGTCACGTCCCGTCGCCACAGGTGCTGCCACCTGCTGTTACGGCCGGTCACACTTTCCGGCTTTCTCAGCGAAAAAGAAGCTAATTTCCTCATTTGCACCTGCTGCTTATATACGCACCTGGCGGGGCGGCGCCAGCATTATGCAAATATCTCAATGCCAAGTTCATTGGCGTTTTAGTAGTATTCGAAGCAGATTGGTCTCTCTAAGCGAGTTCCCAATTCGTCGGTCACGACGTGACGTCTCCGTTCCCTCCTTCAGGGAACGAGGGTTACATACGTAACCGAGACGTTCTTTACTACATAACCAATCCCAGGAAGTAAACTATTGCCTACAATCTGTGTGTTTGTTGTAGTCCAAGAAAAGAGATTTATCTTGTAGACGATATCTCGCGTCATCGTTTACTTTGGGGTTTGTACCTTTTGCATATCTTTAACATGTACTAATACACACTTACACACCAAAATCGTGAATTGGACCATAGGAGCTCATTCATTGATAACTGCACTATTCCCAACTTTTCTGCTGACCTTTGACTGCCATGTAATGTCCAACATGCATAGCTTTTTATTACTTTATACTAAACTAGGGAGATACAACCTAGAACGTGTGCAATTACATTATATTTTCTATAGAAATGTTTCTCTGTGTTTGTAGCATATCTGAGGCTGTATGTATAGTTGTATATTTCCTCCATGCTTTTGTGTATTGGACCACACATCTACAGCTGTGAAAAAATAATGTCTATTTTTGGCGCCCCTGAGGATATCGAGTGCCCGAAGAATGAGGCTCCTTTGAAGCTGCTTACCCTTAGCCAAAGGACACTTTCTCCCCCAGGCAAAATATGGTTGAAAATCCACTAGTCATAGTCAGATCAATAAGAGAACTGTAAAACACATGGCTTTTGATGTCTTCTGTCTTAAGACGACAATCAATCTCTGTGCTTCATTTGATTTTTTTTTATCCAAACCCTGTCAACCCTCTCTCATAACTCATTTCATGTGCATCTCACATACAAAGGACAGAGGGAGGTTGATTAGGATTAGCCTGTTGTTAGACTTTTCTGTACATAAATATTAAAGCTGTCAATTGATTACGGATTTAAATCAAATTAACTACATGATGTGATGATTAACAAATTTAATTCATCGAATGAATATCAATATTTGTTGAGAAAGGCACCCAAAAGTGCACAATTCTTGACATACATAATGCATCAAGAGGTTACGATAAATGGATTTAGAATGCAGTACGCCTCTTTTCTATTTTGTGCTGGCTGCTCATAATTGATTTTTCATATAAAAAAATGTGTAATATAATTATTTGAACTAAATAGCACAGTGAATGCGAAATGCCTTTATAATTCATCACCTCCCATTACCCTTTTCTTTCATCCGTTAATCCATTCTCTCTCCACATTCGATTGACTGGTGACCTGTGGCATCAGGTGGCCTGTTATTGATCGGTCTATGTTTGGCTCGCTGTGATCTCTTTAAAGGTTTTGGGATCTTTGTGCCCTTTTTAACTAACACAGAATAACTTTGATGTTTGCTAATATTCTGACTTAATGGCATAAACAGGAAGAGTCAAATCACATCAGTTTTGTACATCAATTTACTGTCAGTAAAAATTGTAATAATGGTCCAATGCTGTAACTGGGGCAGTACTCTTTAAAAATGTCTTAATACGTATAATTAGGGATGTATAAATTTGGTATCAATATGTACCTCTGAAGTACTAATATAAACTCTTTAGGTTCAAAGTTGTATCTTTTACAAAAAATTGACAATTTTTCAGGCAGTGTAGGTAGTAGGGGTGCAAGGGGCGGGGTTAGTTGTAACACAGACTGTTTACATTGTTGCACAAGGTTGAGCATTTTGTTTTTTCGTGTATTTTTTCATGTTGCCAAAAGACGATCTCCTGCAAATTATTGGAAATGTATAAAGTTTTTCCAGAGAGTTACTGATGAACGAGTGTTTTGGTGGCATGTATGTAAATTTTTTTCATCATATGTTTTTTGGGTTTCTAAGTTAAGTGTGTAAGAAACCAAATCCAATGCTATGTCATATTAATCATTGTCTTGTTGACTAAAACATAGAAACGTTTTGAAATATGTCTGCAGCTTTTAGCAACTTTTTTGGTGGGCTTGAAAATATTTTGACCCAGCGGGGTTAATTGTAACGCTGTGTTACAACTAACCCCTCAGCACTAACGTTAGCGTCATTCTTGCCATTGTTTTAAATAGGCTACACACGAATGATTGCTGGCTGCCAACAAAATAAATGTGCCTGTCTTATCACAAATCATGTGTCAAATTTATTTTGTTCATATCTTTAATATTGATTAAAAAAGGTCACGTCAAAGATTGAAATCATAATGAATGGCTAAAATCAGACTTTGATGCTCATTATCTCAGAATTTGATTTTGAAACTGTAGTATGGTTATTACAGACTGGGTCACATATAAAAATATTTTTGTCATAATTGTGCTGCTTTTTTTTCACACATTTAGACATTTGTATCCATTTATATCTGAACTATTGTTAGAAAAGGGCTGGATGAATGAATACAGTGTGGATACCTGTCTATAATAGACAGATATATAAACAATATCCACTTCAAGTATATAGACAAAATAGTATTAAAATATTTGCCTGCAAATTTAATTTTTAGCAAGTGTTACAACTAACCCCCTGCCTGTTACAATTAACCCCACCTATGGGGTAAGTTGTAACGTTTGCACTTCTGTCACGTTTGGTGTAATTGTCTAAGAATGGTAAGTAGTAGAAACAAACTTCAAATGTTCATTTGTAGCAGAGATGTGTGTGTTGCTTGTGTAAAAATATAATTAATCAAACTCAAATATTTTTTGAATGATTGAGCCAAAACCAAAAAGCATTAGGTTGTTCCCCGCTCCCCCCTACTTTTTGAAAAACATTTTACAGAGATACATCCCTTATCATCATTTATCTGAACTCATTATTACATGAATGCTTCGTGTTTTACAATGATTGCTGCTTTATCACTCCAGTGCAAGCTTATAAATGAACTGTACTGTACAACAACAGAACAAATATTACAGCAAAACAAAGCTGAAGTCCAATTTTCTATCACATCAGCCGAAACGGATCTAAGCTGGAGCCACTCAGCGAGAAGTAAAATGCTCTAAATTACTGTTGTCTTGTGTACTCTATAAGACAGAAAGGTCAGGGCTAACATCTATTTCCTGGAGCCAAAATTAAACCCTCCACACCCGCATCCACATACACACATGAACACAAACTCCAAAATTAAACCTCTTCTGCACTGAAACGATTGAAACGTTATTGCCGGGCTATCCACCCCCGCTCTATATTGTCTATCATTCTTTTTCTCCTTTCGTTTGCTTTTCGCTGTCAAACACGAACAGACAGGCTCAATGCTGTGGCCTCAGTCCAGCATCGCTACCCCTCAGCAAATTACCTCTGATTACTGAAAGAGCCAGTGAACAATCAATACATTCAGCCCAGGAGAAAATCTCTGTCTTTTTCTTTTCTTTCCTTTCACTGTCACCCTTTCCCCTCCTATTGCTCATGGTCTATTTTAAATACATCATAAGTGAAGAAACACAATATAGTACTGCGCAAAAGGCCACCATCACCAGCTTTGTTGTTTTAGCAAAGTTTTAATGTCCATCCATTTATTTGTACCTCTTTTTTAAGATACAAACAGATAATATAGAAAATATGTACACAAAATTAATTTTCAGAACTAAATGTCTTCTTAGTGTGTCCCTGGACCAGAAAAACCAGTCATGGGTAGCACGGGTATATTTGTGGCAATAGCCAACAATACAATGTATGAGTCAAAATTATTGATTTTTATGCCGGAGATCATTAGGATATTAAGTAAAGATCATGTTTCATGAAGATGTTTTGTAAATTTCCTACCATAAACCCATATCAAAATTGGTTTATTATTAGTGTATGTATATTATAAGTGTAATATGTGTTGATAGAAGCTCATATGGACAACTTTAAAGGGGATTTTTGTAGTATTTCGTATTTTTGTACCCTTAAATTCCATTTGTTCAGCTTTGAAATAATGTATAAATCTTAATTTCAAAAAATTGACCATTATGACTTGATGGTTTTGTGGTACAGGGTCACATACACTGTAACCAACACTGTCAGAAAAAAAGGTACAAAGTTGTTCCTTTTTCTGTCGCTGCAGGGTGGTACCCTAAAAGGTACCTTTTTGTACCTTTATGGGTATAAAACACATTGAAATGTTGTACCTTATGGGGTACAATATTATACTCTAAGGACCTATTGGGTACCTTAAGGAACAGGGTACAAAACAGTTAACTGTACCTTTAAAAGGTACAAAATAGATCATTAAGGAACAGTAATGTACCCCAAAAGGTACAACATTGTATTATGTTTATATACCTGAAAAGGTACAAAACGGTACCTTGGGGTACCACCCCAGCGACAAAAAAGGTACAGTTTTGTACCTTTTTTCCTGACAGTGAACATGAGCATGTGGTGGAGCTCAGAATGCTGATTCAAAGAGGCTTTGACAGCTAAAACCCAATCCATGAGTTTAATTGAATGAGAAGATCTTTGGAAAATGACTGCATTGACTGATTTCAAAGAACCGAGAAACTGTGCGAGTAGTTCTGATGAAGAAAACTTTTCAGTTCCCATGATTCATCTCTTAAGAAAGTAAGTTAAAGGGACACTCCACTTTTTTTGTAAATACGCTCGTTTTTCAGCTCCCCCAGAGTTAAACATTTCTTTCTTACCGTTTTGGAAACCATTCAGCCAATCTCCGCGTCTGGCGGTACCACTTTTAGCATAGCTTAGCATAATCCATTGAATCAGATTAGACCATTAGCATCACGCTAAAAAATAAGTTTCAATATTTTTCCTATTTAAAACTTGACTCTTCCGTAGTTACATCGTGTACTAAGACCGACGGAAAATAAAAAGTTCCGATTTTCTAGGCCGATATGGCTAGGAACTACTCATTCTGGTGTAATAATCAAGGACTTTGCTGCCATACCATGGGTGCAGCGGGCGCAATGATATTACACAGCGCCCAAAAATAGTCCTCAGCTATAGAAAGTTACCAAGGGGACTATTTTAGGGTGCTGCATAATAATAAAATAATAAATTGGTCTTAGTACACTATGTAAATAGTTTTAAATAGGAAAAATATCGAAACTCTTTGATAATTTTTTAGGCGTGATGCTAATGGACTAATCAGATTCAATGGATTATGCTAAGTTATGCTCAAACAGGTAACGCCAGACCCGGAGATGAGTTAAACACACACACGCACACACATACTTAAATAGGCTCCGTAAGGAGAAGAAAGAGGTCAATAAAAGATTATAGCACATTTGTCATCAGTTAACCAATAAGGACAAGGAGCCTCATATGAAATGTTGTTTAGACAGGCACATATACAGTATACAGCAGGCACGTGCACAGATAGGGCTCAACCTGTGCAGAACACATGCCCTTTTTGTCCTTACACTCCGAAGTGCCCTTTTTTGGAGGTGTTTTATTATTTTTTTAAATATATAAATTAATGCTATTGTTAAACATTTACGTCTGTCTGTGTGTTTTACAAATATATTTATCAAATAAAATTATTAAAAACTAAATATTTTTGGATCCGCTCAAACTGTCTGTCAAACCTCTTAACTCCGCCCCCTGAGTGCAGCGAGCTGAAGTTCACAGCAGTCAGTCTCACCCCATGTCGTCAATATTTGACGACACTTGACCATTCGTCAATATGTGACGCGGAGGGTATACCTTTCGCGTCATTTTTTGACGAACTGGGGACTTCAATACTATTACGTCCGTTGCATTCTCTTCTCCTATTTTCTTACCAATTTCGCGTCGGTTTAGGGTTAGATTTACATAATGACATCCCTACCCAAACCTAACTCTAACCCCAACGCCAGGTGACAACTGTTTCTAACCCCAACGCCAGGTGACAACTGTTTAATTTCGCGTACACTGTTTAATTTCGCGTACACTGTTTAATTTTGCGTAATCTAACCCTAAACCGACGCGAAAATGGTAAGAAAATAGGAGAAGAGAATGCAACGGACGTAATAGTATTGAAGTCCCCAGTTCGTCAAAAAATGACGCGAAAGGTATACCCTCCGCGTCACATATTGACGAATGGTCAAGTGTCGTCAAATATTGACGACATGGGGTGAGACTGTGTTACAAGCAACGGTAAATAAGTATCTTGTTGTTTGAGTACAATGCTGTCTCATTACGAAAGAAACACTAGTATGTATATAACGGCGCATGTTATATAAATTTGAGCAGAGCCGAATTATCCATAGACGGGATTGGTCGAGTGGGCAATCAGGGGGCACTAAGGGCTCCAAACTGCAGCAAGGGCTGGCGCAAAATGCGACCAAATTGAGTTTTTGACAAAGCGCGAGCAGTTTTTAAACAAGTGTTCACCCTTGTGAAGGGCACCCGTGACAACAATACGGAATGCACGGTCAGGTTTTTACCGCTTTTTTTGCATGACGCGTATTAATCGTTTAACTAAAGTCAACACATCTCACGCGAGAAGACGCGCCCGCGCGGGTAAATGTCTAGCCTACATTAACACCAAAAACATATCAGATTAGAAAGGTCTTAGACATCAGATGCCCAGTTGGGAAAACTGGATAGAGACGAAAAACGTGTAAAGGATACAAGTATGTACATTATATTGCCCTGTCACTCATTACAGTATGCAATCTGGATAAAATTTATTGTATATGCATGTATCTTATGCCTTGAATTAGTCAAGGGAGTTGTATGATTATTTGGTTCATAACTTTTTATTCTGAAATCAACTGCATAGAGTTAAGTCTATTTAGTATTTAGTATATATTTTTAGTAATGCAGTTATTTGCACCTTCAAAAGACCAAGGTTCCTGGTCCTCAGCACCAGGTAGGCAGATACATGTTGAATATGCTTATGGTATGGCTATAGTATAGTATAATCTCCTATTTTGATCTTTAATATCCTATTTCCCCCTCTTCTCAATCACATACATAAACATGTTAACCAAATAATACAAATTAGCTTATAAAACCAAACAGAATACCTTTTTTTTCTTCAAACATATGTTTATGTAACTTTATGTATGTAAGCAGAGGAAAAAATTAAAATTAATATATTCTACAATTAAATAAGAGCGAGTACACACGAGCACTTCACAAACACATGACTACAAATAGGCCTAATACAGACAAACACCCAGGATGTAAATTGTTAAAGCCAACTTACGAGGGCAGATATCCTTTGCACTGTATAATGCCAAGCTATCATAAAATGTCATTTTTCATTCATTAATAGTGATTTTTTTCAATCATTAATAGTGAATAAATATAAAGCTATTAAGATGATTATTAAGTGATATTTATTTGGAGGGGGTGCCCTTTTTCAGTTTCAGCACATGCCCCTCAAAAGGTCTGTGCACAGCCCTGGTATACAGGTATAGCACACTTACACATAGATACAAAATACTGTACTTAAAAACACATACCTCATACACGCACGCACGCACGCACGCACGCACGCACACACACACACACACACACACACACACACACACACACACACACAAAACACAACCAAATTCATCACATACAACCTAGATTTACAGAAACAATTACATACTCATTTCTATACAAACATTTAAACAATATCTTCATCTTGTAATTCTGTGACACAAAGAAAGCATAATACGAAGATAAGCAGCATAGTGGCAAGGGAAGTCATGTGTGTGCATTCATTGGCCTGTGCCTTTGTGAGATGTTGATTATTGCAGATCCTGAAATTTAATTTATGAAGAATCAAGACTCAGTCACGTTGCTATGGAGACAGTAGGAGAGCTAAAGAGTTCATGGACAAGCTTATTCTTAATATTAACTCTACGGCCTCTGAGAAGTATCTGAGAGTGTATGTGCATGTGCATTTAATTCACAGCAAGGTCAAACTGAATTTACTCAAGATAAAGAAATTCAATGCTGTAGCTTTTGGAGGCAGACGTGCACAACATTTCACTTTTTTGCGTGTTTGGTTGTGCATTTGCGTGTGCTACAGATTTTTTCATTTTATTTCGTAATAGAACTTGTTATAATCGCAGTTTAAGTACATGCTAATGCAAAGCTCATAATGAGGACTTTAATGCCAAGCACGAGAAATATAAATATTAAAAACTTTTTAATCAGTGGCACAGCACATTTGCATTTCAATTAGCATTGCGCCGATTATGCACCTCACTTGAGAATTGTGCCACCTGAAAACCAAATTATTGTCTTTTTAACCTTTGCATATTATAATGCTACACTTTACATGCATTTTAAGGTTTTCTTTTAAAATATTTTCTTTGCATAATTGGATCATATACAGCTTTATTCAAATAAATCTATAAACTATAACATTTACTTTTTTTACTGTCTTTTGTTAGATTTAAAGTCCAGGGCTGGGTTTCCCGATAACGATTAAACTTAGCACTTAAGAGCGCTTTCTACGAGCTACTTAACGAACACTCGTTGTTCATTTACTTGCGTTTCCCAAAGATGCACGTGAAACGATCGCTCGCAGCTGGGTTTTAAGTGCTACTTACGAGTCGCTATCCGTTTGTCAAGTGCTGAAATGTCACCAATAGAATGACTCGAATTTGTAGCAGAAGCTTGTTTAGGCTAATGATCTTTAGCCGATGTGCACTAATAGTTTTTATAATATTTTTTATTATTGTTCAATGACCTTTTAAATGTTTTAAAATAGTTCATAATGAAATATTCTTTTCCGTATTTAGGTAGGACTCGCACCACTGCAAAATGCCTTCTGCATTTTATCTTATAGTTTAGATTATTATTATTATTTGTAATATGTTATATTTATTATTAAGGATTATTGCATTGTACCGTAAATATTTATTTGGTTTCTTTAATCAGATGCCATACTCTTTAAATTTTTTATTTTTTTTTGTAGCCTAGATGAATTATAGAAGCAATTGGTAGGAACCATTTATCAATTTGCTAGTACCAACTTTTACCAAAATTGTACCAAATATGTTTTCCTTCTTTATTAATTTATGTTTAGTCATTTAAATTTTAATTCTCGTTTGAATTTTAAATATATTATATTAAAGTAATTTAAACAAATAAACAAAGAAAACCCCAATAAATAAATATAGCCTACATTTAAAACATTACATTATCGTTATTGTAGGAGTGCAATTTGCTGGTTGTCCTGCAGGTGACCTTGTAACTCTGTTGTCTTACGATGCACTTATGAATGAACGATTACTCCAGAGCACTCGTAGATCTACAATGATTTTCAAGTGCTAAGCTACGAAGCTTTTGGGAAACGGCCCGTAATTCTAAGATGATTCGTACGATCGTTTTTACGATCTACTTAGCCTTACGATGCTTTTGGGAAACCCGGCCCAGGACTCTATGCTCTATAAATGTATAAATTCTTGACACAATTCCCACTGAAAAAAAAAATTCATTCAATTTACTAACTTTTTTAAGGTAAGTGGTTGCAATCGATTAATTTAAGTTACATTTAAACAAAAGTTTTTAATTTCATTTTATTTTACTTTTTTTTTAAATGTAGCTTAAATAAATTGATTGCATCCACTTACCTTAAAAAAGTTAGTAAATTGAATGAATTTTTTTTTCAGTGGGAATTGTGTCAAGAATTTATACATTTATAGAGCATAGAGTCCTGGACTTTAAATCTAACAAAAGACAGTAAAAAAAGTAAATGTTATAGTTTATAGATTTATTTGAATAAAGCTGTATATGATCCAATTATGCAAAGAAAATATTTCAAAAGAAAACCTTAAAATGCATGTAAAGTGTAGCATTATAATATGCAAAGGTTAAAAAGACAATAATTTGGTAAATTGAATGAATAATTTTTTTCAGTGCATCTACGGCTATATTCATGAATCTATAAACAAGCTGTTAAGTTAATTTACACACATTGGTGAAAGGCAGTTTGTATGGGATTATTTTTGTGCAAATAAAACTTAATGCAAACTTTTAAGAAATTAACAAAGATATGAAATGAGAGCGAAGACAAACATGAAAATAATAAATGCAGTGGCAGAAATTTAACATGGATAAAAAATGCGTTCTTTACTTAAAGGCGGGGTGCATGATCTCTGAAAGCCAATGTTGACATTTGAAATCACCTAAACAAACACGCCCCTACCTCAATAGAATATGGACCTTCTTTTGATAGACCTGCCCCACACATACGCAACGAT
Source organism: Paramisgurnus dabryanus (assembly GCF_030506205.2). Taxonomy (NCBI): domain Eukaryota; kingdom Metazoa; phylum Chordata; class Actinopteri; order Cypriniformes; family Cobitidae; genus Paramisgurnus; species Paramisgurnus dabryanus. The sequence continues at coordinate 44,377,099 of NC_133338.1, forward strand.
GTCAGTTAGTAGACACACCCCTTACTGCTGATTGGCTACAAGTGTGATTTGCTCTCATTGGACAGTCAGATTTGAATTGACAGGAAGTTTAGTCTTCAGTGGAGTGGATTTCTCCAAATCACCTAACCTGCAGTCTTTGGACTGTGAAATGTTATAATTAAAACGGCCTAGAGCAATAAATTGTAAGAATGAGTTTCTTGCACGGCCCTGCATTATGGGGACAAATTAAGGCGTTTAAAGGTTAAACGTTTTAATAACAGTGGGTTGAACAGTGGGTTTAATAAGAGTCTGCTTATTGTGTAAATTTAGAGTAGATCACAAATCCACAGTGGACACTTTTTGCTAAATGTCTATCTTGGAAATCCTTTGTTCTTGTTGAACTATGAAAAACTAGTGTTATTAACCTTCAGCATTCATTTTGACCTGTGAAGTTGAGCAATATAATTTAATTCTTTGTCTTGTACCATGACTACGGATATGAAAATGTACAAGTCACTGTTGATAAGTGAAACTCAAGTACAAACACATGCATCTGCAAGTCTTATTTTTATCAATATTCTTATACACATGCTGTGTCTGTTAGACCTCTTTCGTATTCATCTCACACAACCATCTTAAAACATGCTCACTGATAATTGCAACCTGACAATACCGCTCCAGGCTGTGCCAAAGGCATGCTCACGCAAACATACAGACTGGATAGTGTCAATTATTTAAGGACCATGTGCTATGATCTCGTCTTGTACTGTGGCTACTGAGATGAATGACAACCGTTTTCAAACAAATTACCATTCGTTATAGTTTTATTAAAATGTATTTATTAATCTGCTATCAAAGCCACACAATATGGAGAACAGCTGACAAAGAAGTGAGAAACTTTCTATAGCATGTATAGCAACCGAAATATTCAATTAGCCTAAATAGATGACAGCAGAACACGAACGCATTCGAGTGCATTGGGCCGCAAACTAATACAATACAAGACGTTAATTCAAAGATAATTTTTCTGCAGTCAAACGTCTGTTTATCAGCTTCTGTCTTATCGGGATAATGAGAAATGTTGTTGAATTAATGACAAGGAGATGGACGAAACGCTTCAATGCTATGCTAAGCAAAACTCAGATTTTTTTTTTAGTGTCTCTGTGGGCTGAAATTAGGGTGCTTGTGTTACTCGGCAAAACTTTAACAATCATGTTTCTCTCAGCTGGATGTGACATCTGAAAATGCATTTGCCTAATTACTTTCTTCCCATTACTTCCTCCACACACTCTCCTCTCACATGTGCATGATTCACTGTTTTTACATAAATGTATTTAAAACAAGTTCAGGCAATTGGTAAAAATCCAATTTATATCACTTTTAAATTTCATCAAGGCTTTCATCATCAATAATATACATTTACAGACATTTTTATTTAATGCGACTTCTTACTTACATTGTAGCACCTATAGACGGTTGCCACAGTTACACACCTGGCCTGAAGTTAACTTATAGTCCAGCCCAGTCACACAAAATTACGTACCTATAGTAACGTAATTTTTTTATTCTTTTTTGTGATACTGTCACGAATTTCCAAGTTTTTTCGTGATCGTATCACGAATTTCTGTTTATGTGTCACGTATTGGTTACTCAACTGTTTTGTCCTATTTTCTTACCATTTTCGCTTTGGTTTAGGGTTAGATTTACATAAAATGACATCCTTACCCAAACCCAACTCTAACCCCAACGCCAGGCGACAATGGTTTAAAATGTAGAAAATATAAAAAGATAAATCTGAAAAAATTATATAAACCAATACTGAAAGTGACATCCTAATGCAAACACCAAACCTAACCCTAAACCGAAGCGGAAATGGTTTAAAAATAGGAAAAAGCAGTTGAATAACCAATACGTGACAATGACACATAAACAGAATTTCAAAATACGATCACAAAATTTTGTGAGACTGGGTAGTAGCAGTGTTTCTCGGTCTTGTAGTTGCTAAACTGTCCTCTGGAACAAATACCTTGTTGAAAATAAAAAAAAATTTGGTTTATAAAGATGAGAGGAGACGGTGAGCATGGATCAGTGCTGTGAGGGGAGATCTGGCAGCCAGGCAAGAATTCAAGGATCTGTAGTTAACGCTGTATACATAGTAACTTTAGCTCAGTCACTGTAGTAGTTGATATGCTTTAGATATGATATGAACTAAGGTGTTTTACTAAAGCAATAAGCCCCAAGAAGCAGTGGGTTACCAGTGCATTTTATAAGAGCTAAGGGGCGTTGTTAGGCACAATGCGAAGCACTGTAACACCACTGCTTCGAGGGGCTTATTGCTTTTATAAAAAGGTTACTTCATATGCATAGCAGGATTTTATAAAATAAACACAAATAAGTTGTAATTATATTAGTACAAAAATAACTCTTCTGCCAAATAAAGTAGTTCCTCAAAATCAAGTGTGGCTGCAACAGAGCGCAGTTCCCAAACAACAAAGACACAGCAAAGACACAATGAAAATATGATTTAAGACTGTGGTGTTTATTTTATAAACCAACATTCATCTAATTTATACATAAACATTTATATCATGCAACTGTTGAAGTGATGATCAAATATGCTTGGAAGCATGCTTAACTCTTTCCCCGTCAGCTGGTTTTTTTTATTTGCCACCCAGTTGTAGTTTGATGCCTTGCAGAATAATTATCTTCTATAAATAAACATAAAATATCAAATGAAAGAACAGACCATACGCTTTTAAAAAACAACAACAAAAAAACGTTTCATCCTACCTTCATTAGTTCTCTTATCACCTCTCAGATTTTTTAGCTAAAAGCGGAGATAATTCCATTTTTGTGAATAACTTTTGTAAGAGATCAGATTCAGAGCCTGATCAAAACACGCTGTTTTTAAGTGTTGAGTGAATGCATCAGTGTTTAAGTTGGGTAAGATAGCCACCCAGTGGATAGCGGAAATATGAATTTGAGGTAGAAACTCCTCAGGGAGCGTTTTCTCTTTATCGACAAGATGACTCAACAATATTTATTGACATTTATCTGGATTTCGCCATAATTGTGCAATTGTATTCAAATTAAAATTATGATTAAAGACTGTGGTGTTTATTTTCATAAATCAGTACGCAGCAACAGTGGCGCAGTGATACTCCTGTAATGCGGTCTGAACCGTGGGTTTACCGGGGTATTTTATCACGGCTTAGAACGCGTTTCAACCAATCAGAATGTATTATAATTATAATTGTTATTTTAAGCTACACTAGAGGGACTCTGTTTTTGTTGATTCTTTTGGAAGTCAAAAATCCAACAATTATAAATATAAATGTAGGAAACGTAATTGAACACAGAAGAAAGAACGGCAAGAATAGTGAAAACACAAAGATAATAAATGATGCCCATAGATAGTGTCTTTACAACTCTCTCTCTCTCTCTCTCTCTCTCTCTGTCAGGGTGTCTTCTCTGGTTATATTCACAACAGATAACAGATACACTGTTATGACAGTGGATGCCCTGCTAAATTAGGAATAGCTGTCTTTCTCATTTATTTCTTTCTCATTCTCTTTCCTAGCTCACAGTAAATTAATTTTCCATAATTTAATTTGAACCTGCTTGTCATGGCTGTTTTAGAAACATTGTGAATAGATGTGCATTCTGTGTGTATAAACGTATTCTCTTTTTATTCTTTCATACACACAAAGAAGAAGAAGAAGAAAGTTTTCTAGGAAACACCAATTAAATGGTCTTTCTTAGTGTTCCTGTAAACTATGGTACATTGTGAAAGGATTTGACTTATATTACTGTTGCAGCATGACTCTCTCTCCAAGGATGGATTTATAAATGTCTGTAGCAATTTGAAGCAATTACAATTGTCTTTGTTCTTCAAAAGTTGCTAGCAATACAGTAGACTTTACCACTCACAGCCCTGTCTACCTAACTGTTATATTTTACCTGACTTTTTTGGCTATTTCTGTATCTCCACTGTAGTTAAAATTACGATCTAATCCTTATGCCAGACAAAACACATAACATAGTCTAATTTATAATAACCATAACATAACATACTGTAAAACTGCAATGTCTGTTGAATTCTGTATTCTGATTGGCTAAGAAATATTCCGTGGGTATGCATTAATTTCTGATAACCGCACACCTAACATGTCAAATGTTTTAAAAAATGGCACCAGAGCAATGTTTGTGGTAACTGTGGTATAAGAGGAATAATTTCGAATTGCACCTTGGCTGTGCATTATTTTCTTATAATTCAATGGCCCGTCGTCAATTATTCCTTACATATAATATTACATTAACAACGTATAATGCATAACACAACAAACACAACAACAACAACAAACCCTCAAAGTACTTACTTCAGGTGATCTGGCCTTCAGCAGTTAATGAACACTTCCAAACAGAATTTAGCCTTTATCTCTGAATGTTGGAAAAAATTTTGAATGAATGCGGCACCCTAGTGTTGGCTTCTTGCTTGATATAAAACATTGTCTAAGCATTTAAGAAAAAAAAAAAAAATCCCTGTGATAACACGCTGTTCATTCAGTTCAAACAAACAGCAAAGCCATGGCATTGTAATAAAATCTAATCATCACTGCCTGCAGGAATTCATATGGTTCGCTTGGCTTTCATCGCTGTACCCTGTATCTGTGTTTATGTATTGTAAGCATATTTAGTAAAACAACAGAAAAGGACAAATGTGTGTCATGCTACTATAAAGGTCATCCCTGGAAAGTGGGATTCTCGATCGCTTGGGAAAAAAGCAGGCCAGCCCAATGAGCTACAGTAGCTGGACTCCGCTGAGACAATAAAGATTAATCAGCTTTATAATAAAAAAGCGTAGTTATCTGCCAAACCTGTCAGATATATCAATAAATGAAATAAAAAATAAAACAAACACCCTATAATTACTGTTGAACCTGCAAGTTATTTATACAGTAGATGGACAATATTGCGTCTATAGTTTACTAAGACGGTAAAATGATATTGCTTGCAGGGTAGGAACAAATACAACACCTAAATTGTACTACTTGGCAAATGTTTATTTTTTTATTTATATAAATATTTTACTCTGTGATAGTCTGGAGAAAAAAAAGAGTAGAAAAGATCAAGTATAGATGTTCAACACACCTTACAGACACAAATAGAAAGGCGCATGCTTGTCACAATGTGTTTACACTCCTTCATACACAAGTGTTGCCTGTCAGGTGGATTTTGCAGAGACATCCAGCTGATATTGGTGCTGTGGAGAACGGGGTTTCTATGGAAGAGAGAAAAATGACATGACCTTCAGTGAAACCAAAAATAAAATAAAAACGTGCTGGTGAGTCAGAATGCTTTTGTTAGCTTATTCTCAAGGGGACAAATGGCAGGGCATTTAAAACCAACAGTGAAGGTTATCTTTCTCATGGATGAATCTGTTGCCTATCTCGGTTGTCAGTCAGTCTGAATGCTTGTCAAAGATTTATTATACTTGCATCTGATGCTTAGGCGTCTGTTTAAACGTGTTTATGGCTTCCTTTCTTCAGCCGAACTGGAGATAGACTAATTGGAGATATATTAAATAATATCCTGGCTTCTCCTAGCCTCATCCAGGTTCAGAAGTTAAAGCCAAAAGAGGATCCATTCATCAAGAAGTAGTGCATACAAAAATTTGCTAAATGTGTTCTGAAGTGACACAATACCTTTGTGAGATAAAACTATTTGGATTTAGTGATCGTGACAACCCGTATGTAATGTAAACAAACCCCAACTTTAGATTACAAAATGGTAGCACAACTATGCAACGTAACCACGCACTGTAAACAATGCAACAAAACGACGTAAAATCTTATTGGTTCTTGTGTCTCGTGACTAGTCTTCATATGATTTGATATGCAACACACGTTTCGACGTTTCGGACTAAATATAAAACATCTTAAACTGTGTTCCAAAGATGGAGGTCTTCCAAGTTTAGAATGACATAAGAGGTAGGGCCCTATTTTAACGATCTGAAACGCAAGTGCGAAGCGCAAAGCGCAAGAGAATTTGTGGGCAGATCTTGGGCGCTGTTGCTATTTTCCCGGCGGGAGAAATAACTCTTGCGCCAGGCGCAAATCAATAAGGGGTTGGTCTGAAGTAGGTTCATTATTCATAGGTGTGGTTTGGGCGTAACGTCAAATAAACCAATCAGAACGTCATCCAACATCCCCTTTAAACGCAAGTGCGCAAGTTCCATGGCGGGTTATTATTATTATGACGGAATCCCAAGCTTGCCAGCATAAATCGGGCAAGCCGTGTAACGGGAGGTGGATCTGCCTCTACACAGGACCTGACGCCAGCAGAGGACATCGCTGCGTCCACCCTCACCCCTGAAAGCCAAGAAACACAAGCAGTCCAATCCCAAAGTACACTTACAAATCAAGTTCACATACATTAAGGTTTCTTATGAAAACATTTTAATTATTATTTACATAAAATAAACATTATACAGCCACACAACAAACGTATGAAAATATTTTAATCGTTATTTGCGTGATAATTTTTTAACGCAGCCACACAAAATAAATAAAAACTATCACCACAATGCCCACCAAAATTATTTCCCTTATCTCATGTGTTTATATTTTTTATTGAAACAATTTATGATTTGCAAAAATAACTTGCATCTGTGTAGATTAGATAAGCAGTGTGTGCGCGTTGTGCACGCTATACATTATTGTCAAGCATGTGCCCTTAAAATAGCATAATGAACAACGCGCAACGCGCCACTGACTTTAGACTAGTTTTTTCTGGTCAGTGGCGCAATTGTTTTTTGAAACTGCAAAATAGCATCAGGGATGGTTTGCGCCGGAACACGCCTCCTTTTTTGCGCTGAACCGCCCAGGGAGCGCAAGTTCATTCCCTAGTTTGCCGATGTGCGTCTGTGGAGGGAAAAACCCGCTGTACGACGGTGCAAAATACGAATGATACATGCGTCACTGACAAATTCAATTGCGCTGGGTGCAAGATAGGGCCCGTAGTCATTAATTACATTATTTTCATTTTTGGGTGAACTATCCCTATTAACTCTTTCACTGCCAGCGTTTTTCACGATTTTCACCAAAGTTTAATGCCTTCCAGAAAATTTTCTTCTTAACATACAATATACCAAATGAAAGAACAGACCCTCTGCTTTCAAACAAAAAAAAAGTTCATCCTACCTTCAGTAGTTCTTTTGTAATCAGCTTTTGAATATGGGTAGGTTTCTGTAAAAACACCACATTTTGAACAAAAAGCAGAGATATTTCCATTTTTGTGATGGACTTTCATAGAGATCCCATTCAGAGCGATTTTTTAAACAGACACGGACATGCAGACGCTTGCCATAGGGTAATACTTCCGGGTTTAAAAAGTTGCGGAAGTGCGCCACCTGGTGGATAATAGCGGTATTGTGGAAAGACGGAAAATCTCGTCATTGGCAGGGAAGCATTCTCTCTTGATTGTCAATGGCGGCGAAAGAGTTAAGTAGCCACGCTGTTCCCTTGGGGGGCAGGAGCAAAAACAAAACAAACAAAGCCAGCTTACACACAAACAATGATGTCCCCCGCTGCATGCTAGAATCTCAGGAAAAACAAGCCGTTTCAACCGCAAAATGCACGCTTTTAAATATACAAAAACTACTATCTCAAACATGGAGAGGCTTTTTTGTGATCTCAACTAACAGATTCTGCAAAAAAAAAACAAAAATCACAAATTTTGAAAAAAATTTATTATTTCTCACTATCTCGAAAGCTGTGCTGCCGACTTGTGTCACTGGTTTCCGTGATGGGTCACATTTAAGGGACAGATGTATAATATATGTGTATAAAGATTTTGTATAGAGCTGTATTACTGCGTTCAGACATTTTTTTTAAATATAAAACAATGACTCTCTTTCTCTTGTAATGCAGGCTTAAGGTAAAGGTCTTCACAGGTCGAAAAAAATGTACCCGACTGGAAATGACCCGAATCTTTTTACCCAAACCCGACGTGCATTAATATTTTTTTTTTAAAGATCGACCTGACCCGAGACACACCTGAGAAAATTAGATCTGAGTCCGACTAAAATAGTGGCAATTGTTTTAACCCGACTGGACCTGAATGTAAACGGCACTGACATGTGTGCAGTCTACATCCCCGCACGCACCAGTCAGACAGAAAGAAACCCTGTTGGCCTCGCATCCAATTTGGCCCGCTGCTCCATTTATTTTCATTTGTTATCTGACAACGACACCAAGGTAACCACTAAAATGTGCATTCAAAACAGGTCTGTCTCAATGAAAATTACCCTGCCGCCAGCCACACGATGGCAAGTGCTCTTGGCAAACAGAGGAGAAGTTGGAAAAGCACTCAATGCACACACACAAGAGTTCGGTTCTTCTCAGGTCCGTTCGGCAAAAACACATTCATTTTAAATTACTCTAGACCCGATGCTGCTATTATTATACCCGACCCGTGTCCGAGGCACATGTGAAACTTTTAGACCCGAACCTGCTTGTGTCTCAGGTTGGACCTAGGGTTTTTGGATCTAAGTGGACCGTGAAGACCTCTTACTCACGGGATAGTAAAGTGTCCATCGAATGAACACTTCGGGATCTTGCATTATACTATGAATTCGGACTAGTACTCACCTCGCCTACTGCTTTTCGTGTACTATATAGTATGTAAGTAGGCGGTTTCGGACGTGGCAAATGTTTCACTTTGACTTTTATATTCAATTCATATTTGTATAGTGCTTTTCAAAGTTTATACTGTTGCAAAGCACCTTTACAGAAGGCACAGAATAGAATAAACTTAACATACATTAAACACAGACAAACCAAAGAAACATTTCAAATAGTAGTTCAGAATGGCCTTGCATTAAGTTATTTATATCCAATAAATTCTTACATCAGCAACCAATGGTTCCTCCTTTGTGCGCTTTACCCCTCCCTGTCAGAGCCACTGCCACACACGCATTAGCCCTTCAATCTTCTATTAATACGCACAGTAATTTCAGCTTCCCTCCATTCCAATTACCTCCTGCTTTGCACTTTGTAGGCACATTCATCTAATTCCTTCATGTATGAAATGATCTTGTGTCTGCAACAGGCCACACCATTAAGTTGAGGCTTGTTCTTGACTGATAAGCAAAAGCATTATTAAATGATCACCAAAGCTCCCTTCTGACCGTTTCCTCCGTGGAGGATTTTGCTTCCCTCATTCAATCACTTTCACTCACTTTAAGGAGTTTGCAGCCTTTAGAAAGGCACTGAATTATGGAACAGGGTCTGCAGTGATAAGAATATTATGAAAGGAAAAGGTTACTTGAAGTCACTCAGTAGTGCGATCAACAGATGTCACTTTGCTGAAACTTTCTTTTCTTGGTAAACACACAAGATAAAAGGTGATGGGGTGGACGGTGAAGCTGAGTGGCACAAAGCAGCATCTTAACCTTCAGTTTACTTTAACTGCGCTATCATAAGCATTGGTAAATATATTTTCAAGGCCATTGCGAGAAGGATTTTTAGAGTTAAAAAAGACGATTATTCATGTTTCTGTAACACAAAAATTGGTGAAAAGTTGCTTTTTCTAAATATTTAATCAAGTTTTCAATTATGGTTCCTTGCGGCATCATCTTTGTCTCGGATATTTCTCTTTAAAATTTCTAATAGATTCAGACAAGACAACCGCTAACATTTAGTAAGAAAGAAACAGATGCAAATAGATAAACAGATGCAGATAGCATAGATCAGATTAAAGGCACACCATGGAACTTTTTGGCCACTAGGGGGTGCTCGACATGTATTTTTCATGTCTAGCGCCCCTAGAGGCCACCAGCGCCGCAGCACTGTCGCAAAGGAAAAGAAGACAACTCTTTAGGTCACAAAGTGTGCCTTCCAGCATGTCATGTGTCATATAATATAATTTCATGGGTTTTATTTTCATCAAACGCCAAAAAATCACATAGCTTACGTTTAAAAGCCAGTTGTAACGGTGGTCGCTTGGTTAAAGTTTATATTTAAAAAAATATTGCCCTAAAGGGGAATCAAACCTGGATCAGCCGTATCGTAGGTCCATGACGTCACCACGGAGCCACAATGACACATGATATAAGTCTCTCTCTAAACTCTCCAAGTAGCTTCCAGTAAAATTCACATAAAAAAAAAGAGTGTTCGGGCGCCAGACAGGACTTATGCAAGCATTATAACATTACATACTAGTCCAAAAGCATGACGGCCAAGTCAGCATCGGTCAGGAAACCATCCTCCTTTAGTTCACGCTGGCCCAATATAATTGATCCCCGTCCTTCTTTTTATTCTGTCACTTTCCCCTTTTCTCTTTCTGGTCTCCTCTGACAAAACCTTGGGTTTCTTTTTCTTAGTTGATGCTTCGGCCATGACAAAAACATCAGGAAAATAAATAGTTGCGCTCTCACGTCCGAATTTGAGGAAGTGGAGAAAGTGACGTATGCCGTAAAGCAGATTTTTGTAGGTTTTTGATTTGTGCTCGGGTTTCTACCCTAAACCCCAAGTTTAAAAATACAGGTAAAAGCGATACAGACCCCGTCAGGCTATGGTGGACATGTCATTCAACCTATTTTTAGTCGATGTACCATCACAAGGGTCTTGAAAATATCTTTTGAAGGTTGAAAAACTACAAAGTGTCACTTTAAATAGTTTTGGGAGGAATTTGAGAGTTCATACTGAAATCTCACTTTTGATTGCAGATATTGGTAAACTGCAGTAAACACTTTACAATAAGGTTGTATGTTTTAACATTAGTAAATGCACTAGCTAATATGAACTTACAATGAGCAATATAGTTTTCACATGTATTCATTTTTGTAAATTTTAGCTATGCCAATACAATTGTTCATGTTAGTTCATTGTGCATTAATGTTAACAACTAATTATGTTAATTACATTTTTAAATGTAAGATTAATAAATCCTGTAGAAGTATTGTTTATTGCTAGTTCATGATAACTAATTAATTAAAATGGCAATCCGTAACATTTGCCTCTCTAATGCCATCTCTGTTTGAAAGATAAAACTGCAGTTTGTACATGCTACACCGCATAGACAAATCTGACGTTTGTGATCATTGCATCAGAGCAGATTTGTCATTATAAATTGGCATGACAGTAAGAAATACATCCTAAAATTCTTATATATGAGACATCATCTAAACAAATGAAATATTGGCGCATTTGTTCACACTGAATGAAATCATAAAATGTTTCAACATAAATTAGGTAGCTGATGTCTTACCTGTTTAGAGGAAAAAGGCAGTATTTAATATATTTCTATATTATATTTATTTATTATATCCCTTCAGCGTACAATGCTGTTAGTAAAAAATTCTAAACGAATGGCTAAAGGAGACTTAACAATTTTAAAATCTCTGATTCATTGATGTATTTGTTGCTCAAGCATACTGCCGAAACGCAAAAGAAATTTGCACAAATGGACAGCTATTATTGGGGCTTTTGGCGATTATGTAATTGTCACCTGTAATTGTAATCCGATTAGTTTCGTTTAATTGTGCAGCCCTAATCCAACCTGACCAATGAAATTATAAATCATTATTACAAACTTGCAATATGGTAAGGCAGTGGTTCTCAAACTTTTTCAGTCTGCGGCCCTCCCTGTGTACAGTGCATTTCTTCGTGGCCCCCAAAGAAAATTTATGAAAACTTTGTTTTAAAACGTAACATTTTAATTATACAAAACATTTTAAAGTAAACAAAGCAGTCCTGTTGGTAAGTAGCCTTATTTTTTTTTAGGTTTAATTACACAAAATTCATGATAAATTAATGTATTTTATAAAATGTCATAAAACTGGGGCCCCCTTGGCACCATCTCACGGTGTTTGAGAACCACTGTGGTAAGGAGTTTTAAGGTAAGTTTTGAACATTGTTTTTTTATGTATTTACTCAATGACTAATTTTTGTTTATTTTTAACTGAAGAAAGTTATAAACATTACCTTACTGAAAAGTCTTACTATACTGGCAAATCTAAACACAATGCTTTAAAATAATAAAATCTTGAGTTCAGCTCAAACACTTATTTTTTTGGAGAGGCTATTCCTCAAATTATTTTGATAAAAAAATGTAAAGTCTTCAGAATGACCAACCAATAAACCAATAAGGTGATTGTGCCTTTTGTTCACAGTTTGCACTGAACCATCTCAGATTATTGCAAAGCAAGATTGATTCAGTCTTTAAAGCTTAAATGGTGAATCATGAAGAAGAAAGCATGGATCCATATCCAATAGTAAATAAACACACATGCATGCAGACGGTCAAAGACTCTCAACCTCATCTGTAAAAGATGCTGATTCACTCTCATGAGAGAACAAGCAAATGAGGCACTTTAAGAATCATTGATTTTAAAAAGAAGCTAATCCTCCTACAAAGCAAGACCCAACAGTAATTTACCTCGTCAGCTCAATTAGAAAATGAGAAATACTGGTGTGTTCTACCCGCCTCCTTATTAAGCTTAACCTACACAAAATGCAACTGTAAAAAACATGCCCGTGCTCTTTTATTTACTTGTACAGCTCAGTGGTAAAGAATTGCATTAGCAGTGCAAAAGGTCATGAGTCTGAACCCAAAAGAACACATTTACTGATAAAGAATATACACTGTGTAATGCACTGTACATATTTCACGTTTTTTTGCAAGCACAATTATGTTATTGTGAATGTAGATGCGTGGTAAGCACCATGTTTTATCCAGGCTGCAGAGTTAAAAATGCTTAACTTTTCAGAATGCCATGTCGAAACCTCATTGGAAAAGAAAGAGGCACATTTTCCACCCGGTTTTGGACACAAAATGTGAACTGCCCCTAAGTCGCTTTGGATGAAAGAGTCTGCTAAATGCGTAAATGTAAATTTCTAAAAGCTTCAAAGTAAAGTGGCACAGTAGTGCACATACTGCAACATTTGAAAAGCAAACGTAAGCTCACAACACAACGATGAAAAGCCACAACACAACGGAAATGCTCCCATTAACAGTCCGTTTGTCCATGTTCAGCACACTTTACAGTACTTTCTATTCAATTGCATATTTTATTTTCTCCATCAAGATTTAAATACTTTATGCATATAAAACATTAGACAGATGGCTAGCAAAACAATAACAGAGCGTGACCTTCCTAATATGGCGGCAGCGTGAAGCATTTTTATGCTGAAAGCGGCCCCTAGTGGTCGGGAGTATTTCCGTTGTGTTGTGGCTTTTTTCCGTTGTGTTGTGGCTGTATTTCATTGGGTTGTGGCTTTATTTTGTTGTGCTGTGCCTTAATTTCGTTTTGTTGTGGCTTTATTTCAAGGTGTTGTGCTTAAAGGCATTCTAAGCGAATCTGCGAGACGTTAGTTTTTGTTGACGTTTGAATTGTTTTCAAACAGATGGAGCGTAGCTAACTCCTCCCCCTCCCTTCCGTGCTTTCATGAACGCGCTCAACCCCTACCCCCAAATCCTTCTTGTTGTTTATTGGCTGAAACACTTTGTTATGGTTTCTGTTTGTAGGTTTGGCCACTATATTGTTATTGCCGTTTGTGAAGCCTGGGCTGTCTACAGAGATGGCATTTTTTTACTGTTTGATCAGCGGACAGGCAGCAAGCAGATAGTGAGGAGATGTTTGCTGTATGTAACAAAAAATGTTTTATGGTCTAAAACGCGTCAATTCGCTTAGAGCACCTTTAATGTTGCAGTATGTGCACTACTGGGCCACCGTATCAAAGTATTGATTGACTTTTCAACTTCGGACATTCCTACTAATAAACTATTTTTATTTTCACTCTGAAAATGATGTGTTGTTTTAACCAAAGGTTGGGTCAAACATGAACAATAACCAAACTGTTGATTAAAATTAACCTAGAAAAACTCAAAAGAATTTGGTCCATGTATGTGAATTGAATTTTTTTTCATGAACTGTATTTCAATAAAATAACATGGATTTTTCAATAAATAATGAAAAAATATTGAATGTAAATACTAAATTTCAATCAATCTAAATCTGCACAAGGCACTTAAAAGAAAGCTTCTTATAAATAATTAACCTGATTTAACCTGATGTTGGATAGTGTAAATATAGTTGTAAATGCAGGTTCCTTATTTAAAGGAGTACTGTCAATCAAACAAGATTGACAACTTGCCTTTTCCTCAAACGAAAGCAACAAAAACTGCATCCCTTAGGGATGGTTTGCTGAGGTCTAGTCTGCTAGCACTGCTGTTTAAGAAGACGATTACTCAGGAGAGGACTGGGTCAGCGTTTCCACACTAACCTGAGGGCACACAACCATCAGCAGGCTTTTATGGCGCATAGCAAGGTCTGATTACTTCTGAACTCACCAATTCGTGTTGAGTGAACACCATACTAACATCTCTTGATGTCAGCAGAGGCAAACATTTTTCTAACATTACACTCAGGTTAAGCCACTAAATTAAAATAAGGCCAAGGTTAATTTCTCTTTAGGTCTACTCAAAATCTTCATCTTTCTCCCATCATATTGTTTCCACTTTGCATTCAGTTTCTGACATGTATATCTATTTGGTTTGAGGACACATTAAAAACGGTAAGATGCAATTTTTGACACATTGCCTTGCTGTTATGTTTACGAGAGACACACAAGACGAAAGCACCTTAATATCTGACAGTTCTATCCAATTTCACACCTGTGCTATGCCCACTTTGTGCAGAAAATACACCTGCTGTGGGTAAGAGCTAGCTTGTTAAAAAGGTAAAGGAGAGGCGAACAAACACAGATAACAAGAAAGGTAGCATAACAAGACGACCTGCTAGACAAATTGCAACAAGAGGGGAATTGCAATGTAGTTTGATCTTCAGAGCTGTCCACATGCCGTCATGTAATGCTTCAAGTGTGCTGGCAGGAATGTGTACTGTATGTTTGCTTCTCTGTGTATGGGAAAACCTTCAGAAAGCACTGTACTAAGAAAATGAAATGTTAGTTAATTCTTAATGTATTATTATGTGTGTGCATTATGTATTCTCTGTTAATGTATACTACTTACAGCAACCAGAGGACAGATCGCATGTGTCTAGGCTTGAAAATTAAGCATTCAATTATCAGAGTAGTTATTCAGAAGCAAGACGCTTGTTTTGTGTACTATGACAGCACTGGGGTGAAAGCAGAGAATCTGAAATCTCCCTCGAGCAGCTGAGGTGTCATGAACTGTGGGGAATTCCATCTTAATTGGAAGTCTGGCGGAATTTACACACCACCGGAAAAGAGAGAGAGAGAGATTTATTATAGCTAGGAAAAAGACATTTGGAAGAAACAAGCCAAGAATACCCACAATGCCCTGTGGATGTGATTTGACCTCTAGCTTAATTTGCATACACGAAAAGTTGGCATCCATAGTAACAACCTGATAGGGACCTGGGGCTTGAATTGAGATATTAATAGAGCTCGCTAGAAGAAACTTTTATTCTGTTGATAAGAGAAACTGAATTACAGAAGGTCATTCTGAGATCTCTGTTGTAAATACTGATATTGCGTCCCGTCCCACAGCGCAGTGGGACTAACTCGATGTCCGTTTTACAGCTCTTCTAATTTAGAGTCAGACATTAGAAGACCATCTGCTTCCAAAACTAAAACTACATAAAAGACATAACATTGGGTTATTTCCTAATGCTATGAGCAGTAAAAAATGCATTATGGTGCGTTTTGTTTGCCTAAGCAAAATGTTAATATTAATGTTCAACAATGCTACCTAAATCAAACCTCATTATGCTCACATAACTGTATAGGTATGCCATCTAATAACAGGAGATTATTGCCAAAGCCAACCAGTTAAACTGCAAAGCCCTGTAAGTACATGCAAGCTTTTTTGGCAAAAATGCACTTCTTTGGACAAATATATACTGTAGTAAACAGTTGGAAAATCAATAAAGATGCAACTAGAAACATTACATATGATGAAAGTCAAATTCAAAGGGTAAAAATTAAGAAACTGAACCACACATTAGGGGGCGCTGTGATGCACGTGGCTGCCACATTCGTGTTGTATTCAGATTCAGGTCCAAGTAGTCACAAGGGACCAAAGTTTGATTGTCATCCACAGTTGTTTCACATTTGTCTTTCATGCACTTTAAGGACTTTGCTAAAAAAATTGTGCCGTTGAATGGATTCTGCCAACAAAGTGGTATTCCGGAATGGCATGAGGATGGGATTAAGAAGATTTTAATCGAAAGCATTTGATAAACGTATAATACTTGCCGAGTGCATTCGGTTAATATCATTATTTCATTTTTGACAGTGATGACGTTTAGCGGTTTAGCGGCCGTGAGCGCACTGGTGCTACTGTATATGTCAACACACTAACCACAGGGCTATCGGCACCAACCTCTTATTTTTTTACCCTAGCCTACTGTTTATAGAGCTCTGTTTATAATTATCTTTTATCATATCAAATTTTTGAAGAGTACTTGACTATTTGGTGCCAGCAAAACTGAGATAAAAATAGAGATTTGAATGGAGTCCCTCGTATTCATTACTGAAACACAATTTAAAGGAAAACACCACCGTTTTCAATATTTTACTATGTTCTTACCTAATCGTAGACAAATTAATACATACCTATCTTTTTTCAATGCATGCACTTAATCTTTGTACAGCGCGTTGTGAATGTGTTAGCATTTAGCCTAGCCCCATTCATTCCTTAGGATCCAAACAGGTATGAATTTAGATGCCGCCAAACACTTCCATGTTTTCCCTATTTAAAAACTGTTACACGAGTCAGTATGGTGGCACAAAATAAAACGTGGTGATTTTTTAAGCGGTTAAAAATGAGAACTATATTGTATGGCGGAAGAGCACTTAGTTTGCAGCACATAGACCTTGGTGCGCAGTAACATCATCACTCCTGACTACTCCCCCTCTCGCGCCAAATTCTCATGTAACAAACTTCTAACAGTAGTCTTTAAATAGGGAAAACATGGAAGTGTTTGGTGGCTTCTAAATTCATCCCTGTTTGAATCCTAAGGAATGAATGGGGCTAGGCTAAATGCTAACACATTCACAAAGCACTGTACAAAGATTAAGTGCATGCATTGAATAAAAGATAGGTATGTATTAATTTGTTAAGGTAAGAACATAGTAAAATATTGAAAAACGGTGGTGTGTTCCTTTAAGTAGATATGGTCTTTTTGATGGCCCTGTAGAAAATATATCATGTCTCATCACACGCTGCAGTAGGGCTAACTCAATATTGGTTTTACAGCACCTCTTATTACGAGTCAGACATCAGTGGCCCATCTGGTTCAGTATTTGCATGCCATTATCAGCAATTCTCTTGCCGTCCCGCAGCTGTCACCCCGCGTTGAGTTTTACTTCCTGTGATTTCACTGCACATTTTCCTCTTTGTCCCCGTGACACTTTAACATCAACGCCATCGATTTCCGTCAATGCTTCCAGTAGACGAAAGCAGCTGCAGGTGCTGTGTAAGGATGGGAATGCGCTCGTGCAAGTGTGTGAATCAGAGGCTTATAGCCGTAAGTCACGGTTGTGATGTAGTTTATTGGTCACTCGTGTCAGGGTTTGTTTGATGGCAAGGGCGTGAGCTGGCACGCAGACCGGGGCAAGAGAATGTAAAGCTACTGACTCACTATTTTAAAGCTCTCTCATTACTCAGCACAGTTACGGGGATTTGCAAGGACACGCACACACAGACACGCTTTTTCTTTGTTCGCTGCTCCAAGGCGAAACATCAGCACGCTATTGTCACTGTTTATAGCACACCAATGCACGCTGACTTAAATGTGTAGGCTAATCTCACTCCTTCTCTTTCTGATGTCTGAAGCATAATTTTACTCTCTCTCTCTCAAAAAAGCAGTTGCCAGTGGGTTTCTTATGTTAATTTAAATCAATATCAGGGCACAAAATGTACTGTCTTAATAAAAACTAACTGACAAGGCATTACAAAAGTGTTTAATTAAGTATTTTAAAACACTTGCAAAGCATGCAAATACTTTAAATGAATATAAAAACTACAAAACAAGCACATTATCAATTAAGGTTTTTGTATGAATAACCCTTTAACTGTTTAGAGACATAAGTACAGTTAAGTACATTAAGTGGGCTCATAAATTACCAAATCAAAAATACATGTTTTACCATTAAAGAAAAAACGTTTTTGTTATGCTGTTTTTTTTTAGCAATGACTAAGTAAAATGCTATAAACATATTTATATACACATATACATTCTTTGAACGACGCAGGACCTTAAAATGTTAATCCAATCATCTGAATGCAATAAAAGGGTGTCAAACTATATATTTGTATACCTCCATGTACCCTGCTGGCGCAGACAATCTCTCATCATCAGTATTGTCATCATGTACAAATTGGAATACATTTCATCTATTGCTACTTTATGTTTCCTTCTGCGTGTTAAATCAGTCAGCTATCAGCTGTTGTTGTTGTTTATTTATTTATAAAGCTCACAAATTACAGAACAATGCTGCCCACGGTGCTGTATAAAGAACAACATGTCCTCCAACCCATACAATTGCTTTGGTCGTTTGTCCATTTCACCAAATACGACCAATAGATGCATTTACTAAATTAGTGCCTCTACCGGCAGCAGGTGAAACTTAATATGTTAGGGTATACATTTTTTCGTGTATAATTGTGCTTTGATGACATGTACTGGGATAAAACACGCCTGTGTATGAGCACGCGTTTAAGTGGCCTAAGTAGTGCACATACGGAGATAAGTGTTTTAAAAGGTAAGCCAACATAAAATCTTTCTTTTCTTGACAGGGCACATACACACAAAATTATCTTACAGTATTCTTTTTCTAATAAAACATTTGTTTATGTCTTAAGAAACCAGTCAGAAACCATTCTGTGCTTATTTGTTCTTAAAGAGACAGTAACCTCAATTAACCTACTAAAGTCTGTGTCATTTATGTTAATCAACCAACCCAAGACAAACAGAAAATCACTTCTGTTGCTCTAAAAATAATAATAATAATATTGAATTTGTACAATAAAGACAGTGTTATTATCCATTTAATTCGATTTCTGTACCTAATTCTAATTTTAGACCTTACTTAATGTGCAACTTTATTCTTTTTTATAAATGTTTGTAATTTCTTTATTTGTTATAAGAGTTTTATTTGTTACAACGAGACTTGAGACTTGACTTGGACTCGAGGTCAGAGACTTGTGAGCATCTCTGCAGCCAACTGAGAGAGAACAGAATTGGGGTAATATGCTCTTTATCAGCTGCCAATCTTAAGGTAAGTTGATTTTATTTATAAAAGTCATTGGTCTGGTTTTTTATGCAGATCTGGCAACCCTGCTTGTTCCATTTCACCATACAAACCAAGCAAGAATAGAAGTAAACAGTAACTACCATACATTCTTCATGAACCGACAAACAAGGGCAAGAAAAGTATTTAAAGAGCAACTATGGTCCGATTCATGATTTTACATTTCCTTTGGTGTGCAAGTGTGTATTAGTTCATGTTAACGATATGCAAAAGGTACATACTCCAAAGTAAACGAGTTATCATCTCCAATGTAAATCTCTTTTCTTGGACTAAAACAAACACATGGATTATAGGCAAGAGTTTACTTCCTGAGCCCGTTGACAGGGCCAAGTTCGGTATGTTGAAAATAATGTGTTTTTAACCATAAACCACGTGAACACATTGTATTATACCAAATACACAAAATAATGTTGTTTTTAGCAATGAAATAGGTGCACTTTAAAACATAAATACAATTGGCTATGAAGTAAAAACATATGAATCAAGAAATAGCAAAAGGTTTGTGTGTTTTTGAAAGAGGCGTGGCTTTGGATAGCTCTCTGAATGAGTGGGATCTGTCAAAGCTAGCTTGCTATGACTAGCCTTTTTAAACCAATATTTAATGAAAAATGCAACAGATATCTTTATTGTCATTTTGTTCCGGCTCTGTATATGACTCAGTTTAAAACAATGTTGTAAGCACTGTCATAATATTACGTCATTTTTAATACTTTTAATGATATCATTTGCATATTGGGGCAATTCCTGTGTGTGCGTGTGTGTTTTGTCACCCAGGGTGAATGACTCACCTCATTTCTAATGCAGCATGTATTTTGTTGCCAGCTTGTTAGTGTAAATGCTTGTGCCATGGTTTCCCAGTGTGACTGTGTTTTTGACACAACATACACACATGATGTGTGCATGTGTGTATGATGTAAAACTGTAGAAAAGTACATGAAGTAAATTTACTATGACTAATCTCACATCCAAAAAAAGCAGAGGCATGAGAAACAAATGGCCTGTCTTTGTCACTGCTCTGTGTGCGTGTGCGTGTGTTTTAATTGTTATTGTAATTACACTGAAGCTCACATCTGCAGATATTGACGTGCATTATGAACTCAAATCATCTCCCTTCATTCAATTAAACTCTTAAAACTTTGCTTGATGAGAGATGTGAAAGGACAGCTGAGAGGATGTGTTATCTAATGGTATCTATGGCAACAAGAATCCACCTGCCTAATCTTTACAATTATTCACTACTACATAAGAGCGCACTAGAAATGTAGCTGTATATCTATAATCAGGGTGCGATTTGTGAAAAAAATCAGAGGGGAGTGGATGTTTTTCAAATATTTTTATTTATGAAAAATTATGAACCACAGGCTTATATTGATTATTTAGGATATTTATTTTCTTGTAACTGTTGAAATAAATGCCTAATATTGTCCCCACTGGGGATAAAAAAAATGTAACCAGAGACAGGGATATAAAGGCCAGAGGGGGGATAATCCCCCCAACCCCCCAGAAAATCACACCCTGTTTATAATATTAGATGGTTTGGAGAACCAGTGGTGTTTATGCGATTATACAGTTCATTCTGGTTCTCGAATCTGATTGGCTAAGAGCTCTTCCCAGGCATGTGGTATTTTACTGGTAACGTAACAGTAATCACTTCACCGTTTGTATCATTCCGCCACCTACTGGTCATTTTAGTATTAGTAAGTGGGGCTTCTTTAAACACTGAGCCATTCGCTCATCTCTGACTGGACTGCACGCACACACGGACACACACACACAGGCACTATCTTAACTAATGCAGATTTGGATATTGTACACATTAGTTCAGTTGAGAATATATATATTCTCACCTGAACTAATCTTAAAACTACACTTTGTGACCAAGAAACGGTAATATTAAGGAACGACTATTCTGTCTATTGAGTTGTTATGAGATTCATAACAGCCAAAGTGTTACCTGTCATTCTGGCCTTCAAATCCGTGGCGGAAGAAAGTAGTTCCCAAACAAAGAGGCTTTTAAAATCATTCCGTTGTTGTTTTCTAGTTTTCTTTTTCCAAAGGCATGCCGTCGAACTTGCCGTCGAAAGCAATATCGCTCTCGGAGTCATGTGATACAGGTCTATATCGTCAAGGCTGTGATTAGGCCAGAGGCAATATAGACCTACACTCACCTAAAGGATTATTAGGAACACCTGTTCAATTTATCATTAATGCAATTATCTAATCAACCAATCACATGGCAGTTGGTTCAATGTATTTAGGGGTGTGGTCCTGGTCAAGACAATCTCCTGTACTCCAAACTGAATGTCAGAATGTGAAAGAAAGGAGATTTAAGCAATTTTGAGAGTGGTATGGTTGTTGGTGCCAGAAGAACCTCAGACCGTAACATCCAGTATGCGGCAGTCCATGCCTTGTTGATGCTAGAGGTCAGAGGAGAATGGGCCGACTGATTCAAGTTGACAGAAGAGCAACTTTGACTGAAATAACCACTCGTTACAACCGAGGTATGCAGCAAAGCATTTGTGAAGCCACAACACGCACAACCTTGAGGCGGATGGGCTACAACAGCAGAAGACCCCACCGGGTACCACTCATCTCCACTAAAAATAGGAAAAAGAGGCTACAGTTTGCACAAGCTCACCAAAATTTTACAGTTGAAGACTGCAAAAATGTTGCCTGGTCTGATGAGTCTCGATTTCTGTTGAGACATTCAGATGGATAAGTCAGAATTTGGCGTAAACAGAATGAGAACATGGATCCATCATGCCTTGTTACCACTGTGCAGGCTGGTGGTGGTGGTGTAATGGTGTGGGGGATGTTTTCTAGGCACACTTTAGGCCCCAATTGGGCATCGTTTAAATGCCACGGCCTACCTGAACATAGTTTCTGACCATGCCCATCCCTTTATGACCACCATGTACCCATCCTCTAATGGCTACTTCCAGCAGGATAATGCACCATGTCACAAAGCTCGAATCATTTCAAATGGGTTTCTTAAACATGACAAAAAGTTCACTGTACTAAAATGGCCCCCAAAGTTACCACATCTTAACCCAACAAACCTATAGGTTTGAAAGATTTGTCAACATATTATTAATTTGTAGTCAGAGAAACTTTATTGTCAGATTTTTGTTTATATGTTACCCTGCGGCTGCCTGTGAAAACCATGCAAACGTCTTATAATCTAAAAAAGATTAAATTGCAAAGTTTGATTGCACTGATATCAAGAATAAAGTAAAGTAGATTTTTTTGTGATTTACTGTTTTCTACACAAAATCGTTCTATATAATGTAAATTAGTAAAAGTAAATAGTGAGTAAGCAGGATCAGAAT
This sequence comes from Paramisgurnus dabryanus, assembly GCF_030506205.2. NCBI lineage: Eukaryota > Metazoa > Chordata > Actinopteri > Cypriniformes > Cobitidae > Paramisgurnus > Paramisgurnus dabryanus. Next base: position 44,399,711 of record NC_133338.1, read on the forward strand.
AAAACACTATGTATTTAAGAGTTATTCAGGTTGAGTAAACCTTGAAGCCGAAAACAGAAGCAGGAGATATTTTCTCTCGGGCTTTAAACAGCTTTAAAAGTCTGTACTATTAGCTCTGTTTCTAAGAGTCAGAGGCGGGAACGGTGCAGCTCTCTGACGTTAATGAGAGGGATGTAGGACGACACCCTGCCTGTCTGGCTGTCATGTGACCACCGGCATGGGCCTTTTTATCTGGCCGGTAAAAGAGACTTTAATCACGTTCCCACTAAGAAAGATGCACTAATGGCTCTCAAGAGACAACATCTGCCAGCGTGATTCTTCAGACTTCAAATGCCTTTAAAGGGACAAAGAGTGTTTCAGTCCAGCAGGGGAACATTAATTAAATGGAAGAAAAGACAAGAAAGAGAAAGAAATGGAAGAGAAAGGAAGACAGACAGAGAAACAAAGTGTGGTGGTGTGTCTATGTGTCCAACACTCACTCAACATGAAGCTAAATGAGTGTTAAGTGGAGAGTGAAATTATTAGTTTGGAAGTGCAGTTACCATCAAAGATTTAATCCACAGCTGCACCAGTCCTTAGGCTTAACCCTAAATGCTTTGGTGTTTAGAGACATTTTAGCAAGTGCTGAATACAAAAGGGTCTAAACTATTAAACAAAGGGAATTGAAATTGATGTCCACTTTGGATAAGTCTAAGCCCTTATTACTAAAGAATAATTTCAAACTATAATAAAAAAGTAGGGATGTTCGTTTCAGTTTATTTTACTGACCGACAACCACAGCTTGTTAACCGAACATTAACCGTTAACTGATAAGATTTTAATATTAAATTGCCATTAAGTATAAATACAGTTGACGGTTGTCTGTGACCAAGTAAAACAATATAGGTTATGCACGTGACCAGTGGCAGCCGGTGACTTTGGTCCTGTGCTTACTGATGCATCCAGCATTGATCTTGACCGCTCATTTACTACGCAAAGCCGGAGCGCAAGTCCGAGCCCGGCCCGAGTCTGTGTAAAATGTTAGAAATGAAGCCCGAACCCGACCGAACCCGTCGGGTCCTGACATGTCAGTCTAATAATTTTACTACTTGATATTACATTATAATCTCATACAGTAAGTGAGCATCTATTGCCAATTATCAATGCAGCACAACGCATTAAATATTAATAGCAATATTTGTTAGCATAATTGCATGAAAAACATCAAAGCTTTTCCAATTATTCCACATTCTTACCATAACAAATGTACATTTACAGAACATTTATGCATTTGGCAGACACTTTTATTCAAAGCATGATATATTACAAGGTAAATATTTTTCAGTATGTGTGTTTTCTGGATTCAAACCCATAGACTTTTGCGCCGCTAACGCAATTCTCTACCACTGAGCTATATTAGATAAAAAAAGTATTTATTATTATTATTATTATCATCATGATCTTTGTAACATAACCATCAAAGTATGTAAATCAAGTCTTAATGTAATGTAATGCATGTACCGGGAGTCCCTGCTCCTTCTCTCTATCCATTAAGGGGACATTGGCCGGAAAAAGGTTGAAGACCTCTGTATATAAACATTTTCTGGTTTTCTTTTAACTTAAATGCATCTCTGGATATTAAAAAAGTGCTAAAATATTCCATCTCGATGTGTTTAGCTCCAACAGCTCTCTCTTTCTTACCACGTCTCTAATAAATGACATGTTTTTGTCAGGTTTTCCCAGAATAGAAAAAAACACTGTCAGCTCTTTACACCACAATTTCATACATTTCAAAGAGAGACTGAAAAGCGCTTGAAAGGGAAACACCTTGCTCTTCAGCTCTAATTTAAATTCATAAGCGTATCCAAAGCCACCGAAACCAAAGAGTTGTCATAGATAACGTAGTAAATCAGCACAGAGTAGAATAACTTGCATGTGCAGTTTTAATTATGTAAATCAGCGCCCTTGTTGCACATTTAATCTGTGGGTTCAGTGAGAATGAAGCTGGCGCGCCCGTATCGTCTGTTTAACATGGGATTAATTACCATAATATCCAGAGGCATTCACTTCCTGCGTCCTCTATTAATATTTAGAGAGATCTCTGGAGGAAGAAAGGCAAACTTAGTCATGTTGTTAATAGCTAATAATAAAAATTGATATTATACTCTCTCTAACACAGTACCTGAAGAAAAATATCCAATGCAGTCCCATTCATCTCAATGGCACCTTCTTGACTGGAAAAGAAATCCGCCCCACTGCTCTTTAGCACATTTATCTATTTGCAAGGATACTGGATATAACAAGATTGAGCACTGCTATGAAGTGCCACAGACATGACATATTTTTGTAGGCAAAACCAAGAAGTGAGTTCGCATTTTAGCACTTCCGGTTCTATCGTCCTGAACTCAATGGGTTTTTTGAATGGGGATCTTAAAGGGATAGTTCACCCAAAAATCTTTTTCTTATCCTCATGTTGTTCTAAAGCTGTATAATAAACATGATTGAATTCAATTGGTACCGTCAATCAGTGCCGGCCTGAGCCTCTTGGGGGCCCTAAGCAAAATTTGTTTGTGGGCCCCCCACCAATTCTTTATTAAAAAATAAAGAAATTACAAACATTTATAAAAAGAACAAAGTTGCACATTAAGTTAGGTCTAAAACTAGCATTTGGTTCAGAAATCATAAATCATCATAACACTGTCTATATTGTATGAATTAAATATAATTTTTTTAGAGCTACAGAAGTGATTTTTTCTTTGTCTTGAATTATTTGATTAACATTAAATGACAAAGACTTAAGGAGGTTACTGTCTCTTTAAGAGAAGCACGGACCTGTTTCTGCCTAATCTTTACATAAAACTAAGACATAAACAAATGTTTTTATTGGAAAAAGAGTACTGTGGAGATCATTTTATTTGTATGTGCCCTGTCAATAATAGAAAGATGTTATGTTCACTTGCTTTCTAAAACGCGTCTCTTCATGTGTGCACTATGAGTGCACTTAAACACGCGCCCGCACACACACACACACAGAGGGAGGACAATTTACAAATGGCGCAGCATGAAAACGTTACATTGTTTTTCTTTGCTCTATTCCTCAAATTTATGTTAATGGACTACAGTATGACACACAGTAGCGTAACTCACCCTAAAGTTTAAACATCAAGTGTTCTGATCTCTGAAGGGCATAGTGAGGATCACATTCAACCGCATGTGCGTCCAGAAACCTGCTCACTTTAGCGCCTTTTTTGCGGGTTAAATTGTTTAAAATCACTTGAAATGTTAACATTTGCAAGCCTTTGAAACACGTGCAAATGATATGGGAGAAAAGATCACAAAATAACATGGCGGAAAGCAGATTTTGCATAAAATTAAGAATTTACTTTTTAATACTGACCTGATAAAATACTGATTTTGGTGGTAACTCGTTTTTTTTATTATTGCCTTTATCGCGTTTTGGAACCAAATCTTCATTTGTTTTTTACTATGGAAGTCAATGGTCACAATCAGCTGTGTGACTACCATCATTTATCAAAATTATACAATAATTTTTATTTATCTCTTTAAATAATCCCAATCCCAATTTTCACATTTTATTCTACGACATAAAACACACGAGTAACACCCCCACTCGGATAATTTTTTAACAGTGTGCTCTTTACACTAAGTAAAATGGATCAATGTTAAGTATCCAAAACCTGGCTAACCAGCATCGTATTCCATCCTTTGGGCAAGAGGTTTTAAAGTTATTTTACTGCTTCTATTAACAGTCATTTAGTTTAACAATATACAGAATTTGGCTCCGTAGAATTCATTTATGTTTATTCAGAGCGTATAAAGCATCAAGCTTTTCAATGCAATCCCAAATCTAGCTTTTAAAGCAGACTGAGAGGGTTTTCCAGGACTACAGTTAATCACATTTACTAACGACAGATGAAAGCTTGCCTGGGAGCTTCTGTTTTTGTTTGCCTGTGTGTATGTATCTGCAGGTGTGTAAAAGCATTAAGCGAGGCAGTCTGTTGTAATGTGCACGTGCTTGTTTGTGTACAGAATTACTGCAGCGCAATCAACAAAGCAGACACAAAATTGTCCCCGTTTCCCATTAGCATTTCCTCATTTCTTATTCCTTTACATCTTCTATTCAGTGTCTTTGTTTTTCTTTCTATGCTTAAGATACTTTAGATTCTCCAAACAATATCAACTCACAAAATTGAAACCATGTCAGAAAACACTCAAGAAGTACACCATTTAGTGAAATGTTGTAACCTTTGGGTACAATATTATACCATAAGGACCTTATTGTGTAACTTTAAGGACCTATTATGTACCAGTTAAATGTACAAAACATTAAACTATACTTTTAAAAGAACACAATAGATCTTTACAGTACAGTACTGTACTCCAAAAAGTACAAACCTGTCAAGATCCTGTCAGTAATTCATGTGTATTAAGTCTTGTTTCTAGTGCCAGGGTCCTGACATCCCCGTTTACTTGTCTTGTGTCTGTGTGGAGAGTTATGCGTGCCCCCTGCTCTCCTGTCTTCAGTCTTGATCCCACCCTCTTGTTTCCTTGTTAATTATTCATGATTAGTTTATTCCCCACACCTGTTTGTCATTGTTCCCTACTTTAGTTTCCCCATTGTGTCTGATGTCTTGTGCTGGTTTATTATGTATCAACGGATACCGTCTCGCATGTTCTGTTTGTCCTGTCGTGTTTATTATTTAAGTTTATTGTAATTGTTTTAGCTCCCTCAAGGGTTTTTATGATGTTAAAATAAATGTCTTTTATTTATGAGCTGTCTGCGATTGTGTTCTTTCCACCACCACACCCTGACACAAACCAGAATATTAGATTATGCGAACGAACGTTCGGTGGGTTGTCATTCGATTATCAACAATGTTCTTTTTTTACAACATTATTAGCATTATTGCAGAGCCTCTGCCAAGCAGGAAGTGCACTTTACGATCCCACTCTATAGGGGGCGCTGAGAGACACAAGAAGAAGATTGCGCTCATGTTTGGCAAAAGGCTATGTAATGGTTTTCGGTAAAAATCCGAACCATACCATTCACATTCCTCGGGACAGTAAGTGTTTAAATCGCGGTTCATCAAGCATCTATAATGAATGTTTTGGGGAAGTAACAAAAACAGCCGCTAACCACTGCACGTGACTGTACTTTAGAAAAAGATAGCCTGCATCTTATGTCCTTTACAGTAGAGTAGACCTGTCAATCACTTAGGGGCTGTTTACACTTGGTATTAAGATGTGCTTTCATCGATCGGCTCACAAGTGGACGAGAGAGACACATTACGTTTACACCTGGTATTTAAATCCGTCTCTTTTGTGCACTTTCGACTGCTTCTGTCCTGAATACTGTGAGGGGACGGTCCGTGAGACGGTGGGCGAGTCTCTCTGCTGTCATTCAAACGCGAGCGGGAGTAATTATTAGTTTATATGGACGCAAACTAATATTATGTCGGAGTCTGCTGCTTGTTTAGCAAGTATACATGCTGCACAGTGTTTTTTTTGTAAATTTTTATGTAGGAGCTTTCTCTGAATTTTCAGTGCAATTGATGAAATAGGATCGCGCAACTTTCACACGCTTTCAAAGCGAAACTACGGAAATCAGCCATTTTAGGTTTATCAATGAAAGGCTAAAAATAGCGCTGTTCACCGTATGTTCACGCCAGAAGTTAAAAAAAGAAGTAAAACTTGTGTTTAATACCTCAGATTAGATAAATGGGTGGAGAGAAGGCGGTCGCGTGTGGCTGTTCGAACACATTCAACCACATATGCGTTCCGCAACTCCAAAGCGATCCGATCGAAAGTGGTTTCGACTACCTCTGGATGTGGTCGAAAATGGACGCGTTCAAAACTTTTTGAACACCGTTTACACCTGGCATTAACGTTGTCCACTTGTGATCCGATCGACGAAAACGCATGTTAATGTCAAGTGTAAACAGCCTCTTAATGAGCCTGCATGTGACATCCCGATAACATCATTAATTCAATATTCAAAACAAAACTGCGTACATTGTTCGGTGCAAGTCCCGCATGCTACTATATGAATTAAGGCTTAATTTACAGTTGCGAGATTGGCACAAGCGCAGGTAAGGTCAAAACAATTTAAACAGCCACTACTATACACAGTGCTAATTCAGACAGGCACATATACTGTAACTATAATAGCAGACGCGCTAAATATTTTTATTGCCATATGTCAAAACAGTGAAGCCCTTCAGCTGTAAAGGATGTGGTTTAAAACTCTTGAAACACTGGATATGACCCCTTCGCCTTGTGTACTTTAGCAGCATCTATGATGAAACTCGCATCAAAACTGAGAACAAACTGACAACCTGACATTTCGACATCCATGGCAACTGGAAGCTACTGTACTTAAGGTGACAGCAGATTATATTTTGGGTTGTAAAATGGAGGTTTGAAATGGAACAGAAAACCAAAACCGTGACCATAAAACCGTGATACAAACCGAACCGTGAGCAGTGTGAACCATTACATTAACGCTAATAATGTTGTAAATAACGTTTAATTTCTTGCAAAATCTGATCGATTTGCTTTACAAGACAATATGTCAATATGACACCAGGAGTCATGAGTATTACTTGTATTATATTGGTTCTATTTGCTTTTGAGCTCTGTGGCAGCTCCATTGACTTGCATTATATGACAAAGCACTGGGTTTTTGCAAAATATCCTATTTATTTGTTCTACTGAAGAAAGAAAATGTCACCAACATATCGGATGGCCTGAGGGTCAGTAAATAAACTTGATGTTGAAAGTATGCTACTGTGCTCTTTATTTATTACAGTTTGTACTTCTTCATTGTTCTTCTTTTGTTTAAATAGCCTAGCTGTTACCCTTAATGATGTTAGTAATTACTGTGCTGCTAATTTCTGATATGGGAGTGATTTGTTTGTTAGAAAAAATGTTAGGGTACCTTATTAAAAGTATTGCTCTTAAAGGATAATTCCGGTATTTAACACTTTGAGTCTCATTTCTGGTTTGTTTTGGACGAACTACAGTGATGGACACAGAAATTTTGACAATGGGTCGTGTCTTGAGCTTTTGACTTGTTTAGAAGCATCTCTTGACTGCTTCAGAATGGAAGTCAATGACCATGCACAAACATGTCATTAAAACAACACTTAACGTTCATTTTCAAAACGGTACTACTCACCGAGTAGTTTGTGGTGTTCGTTGATGATTAAAAACAAATATATTGGCGCAATGTATGATTTCAATCCGTGTTATTTGCTATAGTGGAACTATTTTTTCAGATACCTCACAACCGCGTATATACTTCCGCTCTATATTTGAGTCTGAAGCGTTGCACATAGCACACTCGGCATGCCTGTCACGCGTCCTGCAAGAACAGCATTAGTGAAACAAAACACAAGAGCACTTTTGATAAGGTAGCCTTACATTTTTTTAACAAACAAACACTCCCGTATCAGAAATTAACAGCACAGTAATTACTGACAACGTAAAGGGTAGGCTATTTAAATAAAACAACGAAAATAAATGAACGAAGTTCAACAAACTGTAATAAAACGGTAGCATACTTTCAAAATTAAGTTTATTTATAACACTTACACCATCCAATATGTTTTTTTCATCAGCAGAACAATAAAGAAGATATTTGCAGAAACCCCAGTGCTCTGTCATGCAAGTCAACCGATCCGCACACTTTAAGAGCTAAAGCATATATATCCAATACAACAGTAATCCCCCATAACTCCGTGTGACATATTGACGTCTTGTGAAGCAAATCAATCAGTTTTTGCAAGAAACTGGACGTTATTTACAACACTATTAGCGTGAATGCCAAAGCAGGAAGCGCGCTTTCCGTTCGAGGCGATCTCTTCCACTGGTGGCGTTTGGTGGCTGTTGGCTATGGATGTTGGTCTCTCTGCGCCACCTATAGAGCGGGAGCGTGAAGCGCACTTCCTGCTTGGCAAAAGCTCTGCATTAACGCTGTGAAATATTAATATATATATTCGAATCTCAAAACTGAAAATCGAATGTCAACCCACGGAACAAATATTCAAATATTCTGGTCCAGCCCTACAAATCTGGGAAAAATTTCTGAGAGAAATCGATCGAAAAAACTACAACCACATGTAAACAGACCCTTTTCTGTTTCCCAGTGGCGGAGTGATATATCAGCGAGCAATGAGTCTTACAAGAGAGATCAATGGAATTTTACAAAATGCCAAAAAAAAAACGACAGAAACTGTATTTCGCTTCACAACTTGTTTTTAAACATCAACGAACACCACGAACCACTCGGTGAGTAGTACAGTTTTGAAAATGAACGTTAAGTGTTGTTTTAATGACATGTTTGTGCATGGCCATTGACTTCCATTCTGAAGCAGTCAAGAGACACTTCTAAACAAGTCAAAAACTCAAGACACGACCCATTGTCAAAATTTCTGTGTCCATCACTGTAGTTCATCCAAAACAAACCAGAAATGAGACCCAAAGTGTTAAATACCGGAATTATCCTTTAACAGACCCGGGTGTTTTGTATCAATAGTGCAGTTATCTGAGCATATAAGCCCTGTCCGCATGAGGCACGCCGCCGGCCCGCGCTGTTCTGTAGTCTATTAAAAGTTTTGAATGTGTCGCGTGGACACTGCGACGCTGCACTCCAATGGATCCACAGCAATACAACCACCACGCGTGAAGTCGATATAGGATAAACAGCTCTCAAAATAATAAAAATGCGAACAGACAGACTTGGAGTTGGAACAGTACTTGAGCTGCGACTCATGACGTTTTACAAGTCCACAGGAACATAAGTACAGACAAGAACGTATATTGAGAAATGGCCTAACTTTATTTATGTATACATAATTACACACAGCACACACTCATTAATTATGCAAAAAAAAAATCACTTTTATTATTTAATGCGATTAATCGCGATTAATCTTTTCCCAGCACTAAAAATAATCTATTCTGTTTTTAGATTCATGGCGCTGCGCTTCTCGTCTGGTGTGCGACCCCCTTAAGACTGTTGGTTGCAGTTCACAGTATCACCACTAGATGCCGCTAAAATCTACACAGCGGACCTTTAAGGTACCACCCCAGCAACAGAATATTATTCTGAGAGTGTTGATAAGTAAAACGATATTTAAAAAACGGTACTAAGAGGTAAATAAATAAATATACAATGCAAACTGTGTCATTTAATAGTAGTCTAAAAGGATAAAATGTAGGTGTCTAACTATACAAAAACAAGAGATTTACAATAATTTCTTGCATCAGCAGAATCCCAAAGGGCCCAAACCTCACTCTTTATTATATTTTACACTCACAAGCACTCTAGTACTCCCTTAGGTATTTAGCTTAGATATTATTTCAGCAAATAGTAGCGTGTATGAGTCTGTAAAACACTGAAGAAACAATGCTGAACATGGCCTGCAAATGGGCTTCTGCATTTTAATTTGTGTGAATATATTTGTTGGCCATGCCATTTCTCTCTTTATTTGCACAAGCATGCCTAAAATGGCAAAACAACTGGTTAATAGTAATGCTATGATGAATGTGATTTGCACTTTCTCGTTCATTTCATGGACTCTGTACTCTGCACAATGAAAATAAAAGCGAATCTAATCTAATCAACAGAAATGTCAAATAAGCACTGAATATAGGTTTCAAGGGATTGTTATTTCACAATTTACAACCCCTAAACACAACACATGGCCTTCGGTGGCAGTTCACATCACATATTTGTATTAAATTTACTTCCTAGATGTATATATGTATACTTTATTATCCCACATGGCTGTTGAATGCATTATTCTCATTGGTTGAGAAATGCTGCACTATTATGCTTTATTTTTGTAAGTTACACTATGCATGCTTTTCATACTATTTTGTACTATTTTTTTGCAGGCAGCTATATTGCGAACGCACATGTACTGCTTTCATCATAAGAATAAAGCACACTTAATATGAAGAAAATTTCAAATGAATTGGGTGAGAGAGCAGATGTAGCCTTCACCTGTCTCTGTCATATTTTTTGAGTCAGCAGTGCCAAGGACAATCAACAAAACAACACAACATGTTCCTGAACCTAAACTATATGCGACAAACTAGACTGTCGTAGAAAAGCACACAGTTAAAAGAGACAGATGGATGAATGCGCAGCCAAACAGAAGTCTGAATGGACGGATATACGAGACGAGAAGATGGCTGGACAACTGTTATGTGTGGATGGATAAACTCCTTTGACATTTCTGTGTCTCTGAAAAAAGGGGGCCGTCCCAGTCCGGCCCTAAAGCTAAGCACTAATGTTATCAGAGGGCCGCTGACTCAGTGCGTGTTGTCTGCAATGATATTCCAAACAGAGCAGATGGAAGCGGATGTTACAGAAGATTGCTGCTATTAACTCATTCTGTCAGTCAATGCAATCATCAAGGCTTCTGGCTAACAGAGTCTCATTCCTGGATATTGAAAACACAGCATGAGAATAAAACCGAATTGCGCTTTTGACAGCGTTTTTTATTTGCATAAGCACAATTAAATAGCTTATAATTAACTACATGTAAATTATACAAATCATGACACAAAGACAACTGTGTTTGTGTTAAATGCAGTATGCATGGCCCAATTCTCAATTTTGCAGGATGTAAGGGATACTTGGACTGTACAGCATCCGTTTAACACATGAATTGGCTCTTTTAAATGCCACAAGTACGCTTGACTACACCATACATTTACTTCCTATTTTCACTCTCCATCTCTTGCAGACCTCTTTATCGTCTAGAACATAAGCAGCTGACTGTCAGATGTGTGAAACTGTTTCTCGGCTCTTTGTTAAATTAATATCGGTCCTGCCCCCTTGTACTCATTGGTAATGGAGGCGAGTCAGGCATTAACTGCATGCATCTCTATATGGCTAGCCACATGCAAGAGTTGCTGTCTTTGCAGAAAATACCCCCCTCGCTTCAATCTCTTTCTCCCTCCTTAGTTAATTACTGTAATGGTTCGGCTGTCCTTCGGGGAATGCTGAAAGGTTGGGGTTTGGCCCAAAAGAAAGGGAGAGAGAGAATACACACTAGAAGGCTAGGAAGAGATGGTTAGCGGCAAACAGTGGCATAACATCTTATAAAGACATGCACATTAAAGATGAGAAAGCAAGAGATCAAATAAATTAGTAGCGGTCAAGAGCTGTGGTTGTAGAAATGTAGCTTTTATTAAGAGCGGCTTTTTCCATGTACTGGAGAAGGAAGGTGTTACCAAGTCAAGTTAAGTCTCATTTATTTGTATAGCACTTTTTAAAAAATGCCTCAGTGCTTCAAAGTAGCTTTACAAGAAAGAGATAAAAAGGAATTTGCTAAGTATATAGTAAAACAAAGAGTGTAAACTATTAGGGGTGTGACAAAACACTTAACCCACGAGATGAGACACGAGATTGGGTTCACGAGAACGAGACTTGTACATTTTTTAAGAAATCCTCAATGATAAAAAAATGAATCGGGAACTTTAATCACATTACTTTAAATGTTTTAACTAATCTAAGACTGTCCCTAACAATTATTTTGCTAATTGATAATGAAGTAATTTAATATTTTTTGGTAATAAGTGAATTTACCTTAAAAATTACATTTTTGTAATGACGATTCAATAATAATTGGTTCAAAAAAGCATCAAAACAAGTAAACATTACAGTAATATGTAGCCTATGTAATAAAAACCAGACAAATGCCTGCAGGGGGTGCTAAAGGACCCGCTTCTGTTACTTTCACTTTAGATGCTTACATTTAGCCAAACAACATTTAAATCTTTAATATTTGTCCAATTCTTTACAATAGAAATGATACAGCCACTGTTATTCTTGAGCAAGAACATGCAGAGATAAAATCATGTAAAGTCAGAGTGAGGGTTAATTTGCTGAGACGCTTCACATCTGATGCTGCGTTTACACCAGCCGCGGTAGAGGCGGCAAGCGCGGGTGATTTACATGTTAAGTCAATGCAAAGACACGATTACACACGGATTATTCTCCTGCGCCGCGGAACGTGCGGGAGGCGCGTTCTGCACGAATTGAGCGTTGCCACGGGAAATGCGCGAGTTGAAAAATCTGAACTTCGACGGATTTCCACGCCGCGTTAACCAGTCAGGACCTTGCTGTAGTAGGGACGTGATTACAGGAAGCGAGCAGAGTGGCGGAGTCTCAGCGAAGTCACAGAAGCCCCCCTATGACACGAATTTTCGTTTGAATTTCTCGAATGACTAGAATTTCACACGCGGCTTTCACGCACGAATGAAGCGAGTGAACTCAAATGTTCAAGCATCCAACTACGCACGAACAGCGCGTTTTTTCTGCCTCTACCGCGGCTGGTGTAAACGCAACATGACACTGATCAACAGACAAACACAACGTGTTTTATGCTACGCTCACACCAGCCGCGGTAGAGGCGTCAAGCGCTAGTGATTTTAATGTTAAGAAGTTTTTTGTGCATCTGGAGTTCTCGTGGTGCGAATGAGGCGTTTAGCGCTGCACGGTAGATGCGAATCCGCCTTATTTGCGCATCTAGTTTGTGCGAATGACTCAAATTGATCAATGCTGTGGGAAATGCGCGAGTTGAAAAATCTGAACTTTGGAGGAAAACTGTGCCGTGTTAACCAATCAGGAGCTTGCTCTAGTAGTGACGTGATTACAGGAAGCGAGCGGAGTCGCAGAATCCCCTCCTATGATGCAAATTTCTGTGTGAATGTCTCAAATTACTAGAATTTCATGCACAGGTTTCACGCGTGAATGAAGCGAGTAAACTCAAAATGTTAAAGCGTCCAACTACATGCAAATAGCGCGGTTTGCCGCCTCTACTGTGGCTGGTGTGAACGCAACACAAGATGAAATTTTTGGAAACGCGAATCCACCTCATTCACGCATCTAGTTTGTGCGAATGACACAAATTACTCAATGCTGTGGGAAACGCACGCGTTGCAAAATCTGAACTTTGGCGGAAAATCGCACCACGCTAACTAATCAGGAGCTTGCTCTAGTAGTGACATGATAACAGGAGGCGAGCGGAGACGCAGAAGCCCCTCCCATGACGCGAATTTCAGTGTGAATGTCTCGATTGACTAGAATTTCATGCACGGCTTTCACACGCAAATAAAGCGAGTAAACCCAAAATGTTCAAGCATCCAACTACGTGCAAATAGTGCGTTTTGCCGCCTCTACCGCGGCTGGTGTGAACGCAACACAAGATGAACATTTTTGGAAACGCAGTAAAAAAGACTAAATATAATGCATAGAAAAGGTTTAGACAGAAACTTTATGCTGATATTAGGACAGTGGCCATTTCTCAAAGAGAAAGTTGCATTCTCTGGAGGTCGCATGTGCAGGCTGCATACGTCATCAAACCTGGTTTATTTCAGTTAACTGATCATTACATTTGCAAGTCATAAGCATATTACAACAATTACAATTAACTAAATATAAAAGTAAACATTATAATTGTTAATATTCTGTAATCTTTCTTTCTTTCTTTCTAAACGCCATACCAGCTTCAAAGGCTATATTCATGGCGAGAATAAAGTATAATTAAATCAAAGGATGATTAAAAAAGATGTTTCAATATTCTGTAATAAAACAATCTTGATGTATGCAGTCTACAATTGCGACATCCAAAGGAAGCAGCCTTTTGTTTGAGAAACGGCCAGCATTTCACCTCCACGAGAAATCTATATTGAGAAATCTCGTGACATAATTCATTTCACGATACATATTTAACCTTGCGAGATCTCGTGACAGCTTTCCACAAGTAGCTTGGTTTTAGCGCAAAAAAAATTTTCAACAATTTTAACAACTTATTTTATTTACTTCCAGTTGTTTTCCATCATTCAAATTTGGTTGGGTGGTAAATAAAATTTTTTTTGTGGTGTGACAAACTCAGAACATATTTAATATCTCACTTCACAGGGACATTGAATGCAGCTACTGTATAGACATGTAGACCTATGGACTCACCTCACAGCTTCTGTAAAGCGATTACTCTGCTGACTGCTTTTATTACCACGCTGCTTCCTCAGCCTCTTTTTAATGATCACATCAAATCTGCAAAAAAGCCAGACTTCACTCAATGATTAACTGTGACCAGGGAATATTTCCTTTATTCTCACATATGGCAAACATTTCTTTTAGTGAATTTGGTATCGAATAACCATTAGGCCAAGCAGACAGCTTAGTCACCGAAAGCTTCAGTATGCTTACAGAACTATGTCAATTTGACATAATGAATGATATGGTGTCCATTTTACAAAATGGGTCTATTCAACTTTTTTGTGAAGTAATTGATGGTTGAGAGAGTTCGAGTCGGTGTGTTTTGTTTACACTGACAGGGTGAATACAATGACTTTTATTGACCTAACGACAGGGGATGTACTCTTTTCTGAGTTTTCTCAGGTTCCACAAAAAATATGTGACCCTGGACCATAAAACCAATGAGAAGCATGGGTGTATTTGTAGCAACAGCCAACAATACATTCATTGTATGGGTCAAAATTAGATTTTAATGCTAAAAATCATTAGTATATTAAGTAAAGATCATGTTCCATGAAGATATTTTGTAAATTTCGTACCATAAAAATATAAAAAATGTATCATTAGTAATATTTGTTGCTAAAGCGTTCTTATGGACATCTTTAAAAATAGTAAACTTGGCCAAATGGAAAGATTATTTTTTTCAGTGTTCAAATCGCAATTTCAAATAATTGACCTTTTTAATGTCACACATGCATGTTATTCAAGAGGGTGTTATCATACAAATGAACCTAAAGGACAAACAATGTGATGGTATGTTGAATTTATTTGAGATTAATCTGCAGTAACAGTACCTTACTGAACTACGTTACTTGCAGTAAAAGATTTGTTTGTAAAAAAAGAAAAAATATAAAAAAAATGTTTTGCCTCCACAATGCTATAGGGTTTAGTAAATGGTTGCTAGGGCATTGCCATATGGTTTCTAAGGTGTTCTTTGGAGGCAAGTTGCTATGGGGATTCTAGGGTGTTCGGAGTTGCTAGGTGGTTACTTAGCAACATCCCCAGGTCTCTATTATATTCTGGTCCCTGAATATGGCTCGGGTTCTCCTGCAATGAAGTATCCTTTTGTCTAAAGCCAAAAATACAATTAACAATAGTACACAAATATATGCACTAGATACAAGGTAAATATATGAGTATAGCAGAAGGTGAACTATACAAAAATGAGGTATTTATGAGGTAGAAACTGTATGGGAATGTGCAAATGTATCAGGAATGTATCAAGGGACAAAGGCATGATATAAACATATGTCATATACAGATATATGGTGGTGCTTCTATAATGAACTACATGAAATGACAAAATGATTCAAATATTGTATATATATATTGTTACCCCAATGTTATGTGGATCATGCTTGATGTCACACCTCAATATCTTACATATCAGATAGATATAGAAGGTTAAATGAGGCATTTTTGTCACCTGTAATGAAGATGAAATGTTGAACACAGATGGATAGGGGAGGATAGAGAGGTAAACTGTGAGAGTGAGAGAGAGAGAGAGAGAGAGAGAGAGAGAGAGAGAGAGAGAGAGAGAGAGAGAGAGAGAGAGAGAGAGAGAGAGAGAGAGAGAGAGAGAGAGAGAGAGAGAGAGAGAGAGAGAGAGAGAGAGAGAGAGAGAGAGAGGAGAGAGAGAGAGAGAGAGAGAGAGAGAGCTGGAGGGGCTGAGGCGAAGATAGGAGAGATGAGATGAGTGCATGAGCGTGCAAGACTGAGTCTCATTACTGGAGAGACCCCAGACTCCCACAGCAAATCACATTTATTAAGTCATCAGATGAGCACACACATACAAACACCATTATAACAGAAGATATCAAACTACAGTAACATATCTCCGTAGTACGCAAACAAAATATTATCACAACAGGGCAGTGTGAAATACATAGTTTTCTGTAGAGTTGTTGTATGTGTGCATCATAATACACTAGCTGAGGTCTGCTCTTCTCAAATTATGACCTGATAGACAAACTAGCAATTGTGCACAAAAAAGCTATGCACATTTGGTTAGCGATCAGGACCCCAGCCCAAAAGAAAATGTTCTTATGCAACCCTGAAGGGATTATTTTGCGATAATGAACATCTGAGTATACATAATAAGAGCTTATCACACAGCAACCTAGAAATAAAAGCTGTTCATAAACATCCTGGAAAAGAGTTTTCATTAGCTTTCAGCCTGACATGAGAAACAGAACATGAGCACAGAAAGAAACATAGATTTTCCAAATGAGCACGAGTAACACTTGTTGTTATGTATAATGGCCCTCGTATAAGTGTATGACTCCCAAATCTGCATTGATCAAAATCACATATTCAAGAAAGCCATGTAAAAATTACTGAATACTGCACAATAACACTGTGTAAAGTCTACTATAGTATGTTTTAAAATAGTACAGAAAGTGAAACAGTAGACATCATCCCACAATACATTTTTAAAACAGTGGTACATTGCTATTACATGACTTTATCTGCCACTTGACCTCATCTTGTTGTACGGAACCTTACTTTAAGTGGCATCCAGATATAATCTATAAAAGTTTTTTTTTTTTGCAAACCAATTTAGTATAATAAATTAAAATATAGGGGATAAAGGGGACATATCATGAAAATCTGACTTTTTTCATGTTTAAGTGCTATAATTGGGTGCCCAGTGCTTCTTACAACCTACAAAATGTGAAACAGAACAACCTAGTAACTTAGATTTGGAAAACCATTCTCTGCAAGCATGTGAAAAAATAGGTAATTGCAATTTGGCTCCCCTTGTGATGTCAGAAGGGGATAATACCGCCCCTTAATCTGCACTATCCAACCACGGAACTGCCATTTAGTGCAGAGATCAACTTATTTGCGTTTTAAAGGACACATACAAAAAAGGCACATTTTTGCTCACACATATTAAGTGGCAATTTTTACATGCTATAATAAATTGTCTATGTGGTACTTTGAGCAAGAACTTTACATACGTACTCTGGGGACACCAAAGATTTATTTGAAATCTTAAAAAAAGTCTTGTCAAAATGTCCCCTTCAAAGTTACTATGAAATCAAAACAGAATATTTTAGCCATATATATATATATATATATATATATATATATATATATATATATATATATATATATATATATATATATAAACTTGGCTCCACAAAATTCACATTTAGGAGTTATAATCATTTAAACTGTACAGTCCATCATTTCCGCCATTTTGATCTTCAGCTTCGCATTAGATTTCAGGCTGTAAGGTAACTTAAACGCGATTGGCTATTTAAAAGAGCGCGGGCGCACTCAATATGTCCCGCCCATACTTTCAGTGGAAATTACGTCAATGCATCAAACAAAGCTTTGCATTTCAAGGCACTTTAGTGGGTCTTTAAAAACCAGCTGATATTACCCCATTTATCACACTGGAAGGTCACGTCAAGCACAATGCATTGTGGGATACTGCTTCAGAACCGTTTTTTCCCGTGTTGTTTAATATACCGAGAACAGATTCAAGATCAGTGCATCACTTGAACTTCCTCAGGAGACGTTTCAGGCCCTTGTTACTCACACGCTGACATGTTTCATTAAGATTGATAGGACGTGGCTATTTTTTTATAACATTCTCACAGCGGTCACTGGATTTACACTTAATGGTTTATTTATTGCGTGTCTGTCTGTGTGTGAAGCATCATTTATTTATATATTTCTTTCTTTCAGGAGCAGATACGCTGACCTTTATGGGGCTTAGACAGCAGAAAGGGCTACAGGGTCACACACAGATCTCGAGAGCCTTGAGCAGAGAATACAAAATGTGCAGTAGGGCGTTAACTGTTTTTAGAATGTGTCTGTGCTCGAGAATTTCCTTGGTATGACCCTGATACTTTCTATTCTTGGTCTTATCCGTCTCACTTTCACACACAAACACTGTCACACATTCTGTGGCAACCTCATTTTTATCATTAAAGTGAATTCTGGGGACTGGGGCTGTCAAACCTTAAACGGGACACAAAGCTTTAAAAGTGACTCATGCAATATATATTAAGGGCCAGATTTACTAAACAAGGCAAATTAGTGTTAGAGCGCAATTCCAAAAAAGTGCAGATGGGAGTGGTAATCTGCAGGTTATTTACTAAAAAGGCGCAAATTAAATAACACAGGCGCAATAGCTGATTTCCATAGTGACCAATGCAATCTACTAAGAGCAGTGCAAATTAGTTCAGGGTCGCAAATAAGCAGAGCTGATGAGGTGCGAATGATCTACTAACACCTGATGCGCTTAAGTTCAGCACCATGGACTTCACAGTTAACAAAGCCATAGTACACTGAAAAGACATGGAGGACAACAATTAAGGTTTACAAGAAGTTTTGAAACATCTGCTATTGTGTGACTTCTCCTAGTAACTCATCTTTTATTTCCTCCAGCAAATAAAAATAATATGGCAAACAATATTTTTGAATAATATGTTCCTCTGCCATTCCAAATAAACTGTTGTGTTAAAATCCTCTGCCTTGTTCCACGGGCTCTCTGATCTCTGCCAGCAACAATTGCTGCCATTTCATGCGCAACATGATTTAAGACATGCTTTTTTCAGCGTTAAATAATGGCGCAAATACAAGTAATATTACATGGGCAAACATTAGTGAATTCCGTTGCATGAATCCTTTTTGTAGGGGAATTACAGTTAAGACACCCATACATTTTGTGTCTGAAATGGAAGCTCCTAGAAATGCATAGGCAATAAGGTCCTTTTCAGCGCTAATTATTTACTTTAGTACAACCCAATCGTCGTCAATTAACGTCAAAATGATGGTTTGCGCTGTCACAAGCTGTTAGTAAATCTGCTTCTAAGTCTTTTGTAGTTATATGATAGTTTTGTTTGACCAACATATTTTTTGGAAACTATTCCTTTAATAAGTTTTTATTCAACTAAGGAAAACATCAATTGTTTTCTCTCAAAAATTTATGATTACGCTTAAGAAGACATATGAAGAGCTCAGATCGAAAACCAAAAGTGTATTTGACATGTTTTCTTGTAAATTAGCATTTTCATTAGACTCTTATGTTTAGATTGAGTAATTTCACTTTAATCGCAATGAAAAGGTTATTAGTCAGTAATTGAAATGCATTATTTTCATAAATGTTACTTATGTTATTTTTTTATTGATATTTAAAGAAGACATTTTTTTTCCACATTTTTAAACTTTTTTATGTTCAAGTGCTATAATTGGGTCCCCAGTGCTTTTATCAACCTAGAAAATGTGAAAAATATCAACCCAGTAACTTAGTTTTGGTAAACCATTCTCTGCAAGCATGTGAAAAAAACTTGAAATTTAGCTCCCCTTGTGATGCCAGAAATGGATAAAACCGCCCCTTAATCTGCAATATCCAATCATGGCACTGTTATTTAGTGCAGAGATCAGCTTATTTGCATTTAAAAGGACAGACCCCAAAACGGCACATTTTGCTCACACCTACAAAGTGGTAATTTTAGCATGATAAATTATCTATATGGTTTTTTAAACTAGAACTTCACATACGTACTCGGGGACACCAACGATTTTATTTTAGGTCCCCTTTAATTTGACTCTTTCGCTGCAAAACCCTCCTAAGTACATGCAAAAATTCTCCACTTCTGAAAAGTCTCTAGTCTAGTCAGTCTTTACTGTACTTTCTGAATAAAGGTAAAAGGTTAAAAAATGGTTAATATCCTAATATACAGTATCCTATAGGATATATGTACTGTATATCCTATAAACCTCCTTTAATAGGGTAACGTATGCGCACCATCGTTCATCCAATTCTACTTCACTTAGAGGACTTTGCTGAAAAATTATTGTGGCATTTAACAGATTCTGCCAATGAAGTATCTCTGAATGGACTGAAGCTGGGATTAAGCATATTTAAAGTAAAAGTATTTGACGAATAATATGTGCCAAAAGCATTAGATTACATCTCAGCTCTTCATATATTAATCCACACGAGTCTTTTGGATTACATGAATGAAAGATCCATGTGCTTTTTGGAGTTTCACCATTTTGGCTCCCATGTAAGATAACATAATGATATTTTTTTTTTTTGTTCAAATGAAGAAATTAAGAGATATACACATCATAGATGGCATGGAAAAAAATGGTGAACTATTTATTTAAACAATTCACAATTACACTTCTGCATTAGCCAACTGTTATTTCTTTAAAGATAGATATGGTGAATATATGATGATAATTACCCAATATGTAACTGTAAGCTGTCAAAATTTAGGACAGAAAATGCTGGGTAATGCTCAAGTTGACCTTATTAAAGACTCCATCATGGATTTCATTAGTCTGGATAGTGACAAGCTCTAACATGCTTTGGTGGAAAGGTGTTACATCTGGGCCTATTTGTCATTTTAATATGAAACAGCAAACAAATATAGAATCACTCACACACACAGACACACAGACACACAGACACACAGACACACACACACACACACACACACACACACACACACACACACACACACACACACACACACACATGCATGCAGAAACCATTTTGTACAATACTACAAAGACAACTGTGAGAAGACATCTCTTGTGAAACAAACTGAGAAAATTGATGGGCCTATGTCCTAAACCAGTCTGTTTCCCATGAGTGTGTGTCTCATATCTGTTGTTCGGAGCTTTGGCGGTGGAGCAGGGTGTTAGCCCCTAGCATTACTCTGGGAAATAACAGTGTGTCTGGGCGGCCAAGGCGTGAATTCCTCATAGACAATTCCGACACAATTTTCCCACCCTTCTGTTTTTTGTTCCTTACATATGGGGGTAATATGATGCCAATATTATTGAAAATGGACAGAGTAAAAGTCACAAATAGATATTACAACTTGTAAACACAAAACGCAATCTACAAATAGATTAAAAATCCACAAACACAGTCCTTGTGATCCGCAAATGTAAAACAAGATCTACGAATCGTCTTTGTGATCCACAAATATAAAGCATGATTTACAAAAAGAAATCAGTGACTTGTACTTGAAAACCAGAATTTGAATGAATGTAAAGTGACTTCTTTGCAGATGAATATCATTTTCTATTTGTAGATTGTGTCACATTTGTTTTCAGAATTCTGACACTATTGTTTCGCTTTGGTGACAAAATAATGCCATAATCGTTGAAAATGAAGAGACTACAATTTGTAAACACGAAACAAATCTGCAAATAGGTTCCAAATCTGCAAACAAACTCCTCATGATCCGCAAATGTAAAACGAGATCTACAAATATATAAAAATCCACGAACAGACTCTTCATGACATACAAATATAAAATGCGATTTACAAATAGATTTAAAATCCGCAAACCAACTCTTTATGATTCACAAATAGAAATCATCGACTTGTACTTGACAAACAGAATTTAAATGAATGCAAAGTGATTTGTCTGCGCATGAGGGTCATTATTTGTTTGTAGATTGTGTTGCATTTGTTTTCAGAATTTTGGCACAACTGTTTCGCTGTTTTCCATTAAAAAAATCTACAAATGCCCTCCTCACAATTTGCAAACAAACACAGTCTAACTTGTATTTTCCAACCATTGTAAAAAGACATTCTTACACATTCTGTGCAAAGTTCAGCATGCAAGTGTTGAATCTGTGTTTGCAGATCACAGGGCATTCACGAATCCTTCTGCACAAGTCTACAGATCTTTTTGGCACTATCTTTCCGCAGAGTTTGTCACTACGATCCACGCGTGTAGTCAGCCAATCAGGGGTATTGCTTCAAAGTAATGCCACGCCCCCTCAATAAGCTCTTTTCAAAATAAAAGCTGGGCTCACTGCCATTTACCGTTGCCGGTGTTACAGCGCTGAAAGGCGGCCAGACCGCGTTATCGATATTATATTAGTGATATTAAAGCATTTATGTATAGCATGGCAAATATGTAGCATTAACGTGAACTAGAACAACCCCTCGTTTAAGTTATTATCAGTGCCTGACAATTCAGCCGAGGTCATTAAATCGTTAAAAACACTGCATGAAGCGGTTTTATCCTTAAAACATCAGTGTCTCTTCAACGAACATTTGCCGAGCGTCAGCGAGCCAGCTGGATGGAGTGGAGCTGCTAAGGTGACGCAGCTAAAATAAAGCAAGCGGGTGCAACGATAATATTGGATGTAACTTGCCGTAATTAACAAAAACATGAGCCTTATTTGACAGCAGCACTAATTGAACTATTTGACCATATGCATTTGATATACATACCGTGACCGGAATGCACTTACAAATCGCGCTGTTATTAGAAACATTTAACTGTTTCCAGACTGAGCATGGAGACAAACAAGCGCAAGCCGTTTATAGAAGCAGCTGCCTGTCAGCGTGTACGGAATGAAGTCAAAACGGTCTCGGTTTTTAGACCGGCAGTCTGCCTGAGCCATTCCACCCTAATCCGGACTGCAAATTACATGTTAATATTATATCCACCATTTACAATCCTTCCTTTAAGGTCTGTTCTGCTTTTAACAGCTCAAAGCTATTACTCTCTGTAGCGTTGTAGGCTACAGGTAAATTTTGCAGTTGTTTTAGTTAACTTTGCAGAGCATTTTATTGTCGGAAATGGTCCTGGGCTGGGTTTTCCTATAACGATTGAACTTAGCACTCAAGAGCGCTTTCTACAAGGTAAAACGATCGCTCGCAGCTGGGTTTTAAGTGCTACTAACGAGTCGCTATCCCTTTGTCAAGTGCTGAAATGTCACTTACTGAATGACTCGTAATTGTAGCAGAAGCTTGTTTAGGCTAATGATCTTCAGCCGATGTGCACTAATATTTTTTAAAATATTATTAATTATTTTTCAATGACTTATTAAATGTTTTAATAATTTGTGCATCATGAAATATTCTTTTTTCATATTTAGTTAGGACTCGTCCCACTGCGCAATGCCTTCTGCATTTTATAATATAGTTTAGATTTTTATTTTTATTTGTTGTTTATTATCTATGTTTATTTATTATTAAGGATTATTGCATTACCCAGTTGCGAGCGATCGTTATACGTGCATCTTTGGGAAACGCACGTAAACGAACAACGAATGTTCGTTAAGTAGCTCGTAGAAAGCGCTCTTAAGTGCTAAGTTTAATCGTTATCGGGAAACCCAGCCCTGTTCGTTTGGAATGTGACTGGCACACAGCTCTAGTCAGGACTGATTAGGCTATCCATTTATCAAGTATTGATTAATTATTTTCACTTAATCCCTTTTGCATTTTACAAAAAGTAGAATAGGCAGGCATATTCTGAATTTAATCAAAATTATGACTGTGGCGTTGAAGGAACCTTCCTTTAGTGATAAATAAATAAGTTATTTTGCTATTATTATCTAGCAAATATGACAGTTTTAAACAAACTAAGAAGCCTATTTATTTATTTATTTATTGGCAAATGCAGAACAACAAGGAACATGTAGAACATAGGCGAGACGCCTCTTCCTTGCGATGAGAAGATTAATCATGGGGAACATAAGCTAAATGTAATTTTAAAATGTATTTAATTTAAAAACAAATTTAAACCGAAAGCGGATTGTTTATGCTTGTCAAATTTATGCTGGCTCGGTCAAAAAATTTCGTCAGGCAGTATTTGATATATGTATTTGTGTTCATGGAAAACAATATAGGCTATAGAAATTCGTGCTGAGTGACAGGAAAAAGACAACCGTGCTATTGGCACAAGAAAAAAAAGGGTCAATGAATACGAACAAATAAATCGGAAAAAAATTAAGATATTGTTGATTCTGCATTTATCCAGCCCAGCATAAATTTGACAAGCATGTGCTTTCGTTTTAAAAATGACAGTTAAGCCTTTAATCATATAAGGGAGAAAGGCGTGTAGCCTACCTTTGCTTTCTCCTCATTGTTCTGCATTTGCCAATGAATAAGTCAGTCATATTTGTTATAAAAAAAAATCAATGTATGCTACATAATAATAGAACTTGTTAATTTTTTACCAAAATAAGAAAAAGAAAGTCGGTAAAAATGTGCACCCAGCTAGACACTCAAAATGAGGGCCGGAGTGGGACTCGCTGACTATTAAAATAATATAATTAAATCCTCAGTAGCCATATCTGCTATAATGTTCTCTGCAGCCTTGAAAATTCATTGTATTTTTCTAATATATCATTTCCAATTCAGTGCAAATACAGTAGCCTAAACAATTATGATTTTGCCATAATTGTGCAACCCTATATTTTAATATTATTTAAGTAAACTTGTTAAAAAACTACTAAAAGGGAACACATGTGTTTTCCCCTATATTTCTATAAAAAAATGTAGGTCTTGTAAATACGTATGGGGTTGCAATAGTTTGGAACCTACTGATATACAAAACTGGCTAATATGTCCTGACTGGAGCTGTGCGCGTCTGCGGAAAAAAAAAAGGAATAGGCGTCAGCTCATTTAATGTCATTGTGCTTTCAGTTAACCTGTTTAGAACTAGAAGTGTGCGCCCTGCCCTCGACTTTAGGCGGTGCGTTCAAGTTCATATACAGCGTGCAGACAGCGTGCCCGAGCGCGAGGGGGAAAAGTCCGCGGGAGAAACTCAACAGCTTTAATGTACAAAAACCTTACGACAAACGAGAAACGTTCTAACGGAAGCCTTCAGTCAAGCAGGATTAAAAAGAGGATGAGAAACGTGCAAAATATACAATGTACAGTATATGCAGTTATGTCATTAATAACTACTGCTTTTAAAAGGACTTTTAAGTTATTGTTTTTGTTTCATTTTCAAAGTTTGATACATTGTGCATAATGACATACTTGGAAAAAGGGATAATTCTACAATAATTTATAATTGTATATCTTTTATTAATTTTATGAAATACATCAACTATATTTCAATGCACATTTAGGCCCTGAACAAAAAACAACTCGCGAGGGGAGGACTAGGGATTAACCCTTAATTAACTTTAAGGAATTAACTTTAGTGTTTAGAATTCAGTTAAAAACCAAAAAAAGAATTCTGTGTGCTTTTTGTTTAAAGTGCTTGTTTTTATTTAATGTATTTATTTATTCACTGGTGGTAGGGTTGGGGGACAATGAAGGGGAGGGGGGGAATAATTTGATGTAACGGGTGGAATAATTTTAACATGTCACCTGCAGTCCGGGTGAGGGTGGATTGCAGACTGCGGGTCTAAAAGCCAAGACTGTTTTGACTCGATTTGAGTGCCTAGCTCGATTTGAGTGTCTAGCTGGGTATGCGGTTTTATCTACTTCGTTTTTCTTATTTTACACTGTAAAAAATGTTTTGTGGCTTAGTAAATTTAACTAAATAAAATTAGTCAATTATATAAAAAATAGGTTAAAAGAAAAACTATTTTTGAGTAGAAAATAATGCAAAAATGTGAGTAATTCTAGATTAACACATCATTTAGTTAATTCCTAAATTTTATCATGTAAAATTTGTGAGAAGGAAATTAAATAATTATAAAAAAATAATAGGCTGTATTAACTTAAAAATATAGTGCATCATTTTTGCATCCACTTTTTAAAGTAAATTTTACATGGAATTTTTAGTAGGCCTAATTGCTTCTCCATGTAAAACTTACTTAAACATTGCAATTGCTTAAATTGCAAAGGCTTAAATTCAATGTAAAACTTACTTTTAAAAAGTGTATGTAAAAATGATGCACTGTATTTTTTTTTTAGTAAATCCAGCGTATAATTTTTTTCATATTATTTTTATCAGTGTACTTAGTTTGTTTAAAACGGTCATATTTGTTATTAAAAATCATCAATATATGCTACGTAATAATAGCAAAAGAACTTATTTATTTTTCACTAAAATAGGAAAGTTTCTTCATTCCACAGTCATAATTTTGGATAAATGCAGAATATGCGTGCCTATTCTACTTTTTGTAAAAAGCAAAAAGGATTAAGTGAAAATAATGATTCGATACTTGATAAATGGGTGACTTGTTCATTATTGTAGTATCAAGAAATGCATTACATTTTTTAAAAACAAAGCCCGCCTTTTAATCTTTCTGACTAGAGCTGTGCGCCAGGCAAATTCCAAACGAGCAGGGCTGGGTTTCCCAAAAGCATCGCTAAGTAGATTGTAAAAACAATCTTAAAATTCATCTTAGAATTATGGGCCGTTTCCCAAAAGCTTTGTAGCTTAAGTAGCACTCGAAAATCATCGTAGATCTACGAGTGCTCTGGAGTAATCGTTAATTTATAAGTGCATCGTAAGACAGCAGTGTTACAAGGTCACCTGCAGGACAACCAGCAAATTGCACTCCTGCAATTACGATAATGTAATGTTTTAAATGTAGGCTATATTTATTTATTGGGGTTTTTTTTCTTTGTTTATTTGTTTAAATTACTTTAATATAATATATTTAAAATTCAAACGAGAAATGAAATTTAAATGACTAAACATAAATTAATTAAGAAGGAAAACGTATTTGGTACAATTTTGGTAAAAGTTGGTACTAGCGAATTGATAAATGGTTCCTACCAATTGCTGCTATAATTCATCTAGGCTACAGTAAAAAAATATTTTTTTGAAGGGTATGGCATCTGATTAAAGAAACCAAATAAATATTTACGGTACAATGCAATAATCCTTAATAATAAATAAACATAGATAATAAACAACAAATAAAAATAAAAATCTAAACTATATTATAAAATGCAGAAGGCATTGCGCAGTGGGACGAGTCCTAACTAAATATGAAAAAAGAATATTTCATGATGCACAAATTATTAAAACATTTAATAAGTCATTGAAAAATAATTAATAATATTTTAAAAAATATTAGTGCACATCGGCTGAAGATCATTAGCCTAAACAAGCTTCTGCTACAATTACGAGTCATTCAGTAAGTGACATTTCAGCACTTGACAAAGGGATAGCGACTCGTTAGTAGCACTTAAAACCCAGCTGCGAGCGATCGTTTTACCTTGTAGAAAGCGCTCTTGAGTGCTAAGTTCAATCGTTATAGGAAAACCCAGCCCAGGACCATTTCCGACAATAAAATGCTCTGCAAAGTTAACTAAAACAACTGCAAAATTTACCTGTAGCCTACAACGCTACAGAGAGTAATAGCTTTGAGCTGTTAAAAGCAGAACAGACCTTAAAGGAAGGATTGTAAATGGTGGATATAATATTAACATGTAATTTGCAGTCCGGATTAGGGTGGAATGGCTCAGGCAGACTGCCGGTCTAAAAACCGAGACCGTTTTGACTTCATTCCGTACACGCTGACAGGCAGCTGCTTCTATAAACGGCTTGCGCTTGTTTGTCTCCATGCTCAGTCTGGAAACAGTTAAATGTTTCTAATAACAGCGCGATTTGTAAGTGCATTCCGGTCACGGTATGTATATCAAATGCATATGGTCAAATAGTTCAATTAGTGCTGCTGTCAAATAAGGCTCATGTTTTTGTTAATTACGGCAAGTTACATCCAATATTATCGTTGCACCCGCTTGCTTTATTTTAGCTGCGTCACCTTAGCAGCTCCACTCCATCCAGCTGGCTCGCTGACGCTCGGCAAATGTTCGTTGAAGAGACACTGATGTTTTAAGGATAAAACCGCTTCATGCAGTGTTTTTAACGATTTAATGACCTCGGCTGAATTGTCAGGCACTGATAATAACTTAAACGAGGGGTTGTTCTAGTTCACGTTAATGCTACATATTTGCCATGCTATACATAAATGCTTTAATATCACTAATATAATATCGATAACGCGGTCTGGCCGCCTTTCAGCGCTGTAACACCGGCAACGGTAAATGGCAGTGAGCCCAGCTTTTATTTTGAAAAGAGCTTATTGAGGGGGCGTGGCATTACTTTGAAGCAATACCCCTGATTGGCTGACTACACGCGTGGATCGTAGTGACAAACTCTGCGGAAAGATAGTGCCAAAAAGATCTGTAGACTTGTGCAGAAGGATTCGTGAATGCCCTGTGATCTGCAAACACAGATTCAACACTTGCATGCTGAACTTTGCACAGAATGTGTAAGAATGTCTTTTTACAATGGTTGGAAAATACAAGTTAGACTGTGTTTGTTTGCAAATTGTGAGGAGGGCATTTGTAGATTTTTTTAATGGAAAACAGCGAAACAGTTGTGCCAAAATTCTGAAAACAAATGCAACACAATCTACAAACAAATAATGACCCTCATGCGAAGACAAATCACTTTGCATTCATTTAAATTCTGTTTGTCAAGTACAAGTCGATGATTTCTATTTGTGAATCATAAAGAGTTGGTTTGCGGATTTTAAATCTATTTGTAAATCGCATTTTATATTTGTATGTCATGAAGAGTCTGTTCGTGGATTTTTATATATTTGTAGATCTCGTTTTACATTTGCGGATCATGAGGAGTTTGTTTGCAGATTTGGAACCTATTTGCAGATTTGTTTCGTGTTTACAAATTGTAGTCTCTTCATTTTCAACGATTATGGCATTATTTTGTCACCAAAGCGAAACAATAGTGTCAGAATTCTGAAAACAAATGTGACACAATCTACAAATAGAAAATGATATTCATCTGCAAAGAAGTCACTTTACATTCATTCAAATTCTGGTTTTCAAGTACAAGTCACTGATTTCTTTTTGTAAATCATGCTTTATATTTGTGGATCACAAAGACGATTCGTAGATCTTGTTTTACATTTGCGGATCACAAGGACTGTGTTTGTGGATTTTTAATCTATTTGTAGATTGCGTTTTGTGTTTACAAGTTGTAATATCTATTTGTGAATTTTACTCTGTCCATTTTCAATAATATTGGCATCATATTACCCCCATACTTACAGCCCAGAACGTCTGAAAGCTCGAAAGGCGACAACAGACTCATCACTTTGTATAAACAGATAAGATACAATCAAATCAATACAGATTTTTTTTCTGTCTAGAAAGTAATCGAGAAGTGACCTCGATTCGATGACTTCTTAAACAAGTCACCATTTACTTCATGTTACTCTGGTGCTATTCAAACTATATGGATTTGTCCGGCATGGGAGTCGATCGGCGATCAGTCCGAGATGGAGGCGTTCTAACAAGGAGGCATAAGACCAAGACGTCTAGCGTCTGTCGCTAGCTCCTCCTGAGGTCGGGGAGTGAAGTTTAATTAGTGCAGAGCTTTCATTCTCTAACTGGTCTCCGTTACACGATTTGATCTGCAAACGACCACCGCTTTGTTATGGCAATTTGTACGTATTTTACGAGGTGGCTAATTCGTATTAATTTGTAAGGCCACATTCTTACATTTTTGTACAATTTGCCTTGACCCCTGTGACGATGGTGTTAGGGCTGGGGTTTTCGTTATAGTTTTTTCTGATAATTGTACGTTTTTGCATGATTAATTCTTACAAATTAGCCGAATAAACAAATTGTCATGAGATCAGGCTGAAACCTCACACATTACATCGAAGCCGAACATCTGAGCCGATCGAGGTCCACGACCTTGAAAGGCAAGGCAGGCAAGGCAAGTTTATTTGTATAGCACATTTCATACACAGAGGTCATTCAAAGTGCTTTACACAGAAATGAGAAAACAATATATAAAAAAGAAAATGTAAAAATAAGATTTACACGATAAGATCACAATAAAGACAAAGATACATGAGAATTTAAAATAACAATTAAAGAAAATAAATGATATTTTAATAAAACAGTTTAAAATGTTAAAAAGAATAAAACGGGAGTAAAAGTGACTTGAGTTAAAGGTGCAGTCAGTGTGAAGCAGCACAGTGCTCATTCAGTAAATGCAGAGTTAAACAGATGTGTTTTTAATCTAGATTTAAAAGTGTTTACTGTTGAAGCACATCTGATCTCTTCTGGAAGTTGATTCCAGCTAGAGGTGGCATAAAAGCTAAATGCTGACGCACCTTGTTTTGAGTGAACCCTTGGTATTTCTAACTGACCTGATCCTAATGATCTGAGTAATCTGTTAGGTTTATATTCAGTTAGCATATCTGTCATGTATTTGGGTCCTAAGCCATGAAGTGATTTATAAACGAGTAACAATACTTTAAAGTCTATTCTAAATGTAACAGGAAGCCAGTGTAAGGACCTGAGGACTGGAGTGATGTGCTCAGATTTTTTGGTTCTGGTCAGAATTCTGGCAGCAGCGTTCTGTATGAGCTGCAGCTGTCTAATGGTCTTTTTGGGGATCCCAGTAAGGAGTCCATTGCAGTAATCCACCCTGCTGGTGATGAAAGCATGAACAAGTTTCTCTAAGTCCTGTCTTGAGACAAAACATCTAATTCTGGCAATATTTCTGAGATGGTAGTAAGCTGATTTGCTTATCGCTTTCACGTGACTACTGAAATTAAGGGGAAAATTTGTTTTATAATGAAGCCTTGTCTAAATATTTTTCTGTTTAATTAATTTGTTCTTCTTTACCGTTTTATGTTTCTATACTGTTTTTGTTACATCTGTACCATTTTTTCTTAAATGTATTTTCTGTATTTTTTATTGTACATGGTCATGACTATTAAGAAATTCCTTCATCTGACAGTTTGTCAAAGTTGTTTATCTTGCTGAACATCTTATAAGTGAGTTTTATTTAGCATTGTTGATATAAAGTGTGTGTGCATGCTCTTGTGGGTTGGTATATGTGGTTTAGGGACATGAATAGTGTATAATGACATGTTTACTATGCTATAACCATGGTTTATAAACTGAAAAGCTAAAAAAAACATACTAAATGGTAGTTTTCCATAGATTAAAGACTGCCAACAGGTTTTTGTGACATTGGGGTTAGGAACTAGAATTGGGGTAAGGGGAATAGTATATAACAGTTTGTACAGTAGAAAATCCATTGTGTCTATTGAAAGTCTCCGTAAACCCCATATGCCAACGTGTGTGTGTGTGTCTTTTAAGGCATACGTGTGGCCTTTATTAATAATTCAGAACTTGAGAGAACTGGCTGTTAGCAGGAAATAAATGAGTCCTTTGCACAGTAGGACTTTCTTCCGTGACATTTACATGCGTCCCGATATCCACAAATGCCCTGACCACCTACCAGCCCAATGAGAGTCTCTAATGATGCCACCCACTGCCACACACACTAAGGATATTCAACATACATCTGTTAGAGGGAAAACGTCTGCGTGTGAATGTGGGCGCCATTCTGTTTTTATATTTGATTGGGTTTGATTAGCATGCATGAGAACTTTGAAAAACTGCAGTCTCTGTAGGTTTAATACTTCATTACCTTCACTAACCTTGTGGGCACTTCTTAGGTCTTTTTTGGTTACCACCTTCTCCTGTGCACTACTGATTTCTGAAGCTTGTCTTTTCCCCTGACACCTGGGCTTCTCATTAATGCCAAAGAAAAGGCTGAAACATAGAGGAATGGCTAAATTAATAAATTATGCATCAGATACTGTAGAGAGAGTGATGGATGAAGAGACAGCTAGACAAAGAGCAAGAATCAGTGAGAGCTGAGGATTTGAAGAAGTGGGTTAAAATGTCTTTGGGTCTTCAGATCATATTTCACTCTATTTTGCTCCCATCCTGATTCATTATTTAAGTGCAGTTATTTAAAAACCGATCCAGTTACTTCTGAAGAATGTGCTTAGCCAACATTATAAAACTTAGGATCTTGAGATTATTAATTTGTAGATGCATTTACAGTTAGGGAGCCTTCAAAATAAAAGTGGCAAGAAAATTTGGATATAGTAGATGTATTTTTATTACATTTTTATGTTATTTTAAATACATGTCACCATTCATAATGGCTTACTGTATAAAAATATATTGTCTTCTGCTGACACCAAGTGGGAACAAAGTGACATTACATTAACTCACCATCAAGAAAGCTATAAAATCTGTCCTGCAAAATAAAATAAAATAAAAAATCAGTCAAAAACTATAAAATTCTGTAGCAATATATCTGACATATGCCATGCCTATCACAAATTATTAGGGCTGCATAACGATTAATTACAAGTAGAATAAAAGTACATGCAGAATAAAAGTACCTTTTATATACACTTTTAAAACAACACACCAGTGTTAGTTAAGGGACAACAACACACTTCATGCGTTGTCCCAGAATCCACACATCTCTGTGTTATTAACACAAAAGCAACCCAAAATGACACATAAAGTTTTAAAAGCAAAACACAAAAAAATTGTAAAAAATTAACACATCCTTCCTTGGAGTGTAGTCTACGATTTTATTTTATTTTACTAGTTGATATGTTTTATTATTGTTTAAAATGTTAACATACAAAAAAGAACCAAGCTAATATAAAATATGTAAGAAATAAAGGAAGACCACTGGTTTATATTATATAGGTGTGTGTACTGTCTATATAATAATGTATGTAAATAAACATACATGCAGGTATATATTAAAGAAATATTTACATATGTGTATATACATTTATATATGTGTATATACATATATATATATATATTATAAATAAATATTTTTTTTCTATAAATTATCCATGTGTGTGTGTGTGTGTGTGTGTGTGTGTGTGTGTGTGTGTGTGTGTGTGTGTGTGTGTGTGTGTGTGTGTGTGTGTGCGTGTGTGTGTGTGTGTGTGTATGTTATACATACATAAGTATTATGCATGGTACGATGATGTAATAAAAAAATTTATGATCTAATACAAAATTTATATATATATATATATATATATATATATATATATATATATATATATATATATATATATATATATATATATATATATATATATATATTATATATATAGGATCATATAGGATTTTACTGAAGACCAGTGGACAATTAATGGCTCGGAACAAACAAGAGACTCGTGAACAACATTCAAAAAGTCGTTGATTGTTAAAGTATTACAAATCATGTTAAATGCAGTTGTTGTTAAATGCAAAACTGGGATTTGTACATTTAAATTTACCCCATTCTTTGAAAACCCAGATAAAGCCGTACCGTTTTCTACATAAAAATCAGCTTACATAATGCAAAGTCACATTCTGTGAAAATACAACTTTGATATCTGTAATATTGACTGAGTAGGGCCATGTCAAAGATTGAAATCAATACGAAATTAATGATTAAAATCAACCTTTAATGATTCGAATCAGACTTTAACCTGGATTTTACAGACAGGGTCACAAACACTATCATTTTACAGTTTCTTTAAGGGAAAGTTTACTCTATGAGTTCATCTGTATGTTTTACACTAAGTTGGTGACCCATATGCACCCAAATTTTCAGCTGCATCACCCCAGATGAGGTCAACCAAACCAGGCACTGCTAATCATGAAAACAGCAGACAGAGTGGCCGAACAAGACCCTTTGGAATAATGGGATCCACTGCAAGAAGGTCAATAATACGACACCTTGACCAGATGATGCCCTGACCTTTAAAAAACCAGACATGTGTAAGTTGGGTTCACAATAGGAATAACCATTATACTCACAATGTGTTGGCAATCAGTGAAGCAACACAGAGGAATTATAGTAAGAGCCACTGACACAACACCCAGCTGAAACCCAACCAATAGCATCAACACAGGGCTAAAGTACAATAGTGAAGATGCCCAGAAATAAACAAACCAATGCAAATACTTGAACACATAGTCAGTGTGGCTGCGACCACCAGCGAACAACCTTCTATTTTTCATTCTTTTTTAAATTTAATAAACAAAATATAGAGCTGCATCATATCAAAATGATTCAAATATTGCAAATATGCATATTGTATGGTTTGGGATAAATTACTACTTTACAAAGTTATGAATAATCAAAGTTTAAAGTCGATGCTAATACTGTAGCACAGAGACTGGCGACACAGAAAGACTAATGCTTTCTTTCCAGAAAGAACATAAAACAATAATGTATATGTTGGTTATATAACTTTCCGTTTTTTAAACATATTTTAATATAATTTAAACTGATTTTACAAACATTATTGTATCGCATATTGTATACTGCATTATTAAGTTATTGCATATTTTTCTTCAGTTGTGTGCTGCCCTAAAAACAATTATAGTACAAATGATATTCTGACATCGAATTGAAAAACCGACTTGAATCTCAAAATTAGCTTTAATGACAGAATGCTTTCTGTTAAACATGTTTTTGCACAACCTGATGATCCATGTTATTCCAGCATAATGAGAATCCCAAAAACATCTTATGTTGATCAGTGGAAGAAAGAAAATCTGACCTAGAAACAGTGCTGTATGTTTACTATCCTATGAATGAGATAGACTTCAAATGAATCAGACTTATAAACTCTTGATCTCTCTTGAGTAATACCGGTAACGCACTTTGCCCTTCTACCCTAAGTTATGTTATATACTCCTCCTTACAACACACTCACAAATGACCATAAATGACAACCTGAATGTCAACACAACATATCATTTTATTATCTATACACTGTTTTAATTATGTATGTAAATATATATGTTGTAAATCTGTTGTATTGCATGTAAAGAGTGTGCATTGAGATATATAAACCAGTTGTGCATATTTGATGTCTATTGTAATACTGTATTGTAATATTGTAAATCTTAAAGCGACACCATGTAATTTTTCAACCTTCATAATAAATTTTCACGACCCTTGTGATAGTACATTGACTTTAAATAGGTTGAATGACATGTCTACCATAGCCTGACGGGGTCTGTATCGATTTTACTTTAAAACTTAGGGTTTCGGGTAGTATCCAGAGCACAAAAAAACTACAAAATTCGACTGCTTTATGGCATACGTCACTTCCTCCACTTCCTCAAAAAATTTTTTTTTACATGAATTTTGCTGGAGGCTACTTAAGGAGTGTAGAGAGCAACTTCTATTATGTGACTCTGTGGCACCGTGTTAGTGTCAAGGACCTATGACATGGGCGACCCGGGTTCGATTCCCCTTTAAGGTAATTTTTTATATAAACTCACGATCTTGATTCATACATAAATGCAATCTTCTTTATAAATGACAGCGATTATCTTGCATATAGTTCCCTGTATTCAGATGCTGCATTCATGTGTTCACGTATTTACCTTTCTTTTACTGTCTGTGGTATTTACATTACAATCCAGGATGCTATAGCAGTCAAACTTGCTCAAACTCACACAGTGTAAAACCAAACCCTATTCTTTCACCAATCCCTATTCATTCACCAATCAGATCCGAGCGTTTCTCTCTTCTCTCTTCCTCATTTGCTGCATTCCGCTGTCACTCGCTTGACGTATTACAAAGTGGCAGACCTGAACACATCGGTTTACTTGGATTTGGAGCGACAATTTTTACACAAAAGAGAGGAAAAACGAGCGCCATTGCGGAAAGTCCTGGTGGCGAGGGAGAGAGGGACGATGCAACAATATTTGTTTAGAAAAAGGCAAGGAAATACTTCTGATCGTTTCTCAATTGGAAGGCTGCAGCCTCCGGAGGTCAAATATGCAGGCTGCATACGTCATCAAGCCTGGTTTATTAAGGTAAACTGAGCATTACATTCGCAAATCATAAGCATACTGCAACAATTTACGATTAACTAAGTATAATAGTCAACTTTATAATGGTTAATATTCTGAAATAAGACAGTATTGATGATGTATGCAGCTTAGAAATAAGACATCCGGAGGCTGCAACCTTCAGATTGAGAAATGGCTTCTGCCACAAGTTCCTTATCAGAAAGTTGTAACATGACTGCGTTTCTCCCTGATGCCTCAAAATGTTGATCGTTTAGTTTTTAAAGGTTTAGTTTAGTTTTAAGTTTTAAGGTTGGCCAGTTCTTTTCCTTTGCAATAGTGCTCTGGCGCTTGTGGCCTCTAGGGGCGCTAGGCGTGAAAAATACATGTCTAGCGCCCCCTAGTGGCCAAAAAGTTCTGCGGTGTGCCTTTAAAGGTATAGCAGAAGATTTTCCCGAATTTTAGAAAAGAACCGATCTCTCCACTTGCAATTGCGCAACACTACCTGCTCCCAAAAGGGGGAACGCCTTTTAAACGTGTGCACGAGAGAGCATGCACAAGCCTAGTTCTTCTCATGCACGCTCTGTTTACAAGTTGCTGTCGTCATGGCTCATACATTGAGATGTTTACCGTGTCTGCGCAGTTCGTGACTTGTGCCAGGGCTAGCATCGCTAATCATAGCAACTTTTACTAGCAGTGATTTAAACTGATTTCTCCAAATAGCATGCCAAAATTTAGAAACTTCGCGTCCTTAGTGGGAAGCCCAATCTGTGCTTTTTGCGCACGCCAGCGTGTGAAATAGTGTCCCAAAAACACTCTGGTCTTGTTTTTTCTTCAGAAGCCTTTCTCTTCTTCTCATACAATTCGTATACACTTTTTTCTAGCGAACCTCAGACGTTTTGAAAAAAACACGGTGAGAATGCGAGCTTCAATGAATGGCTGAAACCGTAGCTCACCACACATATACACCTGAAAGTGCGCATGTGCAGAAAGCGAACCTAGGGACGAGCACGTACGCCTTACATAAATATATCACCAGAATGATTGACAACTAGGATGACCAATAGTCTTGATGATCCAACCGGAAAAAGAAAATCCTCCGCTATTACTTTAATGTCTCAGGAAACTTCACCTACCTGTATGCACTTGTGTTTATGGTTGAGTAAACGTCACTTTTGAGTCACGTGACGTTTATCGACCCAGCGCCATTTATTTTCCCCCTATAGTAAGGTGAATAAATATAAACCGGTAACTCTCTCGATAATTGCATTAACATCAGCTGTCCTGCAAGCAGACAACCGCATAGCACTTGCCCCTCCCACAAGAAGCGGATTTGGCTTCTGATGCGCTTCAAATGCTTGCTTTTTCTGTGCTTCTAGACGCGCAAATTCATTCAAACTGTTCAAGTGGGAAACTAGGCACGATAGACGCAATTTTGACGCCTGAAACGCGGTTGATGTAAATGCAACATTATGTTGCGTTTACACCAGCCACGGTGGGGCGACAAAAACGCGTTATTAACTCGTAGTTGGACGCTTGAACATTTGAGTTCACTGGCTTCATTCGCGCATGAAAGCTGCGCGTGAAGTTATAGTAATTCGAGAAATTTACGCGGAAATTCGTGTCATGGGAGGGGCTTCTGCGACTCCACGAAGACTCCGCCACTCCCCTCGCTTCCTGTAATCATGTCTCTACTATAGCAAGGTCCTGATTGGTTAACGCGGTGCAGATTTTTCAACTTGCACGTTTCGCGCGGCAACGCTGAATTCGAACAGATAATAATCTGCGTGTAATCGCGTTGTTGCATTGACTTAACATGTAAATCACCCGCGCTTGCCGCCTCTACCGCAGCTGGTGTAAACGAAGCATTAGACTATACTACATATGTGACCCTGGACCCCAAAACCAGTCATAAGTCACACAGGTATATTTGTAGCAATAGCCAAAAATACATTGTATGGGTCAATTATCAACTTTTTCATGTTCAATAAAGACATTTAGTAAATTTCCTACTGTATCAGAACTTAATTTATCAATAGAAATATTGCTATGGACTAGGGCTGGGCAAAAAAAAAATCAATTTTTCGATCAGAATCAGAATCGATCAGAATCAGAATCGATTCTCAAAGAGCAGAATCAATTTTTTTTTCATATTTTTTCCTGCAAACATTGAACTTAAGATTAACATTAATCAAATTACTAGTATTCTTCACTATATGTCACCCTCTTTTTTTGCCTTGGGCGATGTTACCAAGGAGCCTGTCATTCTTTCATTCAGTGCTTAAAATGGTGGTTTTAGGTGCTTCATTGACGTTGATGCCACCTTCACATAAAAAGTAAGAGGTATGGAAGCATTTTAGATTTCGCAAGCAAGACGACAACGACAGTGTTGTGGCTTTTAATTTCTTTTTATTAATTACCCACTTGAATCGAAAATTTAATCGAGAATCGAAATCGATTTGATAGCTTGTGAATCGAAATTGAAACGATCTGGAACATCTGAATCGATACCCAGCCCTACTATGGACTTCATTAAAGATAAGAGTAATGTAATTTAATTAAATAACTGATTATATTGCATTTCTTTCAAGAGATCCTTCTAAAAGTTACACAATGCACCTTTAACTGTCACATCCTTGGTTCACAAAAGCTAGAGTAAATATTTGAAACTTGGCTTGAATTTGTGTTATGCAGTGCAGTGAAAAACATCTGTTCAAGCTGTATGACATTAACGGTTGATAAGATATTGCTACCTGCCCAACACATCGTGCATTACGTGGTTCGTGTGTGCTACAGTGGTAAGACCGTGGCCTTTGGATCCGCATTTTGGACCTCTTTTCGTTTGACTTGCATCATCAGACTATGTTGTGGGTATTTGATTAAACAGTTCAGTGTGGCAATCCTTCTCATTTTAATACCTCTGACATCACAAGCTGGCCTTGGCAGACGATACTCTCGGTGTTTACATGTGCTGCAATAAAATGCAAACATTGTCCACTGATATTCCTTTTCTCTCCTTTCCATTGGATCATCACTGATTTAAGGCAACCTTTGATAAACAATGTATCTGATAAGATACGCACATGACATGATGCCGCAAGAGGCATTCGGATGGCTTACATGGTAAATCTAAGGTGATTTCTCAAAAACAAACACATGCCATTGTCTCTTTCTATGTTATTTATTTAAGTACTCATTCCTTTGAAGGAATTCTTATCCTTGTCTGTCTGCTATCAGCTTTCCTATTAAAG
The DNA here is from genome assembly GCF_030506205.2 of Paramisgurnus dabryanus. Classification (NCBI taxonomy): domain Eukaryota; kingdom Metazoa; phylum Chordata; class Actinopteri; order Cypriniformes; family Cobitidae; genus Paramisgurnus; species Paramisgurnus dabryanus. The sequence goes on from NC_133338.1 coordinate 44,438,397, forward strand.
GACAGATCGCTGCAATAAAGAAAGACCACCAGAACAGAGTTCAGATGTTTTAAGCAGCCGACTGCTTATACGTGCACTATCAGAATTTTTTTTTTTCAAAAGTTGCCACTGGGACAATGCATTTTAAAATGGTACTAATACTAGATACAGATGATGAGGTTCCGTTATGTAAGGTAGCAATGTTTAACTTTGAGGTACTTATATGCACCTTTGGATTTTTTGATAAGGTACCGCCCCAATGATAACTTTTGTACCTTTTTTGAGTGTGTGAAGGTTGTCCCTGTTCTCCAGCTCTACTGCGGATTTTCTGGCATTAGGATTAAAACTTTTTCCAGCATAGATGATTCCCCAGGTGTGTCTACTCTGATCCTACTGCAGGGAGGTTTTTGGGTAACCACAAGTGCTTCTCTTATCATCAAAGGTTTTAGTCAATAATGTCTACGTGAACATTCATACATACACAATACAGCCTGCTTCTCATTTTAAAGAGCAGAATCAAACCCACAACTCCCATAGTACTATTCCACAACATCAGCTATTTTAGGTTAGCTTTGATGCAAGACTATGGCAATTCTAGGACAGATACACTTTCAGTTTGCAGTTTTGCTGTCATACTTTTGCTGAATGCATTAAACTTTTTAAGACGTGACGTTTTAGTCTCTGCCAGAGGTACATTCAGAAACACAAAGGGGCAACAGCAGCAATCCGTTTGCACGAGGAGGGGTTAAAACTGTTTTCCTCCGGATGTTTTTTTTTATTCAACACACCTTTACATAACAGCAGCAGGCAGGAGATAAACTATGTCGTAAAACCTATTTTCTTCTAAGGTTAGATTTACAGTCTTATCAGTGTTGGATAAACATTCATTGCTCTTTCAGCAGAATATAGGCTACGGTCTATGTTGGCAAAGAAGATTATTCTGTTTTATCTGTTTAATGTTATAACTCAAATATGCTGTAAATACAGTACACCAACAGACATGCCATCAATAATAGTATATCTTATCCCAGTGTAAATGTGAGTAAAAGATATCAATAGTAGGTTGTAGTTTTTCCCATTCCCATACGGCAAATATATACATTTCAATATGTTGTTGCTTAATATATTTTGTAGAAAGTAAAGTTTAATTAAATATATTTTTGAATTCAAAAATATATTTAGTTTTTACCTATGTGACAAAATGACGTAATACGCACGAGCGCTTTGTTCCCACGGCTGTGTTCCCAGCAGGTATTCAGCGCCAGATGCGTTGGTGACTTAGGAAATCTGTCATATCTTTGCTTTGTGAATAAGTTTAAAGCCCATATACTAGTGACATAAATTTCTTCCTCACGTTTATTCTCACGTTCGAATTTCCAAGATTGCTGCCGTAAGAAGAAAGTTATAAGTGAAGCAAAATTTCTCTCGTGTTTGGCATCAAAATCCTCTATGAAGGCGAGTATTTTTTTGTTTCAAACCAAATACTTATGAGAGAATACATTTAACTTGAATTAGGTGAAGTTTGGGATTGATTGTAACATTCGCATGTGTTTTTTACGATCCGCAAGTGACGTTGTTGTCAAAAGCAGAAACGGCCATTCAATCATATTGGCTTCCAAAACTTCTCCGTTTTTATCAATCTGTGCAGTATTTTTCAAAGTAATCATACAGAACGAAGGATTAGAATCTCTAGATTAAATTATTGGCCAGATTTTGTCAAACATATAAATAAATACATGCATGCATTTATTGATTTATTAATGATAAATAACATAATCATCAATTAATGTATTAATAATATCTGACAATTTAAATTGCTCGCCAGCATTATTAGTCAATTAAGAAATATTAAAGAAACAATGAAATGTTTCTTTAATATATAAAAATATAGTTTTTATTTGAGAGGGTTTTGATTTCAAATGGAAAGATATGCGTGGATTGATGCTCTTGGTTTCATTAATTAGTGGTTAATCAGAAATAATAAACAAATTGTATATACCTTTTAAAAATGTGTCATGTTAATCGTGTTGGGCTTTTACTTACCTACACTGTGGTGTTTGAATTATGTAAATAGACCAAGAAATGAGGAAGTTATGATATTTTAAAGTGTTTGGTCATATGGTTATGATTATATATGAATTTTCTAGTATTTATATATTTTGTCACATACTTATACAGTGTATACATTTATATATATACCTATATATTTATAAATACATACATACATATACATACATATATATATACTTAAAAACATATTTCAGGGTCAAGCAAATACATTTTTAATCTTACAATAGGCATATATTTAGGCTAAAAAACAAATGTGTTACATAATATAACAACACATAATGCTTTATATATATATATATATATATATATATATATATATATATATATATATATATATATATATATATATATATATATATATATATATATATATATATATATATATATATATATATATATATATATATATATATACAGTATATATATAATGTATGTTGTGTTTCGTACTGCTGGAGGATGTTTTATTATAAGACATTCTGTTCAATCCAATTAGGTGTCATTTATCTTCAATGTGAATGTATTTCCTGACTGAAAAATTTGAAGGGCACAATATAATTTACTTTTTAATTTTGTAATTTTAAAATGCATTTAAATGCATTAAAAAAGTAACAGTATTGAACCTCAAAAAGACATACAATTAAATGTGCAGTGGTTCCCCATACAGGATCAGATCTGAGAACCACTGCTGTAATACCATATTGCTGCTAGACTATCCAAAACTTAGCAAATAATTTTCATACTGATATCACTTTCCCCCCACCTCTTAAACTATATCTATCTGCTTTCAAATCCTGCCGCCCTTTACTGGTGAAAACAGAGCGTCTGCGGTTGGCCCATGTGCTTGAGGTGTGTATATATATTACGTAATCAGAGCGAGGATGAAAGATTGCATCTAGTGAATGAGACAGACATAGGTTAGAAGTGATAGACAGGGAGAGATTAAAAGGATCAGGCCTTGCAGTCCCACAGTTATAGTAGAGTTGTGACACTGTGCTTGCCTCATGCACTGGCATACAAAGCTCCTATAAACCAGCAACCCTGCTCATTTTACTGCTCTGAATCTGCTTACTATTCAGCAGGAGGAACTCTTAGGAGGAACTTTCTGTCCCAGTCTTTTGTGCGCACTGTGACATTTGCTGACATCTCTAGTGGTTTTGGACTGGATCTGAATTCATCTGGACAAGTAAGTACAGCTCTGTAGTGTTAAAGAGATGATTCACCCGAAAATAAAGTCTGTCTTCATGTTACAGGACTGATAGCATTGGTTTACTTTAATTGCATGTGATATGCAAAACAAGTTTGAGACTGAAGATGTTAGTCCTAAACAAAAAAATCAAGTTTATAAAATATGAAGATAAGAAAATAGTGACAGAATTTTTTAGAAATACTGTATTCAGTGTGTCAGGGGAAAATAGATAAGACTGTGTATTTTTTATCTTATGATAAACAGTGAACCAGGAAAGCTTACCTGCTGCAAACTTTGAGGTATGGGTGTGTATTCAGAGACCATGCGCATGTGGTCAAGCAACTATGTCAGTTTTATGATGTTAGTGTGTGTGTCTCTTTCAAACATTTCCTAAATATTCAGATTTTTAAGATTAATACTTGCATATTCATACAAATTGATGAGGTTTTTCTTATGTAAATTGTAGGCTTACCCTGCATGTTTATTGCATGTGCATTATTGTTTTAGAGAAGACGACTGTGAAATAACACATACAAACTAAATGTAGGTCTGTGTTGTGTGTGCACTTAACACTTTATTTGATCATTAACCATGCAACCTTTGGTAAACTGTCTAAAACACATTTTGATAATCTAATGAATATGACCTAGTTACTAGGGCTGTGTATCTGCAAGATTCTTGCAATACGATAGGTATCACGATTAGGCATGGGCCGGTTACCGGTTTCAAGGTATACCGAGGTTTAAAACAGTCAAGGTTTCAAAACCACTAAAATGTTCTGTGATACCGTCTCCAAGGTATGAGCTGTGCTTATACAAAATTCATTAAATCATGAAGTCATGTGATTGATTTGATGTTTACATTTAATATATATTACAAAAATATTATATATGTTTTGAAAGCATATTATAATTTAAAGGCTTTATTGTACCTGGCATTTGAAAATAACACATTTTAGTGTTCCAAATGGCAATACCGCAACACCGTGAAACCGTGATATTTTTGCTAAAGGTTATCATACCGCCAGAATCTTATACCGGCCCATGCCTAATCACGATACATGAGTTGTGATTAAAGATACATTGCGGTACTGTTAATCGAGACGATATATTTGAGCTATTTCCTATATTGGGGAAAATAATAGGATATAATTTTAGCAAAGCTGTCATTGAGAACACACCACAATATGCAAAACTTAACAAAAAAGTGGTGTGGCTAGTACTTCCTGACACTGATTAAGTTCAGCGATAAGAAGAATGTTAGTGGATGTAAACTCCAAACTAATGGGCGAGATGTAAACTTCAAAACGAAACAACTGCCATGAATCAAGTATGATAAAAAAAAAAAAAATAATGTTTTAGCATTTCTTTGAGAATCGATTCAGTATTTCCAAACAAAAAAATCACAATACTCACATGTCGATACGCACAGGCGTCTCCAACCTTTTTGTGAGCAAAAGCTACCACATTAGATAAAACAATTTGGGGGCTACTTTTGTATACACTGAAAAAAATGATTCATTCAATTTACTTTATTTTTTTAAGGTAATTGGACAAAAGTTTTTGTTTTGTTTTTCTATTTTTTTTGTTTAAAAGTAGCTTAAATAAATTGATTGTGACCCCTTACCTTAAAAAAAAAAAGTAAATTGAATGAATTTTTTTTCAGTGTATAGTCTACTCAAAACTTTTTTTACTTGTTGATTTAAATTTTATTTTACTTGTTGAAATGTTTTTTCATTGTTTAAAATGTTAACATACATAACAGAAGCGAAGCTAATATAAAAATATATCATAAATAAATAAATATTCAAATTAAGGATGAATGTGCAGGTAACCTCTATGCGGGCAACCTGGTGCCCGTGGGCACCATGTTGGAGACCACTGCTGCAGCATGTTGTTACTTTGGAACCTTAAAATCCCATTATAGACTTTAAAGGAAAATTCACCCAAAAATGAAAGTTTGATCAACATTTAAGCACACTCACGTGCGGTGACGCGATAAGCGTCTGGTCCGAACTTTACTTCTGGTTTCTCTTTGTTTAACAGTCTGACTAGTTGCTGAATCTGAACTCTTAAACAAATACCTCGTCAAAAATAACAAATGTTTTGGGTTCCTATGTAATCTACGTGTTGTTTATTTAGCTTGTTATATAAATAAACTACTTTAAAAGGACTTTGTTGTTATTTATTCTTCGCAAATTTTCCGGAAGTTACGTGATGACCACGAAAGCCGCGTGTTTATGTTGTAACTGCTGAAACTATATATACTGTAAAATATTCCTTGATGCACTTAATTTTTAAGTTTAATCAACTTGAATTTACAATTTATTTAAACTTTCTATAGTGAGGAGTTGCTATGTATAAATAATTTTAAAAAAGTTTAATAGCTTTAGTAATTATTTAACCTTATTTTTTATATACCTTATGTATAGCAACTTCTTACCAGTCAAGAAAGTTGATTAAATGATTTGATTAAATTTGAGTGCATCAAGTCATTTTAACAGTGTTTACATTTAACTAAATCCCCCAGTATTATGTTGTATCATCACACAAATGACAACGAACGAGCCTATTAAAGGTGATTATCTTGCATACTTATGTGACATACTACTCTAATGATCAAAACAAAATGCCTCATATGTGATAGCATATCTGATTGCATATCTTTTGTATTTAAACAACTTAGCTAATCAATTCCGTTTTGTTATCATTAACTTGATAAGCCGCCATTCAACTTTTGAGGACATAAAATCCCTGTACAGAGTTCAGTCTGGTTTTGTTTAATATGTCAATGATTACAAAACATCACAGAGAAACAAACTAAGTGGAAGACCACCAGCTTTGTACATTGTGTCCACGTAAAGCTCATAAAAGGAGGATGGGATTGTTTATGTCTGACAGAGAGATAACAGTAATCACGTATTACACATCAACTAAGGGTCTATAGTGCATAGTAGTGTGTGTGTAAGCAGAATTTTACTTTTGCCATCAAACTAAATCACACTTTTAAATAAATAAAAAACTGAATAAAATGCCAGCAAGCTGTACATTTTCAGATAAAGCACTAGTCATATTATTGTAACTCCTCTGCCTATATATTGACTTTCGAGAGTGATGCTAAAATGTTGACTCAGATTGTAAATTCATAAAGTTTTATTTGAATGTGTGCTTTAACTGCTTGAGCACGTCTTATCTACTCTAATAGCAAAACATTTACACTGCTCAGGATGTAAAGGCGTAGTGCACCTATCTGCTAGTGCGCTAATGGACAAACACAGGAGAAATATCAGTCAGGTGGAAAAGAGGTGAGACTGAAAAGTGTGGAGAAGAGAGCAACAAAATAGTCCCAAAAGCACAGCTGATGCAGAGCTCTATTTAAATTGTGTAAGGCGGTGGTTAAACTTGTTGATTTTACCCAGCTTGACCTGTCAGGGCAATGTTCAGTGTATTTACCAGTAAGTGAGCAATTTTGGTAGGCACCAATGGCCCGATCATATTATTTTCTTATAATTGCCGCTTGTTGAGCTCTCAGTGGGTTTAGAGGTGAGCCACGGCCATTTCGGGTTTGACTTTAGCCTTTAGGTATGAGGCTGTGTGATTATATTATATAATGTAATACTTGTTAGCTCAGTGGTACAGCATTGTGTTAGCAGAAAAAAAGGTTTTGTGAATTTAAGGAACACACCTGTATAGCTTTTAGTGCACTATATGTCGCTTTGTATAAAAGGGTCTGCAAAATGCATACATGTAAAGTTAGGCACAATCTCTTTAGTATACTTATTTATAATATGGCACAGTTTTAAATAATTTTTAAACTATATTAGTTATTTAATAATTATGTTATTTAATAAAAAATAGTGTTTTTCCTCCATACAAAAAGAAGGTATAACTCAAGGTAGCATATACATTTTGCTGGACAATATTGTATAAAAAAGAGGTTGTTCATTGGATTTTCCCACATGATAAAAGTTCATGTTAAAGGAATAGTCTACTCATTTTCAATATTAAAATATGTTATTACCTTAACTAAGAAGAGTTGATACATCCCTCTATCATCTTAGTGCGTGCACGTAAGCGCTGGGGCGCGCTGCGACACTTCGATAGCATTTAGCTTAGCCCCATCAATTCAATGGTACCACTCAGAGATAAAGTTAGAAGTGACCAAACACATCAACGTTTTTCCTATTTAAGACAAATAGTTATACGAGCAAGTTTGGTGGTACAAAATAAAACGTAGCGCTTTTCTAAGCGGATTTAAAAGAGGAACTATATTGTATGGCGGAACAGCACTTTTGGGAGTACTTCAACTCGCCTGAAAAATCCGCTCCCCTTCTCCCTCTCATAATGGGAGAGGGAGAGTGTTACTGCGCCGAGTCGAAGTACTCCCATGTAAAATGTGCTAAAAATATATTTAGGAGTGGTTAGGAACCACGTGAAATAAATTTGAACCATCTTTGTATACAAAGATAGTATTTTAAAAGTATTTTAGTTCATATTCATGGGGTCTCAACAAAGCACAAATAAGTACACTTAGATGTTCTTAAGATTATCTTAAGAAGTACTTAAAGGTAGGGTAACAGATTTGATCCTGAAACATTTTTAGTTATGCTGGTTAAAAGTCTCCTCACATTCTGATAGCAATCACTATGTTAAGTTGTTTAAATGTATTTGTAAAAATTTATGTCATCTGTGAAAGGCGTAGGACCAAAAAATGTTCAACAAATCATAGATTTTGGTCCGAACGGACGTTTCCTTTTATGTCCCTCATACGTAAGCGTAATTTGAATTCGCACCGCGCAGCGAGTCCACACAGATACCATACGTCATCGGCGCGTTCACGTGTGCTCTGTCTGTAAACAGCGAGAACAGCAAACTTTTCTGCTGAATTGACAACCTACACAGGAGCAACAAAACTAAATGCATCTTTTATAACAACAACAGCAAAAACTGCCTGGATCAGCAAGAGCAAAAACCCAAATTAACATCGGTAACTTTACTGCTTTACCGCGAGATGCAAACAGCTACAGGAGGCAAAGGGTCTGAAAGGGTCGTTGCACTGTTTATTTTGGTAAGGTAGGTACGCGATATGTTTGTATTGAGATGGATTCAGATATTCTACTTTGATGAAACATTGTGTTGCTTATGAAATTTGTGTTCGTTTTCCGGATTAGCATAACGATATAGTTACTACGTCTACACAATCGAACGTGTGCTTAAACTAATTCTGATGTAAACCAGTTGTTTATGTTGGTTATTTTGGAAGTGTCATTCACTTTGTACTGCAAAGTTTTCTCACTGGTGAATTGAGACATGAGACGTGACCGTCTGATCTGTGCGTGTTCATGTGTTTGGAAAGAGGCGTGACTTTGGATGGCGATTTGACTTGAGGGTGGGATCGGGATTTCATTGCTAGGCGGCTACCGTTAGCATTTTTCAAAATGTGTTACCCTACTTTTTTTGAAAATATGCTAATTTTTCTCCCCTGCTTAGCTAATCTCCGGGTCTGGCGGTACCACTTTTAGCATGGCTTAGCATAATCCATTGAATCTGATTAGACCATTAGCATCGCGCTCAAAAATAACAAAGAGTTTTGATATTTTTCCCATTTAAAACTTGACTCTTATGTAGTAACATCGTGTACTAAGACCAACGGAAAATTAAAAGTTGCGATTTTATAGGCAGATATGGCTAGGAACTATACTCTTATTCTGGCGTAATATCAAGGTTTTTGCTGCTGTACCATGGCTGCAGCAGGCGCAATGATATTACATAGCGATCAAAAGTAGTCCCCTTGGTAACTTTCAATAGCAAGGGACTATTTCCAAGGGTCCTTGATTATTACGCCAGAATGAGAGTGTAGTTCCTAGCCATATCGGCCTAGAAAATTGCTAATTTTCCATCGGTCTTAGTACACAATGTAACTACAGAAGAGTCAGGTTTTAAATAGGAAAAATATCGAAACTCTTTGGTTATTTTTGAGCGCGATGCTAATGGTCTAATCAGATTTAATGCATTGTGCTAAGCTATGCTAAAAGTGGTACGGCCAGAGCCGGATATCAGCTGAATGGATTTCAAAACAGTCAAAATAAAATTTTTAACTCTAGGGGAGCTGGAAAATGAGCATATGTAATTTTTTTAACGAGAAGTGTCCCTTTAAGAACAAACTTAGTGCGCAAAAATAGACCACTTTAAGTACATTATGGAAGTGTAGGCTACTTCTTCTTCACCTGGGAAGGCAACCAAGCATTACTAATATTTTATTGCTCATACATATGATTATGAATTTGTAGAAGCACATATCCATAAGCATAAACTTTGGTGCAGAACTGTTTTTTATGCTATATAGACATAAATAATACCTGAATGTGGCTTGTTGATGAGAGGTGTGTTATTACTTTTCCAAGTGACTGAGCTTGGGCAAACAACAGACAATAAAAAAGACATAAAAATCCCATATAGTTGTACTGAAGAAGGGAATGGAGCTATATCTAGAATATCATTGAGACTTTGGAGTGGTCGCTTTTGGGTAATAAAAAACTGCCTAACAACCACACAGAACACCCTAGCAACTGCATAGCAATGCTTTGAACAAACACTAATAAGCATTAATCACATTTTTATTGAAACATGCAAAAAAAATGTTACAATGCTATCATATATCAAGACAGAACTAGGCAAAAGAGCTTAATCTTGTAATTATTGTATTTTTAGACTTTCTCTGTTCACTAAGTCACATGCAAGCATGAAAAGCTACGTCATTTAATTTTAACTGAAAGGTAAGCATGCTCCAATTGAACTGGCAGGTGGGTGAGAAAATAGATTTGAATATTGTGTCTGCTATCTGTGAGACTGAGTAGGTGACAAAAGACAAAAATACACAGTGGGATGAGAGCTTACTTGCGCATAATTTATAGTTTACGTCCTACACGCACGCACGCACACACACTGTAAAAACGTTGCACATTTTTAAGTATAATCAAATTGTCTGTACAATGTCAGCAAACTATTATAAACATTAAATACTGGTGGGTTGCTGTAACTTATAAAAAAGTAAAAATAGCCGAACTTATTTTAATGATAAAAATAAATGATGTGACACCTAAAGGTTGCTTTTTAGACCTTAAATCTTAGCCGATGAACTTCTATTTACAGTACTGAGAGAACTACTAAGGTCCGAGACACCAGAATGATCCTCTCATTTTCATTCAGAGCTTTGATAAAGCTGCCTGTGATAGATAGACAGACAGCCATACACACGCGCGCACTTGCTTATGCAAACAAACATACACGGTCGCGAGAAGGCCTACAGATTGCGAAAGTGGCAAACTAAAGATGTTGCCAATGTAATGTAAATCGATCCCCTGGGCAAGCTTTTTTGCTAAGATCAGCACGATAAAGGGGCACGTTTGGATCTAAACCAGTTTTGATTAACCATTAGAGAGACAAAGTGAAACTTTTTGACTTGATCTTATTATTGAACTCCAAATTTGCGTTTGTTTGATTCCATCCTTAATCCACCAAAAAATAATTAAGCACTTACCTGAGTGCTATAAAAATCTTGGAAGTTGGAACATTCCGCCATCCTATTTCCATCTTGAATTCCAAATCATTAATATACATTTATTAATTATGGAGTTCTGTGAGCATGCAAGCTCTCAATTACAGACAGTAAAACAAAGTTACATTCATCTTTCGGTTAGATATTTAACATGCGAAGTCATTATAAACCGCAAGGTGGCAGCAGTCATTTATTAAAACGGATTCAAAATGTAAATTATGTATAAATCAGTCGTTTTCATTGTGGGGTAGGCGGTGTGACGATGGGGTACGCAACACAAAGCATATAAAACATTTAAAGCTTAAAAAAAGTTTCGGTATTTCTCACAGGTTAAGCATAAATGCGTGCACCTTTTCGTGTTCATGCACAGCTGCGCTGATCGATTACTGTATGACATCAAAGTACCGCGAGAGCGATATTCGAAATCTCTTTATGTGTAATAAATAGTCCAATCAAACTAGCCAAATTATCTTATAGCCGTCAAACATGAGTGTTTACTGGGTTTGTTCTATTTTGTTACATCCACACCGCATAATTTCTAGAGCAAGAGAGACTAGATATGCTTATAACTTTCTTATTGAAAATGTATTTGGAAAGCATAATTTAATATAAGTACTATTGCCTATCGCGACTATGGTTTGTGTAAGTACTGAAAGTTCTTAACTCACGCTCAATACTGTCGTTAACTAAAAATATTGTAAAGTAACCTGTTTGATATAAGGGTGTTATTTATACAAAATGTCTTATGTACAGTATGTGAGTCTAAATAGAGGGGCAGTACAAATGTTTATTGTTAAAATTTTGGGAAATAGTACAACATGTTACTGTACATCGCTGTGCAAAAAGAGGGAATGCAACCTCACCACTGACCTCCATATTTGACTGGATTGCAGATGGCTGAATTGATAATGCAGAAACATAGCTGCTTTGGTAAATTGACCAGTGACTGACAGCCAGTACGTTGACCTTAAATGACCGGAGTTTATCAGGATCCAACTAAACAGTGCTTGTTTCTTATTTAAGTATAAATATGTTTGCATTAAAGATTTTTAAACTAATGTGGTTCAAAACATTGACAAAAATCACATTTAGAAGATATAAGCCTTTACAACTTTCAGTCTTACTTCCATCAATAAAGATCAATGATTTTGTGAAGCCCCTCATCAGATTCCAAGTTGTGAGGTAAAAGCTGGTGGCTATTTGGCTTATAATAGTACAAGGGGGCATGGCTTCCTCCCATTGACAGATAGACACGACATGCCTAACAATCTTTTTTGTCGCTTTGGACAAAAGCCCTAACCTTAAATGCCCCCTTTTGGAGGTACTTCCCACTTGTGGACTTTATGCCCTCCTATGGAGCTCTTTACAACTTTACTTTTGTAAAGGGGACATTTCACAAGACTGTCAAAGATGTCAAATAAATTTTTGGTGTCCCCAGAGTACGTAGGTGAAGTTCTAGCTCAAAATACCATATATATACAATTTATTATAACATGTAAAAAATTGGCACTTTGTAGGTGTGAGCAAAAATGTGCCGTTTTGGGTGTGTCCTTTTAAATGCAAATGAGTTGATCTCTGCACTAAATGGCAGTGACGTGGTTGGATAGTGCAGATTAAGGGGTGCAATAATCCCCTTCTGACATCACAAGGGGACCCAAATTTCAATTTTTTCACATGCTTGCAGAGAATGGTTTACCAAAACTACACTGTAAAAAAAAATCCGTAGAAATTACAATGTTATTGCAGCTGGGTTGCCGGTAATTTACCGTAGATTTAAATTTATGTTATTTACTGGCAAGAGTTTGTTCAAAGTTAAATAAATTTTAAATATTAACAAGTCTTTATCTTTACAGAATAAAACTATACAATAACAGTCTCATGCAAAGCATTCTGGGAACCATAAATCATCATCAACCCTTTTCTGTTTTTTGCTTCAGATTTTGTTTCCCAGAACGTTTTGCTTGATGCTGTTTTTTTTGTTTTACTCTGTAAAGACAAAGACTTGTAAATGTTAAATGTTCATTCAACTTTGAACAAAATTTTGCCAGTAAATAACATAAATTTAAATCTACGGTAAATTACCGGCAACCCAGCTGCAATTTTTACGGATTTTTTTTACAGTGTAAGGTTGGGTTGTTCTTTTTTATGTTTTCTAGGTTGATCGAAGCATTGGGGACCCAATTATAGCACTTAAACATTTTCAAGATTTTCATGATATGTCCCCTTTAAAATAAATGGGAAATGTTTATCTGAGTTGATTTACGATAAGGACATAATACATGTTTCAATATGGCGATCTCAAATGCCAAAATCACGCTAATTTACACTTGTATCATAATGCAAAAACACCCAATCCTAATTTTTTTATCTCCATAACAAATCCGAGATGACCAGACATGGACTCATAGATGGACCTAAATGTTTTATGAATTATTGCTGTCTGTGATTCCCTGAACCTGGAGACTGCAGTGTACACTATGAATTTATACAATGAACATGAATTTGTCTAAATGTGTGATATGAATAAATAGTGCTCCAAAACGCCCGTTTAAATAATATCCTCTATTGAAATGAATGAAGGCTTGGATCCGGAAACAGTATTCTCTACGTCATGACTTAACAAGTGACCTGACTGCCACAGTCTTATATTATTTTTGTATTGAAAATCCTGGGCCATTGGTTTGGTGTAGATATCAAGAATCTGTCTGTGTATTCAGAAATGTGCAATTTTTCAGATGAATTAAAGTCAAGTCCTCCACTGGACAGTTTATCATTAATTAATTTAGAAAGAATAGGTAGAATCAGCGCAATTGTTCTGGTTTACTATACCTTTTAATCTTCATCTTTGTTTTCTCTAGGATGCTCTTGCGTTTCGGAGGGACCAGGGGGATCCTGCTCTTCAGGAGGAGAGTGGGTTTATCCTGTCGTTTTGCCCACTTGGTTCCCCAAAGCACGGAGTATCGACCAATCAAAAAGGTCATGGTGGCAAATAGAGGTAAGACTTGTTATCCTGAGATTAGATATTTTGCAAAGATTAAAAAAGACAAAAAAATTGTGTTCACATTGTCTAAATGCACATAGGTCCCAGGGCTATCGTATTGTCACAGCACAAACGCCATTTTAGCTTTAAAGGAGCATTTCACCCGTAGAAACATTAATCTTTATTGAAAGTGTGTCATATTTGTAGTCGAAATGTAACATACATTTAGAATTTGGTGCCTATTTGACCGAGAAAAGTACCGTGTTTGTAGTCTCACCCTCTCAACAAAGATATTGGACTTCCTTCTTTCAATGATGCAAAATGATGATTTTTACATCATTGAAATAAGGAAGTGCAACACTGAAATCTGTATTTCTCCTGTCTCAGCGGCAACTGAGGAAATTATGCACGACCATTCAAAAACATGACTGGGGTTCTAACTACAAAGCTTAATGCAAATGGGTGAAGTGTCCCTTTAAAGCAACACTATGTAGTTTTTTTACCTTTAAATAATGTCTTTAAAATTATTTCAGTGATAGAACAACTTTTAACTGAACATATTGTACTGTTGCTGCAACCTGAGCAGCCTCCTAGCTGTTACAAGCACACTCTGAAAGTGGTGGTGGAGGGTAGGAAACACAGCCCCGCCCCTCCCCCTGCCTGCAGAAGAGTGTGTGATACCAGGCACTGTTGCACTTTTCAACCACATGGGGGAGCTGTAAGCCATTTTTACATGGAAACTACATAGTGTTGCTTTAAAGCATGAATAGAAATGTATAATCTATCATTATTTACTTACCATTTATATTAACCTGCATGCATGATTGGAGAAACATGCTCCAGCAGTTGTTTTCTATATAACAGCAGTTCATAGTGACCATGTATATTAAGCTTCAAACGTAAAAATGATTTTTACTATTAAAAGTCTTTTGAAACAATTTATTAAAGAGTAACTAAACCCTAAACCAACTTTTTTTAGTTAATGATCTGTAAGAATGGGGCTTTATTAGTGCTGTTCGTTGATTTTAGTAAGTTTTTTGACATTTGGATCAAGTGTTTCAATACTACAATATATGGTGTAAAAACGTCTGAGTGCTGCCCTCTTCAGGTTGAACGGTGGCTACTGCAGTTGAATTTTCCTATTGGATGGTGGGTCCAAAAAATGACTCGTGACGTAAGCAGGTTCAAGATCACCACGCCCTTATTACGATCTCACCACACACTTAGTTCGTCCCCTCTATCTCCTTGGGATCTGCCCACTTTTCTTGCATTTTTCAAATATTGCCAGTGGGTGGAGTCAGGCTCTGACCAGGGGTTTAGTTACGCTTTAAAAGATTCATGTGAAGAGCAGACTAAAATTTAAGAAAATGTCAGGTTTGATGTCAGTGTTTCACATGTCTCAGTATTAGTCAGTGTTGTTAACATGATTCATATGAAGCATGATGTCATATTTAATTTAAATGCTTAATGAAGGGATATGGCTTAGGTCTTTGCATATACAGCACAAAATACAGACAACATTTGTGCTGCCTTTGGGGTTTTATCATTTGAAAAAAAATGTCTTCTAGACATGGGCTTCATAAGGAAACACAGCATCCATGCTTTGGAAAAATATAAATGCAGACAGAATTAAAATGATTAGGTAAATATTCATTTAACACTCACTAACCACAGCTGCCATCAACCTTTTAATTCAGGCGAAATAGCCATCCGGGTGTTTCGAGCATGCACAGAACTTGGCATCCGGACGGTGGCTGTATATTCCGAGCAGGACACCGGACAGATGCACAGACAGAAGGCAGATGAAGCTTACCTGATCGGAAAAGGCCTGCCTCCCGTTGCAGCCTATCTACATATCCCCGACATCATCAAAGTAGCTACGGTGAGCTATATGTCTGTATATCATGCTGCTATTTATCTCCCTAAATTAATGTCTATCTCTGTTCAGAAAATGCTCCTCTTGCATTGCTTGCTTGGTACTCTTTCCTATTTTCCTATGTCAATAATATGTGATGCTCAAATAGATCTGTTGCCGTTTTTTGGTCTAGCATCAGAGCCAGATACAGATCCTTTGGTGCTCTCTCTCATACAGCACAGGCAGCATACCCTTCAAACCAGCAGCCTAGCCACAACAATACATTAATAATGGATAAACACCAAGAACACACACACATACACACACACACACACACACACACACACACACACACACACACACACACACACACACACACACACACACACACACACACACACACACCACACCACACCATAATGAAACCGAACACGCAGCCAACACCATCGTCTCTAACCTCAGCAGACGGCCTCCGAATAATTAGTCTTTCTCCAATGCAATTACCATGTTGCACACAGTCAGCCAACAGAAAGAGGGGGCTTTCAACTTCTCTATCTGATTGGGATTTTAATGAAATTAGTATTTTCCAGCATCAGAATAATTAGTGCTGACTGCTGAGCTACATACACATAATGTTTATTTTTATTCAAGTCTTATTTCTGTCTTTCTCTCTCACTTTCTCTTAGGAAAATAATGTAGATGCCATCCACCCTGGTTATGGGTTTCTATCTGAGCGGGCAGACTTTGCCCAGGCCTGTGCTGATTCTGGGGTGAGATTCATTGGTCCTTCCCCAGAGGTTGTGCAAAAGATGGGGGATAAAGTGGAAGCTCGTGCCCTGGCCATTACAGCAGGTGTGTGTGCAATATTATAATGAACTACAGAAATACAACTTTTCAATGAATAGATCACCCAAATCTGAAAATTCTGTCATTATTTACTCTAGATATGTGAGAATAAATGCCGATATACAGTAATAATACCTGGCCGATAGCTATTCTGAATCACACAGCCGATATTATGCACAGCTATTTCATGTACTACGACTTTTGGTCAGCAAGTCCTTATCGATTTGAAATCACTGTAAGTTTGAGTCGTTTATATACATATCTCTTTACTTCCGGTCATATATGGCAGGTGGACAGGGTCTGGGAGAAGATCGCACTGATTAGCAATTAGCAACACGATTCAACTTAAAACGATCCGATCAGATCTCTAAGGAACAAATTCAAATCCCACCCTGCCTTATTTTATTTCAGAAGCCGGTTTCACTCTGATATCGTTACCACAGGGTGTCAGGAATTTCAGATGAACCCAAGCATGGACGATGACGGGTTAGACAAAAAGACTTTAATGTTGACACAAGACAAAACAAAAGCCCACGTGGGGGCATAGAGTATGGAGCAAACGTATTAACAGGCACAAAACACTAGTGATGTTAGGTTCTTGAACGAATCGTTCTTTTGAGCCAGTTCTCAGGAAGTAACCGGGCGAGCCGGTTTACAAATCGAACTGAATCGAACTTTAGTTTTGGGCATAGGTTCCGGGTTGATGATGCAGGACGCACAGCCGAAATAGCACGTCGGACTTAAAAAGAACCGAACGAAGTTTGTCGATGATTGCCGAGGCGAGGATTGCCGACGATTCTGATGGCTGAGTTGCTGACACTGCGTGTGTATCACCGAGGATTTGAACGAGTCTGATGCGCAAAGTTTCTTGTTTTATTAGATTGTTTTTATTAAAAAGCTTTATTTTTAGTACGATTTATTGTGCATGCAAATCATATTTTAGTTGTTTATGGAAAACCTATGAGTTTAAAAGAAAAGTTTATTTATTTTTTATACTTAGGATATTTAGAACACATCCACAATTGTGCATCAGTGTAATTTAGGAATCTTATCCAAGTTGTAGTTTAGTCAAAACTGGTCAGTTGTATCTGGAATTTACAATCCGTGATTTAAACTGTGACAACAAACATTCCTAACTTGTGAATGAAACCTTCACAAAAACAACTTTTTATTTGAATGTTTTAATGTGTTGACACAAACGATTTTATTTGAATGTTTCATTGATACAAGTAGTTAGAAAATAAATGCGTAGTGATGTCATTTCTTGATGACGTCAGGAACTGGTGAATCGGCTTTTTGAACCGGTTCAATGAGCCGAACTGTAAAGAGCCGGTTCGCAGAAATGAATCGGACTTGCATCACTACAAAACACTAAACTAGAATAAAGACTTGACAATTACACTTGACTAGACTTGACTTGAACAATACACGACTTGAAAACACAAACAATACAAAATGAATGTGCAGAGAACTAAGGACACAATGAAATTAAATAAGTAAATCTAAACAAGGTAACAAGGGGAAAACAGGTGATGGGAATGAACTAATGATTAACAATAAGCAAAAGAACGAGGGGGCGGGGGCGGGGACAAGAGACCAGATACCGAATGCACATGACCCGATACACAAGGCCATGAGCCTCCACATGGGACTGCCAGAACCTTGTCATCATGACTAGACATAAATATTAAACAGGACTCTTTGGCAGGATCCTGACACAGGGAAAATAAGACAATAGCTACTTCAGTTTCATGGCGACTTTGAACCATTTCCTGGAGCTGCTTGTGTAATGTTTTTTCTTCTGCGGCCCATATTGAGTTTCTGCACAAGAGCGCCATCTGGCTTTTGGATGTAGCGGCATTAAACCGTTATTTATAGAGAAGCATAGCAAGCATCATCAGAATTTACTCAAGTTGTTCCAAACCTATATACATTTCTTTGTTTTGCTGAACACAAAGGAATGTATTAGTAATCAAGTATAACCATTGACTTACACAGTAGGAAATAAAATAACTATAGTGGTCAATGGCACTCAAAAACGGTTTGGTTACAAACATCACTCAAAATATCTTTATTTGTGTTCAGCAGAACAAATACATTTATATAGGTTTGGAACAACTTGTGGGTGAGTAAATAATGACAGAATTGTATTTTTTGATGGTAAATAATTTAACCTCTCCCCGACCTAATATGTAGAAGCCACTGTAAGTTAATTTCTCTTTACAGTTTTAAGGAATTTGAGGAATTGTGCCTTGCAAAAAATCTGTTTGTTTGCACAGACTGTCTCTGTTGTTTTGTGCTGTTTGTGTTGTGCTTCAATAGTCAACACATATGTTGAGAACAAAATGTCAAACACTCCAACCAATCATGTAGTACACTTTGTAATTTTTACAGTAGTTAATTCTGTCTTATTCTCTTCTTTTCCATATTAGTGTGATTTATGTATACAACAGTTTACAATTTTTTTTATGTGCATGTTTGTGTTTGTGTGAAGGTGTTCCAGTGGTTCCCGGAACACATGCCCCAATCACTTCCCTTCAGGATGCTCAGGAGTTTGCAAAGACGTATGACTTTCCCATCATCTTTAAAGCTGCATATGGAGGAGGAGGTCGTGGAATGAGAGTGGTCAAAGGTTATGAGGTCTGTGTCTTTTTCTTATTTTTGGTTTGTAAATGTGGAAAAATTACTATCATATGATGACATTGATGACCAAAGCAGTTTATCCATCTAAATAACAATGAGCCTCCATGTGAAAAAACTGCAATAAAACCTATTCAAATGAGATTGTTACCCACGCAAAGCTGCCAGAGTGATAAGGAATAATAGTCTTATCCCACCTTAATACTACAGAGTAATTGAATGAAACATTTCCACTCATTTAGTCTCTTACTACTTAGGTTCTGAAATTGTCTGATTAAAGGTGCAATTTGTATAATCTGTGCCGCTAGAGGGCGCACGATCAAAACAATAACAATGACGTAGATTAATGGCGCTCTGAAGCAGTGTGGAATTATGGGATTTGTTGTCTTTAACTTAACCACTGATGGCCATCAATCAAACGGGAACGAGAAATCATGTTGATTTTGAATGTTGCATTTGATGACATCGTTTGATTTCATTATGTAAAGTTTCATGTAATGTTCAAAACTTAATTGTTAGTCATAGATGTTACAGTATTAGTCCAATTCAATGGTGTGTTAATAATGAAATAAAACGATGTCATCAAACGCAACATTGAAAAAACTTGATTACCTCATCCCCAACATGATTTCTCGTTCCCGTCTGATTTATGGCCATTAATTCTTAGGTAAAATGTTGATTTTTTAAAGGGTTACGTATCAAAACAACTCACCTGTAGCGTAAAACACAAGCAAAACGGCATCTCTGTCTAGTTGAAGGTTGTCGCGAAGCTCTCTCCATCCAGATAATGCAACACTGATATTGATCCTCATTCTTTCTCTCTTCTTTGTTCCAAACTCTTCTTGGGTCGTTTGGTTGGCCCGTACGCTTAAGGGAGCTGTCTTTGCTGACACAACCAGTGGCAGATGGTAAAGAGTAATCGTAGTCCATAAACAAGCAAGTAGCCTGACAGACGCTATACACTAACTTCCGCATTTTTCCACGAAACTGTTGTCATGTGGCTTCTATGTCAGTAAAGGCGGTAACAAAGGGTAACGTTGGATATTAACGTCATTGACAGGCGACTGCACTGCCCGTGTCACTGTTTAGAATGTCAATTTTCTCACGATTTACAAGTAGTTGAAAACATAAGAGATATTGTAAGTAATCAGCTGAACAAAATATATAAATTGGCCTAGTGGTTTTTGGATATTTTACTGCAAATATCTTACAAATTGCACCTTTAAATTAGAAGTTTAGTTTTGGTTATAATAAATAATTTAGTATTATAACTTAAACTTTTTTACTTTCAATAAAGTTGTATTTGTGAACATTAGTAAATGCATTAGCAAACCTGAACTAACAATGAACAATGTAGTTTTTCAGCATTTATTAATCTTTGTTAATGTTTGTAATGCCAAGCGATTGTTCATGTTCATTGTGCATTAAAGGAATAGTTCACCCAAAATTCTTTCCTCATTTACTTCCCCTCATGTTGCTACAAACCTGTATTAATTTCTTTAGTCTGCTGAACACAAAGGAAGATTTTTTGAGCAATGTTTGTAACCAAACCATTTGTGAGCAACATTGACTTTCATAGTAGGATTTTTTCCTACTATGGAAGCAATGATGATTCTGTTTGCTGCTTAATTACAAATATCTTCCTTTTTGTTCAGCAAATGTATATAGGTTTGTAACAGCATACGGTTGAGTAAATTTTCATTGTTGGGCTAACTATCCTTTTAAGTAATGTCAACAATTGCAACATTTGATTTAAAAAATTTTTTTAGTAAATGCTGAAATTAACATGAACTAAGATTAAATTTATTTTTTTAGAAGTATTGATTATTATTAGTTCATGTTAGCTAATGCATTAAATAAAGTTAACAAATACAACATTATTAAAAAGTGTTTTCACGTTTACTTTAGTTTTTTTACACCTTAGGAGACACATTCATGTTAACGATACAAGATGCTCGCTTTGCACCTTCATTTGTCCTAATAAGTCTTGGATAAGGCTTCAACAATACCTGCAATTCCTGTGGAGACTCCAGAAGTCTGGCACGGGCACACTTAGATTCATCAACATAAACAAATGTGTTTGGAGAGCATCCCAGTAACATTAGTGTTTCAGCTTTCCTTGACCACAGACAGGAATGTTAAAACATTGTGTCTTAAACAATGCATAATGCATTTACGCATTTGCAAACCGGTGTCACTTAAGATAGATATTGGCTATCACTGGCACCTCAGACTCATCCCTTAAATTAAGCATGTTGGAGCACAGATCAATTATCAAGCCCCACATTGCATACAAAATTCTCATGCTCAATCAGTGTAAAACCGTGTGGTTGTCTCTGCAAATTAAACCCAGTAGTCGAAAGTATTTCAACATAGAAAAATTGGCAGCAGAATCGTTAAGGAGTAGCCCACCTCTCCTCTTGACCCATTTTCCCCAGTTCCCCCTTGAGGGCTCAAAAGTAATTTTTCGCTAGATTCACACAATTCAGGAACAGCTTTCTCTCACCGGCTATCAGGCTGTTCAACAGCATCAGACATCATGACCTGCAGTGCCCTGCACACTTAGTCTGATAGCTGCAATGTACAAGGCCTGTCCACTAAACCTAATCCACCCTCTCAGTGGACTTCATGTCTTTTAATGGACTTCAGTTTCTGCTCATGTATATCCTGTACTGTTTTATTTTACTGCACGTGTGTAAAGACAGCATGTTTTATGACTGCTTATCTACAGTGTTACGGTACGATAGATGCTCGCCGCCCTCAGCTTGACATGTAGACATGCGTATGCAATGATAACTACACAGTGCAACACTTTATCACAATGGCTTGCAGCTGGCTATACTGTATATAGTCCATTTTCTGTATTTATTGCCACTTGTGGGTAGCGTTTTATATTTATTGCCAGTGTCCACCGGTGAAACAACAAGCTTTGTCTTATAAAGAGCGTTAAACGTCCTGCACCAAGGTTTCTTGATTTGGTTTCTTCTTGGTTTGGAGAGAAATGAAAATAAACAGACTTCGATCTTTGCAGGCCACATTTATTAACACACTAGACTAGAGACTCTTGTTTCAATGAAAATACAAATGCTTTTTTATTCTCTGCAGTTCTGGATTTCATTTTGGTGCAACAGACATTTACCCCAAAGACTATATGGCTTAAAGTGGTTGTAAAGTTTTACTTTGTTTTGGAGATAAAACTTGATATATTATAAAAAAACAAACTGTAATGATCAGAACACAGAACTTGTGTAGTAAGAAAAAATATACTTGGACTTGTGTAAGGATAAATCGCGACACACACTAATATACCTGATATCGATTAGGAATCGCAAAGACGATATTATGCGCAACACTCATCAAACATAATTATTATACATAATTTTTATTATAATGAAAATACCTGCTTATAGGCATTACTGGAGATGCGTGTGTAAATGGTACTTCTTCTGTGGTGCATATTGAGTTTCTGCACGAGAGCGCCCTCTGGCTTTTGGATGAAGCAGCATTTTACCCTAATTCATTGAGAAGCAACCCTACTAAAAACTGGAAACTTTGTCAACTTTGATATCATAGTAAAGGGACACTCCACTTTTTTTTAAATGCTAATTTTCCAGCTCTCCTAGCGTTAAACATTATAGTTTTACCATTTTGAAATCCATTCAGCTGATCTCTGGGTCTGGCGGTACCACGTTTTAGCATAGCTTAGCATAATCCATTGAATCTGATTAGACCATTTGCATCACACTAAAAAGTAACCAAAGAGTTTTGATATTTTTACTATTTAAAACTTGACTCTTCTGTAGTTACATTCTGTACTAAGATCGACAGAAAATTAAAAGTTGCAATTTTTAAGGCCGATATGGCTAGGAACTATACTCTCATTCTGGCGTAATAATCAAAGACTTTGCTGCTGTATAATGGCTGCAGCAGGCGCAATGATATCACGCAGCGCACAAAAATAGTCCCCTTGGTAACTTTCAATAGCTGGTGACAATTTTTTTTAGCACGATTCTAATGGTCTAATCACATTCAATGGATTATGCTAAGCTATGCTAAAAGTGGTAGCGCCAGACCCGGAGATCAGCTAAATGGATTCCGAAAAAAGTAAAACTCAAATGTTTAACTCTTGGGGAGCTGGAAAATGAGCCTATGTTCAATAAAAGTGGAGGGTCCCTTTAAGCCCGGAGTATAGTCTAGTTTTTTACGTGTACGCATGTGCGCACGTATTATTCTGATCAGAAAATTTGCCTCACATGCACAGTATATGGACACTCGCCTATGTGTAAAAACAGAACTATACTTAATTTTGCTTATTTTCTATAACTTATTTATTGTTTAATAATTGCTTTTATTAATAAATCTTTATTTATGATTATTAAAATACTAAACTGATTTTGTGATTGTTCGGTAGGAACTTGAAGAAAACTATCACAGAGCTTATTCAGAGGCTCTCGCCGCATTCGGCAACGGTGCACTGTTTGTGGAAAAGTTCATTGAGAAGCCACGGCACATTGAAGTGCAAATTCTTGGTGAGTATATTGACGCGTGTGTCGTTTTTGTATGTGTTTGTTTGAAAGAAACAAATAGAAGTTTCACTGTTAAGATAAATTGTCCTGATGTTACCAGGAAGTGTGTACACATTTGTTTACTATGTTTACCATCATCTATTAGCTTCTCTCTGGTGTATTTCAAGCATTATATCAGAGTATTTTGGCTCATTAGATGTGATTTGCTTGTCTGGAACAGAGCTCATAGTTGATAACATACAGCTGGAATTGAATTGGGCTTGTTAACAAAACGGCTTTGTTTGTGTCCAGGGAACACCATTTTCTCTCTCTCTCTCTCTCTCTCTCTCTCTCTCTCTCTCTCTCTCTCTCTCTCTCTCTCTCTCCCTCAACAACTTTTTGTCAATCTCCTCAGTGAATCGGAAATGTAATCCATGTAGACATGCTAACAAGATGATATATTATACACTGCAAATAACTTAATATAAAAGGAAAGTTTTAGTATTTTCACTAGAAAGAGACAAATGCCTTCCATTAGGTAGATTTTGTTTCTTGTTGTTATGCTTTAAAAGAAAATTGCTTTTGCCAAGCACTTAAATGTTATACATTCTAACTTGATTATTTACACAATGATAAGAAAATTGAGCTATTTATTCATATTATCGTTAATTATAGAAATTTGGGAAACTTTTAATTAAAGTTTGTATACTTCTTTAGTATACTTACTAATGTTTCCAAAATTGCATACTGTGACAGTACATAATGAATAAGATGAAGTACCTACTCATCAACCATTAAAACAGTACGTTCTATACAGTATGAATATGAAATTAAGACGTACATTTGCCATGTTGATACATAACATGACATACGTCGTCATAACAACAAGTGAGCTTTAACTTGGATGATGTTAAACAATCACAATTTAACCACAACTGCTGTTTTCCTTGTGTATTTACATTTGAATAGAGCAGCTTGCGTTACCGCTTTCTGACATTTTGAATACGACAACTGCTGTGTCCAAAATAGCTCCATATAGTGCACTATTTAAAATTTTGATTTGATCTGAAATTATAGAGGACGTTATCAAGTGCACTTATTAATCCAATAATGCACCACAATAATGAGTGTACACCCAATGTACACTCGACTAGCTGCTACCCCTTCACCGTGAGGTGCGTGCCAAATAAACTTGATGGCAAACAGATTGTTTCCGCTGTTTTCATTCACTCATTTAAGTGGACTATACTAGCAAATTAATGTAGGTTGTTGAGTGTATAAGGGGCTATTTCGGACACTGCCAACACCTCTCCTTCTTTTTCGTTGGGTGACTCTTACTGTATGTGATTTTAATTTCCACAAAAATCTTTCTTGAAGTTGTTGGTCATTTGGGTATTTTTTTACTGTGTTTTGAATACTATAAATTCGGACTACTCGTCTCGCCTACTGATTTATTCCTACTATATAGTATGGATGTACAGGTGATTTCGGATGCGGCACATCTGTGATTGTTTGTCCACCAAATATGATGCTATCAAGAAACAGGATGGGAAGTAATACTGGGGACACAAAACCTGAAATTATACCCATCTCTCAATATTCAATCTCTACTTTCTCAGGTGATAAATATGGAAATGTTATTCATCTGTATGAGAGGGATTGTTCCATCCAGAGAAGACATCAGAAAGTGGTTGAGATTGCACCTGCTGCCCAGCTAGATCCTCAACTTAGAGACAGACTCACCTCAGACTCTGTCAAACTGGCCAGACAGGTACGTACTATTTACACTTCACAACCTGTTAACACGCGCACACACACATGGACTTTTTTACTTAGCAACGTACTTATCTCAGAGACTCCAGGTTATATACTTTGGCTTACTTCATTATGCCTGTTTGAGAAATCTGAATGATTAATATATGCTGTTGCTCAGTACTGCATTAAGAAACATTTAAGCCCAGAGAAGGAACATGACAGGTACAGTACTGTGGAAAAGTCTTAGGGAAGCATGCCACAATTATATTTGTTGTTTTTTGCAATGGTATATTGATTATATATAATTATATTAGCACACAAATGTCTATGCAGAATTAAAAAACAAAATAAAATCTGAAAAAGTGGCAATTGTTAAGTGTGATCTACTCTTACTCTTGAGCAATAGCTGGAACCTGCAGGCACTCTTAAACCTAAATAAAATGAAACCCTTATTTCTAAATTTAATCTCATGACTTCAGGACTTCAGTATCCTCAAGAGTTTGAAGATGTGCTTAATGCCAAGGGAGGTCAAACTAAATGCTGACGTAATAAAGAGACTGAAAAATAAGAAAGAAGGATCATGAAAACTACTTAAAGCAACACTATGTAGTTTCCATGTAAAAATGACTTACAGCTCCCCCATGTGGTTGAAAAGCGCAACAGTGCCTGGTATCAGACACTCTTCTGCAGGCAGGGGGAGGGGCGGCGCTGTATTTCCTACCCTCCACCGCCACTTTCAGAGTGTGCTTGTAGCAGCTAGGAGGCTGCTCAGGTTGCAGCAACAGTACAATTTGTCCAGTTAAAAGTTGTTCTATCACTGAAATAATTTTAGAGACATTATTTAAAGGTACAAAAACTACATAGTGTTGCTTTAAATAGTAAAACTGGTGGTAGCCTAAGACTTTTGCACAGTAGGCTACTGTTTATATATGATAAGTGTCACAACTAGATTGCAGACACAGTCAGGTGGTAAGGTGGCCTTATTTATAAAGGACATTTAAGTAGTTCATAAAAACATTCCTTACAAAAAACAATACAAGTGTGCATTTTAAGACAAAACAATGGCACTGATATACATGTAAGTGCAAGATGTTTTTAAATTAAGGCTGCTCAAACATGCATTTTAGTCTGAGACTAGGATAAGCCCTATCCGAGAAACCGCCCTATTATATATCTTTCTTGACTTATTCTTTCCCATGCTCTTACATTGGCTGTTTTTTCAAATAATATCAAATACAACACCAAACAGAAATCAGTATATGCCATACCTGTCAACATTTGGTTTTCAAAGAGATCTCTGAATGGGAGGATTGTGGCAGTGTTGCAAAGAGTGACAGTCTGTATTCATTTTTATAGCACTACACTTATATCATTATAGTACGTATAATAATTATATCATTACAATAAGTATATATAGCATATATGTAAATCACCGACTAAGAACATAAGGATTAATTATTTGAGAAAAACCATTCGATATTTTCAGCAACCTCCCAATGCCTCCTTATATGTTTCACTTTAGGAAACCCTAACCAGCGACCTACAGTAATACAGACAATTTAATATAGCCTAACTCTTATATGTATTACAATTTTATAAAAAATAAAACATGTAAACACTGGTAATTCTCATTAAGTATCAACATTCATGGCTAAATAGTGATATTGCTAGCTATTAATAGGCTGCCTCCAGTTGCCAACTCTCAAAATAATGTAACAATGATGTAACACAACCAGAAACAACTGTTCAGTCTTACTTGTGGAAGGTAATTCCCGAGACTCTTTTGGAGGTGTCTGAATGTTTGTACACCTCCAAACTGCACACGACGGAGCCACCGAGGCATTTACCTCCAGTTGTTATGAGATTAACGAAAAAGTTGCCACCACTAATATGGCACTTTTGACCCACAATCCAGCAGCAAATGCTCGTTATTCAACTTCCCCGTCTACCTGCGCATATATCAACAGCGTAACCGAGTTGTAGGTTGCTAGGTTGCATTCAGAAATGGGTTCAAATTTGTATGATGTGTCTAATGTGTGAATAGGATTTGTTTCATACAAGATCTGGCAACTGGACAACCTTGGAATAATATAGTGATGTGATTATTCATATAACGAGGATTACGGGGGGTTTCCTGGAGAAATAACGAAACGGGAGGGCGGCGGGAGATCAACGGGAGTGTTGACAGGTATGCTAACAGAAACGATACTATTTTTATTAGATACAGATGTAGCAAGCATAGATGGGCTCATAAGTGCAACACAGTTTGGTCAGAAGTAGCCTTATTATACAATGAGAAGAAAAGTTTGTGGTATTTTGCTACTAGAGCTGAGCTTGTAGTGCTTAAGACACTGACTAGCAACGTAAGACCACATGACATTTGGGATGACAATGAGAAGATTGACATGACTAAGCATCATGTCAAAGTATATTGACTTGTTTACTCACGTTATGCTGGAGTTTGATGTCAGAAGATTCCCATAGAAAAAGTTGTTTGTCTGGAAAAGTGTATTTTTAGGGACTATTCTGGTTTGATATGTCAAAACACACACACACACACACACACACACACACACACACACACACACACGCACGCATGCACGCACGCACACACACACAGATATCTCTAGATATCTCCAGTGACCTTAGAGTTAGTGACAGAAGGATTATGGATTTGGAGAGACAGACTCGCAACCCACTGATTACAAGGTGTGTCTGTGCGCGTGTGTTTGCGCACCCACCACACACACCATTACCAATTCCCATCTGTTGATAAACCAGATGCTGTCAGTTTTGATAAGTCACTTGCCACAGTAAGAGTCAGATTTGTATGTATCATGCTTTGAAATGTTATTAGTGATGCTGGCAGGACCAGAGAAAAGGTGAAGGGAGATTCGGGAAGAGACCATGCAATCAAGAGAGAAAGCAAGGAATGACAGAAAAAGATGGAAAGACAGGATAAATCAATATTGGGCAGGTGCAGCAGACAGGATGGATTTATTGTTCTATATTTTTGGCTTGATGAAACCTGGCAAGAGGTTGCATGTCTGTAGTCCCTATCGCTTTCACATACAAATTGCAATACATTTACAACAGGTGGCAGTGTTTCGCTCTTCGCACTGAATTCAGACCTTTAGGTACTGTATGTGGTTATTTAAAAAAATAATAATACAGAATTCTTTCCACCTTAAATGCCCTTTTAATTACTTTAAATACTTGTGTTCTCTAAAGCAATTAGGACTTGACTGTTTTTGTATTTTATCGGTGTGAGGTAATAGGCCTGCATTAACCTCTGATTATTTCAATTTAGACAGGCTACTTTAATTGTGGTGATTGTGTCTACTGTTGTAGTATTATAAGCAGACTGTGCTTGCGTGAATGGGGTGTACTTAAACATGACTATAGATCACATTTTTGAAAGTATATTACACCCTTTGAGTATGCAGTGTGCTTTGGCATGTTTATTAGCCTGCTATTCAAATTGTTTAATGGGTACATAGACATGGATTTTTTTTAAAGCGTGGTACGTGATTTAGTCCAGGAACAATTTTTTGTTATGCTGGTTGAAAATATTTTCACACCAAGATAGCAATCAATAAGTAAAGTGGTCTAAATTGAAAGGATCTTTCGAAGGCGCAGGACCATAAATGTTTGCCCAATTGTGTTCACAGTTGTTTTTCAGTGGGTTAAATCAGTCAACTGTCCACTGGTCATTAGCTGTCAATGGTACCATGAGTTTGGTATGTGGGCTTGGATAATTGGGCTAGTTTTGGGATGGTTTTGTTATAAAGATATAGCAACCATGCGTGTTCCATTACACAATGCAGACCAACTGAGAATGGAAGTCAAACAGCAACTACCTTACATTCCTTATGATCCGCAAAACATTACATAAGGAAATGACATAAAAACAAAGACAGTCTAAGTAACAGCTGTAAAGAAATGCTTTAAAGCAGAGTTCATATTTTTATTAATCATGGTCATTGTCTTTTGGGACAGTGGGCTATTCACAATATATTTTTAATGACTTTTGGGTTATTTTTAGGGGTGTGACGAGATCTCGTGCCACAAGATCTTAAAATATTAAAATGTCAGTATTTTAAAGGTAAAAGCTGAGTTTGTGTTTGCATGATTTTTTATTATTCTGTCTTTTATTATGTATGCTTTTTTGTTTCGGGTTTAATATTCGTTATGGAAGTCTTATAAAGTGTGAGGCGCGTTGTGTTTGACCGTTAATCATTAACATGTGGAGAATCTGAGCAGTTTAAACACTTGCTTTGAGTTTACATGATTTAATGTCTGCATGTTCTTGCTTAAGAATTACAGTGACTGTATAATTTTTATTGTAAAGTAGTGGACAAATTTTAAAGATAACCTGGATTTAAATGTTGTTTGTCCAAAAGTAAGCACGTTCTCAATGTAAAATGAAAGTAAATTAACAATGACCAGGTCCTCTGCTGTTGGCGCCCCTTTGCAGACATTTGTTATAATACATAATATTGTTTTTTGTTTTGTCAAAAGATTATTTATGTATGTATTTAAGAAACATTTACGTGTGTTTGTGTGTTTTTATTCATTTATTTCTTTGTATTTTGATATATTTTTTATTATATATAAAAAAAATTTAAATATTGATTTTTCTTAAATGTACAAATGTATGTGTGTATTTATTTATACAATAATTACACACAGTACAAACACACATATATTATGCAAAAACAAACTTTATTATTAAAATTTATTTTTAATGCAATTAATTGTGATTCATCTTTTAACACTCCTAATTTTAATGTTTTTTGTTAAATAAAACGTGTTTATTTGGTTTTAATACTTTATTTAAACCAATTATTATTGCCTGATCATAATTATATATGTCATTTTAAAGGTTAGTGCTTAGGTCTAATTGTATTAACAAAAATATCAAATTACTTCACTATTAATAACCAAATTAATTGTTAGTGACAGTCCTTAGTAAAAACATTTTAAAATGATGTGATTTTCAGTTAAAAAAGCAGTGGTTTTCAAACTTTAGGATGCCAAGGAACCCCAAATTTAATGAACCTTTTGTAAGAGACCCCCTACCTAATAAATATATATATGTAAATGTAAATGATTCCAAAATGAATAGCAAGAAATGAGAGATAAACACCTGATAAATAATTTGTACAATTTTCTTTGGCTTTTGTCTCTGAAATTTTTTGGGGACCCCCTGAAGGCCCCCTGGGGGTCACCAGACCCCAGTTTGAAAACCCCTGGAATAAAGGATTATTTTACATTCATATATTAAGTGTAAAACTCATGAACCCCATCTCGTGTCTCGCCTCGTTTCGTGAAGTGTATGGCCACACCCCTAATCATTTTTGATTGTAGCGTCATTTGAGTATTTTTGAAAGGGAGCGTTGTTGCAAAATGGTTAATGATGGTTAAAATTATCGACCAACATGGTTTTTTAATAGCCAGTACATATATTTAAACATCAGCTGTTATACATTGTACTGTAATACAGTTTAGTAATAGCAAATGAGATCTATACAAAATTACTCAATTTGAAGCTCCTGTTCTTTCTGTGTTTTTGAAGCAGTGTGCAATATAACATGTGTTCATGTTTCATGTGTAAAAAAAAATGCTGTATTGTTGACACAATATACTTATCTGTATATCTGTATATATCAAAACGGGCTGTCCCTCCTTCAGAAATACGTAACGAGTTCTGATTGTGTAGTTTTTTTGTGTGTTGTGATTCGATAGCAGCTTAGCTTGCCGTTAGCTTAGCTGGCGACTGACGTATTCCTGTGGGCGGAGTTTAGTCAAAAAACTGTTCTAGTGATGTCATTAAAGCAGGAAGTAGAGGGCTGTAGTCCACACCGGCCGTTCGCTGTAGGGTTTGAAAGGGAAATTCTGTTAAAGAAAATATATCCCCTGCCAGTGAACTTTGAGCTTTATCTTTTTACAGGTATTATTTATGCTGTAATAGCAACATTACACACTAACTAGGGTTTAAAAATAGGATCAAAAAGAACGTGACCTTTAAATACCCTCTTACACAACATTTACATGCAGAGGAGAGCGCTTGAGCCAGTTCATAAGATTCACATGATGAAGCTTCTCTGCTTCTCTCTGGCATAGATGGCAAATCCTATAGATCAATTTTTCACTGGTACCGCTCTCCCATTAATTATGGACACTGCCAGGAAGCAATAGCGAAGCCCTGAGTCGTTTTATTGTAACACTGAGAAATTCTAGCATGTATTTCCTGAGCAGCAGCATTACCCTGTTGATCCGGCACCTTGTGTGCCATATACTGTAGGGTCGACGCTACATTGGCTTTTAACAGCCAGTACTGATGACTAAAGAGGAGGGTGGCAGATTGATAGCGGCATAATGAAAATAGATGCACAGCACACATTTAATGAAAGCAAATAGGACAAAATTTTATTGAAAATATTTTACACTATTTACTTTTTTTAAAAATGTGACAGTGGTGATGCAAAATTTTGGGAAAGGTGAATAAATATACTTTATACAAACCCTGAAATGGTGTTGTTGGTGCTCAACAACACCATTACAGTGTTTGTGTTGGACTGAACCCATCAGCAGGGCTTTTTGTTCTTCTGTACTGCATGGCATGAAGTGCTTGTCTCTATTGTGAGTATGCAGGGTGGTTTTGTTTATCTTTGGAAAGCTGTGCTTTCATACAGCTGAAACAAGTCTCGGGTCAGTACATGACATAAGCAGATCCTCTTCAGTCTACATTTACATTTATCAGACCTTAAGATCCCATGAAATTGAATCCATGGTGTTGTTAGCGCACTTCTCATATGAGCTATGTGAACATCATTCATGCAGTTTGTATTGTTCCAAGCTTCCCTTCTGGGATTTAAAGGATCTCTCTCTCCATGTATAATGGTTGCGCTCACATGAGCAGCTTCTGCTGGCTCTAATGCCTTGACAAAGTGTCCTAAAGGCTACAGACACTGTGTTCTTGACATGCCAGAAAATGGAAGTCTGACACCTTTTTTGTCACCTGGCATAAGGGTGAGATGTATTATTCGGCCTAAAATTCATTCTTACTCACCAGACTGTAATGACGGCCGTCCTTTCAATCTCACTGGTAACAAGGACTTCATTATTTCGGGTTGGGATTCTTCGTGTTGTTGCTGTCTGTGGTTATGAAATTCATCCATGTCCAGGAATGCCTTACAGTATGCATTACATTTAGATTTATGATTAAACCCATTCATTTTGCATTGGTAATGCACTGCTCTAACAACTAAGCTACAAAGGACAACGTGTAAGCAAAAACAGATTTGGTTCTTAAATTGAACTGACTGATTCATTGATCCAGTCACAGCAGATGA
Source organism: Paramisgurnus dabryanus (assembly GCF_030506205.2). Taxonomy (NCBI): domain Eukaryota; kingdom Metazoa; phylum Chordata; class Actinopteri; order Cypriniformes; family Cobitidae; genus Paramisgurnus; species Paramisgurnus dabryanus. Next base: position 44,471,128 of record NC_133338.1, read on the forward strand.
TCCAGTTTGTCCTAATTCACAGCTGTGACTGGGAATGTAGCACATTTTCATGATATTTAAATGCTTTTGGTTATTTTAGAGCTTGACAGCCCTAGTCCTCATTCACTTTTAATTTATATGGCTAGAATATTCCTCCAGAGAAAAATCACCATTTGTGTTTAATGAGTGTAAAAATCATACAGATTTGGAATGGGTAAAATAAAGATTTGATCCTCTCAGCAGATCCTCTGAGGAAATTATTTATTTTGTTAGAGACGTTTACAGCAGTAATAACATTTTAAAAAGAAGAACGATGCGGAGTCTTGTAACATTTTTATGAAAGCAGTAACTAAATGAGATAGTAGTGAGAAGATCTTTTGGACAGAATGGAAGGATGGAATTATTAAGAGAAAAACTCTGGCAGAGATAGAAACAGTTTGTACTGTACTGTCAAAGACGTTCACTTGGTTACAAAATAATCCCTCACATTTTCTGACATAAATCCATCATGTGCACACACCGGCCCGGGGCTCCCAAAGTTTGCCATGTGGAGTTGTGCTCTGTTGTTGATGGGCAGAACTGTTGAATTGATTTATTACTTTTGGCTGAAGTTGTTGACATGGCTGAAATCTAACTGGCTACAGCCGGCTGGCAATCCAAGCACTTTAAAGGGCACAGTAAGTCATTTATAGTCTCTCTCGCAGTAGCTCTTTTTTCAATCTTCCTCAATTTCCAATAAATTTCCTATCCAACAGTATTTCAATCCTTTGTAGAAATTGATTGCGTTTTGAGATTCAGCCAGTGGTATTAGTATTTCTTTTGTGTTTGGATAAAAACCTTTTCTCTGTATCACTGTTTTCCTCACTCTTTCCATCTTTCTTTCATTTGCTTTTCCACTTTACCCTGAAACACTTCAGACCCCACACTAAACAAAACACTAAATGCACTTAACCTTTAATAAACACTGGAAACCAGGGGATAAACAGCAGAATAGCCGCCAGGTTGCCATTCTCAGCACTATGAATGGCTCTGTGTGTTTGGTTGATGTTGTATGTCTCATTTTTTATTTTATTTTATTTATCTGTCAGGGGTTTATACATTAGTAGCCGATGTGTTTCAAACAATTTTTTTGTATGAACTGGGAACCACTAAGAATATAAATTTGAGGCATGCACAGAGCTTTTGCCTACACTGTTAAAAAAAAAAAAAACATTGGAAATTACGTCACATTCAGTTAAGGTGGAGAGAAATTTAGTACCAATGTACCTTTTAGCCCTGATTTTTAATCGCCGACAGGTTTTGAGAAATCGCCGACAAATGCCCGAAATCACAGGCAAATCGATGCTCATGCACGCGAATGACAACCACACAGTGTGAATTATCAAAAAAGCATTCTGAGAGAATCGCTGATGAGTCGCCGACACCTGTGAGATATCTGGCATGCTAGATATCGTAACCTGTCAGCGATTCAAAATCATCCCGTGTGAAATGTGTTTTGACTAAAAATAACTTCGGCGATGACCTACAGCGAATGAGAGAACAACATACAGGACAGCTGGAAGTTCGGGGAGGAGTTTCTCCAAACATTTCCTCCTTCATAATCTTTAGTTCTTCTTCTTTCTGCTGCAAATGAGTGCACATCCAATTTGTATGGCAAGCTTCTTGCGGGCGTACCATTTTTAATAATAATTCCAGTCTCACGTCCGGTCTTGCATGCGTGAACTCGCGTTGTTTCCTTTGCGTCACTTCTTGCGTGCGTTTGGGTGGGAGACGTAGTTGTCGGCGATTCTTCCTACGGTAAAGTCATGCAGTGTGAAAACCCCTGTCGCCAATCCATCATGCAGTATGAAACAGCAGCTACTGAACGCTACCCCATATAATCACGCAGTGTGAAAACATCTGTGACCCGACTAGTTTGAAAATCATGCAGTCTGAACTCGGCATTAGAGGTACTAATATGAACTCCTTAGATGCACAGGTGTAATATTTGGAATGGTACCGTCCCAGTGACAGCTAGGGATCATTTTTTGAGCTTTTTCTGGACGCTAGGCCATGCCATGTCATGGGTTGGGTTCCCAGGGAATAAGCGTACCGTTAATACATAATGAATGAATGCCAAATGTAATGAACATTGGGATATTACAATCATTTTAATGTGCCTAAGTTTCAGGGTCATTATTCTTCTTAGTAGTATGTATGAAAGCTTTAAAACTGAGATATTTTAATATAAGCCTAGATTTAGTTTCAGAGTTGGCTAGCGTTCATTTTTGATTAGCAGACTTTGCAATAGAAATTATGTTTCTTTTAATTACCGGTATACAAAAAAGTCCCCATGAAATCAAAATTAACCTCTTTATTTTTAGTACTATGCTATATATATAATATACAAGGTTCCCACGGGTCCTTGAAAGTTTGTGAATCTGGGGGAAAATTCAAGGCCCTGGGAAGTTTTTGAAAATATACATACATAGATACAGGTCATTGAAAGTGCTTGAATTTATTTTATGCAAGAAGTTTTCTGGAAAAAAATCTATTATTCCCTGTTTAATGTATGATGATATCATCATATTTCTAGCCTTTAAAGCACAAGTGCTAAACTGTTCGCTTTAAATGCTTATGTCTTCTGTACGTGAATGTTGATTCATACCAAAATGCTTTTTTGCATAGCTGTGCTTGACACATAAAAACGTCTCGGGTTACGTATGTAACTGTTGTTCCCTGAGAAGGGAACGAGACGCTGTGTCTACCTTGACATACTTACTGCATCCCTGTAACGCTGTCTTTGGCAATATTTCAGATAGCGGTATACTTCCTGGTTCCCGCGTCACCCTGTCTTTGTTGTTAAGCCTCACCATTGGTTGAATTTAATATATACATTCAGACGCACTTACCCCTGGAGGCGTCCCCAAAGTGTCACCGCAGTGACGCAGCGTGAGTTCCCTCCAAAGGGACTTGTAACAATGTATCTTAAAAGGTAACACAATGTAACCCTTGCTCTCACTTGAAATGTGTCCCCACATTTAGTCCTTGAATTTGAGGGTATTGGATCTGGAAAGTCCTTAAAAGGTCCTTGAATTTGAAGTTAACTAAGGAGTGGGAACCCTCTATAAAGTACCGGTTTCAGTACCTAATCCTACTTAAGTGGGCCTTTAAGCCATTTTAGAATGTGTACAAAAGCATCTAGATATGTACTGCAGATTATAAAACGGCAGAAAATGCCAAGCTTTTTTATTTATATTTTTATCTATATTACCCGCAGCCGTTGCAGACATAGACAGAAGATTTCTAATTAAATTTGGGCCATTTGCATACATTTTGCAGAAACCGTGAGTTTAAAGCCTTGCTTATCTAATGTGTCATAATGATCACTGATTCTGCAAATGTGATCAAAAACATGTCCTCCCTCTCGTCTGCTCTATCATTCTCTCACTCCCCCTCTCTGATTTAAAATTCAAATGCCTAATGGACGACAATGAAAATGTAGCCAAAAGCCATTAACTCTGAGGTGATAACAAACCAAATTTCTGAATTAATCTTCAAAGAAAAATCTAACTGAAAAACCAGTTCATCATATACAGTACCACAAGTCTGAGATAAACCGATTCTGTCGTTCTCAGCACCCTACAGAGGACTAAAAAAATCTTTTTTCAGCATACGTACTGCAGTCCCTTTGCTTCCCCAAGGCTGTGTGAAGTGCTGCAAAGTGGCTGCTATACACATGACTGCCAAATCTTTGTAGAACAGACAAGCCCCTGGTGTTAGAAACTCTGGTCCGGCATTGGCCATGACCTAGGGCTCAAAGTTTGTAGTTGACCCACACTTTACCAAACACTTACTGGATCAACTTTTCCTTTCATTTCCATATTTTTTGAGTGGAATATGTTTGTGTGGCGTTCTACAAACAGACCCATGACAGGCTACTTACAAACATAGCACTATGAATAATCATAAACGAATGTAAACATTATACTTTTTGTGCAGTCTCTCAATGATAAGAAAAAAATATTTACACACGAATCACGTTATGGGAAACAATTAATTGCTTCACTGTATCTGTTTTTCATGCATGAAGGGTGACGGTTGCTCAGCATAAATTATTTCTCAGTTTTATGAGATATTATGGGCTGTAAATGCAGTTTTTCCGAAATACACACCAGATTGTATAGCCATATCTTGAAGTCCCAGTGAAATCAAAACAGACAATTATTTTTATAATTTTTTAGTGGAATATTGCAGCGTTCATAATATAAACACTGTATAAACATCTGATCTGTGTGGGTAATTGTTATTGTTTTTTTTAATTCATGTTCCCTCAAAAACTTAAAAAATTCAATTCAATTTTATTTATATAGCGCTTTTCACAAAAGTCAATTGTTTCAAAGCAGCTTTACATAAATAGAAGCAGTGAAAAGCACAGAAAAACGACAGATAGCACAACAAAATACATGATAGCATGAGCAGTTAAATTTGCTGCGGCTATGACTCAATATTATAAGTGCACGTATTACTAAAGCAACGTCTAGAAGAGGAAGCTAAGTAAAGCCCAAAAAGGCTGCCTCCCCGGGGTGAAAAACCCCCTAGAAGAAAAAACCCCCCCGGGCTTTTATCCGAGGAAAAATAAGTTCTAGGAGGGAAAAACCCTTGAATAAAAATAAAAATACAAACATTTTAGATTAAAATTTTTAAATATATTGTACTTCCGCCTTCTTGTAGGGATCCGATAATGTCAGCTAGGTGACTTAGCTGGAGCCCCTGTTAACTCCGCCCCTCCAAATGTCAGTCTTTTTGAGTTACATGCATAGACTGTAAGAAAAGTTGGACGATTGAAAACGTCCCAAGTTGGGCGCTGACATGTTACGCAAAAACGTCAGTTTGGAGCCTGGGCATGCTGAGAAGGAATCGTCCGTGGAGCCTGGAGGCAGAGCCGCGGTATCATACTTGCGAAACGTTCGAAAACGTTCCCAAACGTTCGCGCACCCAATTCAACCACATCCCTTGAACGTCTTATTTGACTGGCTTGCTATAATAAGCTTACTAATTATGTCGGTGTGAAATAACCCAGAAATTAATAGTTAGCTATATCTTCAATCTTCCCTCGAAGCTCCTAGAGTCTGCTCAGAGAAGCTGTCAATCATAATGACACGCCCCATTTCTATAGCATCAAATTACTAGCTAGAATTAAACTTATCACAAAAATGAACAATTGAACATAGATGTTGTGATAACAACGACCTTAAAGGACCAAAACCATCTCTCTGAAAATTTTATTGGAAGTGTAATTTATTTTGTATTTTGACCCGAGTCCCGTTTGTTTGCATGGAAAGGGTGGGGTTTATGTCTTGTACTGCATCCAGCCACCAATGGGCGATCAAAGAGCCAGAGGCTTCACTTTTCAGACTTTGAAAACAGACTTTAAAACACTACTCATCACACTTGCTAACTTGCCAAAAACCGGGCATCATAGAGTAACCAACTGAGGTTAAAAAACGAGCCAAGGGCATTTAGATGTGGTCAGTATGGACTTTCCAGATTACAGGGGAGTCGTACACTATGATACGTGTTATTAAATCGGCTCAAAATATCAAACATGTTTTGATATCCTCCAGCTGGATGGAATCACAGTCTGAAGAGATCTGAAGCTAAAAAGAGTCTGTGCCCATCATACACTGTGAAATCTGACGACTGCCAAATATCTGCAGACAGACGCAGACTTTCTGCAACTATTTGACTCTTCCAGACTGCAAATCAGGGAAAGTTTTTATGGTAGTGGTAGTGTATTCCAACCTTTATGTAAAGTATCTTATACACAGCTCACTGGATTGAAACCCTCCTCTCCTCTGTGTATCTCAACATTTTCATGTCTGAAAGGGTGCGTGAACATACAAACTTAAACAACAAATAAATCCCGTCTCTGAGCTCTGAAGCTGTTGTCTGTGTTACCTGATGTGAGCAGCATGCACAATCGCACATGTTCCCTGCAGGGATACGTACGCTCCAACTTTCACCCTCTTCTCTCGAACCATTTTAATTGAGCTGTTTATGCAAGAACCTTATGAGGGCTCTCATATTTAATGCATTGTACAGAAAGAATGAGAGATGTGATGAGGGATAGGCAGTCCTGCTGGTGTTAACAAGCTTCCCAACTGCACTTATCTACCGGTTCGTATTTTATATTCTGACTCTGAACGCCAATCTTAGGAAAGTCATCAGGGCTGTGTGCGTGCATGCATGTGTGTGCGCACTTGTTCAGAGGTTCATTTACCTTTTATCTTGCATACTGACTGGCTAGTGTGACTGGTTACCATAGTGACGTGAGTTCTGTAGTTGAGCTACAGTCATATTAAGATATCTAATAATTAAAGAGTAACGGATAACACTTATATAAGTAATGGTAACCACACAGTTGACAATACCCTTGAATTGATTAACAAATACTAATAGATGTCTATGGGTACCATCAAATGTGTGCTTATCTTTTATCAAAATATCTTCTTTTGTGATCAACAGAATGAGGAAACGCATACAGGTTTAAAACAACATGAGTAAATGATGATCTCTTTAACAAGAACAAACAATGAACAAGGTGACATTTTACAAGACGTTTTTATGTCAAATAAATCTTTGGTGTCCCCAGAGTACGCATGTGAAGTACAGTAGCTCAAAATACCATACAGATAATTTATTTTAACATGTTAAAATTGCCACTTTGTAGATGTGAGCAGAAATGTGCCATTTGGGTTTGTCCTTTAAAATGCAAATGAGTTGAACTCTGCACTAAATGACAGTGTCGTGGATGGATAGTCCAGATTAAGGGGCAGAATTATCCCCTTCTGACGTCACAAGGGGAGCCAAATTTCAATGACCTATTTTTTCACATGCTTGCAGAGAATGGTTTACCAAAACTAAGTTACTGGGTTGATCTTTTTAACATTTTTTTAGGTTGATATAAGCACTGGAGAGCCAATTATAGCACATTTTCATTATATGTCCCCTACAACACTGGCCTAGAGTGCCTTATTGCTTTTATAAAACGGTTACCACACAATACAAATATTAAAGCATAAAAATATACATCAACCCAGCTTTCATGAAGTAAAATCACAAAAGCCTATATTTTGCAAGAAAAACAAAACCGGTAACACTTTACAATACGGTTCATTAGTTAACATTAGTAAATGTATTACCTAACATGAACAAGCCATGAACAATACATTTGTTACAGTACTTGTTAATCTTTGTTAATGTTAATTTCGACAATTACTAATACTTTATTAAAATCTTGTTAACGTTAGTTAATGCACTGTGAACTAACATGATTAAACAATTAAAAGCTTATTTCTATTAACTAATATTAACAAAAATTAATAAATACTGTAACAAATGTATTGCTCATGGCTTGTTCATGTTGGGTAATACATTAACTAATGTTAACTAATGAACCTTATTGTAAAGTGTTCTCTGACCAAAAAGCAACAAAATGTTTAGCAAATGTTTATGTTAAGGGTGCTGCACGGTGAGTGTATTATTGTAATTAAAACACAACTTTTGACCAATCAAAAACTTGAATTGTTTAATCATATTAACTTTTAATATGAACTAATAATTATATAATTTTGTCTTGCAAAGAAACTGTGCAAATTTGTAAAGACACGAGCCTGCTAATAGAGTCTTATAGCAGGGATTGGTTTTTTAAGAAGATTACTGTTTTGTGTATAAATTGTTGTCCAGCTCGTTTTTGGTTTTCATTGTAGCATAGAGGCCATGATTAAATTCACAAAGGCTTTGTAGTCTTACTGAGTATTATGGGACATTTGCCATGGTATTTATTGTCTTGTCTGTGGGCCAGTTCAATGGATTCAGCAAAACTTTAGCCTAAAAGTGTTTGTAAGGCAGGGGAAGAAAAATGAGAGAACTAAAGATAGGACACAAAGGCACAAAATATAACAAAGACTGAAAAAGTAAAATATACAGTGACGGACAAAGATAAACAGTATGAAGGTGTACAGAAAAAGTCAAATTTACTGTAATTCTTCTGCTTTGTACTTGTATCATTACAGAAAAAGGGAGAGAGTATTTTTCTTCTATTAGGGTGATGGGCTGGATGAAAGGTAAGAATAGGGAATGGAGGGAGAAAGATGAGCCAGATCAATGAAAGGTAGATAGCTCGGTTTAATAAGCAATTGTGAGCTACCTATTATATTTTGTTTCATTGTCTGTGTTGCCATGGCAACTCTTGGCATCCCCCAAGATTCCTAAAGTGTTTTGGAACACAGCGATGATTTACTCACTCGCTCGGTTTATGAATTTGTGCACTGCTCCAGTAAGGGCAAAAACATTTCATTGGCTATATTGTGATCCTGTTTTTTTTTTATTGATAGGGCATAAGGTTATCAACACAAACGGCATGAGTTCGATCCTAGGATCATCACACTTAATAGCAAAAAATTTATAGATGGAACTAATTTGAATAAAAGCATATTTCAAAATGCATAAACACTTTTTTTTCTATTGTAAACATTTTTAATACAAAAATTATGCAAACTTTGTGCAAACTTACTCACATCTCTGTTTTTAAGATTGAGAATCGTAGCTTTTAGAAGCAGTCTGCCGTATTTTCCTCCCTCCTCCTTTCTTTGGCGTAATGCTGGTTGATTGGCAGGAATAGAAGACACCCAGGCCCCAGTGGTTTTCCCGATATCACATTTTTGCACACGGAGCGAGCAGTGCGCTTGCCGCCGCGCATGAAATGCACCGATTGCCTGAATGCCTCTCTCATGTATTCCAAACAGACATCCTGCCATCTGCTTTATTGTCTGAAACACTGTGATGTAAAATCTATAAAAAATAAATTAGATGGTCACAATATGGTTTTATTTCAAATGGTTTTGTTTATTATACAGTACGTCTGTGCACACAATGAATAGTTTCATTAGTTCGTAGCATAAAGCATTCTCTAGATGTAACTAGCAGTGAGGACTAGATTTCATGGATCTCGGCACATCTGGAGCTCTAACATATTGGCAGGAATGATGCAGCAATGAACCCATGACTTTATGTCCATCGTCCTCTATTAACGGACACTCTCTGTCTTCCTTGTCTTTCTCATTGCCTTGTTCTGGTCATTTCTATAGGTGACCGGTCACCATAGCAGCTGCTCCTGTCTCGAGAGCCGATTATAATCATGCATGCCACCAAAAATAGATAAAACACTGATTATACCACCACCTTCCACTTTACCATCTGCTGTTTCCTTATGTGCTTGTCTCTTGATATATTTAAAAGTTGATGTTAAAGAGAGATCATCAGAGGCATGTGATACAAAGGTCTATAGAGGGAACAAGGTTAAATGCGTAAGGAGGTACAATATAAGTGGCATTTGAGAAATGGAGGTCTCTCATTTTATCTACACGTTTATACACTGTAATCTGGTTACAATGACCAGTGTTACATTTTAAAACTGCAGAATGAGCCTTGACCTGTGTCCTGTCACCATTTTGATGATATGTGACCCTGCATTTGAAAACCAGGCTAAAGTCCAAAAATCTAATTAAAAAAAATCCAATCCAGAAAATGCTCTTCTTTAAAGGTGACATAGAATGATTGAACGGGGTATTTATCCTTGTTTTGTGATGTGACATGTAGACAAAAAATTTTTTGTATGTGTCTGTAATGCCTTAACAGCTTCCTAAAAACCTCTCTCAGATAGCTCTATTAGGGTGGGGGATTTTAAACAAGTGGTTTTGCACCTATTTGGCTCCCCCTACTGGTTTTAACTTGCAATCTCATTACTGATTGGCTGACTTTGCTGCCACTCAAAAATGTAGCCAATTATTTTAAAGCGGAGGGGCAGTTAGATGCATGTGATGTCATAAGCATCAGTTTTTCAGATTGGGCCATTTTATGGCTGACATTTCTAAAAGAGGAATTTCTATGAGGCTGAGATGTTTAGCATGTCTAGCACTTTTTGTATGTTCGTGAATGCGGGTAGACTACCATTATTCAACAAAGACAAGGTAAAAATGTTTAATTATATAACCATACAATATATTAAATGAAAGATCATACCCTTTGCTTTAAAAAAAACAAAAAAGTAATTCATTAGTTTTCTTTATATTACCCCTCAAATGTGCCTTTAAAAACACCAAATTTTGAGCAAAAAGCTGAGATAATTCCATTTTTGTAAAGGACCTTTGATAGAGATCAGATGCAGTGCGATCCTCAAAACTTAGACGGACTTACAGCTGTTTGCCCTAGGGCCATACCTCCGGGTTTTATAAGCTGCGGAAGTGCGCCACCTGGTGGATAATACCGATATTGGGGATTGACGAGATAACTCGTCAATGGCGCGGAAAGAGTTAATTTCACTATAATTTCAATCTTTGACACAACCTTACTCAGTCAATATTAAAGGCGGGGTGCATGATTTTTGAAAAATCGTCAGAGTATCAAAACACACTTGTAGCCATTAAGCAGTAAAGGGCGTGTCTACTAACCTACATCGTTGCCTGGGTTGCGTATGTTTGGGACAGGTCTATCAAAAGAAGGTCCAGATTCTATTGGGGTAGAAGCGTGTTTGTTTAGGTGATTTCAAATGTCAACATTGGCTTTCAGAGATCATGCACCTCGCCTTTAAAGATATCAAGGTTATATTTTCACAGAATTTTCTTTACCTTATATTGGATGACATAATGACCTAATCTGGGCTTTTACAGGCTGGGTCACATGTGTTTATATTTTCCTGTCTTTTGCAGCTTTATTGATTATTTTCAATTATTAAAGGGATAGTTCACTTTAAAATGAAAATTCTCTCATCATTTTCTCATCCTCATGTTGTTCTAAACCTATATGAATTTTTTTCTGATGAACAAAAAAGAAGATAGAAATGATGGGAAACACACAGCAGTTAGTGTCCATAGACTTCCATAGTAGGAATAAAAAAAGTATGATGGAATTTAATGGGTACCGTACACTTTGTGCTTATCATCATTTATCAAAATATTTTCTTCATCATTTATCACAATACTTTCAAAATATTTTTTTCCTATTATGGAAGTCAATGGTCACTTACTGCTGAGTGTTTACCATCATTTCTCAAAATATCTTCTTTTGTGTTCATCAGAAAAAAGAAATTCCTACAGGTTTAGAACAACATGAGGATGAGTAAAAAATGACAGAATTTTCATTTTAAAGTGAATTATCCCTTTAAGTTGCATATACAGTTTTCAGTTCACTTTTTAAAGACATTTTTATCAAACCATATTACAAACCCTGCTGAAAGAAGCTACCACTTAAACCAGATTTAACCAGCTTTGCGACCATATAAGTTCTTCCCAGCTTGGAATTGGATTGATAAAATGCTTAAGCTTGATTAAACCTCAGTCTAAGATGTTTTGCTGGCTTCAGCTGGTCTTTGACCGGTCGCCCAACTTGACCAAATTGATGTTCAGCTAGTCGGCCAGCTGGTGTCCCAGCTCGACCAGCTGAGAGTTGCCCTAAACCAGCAAAATACACCAGTCTAATGAGTTTGGCTGGGAGAGCAGCCAACCACCTTAGGCTAGATTTAGCTGTTTTTGTCAAATGGGTGAAGTGAACAAATCACGGGCAAATATAAGCAGTGACAGTAAGAATACACAATACCTATTATTTCCTAGTATATGTGTTTGTTAGCGTAGCTGTTTGTGGGTCAAAAGACAGTGTGGGGTCTTGAGGAGATTGAGCTTTGGCAGCTGTGTAGAAGAGGAAGAACTTCTTGATATAAACTCAAACAGGAATTGGCAGCCAGTGACAAGACATGAGCAAAGGTGTGACACCTGAGAACTTATAGAGATTAAAAATAACATAGAGGATGCATGTGTACCATTAAAGAGGGAACAGTCATGAGATGTCTTGTTTTCAGTGCTCATTATTTATGTTCCTGGATTGGTCGTCGTTTGGGTTTATTATACACATGCCTGGATCTGTATCTACACTATCAACACGTTGGAGCAATTATATAAAAATGCTGCTTTTAGCATATTTTTATAAAAATTGTAAAATTGATCAAGTACAAAATGCAGTATTAGGTTACAGAATTTATAAGTTTAAGCTGTCAGACTATGGATTCATATGAGAAAGAAGCTGGTGTGAGATAATTTCGTATCAAATTATTGCATGTCAGCTAGCCAGCAGCCACACAGACACCAGCCAACATGCAAAGTGTGAATCAGATCAATAACTGCCTTCCTGCGGTGTCCATTTGCACCATTCAGTAACTCTTTCTACAATGACTTTCAGGCTTGATAAATGACTTTGCGTATGCAGTTTAGTTTACATATTGAAAACTGACAAGTTTCGTACATCTGAAACTCAATCCTCAGGATACTACGCTAATAATTTCTCCCATATTATTTATACACAATGTTGTTGATTAATTGTTTCATTCATTCTTGTCTCTTTCTTTTTTCTGTTATTACCAGTGGTTGAACTGAACTCCGTCATCATGGTCATTTTAGTCAGTTAAGATTAGAAAAGATAAAATCCTCTTAGCATGATTGACGGGCTGTAGAGGGATGAATAAGAAGAGGAAGGGACTGAATGAATTTTGACACATCATTGTCACTGTAGTTTGTAGGTTAAAAAGGTCTAAAAAGAGTGACAGGTCTCAAAATGTGTTTTTCGCTCATAAATATTGTAAAACGTCATTGCAAGTTTACAAAACTAGGTCTCTAATGATATTTTTGTGTGTATTTGTGTGGGTGAGTGTCTGCATTTGGCAAGCTCATTGCAGTGTGGGATTAGTAGACAGCTCTGAATTGTGTGGAGAAATTGGATCAGATTACAGTGAATTTTGGCACTGGATTATCTTCAATCCCTTCTGTCTATGCAAGTAGCCTGAATGAGTGTTTATGAATGAGAGAAAGCAGAAAACAGAGAAATGAGTCGCAGGCTTTAGAAGAAACTGATTTGAGAATAATCACATTTTTGTCTTTACTTTTTTTATCACAAAGTGCTCAATTGGTAGGGCAAATCGATAGCAACACAAAAGTGATGGGTTTGATTCCCAGGGAACACAAATTGTGATTAAATATAAAAGCCTGAATGCACTGTAAGTAGCTTTATACTGTAAAAAAATATGCAGTATTTTTGTCAAATCAAAATATATTTTTGTTACTTTAAAGGGACACTCCACTTTTTTTGAAAATATTCTCATTTTGATTTATACAGTTTTGAAAACCATTTAGCTGATCTCCGGATCTGGCTGTACCACTTTTAGCATAGCTTAGCACAATCCATTGAATCTGATTAGATCATTAGCATCACGCTAAAAAATGACCAAAGAGTTTCGATATATTTCCTATTTAAAACGTATGTAGTTAAATCGTGTACTAAGACCAACGGAAAATTAAAAGTTACGAAATAACCGAAAATAGTCCCTTGCTAATAGGCGACTATTTTCGGCTGCTGTGTAATATCATTGCGCCTCCTGCAGCCACGTTACGGCAGCAAAGTACTTGATTATTACGCCAGAATGAGAGTATAGTCCTAGCCATATCTGCCTAGAAAACTTAATTTTCCGTCTGACTTAGTACACGATGTAACTACAGAAGACTCAAAAAAATACATAGTTTTAAAGTTTTAAATAGAAAATCGAAACTTTTTGGTTATGATATGCTAACGGCCTAATCTGATTCAATGGATTCTGCTAAGCTATGCTAAAAGTGGTAGTACCATTCCCGGAGATCTGGATTCCAAAACAGTAAAAATCAAATTAAACTCCAGGGAAGCTGGAAAATTTGCATATTTTCAAAAAAGTGGAGTGTCACTTTAAATTAAAGAAAAAATTAGCTCAACTTTCAACTTTATTTTATAAATTATGTCAACTTTTCACAAGCCAAAACTTAAAATAGTAGGTTGAATTGATTCGCATTTTCTGCAAAACGCATCTTTGGAAATGTAATTTTTAAGGCTGTATTTGGCTCTTCTGGTGTATTAGTCTGTATCTGGTTCACCGCTTTTGCTCCATGGGTTGTTTTTATGTTAGGTGTCGATACAAGGAGCCGGTAGCATAAACATACAGTGAAAAAATTTCCTTGTTGCACTTCAATTTTTTAAGTTTAATCAACTTGAATTTACAATTAATTTCAACTTTCTTGACTACTGAAGAGTTGCTTAAGTTATTTCAACTTTATTTTTATAATTTATAACACTACACTGCAAAAAATGATTTTCAAGAAAAAAAATTCTTAGTATTTTCTTGTTTTCAGTAAAGATATCAAACAATTCTTAAATTAAGATGCTTTGTCTTCATGAGCAAAACGACCAAAGAAAATAAGTCTAGTTTTTGGCCAAAAATATCAGATTTAAGTGATTTTGTGCATAAAACAAGCTAAAAAATCTGAATTTTTCTTGAATTTAGTGTTTTTTTGCTTGTTTTATGCACAAAATCACTTAAATTTGATATGTTTTGTCTCAAAACTAGACTTATTTTTTTGGGTCGTTTTGCTTATCAAGTAAAAGCATCTTAATTTAAGAATTTTTAGATATTTTTACTGAAAACAAGACAAAAATACTAAGAATTTTTTTCTTAAAAATCATCTTTTGCAGTGTTGTCTGACCAACCTGCCAGTTAGGCCTAATTTGCCTTTACAGATTGAAATGAAACTAGTCTACATGATGACTAACTTGTAAGACTAGTCTAAACAGTTCATGCACCGGCCAGAGTAGTCCAATTGATCTCCTGGCTTTTCCGAGAAGCTTCTTTATTTCTTTCTACCGGCGTCATGCTGTTCAGCAGAATTAGTCAATCACCCCAAGGGTTTTTCTACAAGCTTGAGAGACTTACAAGGAAAAGTTTGGGCTTTTTTAACTCAATCCTGCTCATTGTCTTGGCAGCTGTTGTTCTGCTAAAAGCTAAAGTAGATGCCCGTAGGGATTCAATGAATGTAAATAACCCTTTTTTATCTCATGTTTTCAAAATTTCAATACTGAAACATCTAACATAGCTTCTTTTATTGATTAATTTTGATGGACTGATTATACACTCTAATGCATTATGTTTTGGCATCTTTTACTTTGTTTTAACTAACCAATCAATCTTACTAATGCACTACGTTTTGGCGTCTTGTACTGTGTCTTAACTAACCAATCAATCTTATTAGACTACAGTACATTAGACAACAGTACAGTTTATTCCTAAGCACGGTGCAACCTAAACTAGAGGCATATCTGGGGACCCAACTACACTGTATAAAAATTGCTTGTTGCACTTAAATGTTTAAGTTTAAAACTTTCTTGGCTAGTGAGGAGTTGCTAAAAATGATAAAAAATAAAGTTAAAAAAGCTTAAGTTAAACATTTGAATTCTTAGATAGATGTTCTTTATTTTTGTATTGACTTTCAACATTACCTTTGCTTTTTAAAGTGGTTACAATATCTCCTGTTTTAATATTTGTATGTTTTCATGCTAAAAGTTAAGTTCTGTAATATTTTCTATAGGTGGGCTATGAGAATGCAGGCACAGTGGAGTTCCTCGTGGACAAGCAAGGAAAACACTACTTTATCGAGGTCAACTCTCGCCTACAGGTGGAACACACTGTTACAGAGGAGATTACTGAGTGAGTGACACCATAACATTACAAGGAGACAGTAGGAGTTTTGGGAGTTTGCATTTTGTATAGCTGGATTTTTAGACGTTTTCCAAAATGTTAACTTGGCATATATTAAGTTCAAAGAATAGCAAATGAAAAACCCAGCAGCATTCATAAAGAATATTCAATTCCTATCTCTTTTTTGAATTTGAACTGCAAGACATCTGTCTCAGGAAATATTTCTACTCATAACTCTCTGTATATTGTTTTTTTTTGTGATGTCAGAAATATGCCACGTTATGTTTCTTTAGCCCTTAAATCACATCGCAGAAAGATGCATTGGATGTGGATTTGTGTGTATGCTTATATCCATGCATGTGTGAGCGTGTATGTATACAGTACATGAGCATGCAAGCTCAGTATGATTATTTGTGGGGGGTTTTTTCTTTCTTTGTCTGGAGGACATTACATTTACATATGCCATTATGCTGTAGCCACACGCCTTCTTACCAAAACAACTTGGAGGCAGGTGCATTCAGAATGTCACGTTCAGTTAGCAAACCAAAAGTCTAGTGCTAAAATGTGCAAGAACAACACACAAAAATGTCAAGCTTAACCAGTTTCTTGTGGTCAATGATTTCACATGGTTTATAACTGATCCAGGCTTATCATTTATGGTCTGAACTGGTCTTGATGATTGGACTCAACATTGTAGACTATCTTGGTCAAATTAGAAAAAGCATGTAGGTAACTTTGTGACAAAATGGTTACCATGTTCCAAAACCTTAAGTTGATTTGACTGGTTTTTCCATCAAGTAAGGCAGAGGACTATAATGTGACGCATCGATGACTCGCGGGTCATGTTGACAGAGTTCAGGGAAAACTAATTTGCGCTTAAGGTGCGTGACTAAAACACACACGCACTTTAGTTAGTGCAGTATAGATGTGATTAAAGGGTTTACATGGACGCACACTGCGTATATATTAAATACAGCGTATTCCACCTATTTTATTCCCATTATACTTACTGCGATTATGAGCTTAATCACATTATTTTTTTTGAAGTATTGTGTTTACATGAGGTAGAGTATAATTGCAATATGCCAAAATCCCTTTATAATTGCATTTTGAGGGTGCACGTAAACGTGGTCATTCAATGGATCTACAACATTTTTGGTAGTGGTATGCTGACGGAAGTTCAGTATAAAGACAGTTGTAGCGAAGGTAAGTGTAAGAACAATGTAAATCGGGGGGGGGGGGGGATTCTTATAAGATATGTAATTATCACCGCTAGAGGTTGTCATACAAAAACAAAGGCAAAGCTTGATGATCCTTTGAAGGATCAAGGAATTATGACAGTTGTAGCCTTTACCTCCACTGCCGTTTGGAAATCAGTTTGACAGGACTCACGATTAATGTTTATGGATGATGTAATGAAATAATAAGTGGATTACAACTGTTATTTTATAACACAAGCCAACATAGTGACTTGATAGAAAAAAACAATAGAGTAGCGTGATATACGCTTAAATACTTCCATATTTGGCACTGTGCATATCAATTAGCGTACACTCTAAAAAAAAAAAAACGGTGCTATATAGCACCAAAACTGTTGATTTGAATCGTAACCATAGAAGAACCGTTTTTAGTGCCAAATAGCACCGGTGAAGCACCGGTGAAGCACCTGTGTAGAACCATATAGGGGCCATATAGCACCACTATAGCACCACATTTGGTTCTACATAGCACTATATGGTTCTACACAGGTGCTTCACCGGTGCTTCACCGGTGCTATATGGCACTAAAAACGGTTCTTCTATGATTACGAGCAAAGAACCACTTTTGGTGCTATATAGCACCGTTTGTTTTTAGAATGTATGGCGTAGTGAGAGTGACTGGTAAGTACTGCATTTAAATCACTTTTGCAATACTATAATGTCATATACCGATCGGTTTATGCAGTGCTGCATGAGGTACATGAAAACCAATGATAATGCGGACTTTGTGGTACTAACTGGCGATCCTACAGTACGCTGCAAAAAATGTCTTTTTACTTAGTATTTTTGTCATGTTTTTAGTAGAAATATCTAAAAATTCTTAAATCAAGATTTTACCTAAGAAAATAAGTCTAGTTTTTACACATTTAAGTGAATGTGTATTAAAACAAGCAAAATCTGCCAATTGGGTGAGAAAAAAAATCTTTGAAATAAGATTTCTCTTTTCTTAAGCACTTAATTCAAGCTAATTTTTTTCACCACATTGGCAGATATTTTTGGTTGTTTTAAGCACAAATTCACTTAAATTGTATATTTTTTTGTATAAAAACTAGACTTATTTTCTTAGGTCATTTTCCTAATCAAGAAAATACATCTTGCTTTAAGAATTTTTTGATATTTCTTTTGAAAACAAGACAAAAATACTAAGTTAGAAAGTCTTTTTTGCAGTGTATAAACAGTAGGGCTGAGCCAGAATAATCGGTTATTCGAATATTCGTTTGGTGAGTTGGCATTTAATTTTAAATTTTGAGATTCTAATATTCTTTTTTTTCAACATTATTAGCATTAATGTAAAGACTGCCGAGCAGGAAGTGCACTTTGCACTCCCGCTCTATAGGTGGCGGCGTGGCGCTGAGAACCTTTCCACCAAACCCCACAAGATCGCGCTTATATTTGGCTAGGCCGCTTTAACGTTAATAATGTTGTTAATAACATAACATTTCTTTCAAAAACAGTTCGACTTGCTTCACAAGATGTCAATATGTCACCTGGGGTCATGAGGATTACTTTTGTGTTAATTATCTGCTTTTGAGCTCTCGAAGTGGCGGATCCATTGACTTGCATTATTTGATAGAGCACTGAGGTTTCGGCAAAATATATTTTTTATTGTTCTACTGACGAAAAATGTCACCAAGATGGCATGATTGTCAGTAAATATACTTGATATTGAAACTTTATGCTACCGTGTACTTTATTTATTACAATTCGTTGAACTTTTTCATTTTTCTAAAATAGCCTACCCTTTACGGTGTAAGTAAATACTGTGCTGCTAATTTCTGAATTGGGGTTGATTTGTTGGTGAAGAATATTATAGGCTATCTTTATTAAAAGTTTACTAATTCTGAACCTGTCACGTGTCCATATTGCACAAAAATGCGTCACTGCATTCCCTTGGCTCCACAGCAACACACCCACCATGCTTTAAGTTGATTAAATTAATGGCTCTCAATCGAATAAAAAGCGCAAACCGACAAACACAGAGATTCCTGCCTTTATTAGAGATAAAAATATGTTCAACCCCCTGCAAAGCTTAGAATTTTCGGGTATTTTAGAAAATGTTTTAGATCTTTCAGTTGATTAAATGTAATGTTACGGGGTCCACCCATAGTCCACGACCTTCAAGTCCAAAAAGAGTGCGTCCATCCTTCACAAATTAAATCCAAACGGCTCCAGGATGATAAACAAAGGTCTTCTGAGGGTAATCCGCGCGGTGTTTTGTAGTAGAAATATCCATATTGTAAACTTTATAAACTAAAATAACTACCTTCCAGTAGCGCCACCATCTTAGTCGCGTCCGCATTCAGGATGAGAGCTTACGCAGCCTACGGAGGCTACTCTGCTGCTGCTCTGTGCCCCCCCCCTCCGAATTTGTCATACGTCACTCAGAAAAGTGCGTACACTACGCTAATACTCTCTCCTGAATACAGAGGAGTCTAAGATGGCGGCGCTACCGGAAGGTATTTATTTTCGTTAATAAAGTTTTAAATATGGATATTTCTACAACAACACCGCACAGATTACCCTCAGAAGACCTTTGTTTATCATCCTGGAGCCGTTTGGATTTAATTTGTGAAGGATGGACGCACTTTTTTTGGACTTGAAGGTCGTGGACTATGGGTGGACCCCGCAACATTACATTTAATCAACTGAAAGATCTAAAACATTTTCTAAAATATCCGAAAATGTGTTTGTCTGAAAAACGTTGGACATATGCAACTCGGACAGCTTGGGGGTGAGTAAATCATGGGTTTAATATCATTTTTGGCCGAAATATCCCTATAAGTTCAAAAACTGGTATTTGGACCAGCCCTAATAAACAGAGGTGGAGTATTTTTTTAAACGGCTAATTCTTTGGAATTAGACACGGTTTAAAACATTTGACTGTGCTAGTGATTTTTGCAAAAATCTTACATTTTGAGATCAGGATTGTTTGGGCGGGGATAAAAACGGTGGCTTGATGAGATACTGGAGCCAGCAAGCATGACCCCGCCCCTAACACAATCGCGAGCATCCATTAAGGTTGTAGGTGTATTTGAAAGATGAGAGAGACTGCATTCTTCCTGTGAGTGGGCGTGGTTTTAGTGTCAGCAGCGGACACGCCTCCAGCGTTTGAGAGCAGAGATTCCTGCCTGTTTATTCAAGATTTTGATCAATTATTTAATTTAGGTGGATTTTTATCATTCAAATTTGGCTGGGTGGTTAATAACAAATTTTTCTGTGTTGTCACAAACTGAGAACACTTTTAATATCAGACTTTAATATTTATGACTGAGGTGATTGTGAGTCATAGATCAGTGCCCTAAGATTGCCTGGAGTAAGTAACCTTAGTAAGTAATGAGTCAACTTTTCTGATTGCTTAATTTAAGTGCGCTCCCCTGTGGACCACCAGCTAAATGATTAACAAATCAAAAAGTAAACTTGTGAGAGTATTCAACAGTGCTGGCACATTTGTTTTAGTGTGTGTGTATATACAGTAGTTAAAGCTAGCTGTATATAAAATGTTTGATAGTTGGATAGCTATGTATGTACGTGCAGACTGACATGTCCATGGTGTCCAGGATAAATGTTTATTTCCACCTTGAAAGATGGTCAAGGGGAAAGAGGGATGGAGAAAGAAAACAAGAGAGAACATGTGTTCGAACCAGCATGCGTGTGAGACAAAAAGAGGAAAAGGAAGAGATCCAGGGGTGTTATAAATAGCTCTCACCTCCCCTGATAAACTATGAGCTGCTCTATAATGACATCGAGATGAGCCTGATCTCATCACACACACACAGATGCTGACAAGCACGCAGACATTAATGCACTGATGAGCCAAATGATTGATAGCACTTCTATCACTCTGCCTGTGCACACACACACACACACACACACACACATACAAATACAGATATACACACACTTGTTATGTTTCTCGGAGCCAGTTCCTCACCACAGAAATGGAGACTCATACATTATAGATATCAGACTTGTCAAGTGCAGTTGACAGTGGTGCACTGAATTGGCTCTCATTGCTTGTGCTGCCATCTTAGATTTGCAGAGGATTTAGGGAAATATATTAGGGGAATTAGCCTGTCATTGCCATGCTTTTTATACTGTCTCCTTTACACACATACACATGCTGTGTAATGCTATTATATTTATGCGCATGCATTTCGCTGTACTGTGTGTATGAAAGATAAGTTTCATTTTATACACTAGTGTGAATTCATACTAATGTGACTGCATGTGTGTGTGAATTTGTCTGTCTTTGGTTTGATTCAAAACTGTAATTTCCTCTTTATGTTTTTATTACAAAGAACGTAGCAAAATTAGGTCTTTTATATTCTCTTTTTTACCCCTTTATTACCTTCCTTAATTATTTTCTGTATCACATTGTCTTTTCTTTCTTATGTGGGGTTTGGTTTGTTAAATTCATTTGTTTCCTTTAGCACTGTTTCTGTGTTTATTGTGTGTTTGAATGTCTGGTGGTGCGTTTTGCATAATTATACGTACACAAGTTATGGAGGCATGTGTTATGTCTGTGTGTATTTTGTAAACTGCTTTGCTCTAGAATTGTGCTTTTGTATGAATGTTATGCACCATATGCATGTGTGCATATGTATGGGGTGGGAATTAGCAAGTATCTGGTCTTGTCAAAAATATTCATGAGAAAAATATTCAATGTGAAAAACAACTTATTAAAATATTCATTCTTAAAGGAAAACACCACCGTTTTTCAATATTTTACTATGTTCTAACCTCAACTTAGACGAATTAATACATACCTATCTTTATTCATTCGTGCACTTAATCTTTGTACAGCGCGTCGTGAATGTGTTAGCATTTAGCCTAGCCCCATTCATTCCTTAGGATCCAATCAGGGATGAATTTAGAAGCCACCAAACTATTCCATGTTTTCCCAATTAAAAGACTGTTACATGAGTAGTTACACGAGTAAGTATGGTGGCACAAAACAAAACGTGGTGATTTTTGGGCGGATAAAAATAAGAACTATTGTATGGCGAAGGAGCACTTAGTTTGCAGCACTTCGACCTCAGGCGCAGTAATATTTTTTGCGAGAGGCGGAGTAGTCAGGAGAGATGAAGTTACTACACTCTGAGGTTGGAGTGCTGTTAACTAAAGGTACATTCACATTATAAGCGACTTAGTCGTTGTGTGTCGCTCATCTCTTTCAAAAGAGGCATTTCTATATCTGGTTGTCATAAACAAATGAGTAATGTCCACTCCAGTAACTGACGAGAGACGGATGACGTGAACTCCACTGCTTTGTTCTCATTGGTAGTCGCTCCCAAAAGTCGCTCGAAATTTACATAAAGTTAAACATTCCTCAACTTTGACGCCCCATCCAGTCGCCAACGGTCACTGTTGCTCGTGTCGTCGGAAGTCATCAAGCTTTCATGAGATTGCGTCGCTCTGCTAGTCGCTGCTAGTCTGAATGCAGCTTTAGTGCTCTTCCGCCATACAATACAGTTCTTATTTTTTTCCACTTAAAAAATCGAAACATTTTGTTTTGTGCCACCATACTTACATGTGCAACTACTTATGTAACAGTCTTTAAATAGGGAAAACATGGAAGTGTTTGGTGCCTTCTAAATTCATCCCTGTTTGGATCCTAAGGAATGAATGGGGCTAGGCTAAATGCTAACACATTCATGATGTGCTGTACAAAGATTAAGTGCACGCATTGAAAAAGGATAGGTATGTATTAATTCCTCTAAGTTGAGGTGAGAACATATTAAAATATAAAAAATGTTGGTGTTTTCCTTTAAGAATATCGTTTTGTTATTGTGAGGGAAATATCTTTGCATTTTTCACCCATCCCTAATGTACACACTGCATGTTTTGTGTCAGTGAGTACTGTATGTGCATCACACATTGAGGAATGACTGCGCAACAATCTCACTAAATTGCATCAGTAGATCTTTATTTTGTGCCACCACTGTTTAAAACAGAGCAAGCCTGTGCACAGATACAACGATAAACAGAATAAGAGTTGAAAACCACAAGAAAGAAGCTTGTAGAAAAGGTAAAGTCATATGTGAGTGAGGGTTTGGTGACCCAGCACCAGGAAAGCTATTTCACCTCTCTTTCTGACACTAATACCCTTATCAATCTCTGTGATTCAGTTTTCAACCTTTGCCTCTTTTTTCTTTTTTCCTTACATTTTTCTCCCCTTTATATATTTTCCCCATCCCTCTCTCTGCCACTTTCCCCTTTCATCTCTATTACGACCTTTCTTTCGTCCTCTCTGGCTTCGGTCTTGACTTTTCTTGTTCCTTCCATTGATTTCTTTCTATTTACTGTGTTCCTTAAAAGTATTTGGAAACATAAGTGAACTGAACCTTAAAAATTTGACTTGGATGGCATATTAGATGCAAAATATTAAACCAAGTGACATTTGTGAAAGATCTGCAATGTTCAACCTTTACTCAGTACCAACTTTACTTTGCTTAGCCATTTTGCAGTTACTTAAAACCAGCTGGACTAAATGTCATTATACTGTAAATGGACGAAAAAAATTGGTTCTCTTCAAGTTGTCACAAGCGTCCTAGCGAAATAACTATAACAACCTAGAAGACCTACAGAAGCAACCACTAATGCCTGGGACACAATTGACAATTTTTACATCGTCATTTTTTTATCCATGTGCGACCAAAGACGTAAGGACAGTTTGAAGTGTACATAATCCTCATAACGCACACACTGGATGATACGACAAGAGCACGAGATCAGGCACGCGATTACTTTAGTAACGATTTCAAAGTGACACAAAATCTCACAGAAACTCGAGATCAAACTTGACTTAAAACAACTGATGTGGCAGTTCTTGCATGACACATTATAAAAGCACTTGTACTGTTGCCACTTATATATTGTTTTTCAACACTCCTCTTTCATGCTATAAAAGCATGCAACATCTGGGTGATGCTCTCATTGGCTATTGCAGCCATCATGTCGAAGGCTGCCCGATCAAGAAACAAGTTTGATATTTACGATTTGGGCTCAGGGAGGCTTCAACCAGTCGGGAGCAGCAAAATAATCGTAATGACACCACATACTGGAGGCTTTTTTTTACAAAAAAGGCTGCGATAAAACATTAATTGGGTCACGCCCCCTTTTGATCGTCTAGGGCAGTGTTTCTTAACCCTGGTCCTTGAGTACCCCCTTCCAGAAAGTTTTAGATGTCTCCTCATTTAAAACACATGATTTAACTAATCAGTCTCCTTCCAGAATGGATAACATGTCTCCCTAACAAGCTGTTAAGTAAATTCAAGTGTGTTAGATAAGAAAACATATATAACTTACTTGAGGACCAGGATTGGGAAACACTGGTCTAGGGGGATTAAAATCTTCATGTGTGTAGCCAGCCTAAGTCTATAACCTAAACCAGAAATACCTCATTTTATACCTAAAGTTAAAAATGTCTTTAACTCTTTTCCCGCCAGCGTTTTTTTTAAAAAGTTGGCAGCCAGCGCCAGCATTTTTCATGATTTTCACAAAAGTTTAATGCCTTCCAGAAAATTTTCTTCTTTAAATATATGAACATACAATATAACAAATGAAGGAACTGACCCTCTGCTTCAAACAAACAAACAAAATAAAGAAGTTTCATACTAACTTTATTTGTTCTGTTTTGATCACCTCTCAAGGTTTTTTCAAAAATACAATTTGTTTTTGCAAAAAGCTAACATAATTGCATTTTTGTGAAGGACTTTTGATAGAGATCAGATTCAGAGCGATCCTCAAAACATACATGGAGTTTAAGCTGTTTGCCCTAGGGCAGGGGTTCCCAAACTTTTTTTCCTGCGCACCCCCTTCTATGTCCCAACCGGGTTGGCGCACCCCCAATCCCCATTTAAAAAAAAATCCAAAAAAGCTTTATTTTCTCACCATAAATACTCATGTTTAATCATGCGCAAATAACCAAGGGCCGGTTGCACTAGCCGGACGTTAAGAAGTTGGGTGTAATAGTCCTACGTCGGGCTTAGCTACGTCCAACATTGTGAAAAATATTTACGCCTATTGCACCATCTGAAACTACGCACAGCGTAGATGATGCACGCCCCCGTGTATGCGTTTAACCACTGTGATATTTAGACGCCATTCGAGTTTACTATGGTAAAAAACGTACACTTACTGCCATCAGCTAATAGATGACATATGAGAGGTTTCCTCATGTTTACCAGTGCGTCACGTGCAGACCCATCAAACACATTAACGAAAGCCTTTACTGTTCGCACAAAAGGTGTATAATAGTTTGCAGATTCATTATAACAGCTCAAGTTTCAAACAAAATTAAATGAAAGCTTTTAATAAGTTCTCTACAGTAAGTATTTATGTATTTTATTATATAATTCATTGGCGGTCTCTTTACCATGCATGAAAACACATTGCTCGCGTATCCTGTGCCCATGTCTCGTCACATTTCATTATTTCTATTTTTGACATAAAAAGTCTCTCTCTCTTGGTCCCTCTCCTCCTTCGTGACTAACAACTTTATCATAAGACGTCCCACATGACAGTTTCCCTGATTTTAGTCAGTTAAGCATATTTATAATATATATGGAATGAATGAAACTAGTTGGCACGCATATAGCGGCTGCAGTGCATAACAGAAGAGCAGTGCGTAGAAAAAGACAGCAGCTGTCTTCTACGTTTCTATCAAAAACTAATAAATTATAGTTTTTTATTTAAAATTAAAGCGATTACAAAGGAAATGTTTACTGTTCATTTTTTTATTTATTTATTGTATGGAAAAATCCCACTTAAAGAAACAGACCGCCATTACATTTTTGCTCTCGCGCACCCCCTGGTGGCAGCTCGCGTACCCCTGGGGGTGCGCGCACCACACTTTGGGAATCCCTGCCCTAGGGTTATACTTTCAGGTTTATAAGTTGCTTAAGAGCCACCTGTTGGATAATAGCAGTATTACAGATTGACGGAAAAACTTGTCATTGGCAGGGATGCGTTTTTTCTTAATGGCGGGGAAAGAGTTAAACAGTATATCTATTTCGGTGCTGTCCTGTATTACTCCTGTATATGATAGAGCATTGTGTTAGCAATGAAAAAGGTCAATGGTTTGAACCCAGGGAACACAAATACATAAATGTTTAATGTACATTTCAAAGAATTGTTTCTAAACACAATAAAAATGTATTGCTGAAACACAATGCAAAGACTGTGAACTGTGCAGTACTGAATTGAGAGTTAAACCATTATACAGTCTTTCCACATTTCTGTGATTATTTGGGCGGGGCTAAAATGGTAGCTCGATGACGCCCCACCCCTAACACAACCGTGAGCATCCATTCCGGTTGTAGCTGTATTTGAAAGAGACCAGCATCTTTCCCACTGGTGGGCATGGTTTCAGCACAGACAGCGAACATGCCCCCACCATTTCAGAACAGAGAATCTTGCCTGTTTTTCTAGGATTTTAATAACTTATTTTATTTGGTTGGGTGGTCACATTGTATCAAATGATCACATTTTAGTACAAAAACTGTAACTTGATTTGATAATGGTTCAATGCAAATACATTAAAAAAAAGTTAAGTCTGCCTTACAATAAGTGTCCTGTTTTATTTTGGAGGCCATTGTACCAGGGCCTGAAGTTAACTTTTTTGACCACCAGCCACTGTGGCAGGTGGATTTAGAAATCCACCTGCCACAGAGACTTTTTACCAGCCAGTTTTTTTTTTTGCCCGAATAGTGAATTATAACACTGTCTTTATTGTATGAATTAAATATAATTTTTTTCAGAGCTACAAAAGTGAATTTCTCTTTGTCTTAGGTTGTTTGATTAACATTAATGACACAGACTTAAGTAGGTTAATTGAGGTTACTGTCTCTTTAAGACCAGCACAGACTGGTTTTTGACTCTCTATACATACACTTAAGACATAAAGAAATGTTTTATTAGAAAATGAATACTGTTGAGATCATTTTATTTATATGTGCCCTGTCAAGAGCAGAAAGATTTTATGTACGCATGCTTTTAGGAACGCATCTCTCCGATGTGCCCTATTGAGTCCCCTTAAACCCGCGCACGCACACAGAGACAGAGGGGGCACAAACTGCGCACATAAACGCCGCACATACGTTGTTTTTCATTACTATATTCGCAAAATGCATGTTACTATATTCGCAAAATGTATGTTAATGTACTACAGTATAAAGCATAGTAGCGAAACTCTCTCTAAAGTTTACACATCAAGAGTTCTGATCCATCACAGCAGCACTACACATCTGTGCAACTGTGATTGTACAGTAGCATATGTCAGCATTGCATTCTCATCCCATCTCACCAACAGTTTAATACTTACTCGCACATCCAAACGTAGTCAGAGAAGTGCCTCATCTTCTTTCCAATCGCATGAACGTTGAGAAACAGTCGCATCCTCTCAATGAATCACTCAATTTGCATCGGTGATATGTGCAGGTTGATAAGAAATGAGCGGGTGCCGGTTACGAGTCATCCAAAAATATTTTAATGATATTCAGGCCGCGGTCAGTCGGTCGAGTTTAAAAACTATTTTGAACAATTGCGGGCGGGTTAGTTGAAAATGTCGGTCGGGAGTGGGTTGTTTATACAATGACCCGCGCATCACTGATTCGCATTGGCTACCCGCCAATGTGGCTGGTAGATTGACAGTGTTACCCGCCAATTGCAAAATCCACCCGCATTTGGCGCGTGGTCGGGTGTTAATTTCATGCCCTGCATTGTACATTTCGTCTTTCTTTTCATTTTGATCAGTTTGACTTTTATTGTTTTCTAACCTTGTCTATAATTCAATCGTTTATCAATCTCAACCCATGCATTGTGTGTACACATAACTCTATTTAAAGCTAAACGCTTTTCTTCAGCTCATTATAACATCATTTGCCAACAGTGGATTCATGTTTGTAAAGAGAGAACGCTTCATTGACATCTGAACATCTGTCATTAACCGTTCACTGTTTGTTTACACATTCTTTCAAATGATTGAGTCTCATTGCTCCAAGTGCTGCTTTATTCTCATTGACTGCTCTATCGTGTCCACCTGTTCATATTGATTCATTCCTCTCTATATTTACGCATCATAAATTAAGCCAAAGAAATGACCTCCGAGGTCATTCTCCTGACATTTCTTCTGCTGAACCGAGACCAGTTTTACTATTCTTAGTCTCTGCTGTACGGTTTAGATAAATGAAGTTATTCTCAGATCAGGGTATAAATGTAAACCCTAGTGGGATTGTATTTCCTTTAAAATCACTCAGAGACACACAGAGCAGTAGCTGGTAGCTTTATGTGCTCTGGGCATTGCAAAGAAAGACTTCATTAAATGTAATAGCTCCTGGTGGACGGAGCCCTGTGCCAAAGCGTCACCCACCGCTGCTTTTACTTGTCTTTTAAATTTTTCGAAAAAAGTGAAGAATGTGCTAAAATAAGCCGAGGTGCTTTTTAAGCTTTTAGAAGTGACTGCAGTATTACATGATAAGGCTCTTTACGCCTGCATGTTGTTATTTGCCGGTTAGCAGACACTTTCATCCAGGTAAACTAATTGCAAAAACCGTTCCGCTAGAGCGGTCTGAGGTGAAGAGGTTGTGCTCAATGACACTGAAATGTTGAAGTAATTTCTACTTACAACTCAACTTATAACCTTTGAAGGAGCTGACCAATAGACTACATTCAGTTTTGCCATTTTTCTTTTTTACTGGATAAATGGCTGGTGCATACACTGTCAGAAAAATTTACCCCAGCCTTTTCAAAAAGTACAGCTTTGCACCTGAAGAATATATAGTAGTACCTCAGATGTACATATTGGTTACAAAGACAGCTTATTATTATCTCAAAGGTACGCATTAGCACCAAATTTATCTGTAAATAAATGCTACATATTAGGACGTTTTTAAAGTGTACTGCCCCAGTAATTTTTTATCTAACAATGTGCAGTATTGTGCTTTATGGGTTCGAACCCAGGGAACACACATACTGGTCAAAAAATGTTATAATGCACTGTTAGTCCATTCGGATAAAGTGTCTGCCAAATGTGTAAATGTAACTAGATTCTTAAATTTTCGGAGAAACGTGTTTCTAGCTCAGGTAAAACTCATTAGGTTGCTAAGGTGTTGCTAAGTAGGGCCTTGGGATGTTATGAGTGTTAAAGTGTTGCTTTTCCTCTCTCTTATTTCAGCTGTATGAACTGTTTAGACAGTTTGAATGAATTAGTTAAAGGTTAATGTCTTTTCAAATTAGTTAAAGGTTAATGCTATTACGCTTTATCACTTTCAACTTCAATTAGTGTTAGGGATGTCCCGATCACTTATCTTGTGCGTTGATCCGATCAGAGTCATTAAATTGTGAGCATCTGCCAAAAACGAGTCCCAATTCAATAAATGTATTTTCTTATTGCTATAGGTGCACACTTTAATTACATTAAGGTTATTGAAATCAAAGCAATGTAAGGATTAATTACTTGAGTACTAAATAGCTCTTGAATTGTATTCAGAAAAAAATTGGAATTCCTAATTCCAATCCTATTCTCCTAAAATTGTTTTTTACTAAATAAACTAAATATACTTTCTCTTCTACTTTGATCTTATTATATATTATTATTATTTAAGGGACAATCTGTAGTTTTTAAAGTGTTTTATTAGTCAAAATCAATGTCTTTATTCAAATGTCCTCATTTGTGTCAAATGACCTCTGGCAATGATCTGACTTTTCTTGGTAAGCTTAGAATTTCTTTTTACTTACATTGAAAGGGTGAGTCGTTTCACCATATTAAAAAACTATAATAGCAGAGAGGGACAAAAAGCACTAATCTACCATAACGCGTTTTCGTTCAGAACACGTGAACCAGCTGAAAAGGAGATCAGTGAGTACATAACAGCTACCGTAGTTACAACATGCATTTGGAAAAGCGAGACGCTAGAGAGGAGTATTCGTTTAAATGCTAAATACAAGGGCATATTAGGACGCTTTTAAAAAAGACTTTGCTCGTCCTGTCTTTCACTTATGTCTAGCTTTTTCGCAGGGCATGCTTTCAATCATATTTCCCAGCACAGCACATTGTAGGCAGTTGAATCCAGCCCAGCTCTCGAGATTGTGCCCTCTGCGTTCAATCAGCCATGGCTCACAGCGAAGCTCAACACTCAGGACTATTCACTCTGACCTAAGGTTCTGCATGAGGCCTGTAGCAGAGCTCCGTGCTGAGCCTCACTGAGCATCATCAAACAATGTGGATAACCTAAGCTGCTAGGAGCAGTGCCTGCTTGTATTTGATATGATTGGAATAATGAGCCTTAGGGTGGAGCTCCGTGCTGGGGCCAGCTCGATGTGATAAGAGCTTGGGAATAGGCTTTGTTGCAGCATTGCATGCTGGGCTCTGATAAAGCTGCAGCACATTTTGAAACATATTTTGAGTTCTTCTCCACTTTAATTGCTTTCTTGTATTTGGGTCTTCCGAAGACCTGTCAGAAACACATACTGTACAGTACAAAACCACACACAAAGGTCCATTTTGTTATATTAGTGAGTTATTAATCCTCATCTTTCTATAAATTGTTTGTAGCAATGAGGATGTCACAAAATAAAGGTTTTGTCCGTTTTAGCTGAATTCAGAGGACGGTTTTGCCCTGAAGCGTAGCCAAGTAAACCCACACTCAATCTTCCATACAGCCTCCATCAGCCTGTTAATCTATGAGTTATGATGGCCAGTAGACGTCAGAGAAAAAAGCCTCATCCATAATATAAAAAAATGGATATACTCGTTTTAGAAAAGTGAGATGTTGTCTATTTTAGACTGATAGCTCTAAGTACAACACACACAAAGACAAACATCAGATGTTACTTTTATGTCAAATTAAAAATAAATAATGCTGTACGAAAGCTTCTCAACCTAATTGGTTTGGTTTTACTGTATGACCCTTTAACTTTTATTTGTGTTTTTGTAAATATATTAAATAAATTGAGCAAATAAAGTACGGTAATTCTTATTTTTCACAGTATAAGTAAGGTTATTTTATTTTTGCTGAAGGTTTGGTTTAATATTGAAAGTCCTTATGAATGTCCATGAGAATACAGTGAGCTGCCGGCTTTATTTGGAATTCAGTGTCCACAGACTTCATTTGGGATTTGGTGTTCACTCTGTGACTTTCATTTGCAAATAATAAGCAGTGGATTTCAATATTCAAAAAGTCAATACCCCCCCACCACTTCATAATGGTGCCTGGCTCCTTATTACATGTGCCCTGGACCTTATTTATGTCTTGAGATTGATCTGTTCTCCCATATCTTTGTTTTCCTCTTATTTCTTCCTCTTGTCATTTGAGTTGAAAGGAAGAATCGAGTACATTGTTTATTCAGCACTTGACATCCTCAATGAAAAAAATGTCAGTCATTGTGATAGTCAGCAGTTGTAAAGGTTGTATGGCTGTCAGGAAGTAAAATGCTTTGCATTTGCGGTGAATTATAAAGCAGAGTACAGGTATTTTTGTGTTTCTTCACCCCATGTTGTGAGACCATGCACTTGTGTGGGAAAATGTGCTTGTGTGTATGTATTTTAAAGCTGGAAGGTGTTATTTAAGATTGGGATACAATAAGAAAGATTGGCATAATCTTGTAGATTGCATAAAAAGAACATGCCTAGGCCACTTACTAGTCCAGGTAAGAGATGGGCTGTGTAGTAGAGCTGCACGATTCTGTATACAATCAAAATCACGTTTCTTTTGCTTAAATAAAGATCATGATTCACTCACAATTCTCAATAAGTTTTTTATTTTAAAGATTTACAACCCCAGACATTAGGTTAACAAACAAGATGGCAATAAAATAAGACAATTTCGCGTCGGTTTAGGGTTAGATTACGCAAAATTAAACCGTGTACGCGAAATTAAACAGTGTACGCGAAATTAAACAGTTGTCACCTGGCGTTGGGGTTAGAAACAGTTGTCACCTGGCGTTGGGGTTAGAGTTAGGTTTGGGTAGGGATGTCATTATGTAAATCTAACCCTAAACCGACGCGAAATTGGTAAGAAAATAGGAGAAGAGAATGCAACGGACGTAATAGTATTGAAGTCCCCAGTTCGTCAAAAAATGACGCGAAAGGTATACCCTCCGCGTCACATATTGACGAATGGTCAAGTGTCGTCAAATATTGACGAAATGGGGTGAGACTGGGTTGAAATACCCGTGATTATTGCAATTAATTGTCACTGTTTTGACAGTTATGACGATATATTTTTATACGAATTGTCTAAATGTTTTTTTGTTCTTCATTCATTAATATAACTGTCACCCCCCTTTTGAGTGGGGGGGGTGAAAAGGTGATCTGCACGTTCAAATTACTATAACTCTGGCATTCTTTGGTCTAGAAGCAAAATCTTGGTCTCTTTTTAAAGAAGATTTATAGTGAAGTTGTGAATATTAAATAAAAAAATATTTTTTTTTAATTTATTTAAAATAATAAAAATAATGCAATAAAGTATATACTCTCTAATCAAATGTATATAAAATGTAAATGTTTTACTCTCAAAACATCACAGCAATAAAGACACAAGTCTCAACTAGTTCTGAACCAAATTCCAAATTAAAATAACAAAAAATAAAGTTTCTGTCACACTTTTAGTGGTTTTACCAACCAAACCACTATTTGTCAACGGTTAGTTGCATTATCTTGTCACAAGTTAATAAATCACTGTCTCTGCATTGTTTTTAAAGCAAAAAGGTTTTGAAATATGAAAACTACATTCTTCGAGCCTTCCAACGATATATAGGTTGTCAAGATTTTTGAAGATTCATAGATTCATTTTGACAGGGCTTCAGACTTACTTTTTTCACTAGGAGCACAGTGGCCCCCAACTGAAAATTTTAGTGGCGCAACCAGAAAATTTAGGCTCACACACCATAATACTTTGCACTGTGTTACTAATAAATACTTTGATGATAGATGCAGAAATTACAATGTGCTGTTTAAAATTCAGTGTCAATTTTATTGTGCACTTTTGAAGATGCAACATAGAAGGTACACTGACCTTTTTTATTAAAAAGTATGGTATATAAAAGTATGGTAAAATATATAGTTTGTCAAGGTTATTTCAGGTTAATAAGATATTTACAAATAAATATGTAATAACACCTTGGGCCCACCTGTTGGCCTGCGACATTTTAGAAAATAACATATAACTCCTACTACATAATTTTTTTAATGGTGTTGAAATATAAAAACTACATTCTTAGAGCTTTACAACGCTATATAGTTTGTCAAGATCGGTGTAGGTTTAGACTATGAAATTATTGTTTTAAATATGTAATGCCAAACATCCCACCTGTGGGACAGTGACAGTTATACTAAACAATCATCACAATATATTTTGATTGCTGAGTTCTTTGTAAATTGCCAAAAAAAAGTGATTTATTTGATTTTAGAAAATATATCTTACAAAAATGTGAAAATTCTGTAAATAACAAACAATCACTATACAGTGACCATAACAGAAAAATAAACTCCTGACCACACAAACTAAACCTGAGAAACCGGACACTGGAGCACACCAGAGTACCGAACCCGAGACTACCTGTACGATGTGATCTGAGTTTTGGTTTCTTGGACTGGGTTGAGATTCGCATGAGCGTGAAAGCTGCTTGCCAATGACAGTGATCATAAGTTTCCACAACGCATGATTACCATGACAACTGATGAATTACGCATTGCGATGCACATACTGTATGAGTAGCTGCCGCTCTTTCTCTCTATCTCTCCCCCTCGCGCTCTTTCTCTCTCTCTCTTTCTCTCTCTTGGTTGCCCTTATTGTCTCTTTCATGTTATGTTTATTACTTTTCATTATTATCCTATTATCTGCTGATTGTGTTCTGTGACTCATGAGTGTGGGGTAGCTGATAAAATTGATAAGCTTGTAATTAATGTCTCTGCAATCAGCTGACTAAGAAACAAAGATGAGCTAGAAAACAAAGGGAAATGTAAGCAGCATTTGCTTCTTGACTATGTACATGTGTTTGTGTATCTGTGTGCAACTTACAGTAGTGGCACTGTTGCGATATGTGTGTGTTTGTGAGAAAGCTGTGGCTTTGATCACTTAAGGTGATCTCTGATCAGTATTAGGTGTCCGTTGTTGTCCTATGTGACCTCTTTGAATTAACCGCATAAGCTTGACCTGCGGTCATTAC
Organism: Paramisgurnus dabryanus; assembly: GCF_030506205.2. Taxonomy (NCBI): domain Eukaryota; kingdom Metazoa; phylum Chordata; class Actinopteri; order Cypriniformes; family Cobitidae; genus Paramisgurnus; species Paramisgurnus dabryanus. The sequence goes on from NC_133338.1 coordinate 44,505,118, forward strand.
TCTATACAGGGAGAGAAACAAAGATTTTTGCTTATTGATTTAAAACACAAGGGTGAGCTTATAACTGTCAGGTCAGACTCAACAGGAAATGTCAGTTGTTTACATGTAATGTAAAGTAACCTGCAATTGCATGTTTCAAACAGGGATGGCGATATAGAGGCAAGGATTATAGATTGAAGCTTTAAAGGGCCCAATCTTTCTGTGCTTTTGAAGTTTTGATTGTGTACACAGTGCGCAATATAAAATGTGTTCATGTTTCACGTGTAAAAAACTTGTTTTTTTAACACAATTTACTTATCTGTATTGCGCTGTTTTCACTGTCCTAAAAACGGGGTGATGTCTTCCTTGTTCTATGAAGTCCGTCTCATTTAACCACTTATGTTTGTATTGAACGTAGCCTACTGCACAGTTACTGCTGTTAATTTTAGATGGTTACAGTTATTGTTTTCAATAGCCAAACCAAGTTTAGCCTGTTAAATACCAAATAAACATATTGTTTATGTATACTTTCATTCTTTCTTGTTTGTTAGTTGATAAGAAAAAAATCGGAAATCGGATTGGAATCGGCCAATTTGCTTGTTAAGAAAATCGGTATAAAAACCGGCCATGAACAATCAAGATCGTGCATCCCTATTGTGTAGTTTGTTTAGTGTGTTGTGATACGATAGCAGCTTAGCTTGCCGTTAGCTTATCTGGTGAATGAAGTATTCCTGTGGGCGGAGTTTAGTCAAAAAACTGTTCTACTGACGTCATTAAAGCAGGAAGTAGATGCTGTAGTTCAAACCTGTCGTTCGCTATAGGCTTTAAAAGGCAAATTCTATTAAAGAAAATATATCGCCTGGCAGTGAGCTTTATCATTTTACAGGTATTATTTATCCTAGCAACATTACATACTAACTAGGGTTTAAAAAATTATATCAGTAAAAACGTGACCTTTAAAATAAACATTACATTACAATTCGGACACATATGATTTCTTTAAAAATATCTGTGATGATTAAAGTGCCCTCATTCCATCCAAACAAAAATATGCTCCATGCAGTGGAGGTGAATGGCGATTGAGGCTGCCAGTAGCATCTCTGTTTGTGCACCACAGAAGAAATGTAAGGGTGGCTAAATGACAGCTTGTTCATTTTGGGATGTGCCTTTAAGCTCCATTATAGTTTTATAGCTTTAGCTAATGGTTCCTGGGGTGGGGAACCCTGGTCCTGGAGGGCCACTGTCCTGCAGAGTTTAGTTCCAACTTTAATTAAACACACCTGAAAAATCTTATTAAATGCTTCAGGATTACTTGGAAATGAAATTCAGGTGTGTTTGATTAGGGTTGGAACTAAACTCTGCAGGACAGTGGCCGTACAGGACCCAGGGTTCCCCACTCCTGCTGTAGCTTAACTGGCAGAGCAATGTGTCCTAGAGATGACATACTGAAATGTATAGCGATAAGTCGCTTTGGAAAAATTTATTAATTTGGCTTACATACTGTACAGAATAAAATGTAAATTGCATATCACACCCTTACCCTCTCTGTGATTTTAAAATTTCTCTCACACACACAGATACGTTTCACTCATTTCTGACATGAGGATTAGATATTCTACACCTCAAACATTCTTAAACTTTCACGCTGTTTCTCAGCTCAACAGCAAAGGCAGACATTAATTACGAGTTATGCTGTTTGAAATTGAATGATGCCTGAAGGCATGACAAGCCATGCGTTTTATGTGGGTCACAGGTGAAAGTATGTGTTAGTATTCAAATGACAGTCATGTTTGTAGCTGCTAATGTCATAAGTGATCACTAACGTCTTTGTTCTTGTTTGTAGATTGTATGGTAGTGGACATTTACCTCCTTTGTGATTAATCGCATACAAAATAAAAGTGTGCGTTTGCATAATATATGTGTGTGTACTGTGTGTAATTATTATGTATATATAAATACACACATACATGTATAAATGTAAGAAAAATGTTATATATATATATATATATATATTTTAAATGTACATATAATATAAAATATGTAAATATATATATTTACATGTTATTGTTTATTAAATATATACACACTGAAAAAACTACTTGTAAAATTTACTTTAAAAAATCCTCGTAACAATTTGCACAAACTTTTTAAAGTAAAATTTACTGCTTTTTTAGGTACAGCAGACCTACTAAAATCAAATAAAATCTACTTAATAATGCATGAAAAACATATTTTAAATAATTAAGTAAATGTTACTTGTTATTTTTTAGAAGAAGATTTATTTTAATCGTTTAGGTGTCTATTGGTTTTTTTTTTATTGAAGCATTGCTGTCCTAAAATATTAAATAAATTGTATTTACTGTTTGTTATTTTCTTTATCATAGTTCTATGGACTTAGTAATTTTTAGTGTTATAAAAGGCATTATAAGTCTATAAGTCAGTCATTGAATAAACTTGATTCTGAACAGAAACGCACACAAACTGCGTTTCTGACATGCATTGTTAGCACTGTGGAGAGAAATACAATATAATGTTCTGAACAGGGTTCATGTAAAGAAACACTGATCAACTGAACTGATCACAAAATTTTATTTTTTTTATTTTTTTATAATATAAGAGCTTAAACCTTTATGAATTTTTATTAACAAATATTTAAGTAGTTAAAGTTCTTATCAGTTCTTATTCTGTGATAAAGATTAAAAAATAAAAATATTCAGGCGCAAAGGATTGTGGGTATTCCTTACAACATGTAAAAATAAATTTTAGTTAATTTTAAATGAATTTTTTTAGTTTAATGGATTTAATATTCTTAAGTTAAATTAACTAAGATTTTTTACTTGCTGAATCTGCTAAAGTTTTTGATTAAAATTTACAAAATTATTGTATTACTATGTGCAGTGACTATAAAACAGTTAAATAATACTATTATTATTATTAGAAAATATCTAATAAGACTTACCATTCCCATACAGTTAATTTTCTACATGAATTAATTGTGTATTTATCCTAATTTTACTTAGGAAAATCTAGTTCTCAAGAAATGTTAATATTGTTATGTAGAAATTATGAGAGTTAATCTAATATATATTACTAGACCAAAAAATTCGTTTTTTCAGTGTATGAATGTGTGTGTATTTATGTATACATAATAATTACACACAGAACACACAGATATACACACACACGTTTTTATTTTGTAAACAATTAATCTGGATTAATCGTTTGACAGCCCCACGCACACGTTGTATTCAGGTTAAATCTGACCTCACTGATGCATTCAACTGAGCACACAGACATATGAATTTTAAATACACCATAAAAATCTTTTTATGCATTTTCATGATATAAAAATAAACCTTGGTATATAATGTATTTTATGCTGATTTGCAAAGGACAACTTTATTGCTATGAAGTTGCTCTTTCATAGCAGGAATCTTAATGGAGTTCTTAGTTGTTTCAACAGGTATAAATTTTATCCATGGTTGTTTTTCCTAAAATTGTTTTTGGAGAAATGAAACATTATTATAGCAATAAATGGTTGACAAACAGTAATGTAATAGAGCTATAAAATGAATGTAGATAGCACACCTCTGTTAATGTGGTCTTGGAACAACTTGATAAGACATATTTTTTAGTTCATATTAAAATCACATTTGACTGCAGACCTTGGTAAATTGGGAAGTCTGTGCACCGTTTGATACCTCCTGAGACCTTTTAAAACTCTAGAGGAGGCATATGAGAGACAAAAATAAAATGTGACCTTAACAAAACAATTCCTCTTCTAGTCTCTAACAACTGTTGAAACATTCAATAAATTAGCCCTTCTCATATTAATGCTTTCTTAGGATTAATCACTTTGCTATTCTCTTCATTTTGGTAAGTCATTTATGATAAAGCGTCTGCTAAATGCTTTAATGTAAATTAGATTACTGGCTAATGAGAGAAAATTTTAAGAAGCTGGAGATTTCAAGAAGTCTCCAATTAGAGCCTGTACACACGAAGATGCATTAAGCTGTATACGTAAAAAATGTATTGTTTTGCTTTTTGTATATATGGATCAGTCATTTGGGAGCCTGAAGCCGCAATACTAATAATACTGAAAACGGCACCTTTTGAGGTTTTGTGCGTAGAGCCAATCCGTATATTTTTTTAAACTATGATGTCATCACCCCACATCTGGACCGTAGTCCCAGATCGCTACGTCACGTAACAACAACAAAAACAGCTATGCGGACTACTACGTGCTTGTGTTCATAGTGAGCCTATTAGCTTTACTAAAACAAAATCTTCTGCTCCCATGTTACTACGTTGAGCAACAAATGATTATGGACAACAAAAAGGTTTATCTCTGTGGCAGAATGACAACACCGCATAGTGGTCTGGCATATAAACTACATCGATTTGAGTCGATTTCTGTGGTTTTGTGTGTGCAGATGTTTCTTGAGATGCCACCCTATTTGCAGATGTTTTTTTAGAACGAGGAAAAACAAAGATTGCATATAAGCTCTGGCTTTGTGTGGATGTGGCCTTTTTCTCCATTTAAGCTAATTGCTCTTATGAGAAACAATGTTTAAAGATGTTTAAACACATCTCATTTGTGATTTTGTTCTCTACAGTACACTCCCAGAAGAAATAGCGGTACCCTTTAAAAAGGTCATACCATTTAATTACAGATATGTATACATTTAGTACCAATATGTACGTATATTGAGGTACTAATATGCACTCTTTATGTACAAAGGTGTACTTTTCGAAGCGTTGCTGCTTCAGTGAAAGCTACTGTACCTTTATTTCTAAGAGTGTGTAGATTCTAAAGTGGATGTTAGTTATGGATATCAGCGTGTGAGGAAAGAGCTGAATAAATAAATGAATGCAAATGCGTAGCAGCGTGTGTTTCTGAGAACACAAAAAAGTGGACTTGTAAACTAAGATTAGGGAGATTGTTTACCCTCACGTTCAATATTGCCCTCCCTACAAAATGTGTTGCAAGCAAAGGTCTGTAAAATGTGCTTCATTTAATTTCTTCATTACACATTCAGCTTTATTCATGAGAACCTTGTGCTCGGCTAGTTATTTATCCTTTCTTGTTGCTCATTAAAGAGGAAGCAAACAGGAATCCCCATTGATGTAAAGGAATGTCTTAAGGTCATTGAAATAACAAAACTTGACTCTTGACTCTCACATGTACACACACACACACACACACACACACATAATCACACTTACATATATAGATATATGGTGCTGGCTGGTGTGATTAAGTAGAGGTGGAGGCTAATTTGCATATGAACTACATGAAGAGGTGCACTGTCAGAAAAATATGTACAAAACTGTATATTTTCTCTCACTGGGGCAGTACTCTAAGATTGCATTTTGTATCTTTACAGGTATTCAAAACATAATACAATGTATTATCTTTTTGAGTACACTACTGTACCTTAAGGACCTATTGTGTACCTTTAAAGTTACAGTTAAATGTTTATACCTCTAACATTTAACTTGTACACACAAGGCCCTTAATACAATACTGTTGGTCCTATAGGGTATAATATTGTACCCAAAAAGGTTCAATGTGTTGAATACATATAAAGGTACAAAAAGGAGCTTGAAGGTACCACCCTAGTGACAGAAAAGGTACAGTTTTGCTTTTAACATTCTGACAGTTTGTACAGTTAGGTTCAAGATATATTTTGAAGTATGAGGAAATTAGTGCCATAGGATAAACTTACATGCTATTATGGGGAACAGGTGAAATTTAACGTATTGACTGTTTACTGTAAAACCTGTAATGTAAAATTACAGAAAAAAACCTGTATTTGTGTATTACAGAAAATTTCTGTAATTTTTTGTGCCCGTTATTTTACGGTATTTTTACGGCACCACAGCTGCCGGAAATGTAAAAATTTTTTACAGAATTTTTTTTTGTTAATGTAAAATTACAGAAAAAAATTATTTTTTAATTATAGAAAATTTCTGTTATTTATTGTGCCCGTTATTTTACGATATTTTTCCAGCACCCCAGCTGCCGGAATTTTACAGTTTTTTTTACAGTGTTAATGTAAAATAACAGAAAAAAATTAATATTGTATTACAGAAAATTTATTTAATTTATTGTGCCCGTTATTTTACAGGCTTTTACGGCACCCAAACTGCAGGAAATTTACAATATTTTTATGGAATTTTTTACAGTGTTAATGTAAAAATACAGAAAAAAATTTGTATTACAGAAAATTTCTGTAATTTATTTTACGGTATTTTTCTGGCACCCCTGCTTCCGGAATTTTACCGTTCTTTTAGTTTTTTTTACAGTGTTAATGTTACATTACAGAAAAAAATATTTTAGAATGATAGAAAATTTCTTTATTTATTGTGCCCGTTATTTTACAATATTTTCCCCGCACCCCAGCTGCCGGAATTTTACATTTTTTTTTAAATGTTTTTTTTACAGTGTTAATGTAAAATTACAGAAAAAATGTATATTGTATAACAGAAAATTTCTTTAATTTATTGTGCCCGTTATTTTAAGGGCTTTTACGGCACCCAAACTGCAGGAATTTTAAAATTTTTTATGGATTTTTTTACAGTGTTATTGTAAAAACACAGAAAAAAATTTGTATTACAGAAAATTTCTGGTATTTTTTAGGGCTGGGCCGATACCACTTTTTCATGTCTGATACCGATCTCGATACCACAACTTTGAGTATCTGTCGATACCGATACCGATCCAATACCATCTCTATCACCATTTTAATAAATTAAGCTGCAAATAACACATTTGTTAGCCGTACAAAAAGCAAATTTAAGACTCAGTGAAACATTGTGCAATACTGCTGCATCATTTTTATTTAAATGTTTCAAACAGACTAGAGGCAACATTTTTAGTTAGTCAGCAAAACAATTCAAAATGTTAAGGTGTAACTTTGGACAATTTAAAGTGCAACTTTGTGCAAATTCATGTTGCTCAGCAAGTCGCGCTTTACCCCAAGTTGCCATGACAAGGTATGTGTTGGTATTGGATCGGATTGTACTCCCCGGCCTCTTCGATATTCGATCCAGCCATTTTCGCAAATATCGGACTAATATTGATACCAAATATCGTATCGGGCCACCCCTAGTATTTTTCTGGCACCCCTGCTGCCGGAATTTTACCGTTCTTTTACGTTTTTTTACAGTGTTTATGTAACATTACAGAAAAAATATTTTTGTATTACATATAATTTCTGTAATTTATTGTGCCCGTTATTTTATGGTATTTTTATGACAATCTATCTGTCGGAATTTTACCGTTCTTTTACGTTTTTTTACAGTGTTAATGTAAAATACAGAAAAAAAATTATTTTTGTATTACATATAATTTCTGTAATTTAATGTGTCCGTAATTTTACGGTATTTTTACGTCACCCCAGCTGCCGGAATTGTACAGTTTTTTTACAGATAATTTTACAGTGTATATTTTATCCTCTACCCAACCCTCACAGAAAACTTTGTTATTTTTAAAAACATTATTCTGTTTGATTTATAAGCTTGTTTCCTTATGAGGAACAAAAATTCCCTGCAATGTGAAATAATTACTGGCATAACTATCTTTGTGTGGACATTTGGTCCCCACACTGTAGGGATTACCAGGCAGGTACACATGCACATTATAAATACTTTATGTTTGGCAATAAATCAGTGTTGTATTTTTACTAGCAACTGCTGCTAAAAATATCCTGTCTCTAAAATTTAATTTCTTGTTTTTTACAGACATTCTAAGGTTTCTTTTTGTAGGAATAATCAGTTTGTTTTCAACCGCATCCCACACTTTTTGATATGCACAGATAATGAGGGGATAGGGCTATAAGCAGAAACATGTTGAAAAATAATACTTTCATTATGGTTTAATGTGCTGGGGCTCTGAGCCTCTCTTCAACCTCCAGGAACAAGTTGATGATTATTAGCTGGGTACTTCAGTAGACTAGACATAAACTGCCTTCTGTCTCCGAACAGTTTAAAGTCCTGCTCTGGTTAAGTGCACAATTGGTCGCCTAAGTTCTTCAAAAATTTAAAAGGTATTGACTGCAGTTTTTATGGAGAAGTTTTTTATCCAAAGAAATGCCTAAAATGCTGTTAGGCTTCTTTATATTGTGGATTTCAGTATTTAAAAAATGTTGTGTAGGATAATATTAGATCCAAGTATGAATGCCAAAAATGTTACTGATCCAAGGGTTAGGTCCAGGTCACTAGTTCTCTCACTAGGCCTTTTTCATCCTCAGTAAAATATCTCCCATTACTTAAAAATAGTCAGCTGTGTTGTGAGTGAACACTACTCATGCATGAGGCAGAGAAGAGATGGAGGGGAAGAACATCAGACAGGAAAGTTTTATTACCTAATCTCAGTGGCCCTTTACAAAACAGCATTTTCAGCCAAAACTGGGAATGTTTTATGTGGTTTGGCTGTCCTGAAAACACAAACTTTTGAAGACTGGTTTCAAAGCCTTTAAAAAATATTATATATATAAATATAAATATAAATATATATATATATATATATATATATATATATATATATATATATATATATATATATATATATATATATATATATATAGTTGCAAACATCTGTTTTGACAAATTAAGAAAATTCTTTGCTCATTCGATCATCACATGGATTGTTAAAATGCTCCTATTGGTTACGCTTTGCCACAGATGTAAAATGTGCAGAAAGCAAGATTTAAAGAAATACGTGAATGCTTCTTAGCATATTTGATAGTCCCTAATCGAAATAATCACAGCTTTTGCGATTTGTAAAATGATTAATTGTGCAGGCCTAGATGACGTCATGCGCATGTGTTAATTCAGTCCATAGGCATGCACAGGTATAACCACAAGCAACAATGGTGGCCTATATGACTGTGTTTATGCTGCTTAAAATACTAAGTTTATGAGCACTTATCCAACAAAGTTAAAAAATTTTGCCACTTTATTGTCTAGGGCAGGGGTCTTCAATGGTGCCCACGGGCACCAGGTAGCCTGCACAGAGTCTGTGAGGTGCCTACCAAAGCACTTCTATTAATAGTATCAATTGTAATATTTATTTATTACATATTTTTATATTATCTTGGCTTGGTTAACCTATGTTAACATAACAATACTAAAACATATCAACAAGTAAAAATAAAATAAAATCAACAAGTAAACAAAAATGTTTTGAGTAGACTATATCAAAAAATAGCCCTCCAGACTTTTTTATCCATTGTGGTAGCCCTTGCTCAAAAAAAGGTTGGAGACCCCTGGTCTAAGGTCACTTGTAGTAATAAACCTACCTCATAGCACATCACATCAAACTGCTTGACGCATTTGCCCTCTTCATTTATTTATTTTTTTGCTTTGTGGAAGAATGTGTATCTGGGCATGCGTGTAGTGTTTCTTTACAAATTTACATCGCCATCTACTCGCGCATAATACAGCATTTTTAGTTCGGTTTGCTGATCCAGCGTTGTTGTGTATACATAACTATTATTTAAGGCAGAGTATCTAATTTGATCCAGAAACATTTTTAGTTATGCTGGTTAAAAGTCTCCTCACATCCTGATAGCAATCACTAAGTTGTTTAAATGTATTTGTAGAAATGTGTGTCATCTGTGAATGGCGTAGGAACAAATAATTGTCAACCAATCATAGATCTTGGTCCGAACGGACGTTGCTTTTTTTGTCCCTCATCCGTAAGTGTAATTTGAATGCCACCGCGCAGCCTGTTCACACAGACGTCATACGTGATTCGTGCGCTCACCTATCGTCTGTAAACAGAGGGAGAATGGCAAACTTTCCTGGTGAATTGACAACCTGCACAGGACCCACAAAATGAAGACATCTTTTAAAACAAACAGCAAAAACTCCCTGGATCAGCAAAGACCAAAAACCTAAATTAACATCGGTAACTTTACACTGTAAAAAAAATCCGTAGAAATTACAATGGCATTGCAGCTGGGTTGCCGGTAATTTACCGTAGATTTAAATTTATGTTATTTTCTGGCAAGAGTTTGTTCAAAGTTCAATAAATTTTAAATATTAACAAGTCTTTATCTTTACAGAATAAAACTATACAATAACAGCCTCATGCAAAGCATTTCCCAGAATGTTTTGCTTGATGCTGTTTTTTTAGTTTTACTCTGTAAAGACAAAGACTTGTAAATGTTTAATGTTCATTTAACTTTGAACAAAATATTTCCAGTAAATAACATAAATTTAAATCTACGGTAAATTACCGGCAACCCAGCTGCAATTTCTACGGATTTTTTTTACAGTGTACTGCATGAGATGCAAACAGGTCTGAAAGGGCCCTGTTTATTTTGGTAAGGTATATACGCGATATGTTTGTATTGAGATGGATTCAGATATTCTACTTTGATGAAACATTATGTTGCTTATGAAATTTGTGTTCGTTTACGGATTAGCGTAACGATATAGTTACTACGTCTACACAACCGAAAGTTTGCTTTAACTAATTCTGATGTAAACCAGTTGTTTATGTTGGTTATTTTGGTAATGTTATTCAATTTGTACTGCAAAGTTTTCTCACTGGTGAATGAGACATGAGATGCGGACGTCTGATCTGTGCGTGTCCATGTGTTTTGAAAGAGACGTGACTTTGGATGGCAATTTGAATGGAGGGTGGGATCGTGATTTCATTGGTAGTCTGCTACCGTTAGCATTTTTCATAATTAGATACCCTGCCTTTAATGCAAAAGAAAAACATTTCTGTTTATTATACCTAACAAGCAAAGACAAAGAAATTGTCTTGTGACATTATTAAAAACCTTTGGATGAAAAACATTGGAGACTGCTACTGTACAGCACTGAACATAAGATTAAACAACAAGAGTTAAATTTGAGTTAATTTACTCAAACCATAATCTAGTTTCATCGAAGACCCCTGGAGGTTGGTTAACAAGCTTTAATTTATCATTCATCATTTCTCTTGACCTCTTCACCACTGCACACTGTATGAGACAATATTATAATAAAAACAGCTCTGTGCATTGCAATAGATCATTTAGATATATAAATAACACACAAATTGGGTGTTTAAACGATGAAGGAAAACGAATATGCAGGCTACATACCAGCAAATCATTTATAATTAAAAAGATTAAAATTTATAAGAAAATCTAGCAGGCTTTGAATAGTTCTCTCTCACATTCAGTCGACACTAGATATGACAGATGGAGAAACTGGATGTTTTTACCGTACATCTGAGCCAGCTCTGTGCGCACTTGTGTTGACAAGTGGAAGATCTGTACAGGTGTATGTTAAACGCTAGCCTGTTTTTAAGCATATTTTTGGCTTTTGCGAAACAAGTCATTAGCTCACCTCCTGTCTTTCAAGAAGTGTCAAAGCAACTTCTCAACCACCATATGCTCCGTTTCAAGCTATGAATATAAAATTATTTTTTAATAAAACTTGCGTATTCCCCCACCACTCATTTCCCGTCTCTTTCTCTGTCAAGTAAAATTTTATGTGGTGTATCGACTTTATTCAGCAGCATATCGCCTTAGTCCCCAAAGTGATTTGCCAGATATTTCCTTAGGTGGTTTTGCGAGCGAATTAGTTACTTGTGGCAAATGCTCTTTGTGTAATCATTGTAATTTACCATTTAATCTAGACTTTATGGAGTCCGAATTAAGTCTTAAGGATTTTAATTGGATGAATACTTAAGGATTGATTTGGATTAATATAAGCGGTCTCTCGCAGTTCAGTCACGGACAATGAGCGTGTCTACATCATAATAGATTAAAATAAATCAAAGTAGATTGTTTGATATTGGTGCAAGTTCTAATTGAACAAACTTTCTTCATGGATAAACATTTCGAAAGAAAGAAGATCATCTCATTTATTATGCAGCTGTGATTGTCAAAGATAAAGTGAGATTGGTGTTTCAAGTTTGTGTAATGAATTTCACTCCACTTCAGGGTTTATTTATCTGTCAGTGCTGATAATGCCTCTCTCTCTCTCTCTCTCTCTCTCTCTCTCTCTCTCTCTCTCTCTCTCTCTCTCTCTCTCTCACTCAGTGTGGATTTGGTGCACGCCCAGATCCGCGTATGCGAGGGCCGCAGTCTACCCGAGTTGGGTCTTGACCAGGACAAGATCCGCATCAATGGTTGTGCCATTCAGTGCCGGGTCACCACAGAAGACCCCTCCCGTGGTTTTCAACCAGACACAGGTCGCATTGAGGTATGCCTGCTAGCGAATGACAGTAACATCACCTTGTTTCAGTAGGCTACTTTTATACCCCGGCTCCTTGGCTCCTTTTATAGGTGTATTGACGCAACAGTGGAAGAATAGGGTTTCTGTCCAGAAACCAAGATGCCTTACGCCTTAAATTTTTATTTTACAATCTGGCCATTAAAGTGACCACATTTATCTGGATGTCTCTGCGTACTAAAACAACACACAAAGAATTGCTCGCACACTTTTAGAGTGGCATTATTTTGATGAATCATCTGGCAGCATTGATTGAAAGCGATTTTCATGGAGAGCTCTTATGGAGTCGAAAAAGCAGACAACCAGCACTCCGCGCTGCTCGATTTGATGCGCCGTTCTGTTCCAGCGCAGACATTTTATTGTTAGTGACGACAATCAACCTCATCCATCTGTTTGTGATGGGCCGGGGCGGTGCTGAGAAAGTGCACTTAGCTCTCAGCCTATGTGTGATGAAACTTGACTTTGTATAGTGTCGGTGCCACTGTGGATAAACTACACAACATATCAGCCTGTTAAAACTGAGTAATTGTACACCGTTCCTAGACCTATGCTTATTTTAGGCTGTGTATTGTAATACTATTAAGACTAGATCATCTTAATTGGCCTTTTAAAGGGAAAAAATATGCATTTTCTATTTAATTCCATCCCTTTGCTCTTTCACAATTTGATGTAGACCTTACAAAATACTTGTTAAAACCCGGGCACTGATGTGGGAGGGTTCTATTTTTCTTAAAGGAGTTATTATTGTTATTATTATTCTTTGCATTCAAAAAAGGTAGGAGCAAAAGTGTAAACCAAACAGGAAGTCAGCTATTTTTAGTTATTTCTGTGACTTTGGCGCAGTTTTTGTAATTTCCAGGCGTCATACTTTAATGAACTCCTCTACGAACTTTTCGTCGGATCGTCATCATATTTGGCGAGTCTCATCTTAACTGTGGGTTCACACCAGCCGCGTCTACCACGTCTAATTTGCCGCTTGAACATTTTGAGTTTACTCGCTTCATTCGCTTGTGAAAGGCACGTGTGAAATTCTAGTCATCGAGACATTCGCGGAGAAATTCGCGTCATGAGAGGGGCTTCTGCGACTCCGCTCGCGCCCTGTAATCACGTCACTTTTATATTTTTCTTATTTAAAACTTGACTCTTCTGTAGTTACATCGTGTACTAAGACCAACGGAAAATTAAAAGTTGCGATTTTTTTAGGGTGATATGGCTAGGAACTATACTCTCATTCTGGCGTAATAATCAAGGCTGCCGTAACATGGCAATGATGCCGCAATGATTTTACGCAGTAGCCGAAAATAGTTCCCTTCTAACTTTCAATAGCAGGGGACTATTTCCGGGCACTGCGAAATATCATTACGCCTCCTGAAGAATTTTACAGCAGCAAAGTCCTTGATTATTACGCCAGAATGAAAGTATAGTTCCTAGCCATATCTGCCTAGAAAATCGCAACTTTTAATTTTCTGTTGGTCTTAGTACATGATGCAACTACAGAAGAGTCAAGTTTTAAATAGAAAAAAATATAAAAACTCTTTGGTTTAACGCTAGGGGAGCTGGAGAATGAGCATATTTTCAAAAAAGTGGAGTGTCCCTCTAATATTTGTTTGTATTTTATAGGTCATTGTGACTCTTAACATTTCCTTCTATTAAACTAAATATATATATTTTATCCATTTAACTGAACTCACATGATAATTAAATCTTGAACTTCAAGATTTCCATGTTGTTGCTTGTGGGTCAGCTTGACCCTTTTAATTTTTTTAAGAAATGTTTTATTGGAACTTAATGTCAGCATTTTAACCTGAGACTTGACATCCTCTACATATGTGGTTTGAGTATGACAATATAAAAATAATAATCACTTGCATAAGCAAAGGTACAACCATGCTCTTATAGTGTCAGTTTGACCCTGTTTATATACTGTAGAGACTAAGGTGAAGGATGTGGATTGACCAAACTACTAGCATTTTAAAGGAACCTTATTTTATTTCTAGAAGTAAAATCCATTTCATTGACTGTTTCATTTGCTCTTCTATAGTCTAATTACATTATATAGTCCAGTTACATTTTATTTGTAATGTGTTTCTTTGAATAATTTCAACGTAAAGATGTGAGCATAGAAGCCTGAATAGACTGTGGTTCATGCATCAAAGTTACCCTGAAAACAATCTGTCTTTTGATTTTATCAGTCATATAGTTTTGTTTTGTTTGTTTTTTTATGAAGATTTTGGCACATGAAAGATCATGGCACCAATACAATAAACTCTTCACATGCAATAATTATGCTTACCACATCAGTATAGAGTGGGTGGGAGGTGATTTAGAGATGCATAAAGATTATTTTTATGATGTGAATACTGATATCTGAATACTCCTGTGTAAAATTCAAGCTTTTAACTTAATGTTAAGGTCTATATTTATTACTTAGTCCTATTTATTATATACTGTACAAATAAGTGCCATGCAGCGTGCACTGTGCCACACTGGAAAATTAATTGCAGGGTCATATCTGTGCCCCACGAACAGTACATACTCACATTGTGACGTGACTCCTTGAATTTATATTGTATTAATATGCATAGCGATCTGCTACATTATTTAAAAGATTAGAAAGCAGTGGCGGGCGGTGACTTCTTTTATTGAGTGTGCTCAATGCGCAGTTCGTCACAACATTTATGTAGCCCGTCATGTGTGTGGTTCCTTATGTCAAAGCGTGTTATGCGCGTCGAGAGATCCTGTGTGCATCATGTGTCTTGTCAAAATAAGTGCCTGCTGCAGATGCGTTTAATTGGTTAATGATAAAAGAAACACTCGCATTTGCCAGTTACTCGCTAGTATTTTGTAAATGTGAGCGTCTCTTATATCATAAACGGTTTTGACGCATTTTGACAAAACACGTGATGCACATGGTTCACATGACGCAACAAACACATATTTTGAAAAAGCAAGCAACACACATGACACCCCGAACACATATTGAATTTGCGCCCCCTCGGATAAGCAGTCACGAGCCACCACTGTTAGAAAGGCGATTTCATCTTTCATGTCTAAACTGGATGTGCTTTTTGACACATCAAAAAAGCATTAGTGTTGTTGAGGAAGAAAAACTAGAGCCCCTTCGGAATATAACAGAAACACGGCTTTCTCTCTCATTCTCTCTGACTCACCTGTTTTCTCATTATTTCTTACATCTTGCCTGTCTGAAATCTCCGCTTATCTTTTGTGTTACTCGGTGTGCCTCTCTTTAGGCCGCTGTAATAACAGAGACACGAGTCTCATGGGGCACTTGAGTTTTTCTGACTAAACCACAACATGTGATTATTCTCAGTTCAACAAGTCCAACAGCAAGCACTGTACGAAGAAGTACATAGTTTTTTTGTCATTGTTTAGATTCATTTCTAGGTAGTGACACATTGATGTGTGTTAGTGAGTCAAATGATGATTGATTTAAAGCTCTGTATTAAGCATTGTTCATTGATTTTATTAATCTCTGAGCAAATTTCACTTTTACTTAAACTTCATTTCGGCTTTCTCGATTAATGTGTTATTCATAACCATCTGTCCAAGAATCATAGCCATTTGTCATGCTTTCTAAATGATAAAGGAAAGATTTACCCAAAAATTGACATTTTGCTATCATTTACCTTTATAGTATGCTTTTCTAACCATATATTTACATTGATTCATTTGGCAGTGTAAAAAGCTATACTTTTTATAAGTATGCTTTGCTAATGCAAATCCCTACAAACTGAGCTATATACAGGTATATTAGTATTTTTTATGAATTATAAGAAGCCTTTATGTATTTGAAATGGCACAATGGCTCTTAAACAATGCATTTTTTTTCTTTTGCTCTGCTACACTGTAAAAAAAATCCGTAGAAATTGCAGCTGAGTTGCCGGTAACTTACCATAGATTTAAATTCATGTTATTTACTGGCAACATTTTGATCAAAGTTAAATTAACATTTACAAGTCTTTGTCTTTACAGAGTAAAACTAAAAAAACAGCATCAAGCAAAACATTTTGGGAAACAAAATCTGAAGCAAAAAACAGAAAAGGTTGATGATGATTTCTGGTTCCCAGAATGCTTTGCGTGAGGCTGTTATTGTATAGTTTTATTCTGTAAAGATAAAGACTTGTTAATATTTAAAATTTATTTAACTTTGAACAAACTCTTGCCAGTAAATAACATAAATTTAAATATACGGTAAATTACAACTCAGCTGCAATAACATTGTAATTTCTACGGATTTTTTTTACAGTGTATTCCTTGTCCGTTTCAGCGCCCCCTGCTTTAACTTTTTCCTATTTTCATTATCTGTTTGCTTAATTTTTTTCTCTTTTGGCACGTAGGGTGGCATATGTGCTCTCATAGTGGCACCTTCTACAAACAGGGATATAGTTCAGGCGTGAAATGTGTGTACCTAAAAAAACACACTGTTAAAAATGCATGGCCAAACATAATAAATCCTGGGGTGAATGAATAAGTCATGACTTGAGTGCTTTGGAGAAGTGGAAGAGATGCACGTATACTGTAGGGTGGAACATGAGAGACAGCTCAGCAAGAAAGAGCTTAAAACGTCTGGCCCAGCACGAGATCGTAGCATTTTAACCAAACGAGAGAGAGAGAGAGGTGGCAAAATAATAAATGACTCCCAAGCGTGCCGTCCATCAGATAAACAGTGGGAACTAGAAAAAAATGGGACAGTTGAATTAAAGAGTGTTTTAGAATAGATTTCTCACGACCTGCCGATAGAAAAGTCAAAAGATGACAGGTATGGAGCGTGGAAGGGAGGGACATAAAGTTTGATTGAGTGATGGGGGCATTGTTCTGTACTCTATGCTGAAAGACAGAGTGAGCGAGACATCGGGAGAGAAAGAGAGAGGGGGGTATAGTGGATGGATGTGCAGGGTGTAGGAGAGAGGCAGACACTGATGTATTAGGGTCATGCTGATGGGCAGATCAATGACTAGGACACATTGTGTATCGCACGCTGCCTGCACGAGACCGTCACACGCACAGTCGCAATCGTACTTGAGGCCGCTTTCTCTATGCAATCAGAAAAGATCGAATTCCTCTCTCAATCACATGCATTTCAATCCACCTCCTCTTTCCATCAGCCGTTTTCTCGCTGCGGGGCAGAATCACATCCGGCCTAAAGTGCGTGTGCAAAAACGCTTACATGGATAAGACACAGAGACTCCCTGATATACCATGTAGTTTGTGCACAAAAAGCACAAATTTGTGTTTTATTTTTCATGCAAATAAATTTTAAGATTTTGAAATATTTGCTGAAACTCAAATTCGTTTCAAAATTAGTAAGTTTTCTTACTAGTGGTCCTAGTCTTCATTTAAATTAATTCTGATTAAAGTGATTGTTATGCAGCGGTGATACTCGCAGAATAATTAACTGAATGATACAACCATCATGCATATGCTCATAAGCCATAATCGTATGCTTTTTAAAATGCAAACACACAGACGCTGCCCGTATTAGCATTCATGCAGTAGCTATACTGTACATCAAAGGGCTCTCGGTGTTGTAGAGATACAGTAACAGTAAGAAACACAAAGAAAAAGCATAGAGCTTTTTCATCTGATAAGCCTTCATTTTTCTTCTAGTATGGAAAATAGTTTATTAATAAATGCATTTTAAATAAGTGTTACATTAGCACAAATGAATGGAATATCTTCTTCATCCACAGAATTATTAATATATTATTACAGTATATGCTTTCTCATGAGGTCTCAGTCGTTTAATAATTCACACAGACGCACATACACGCAGGCATGGGGAAATGGTGGTAAGCTAAGGTTTGTGGTCGGGTTAAAATCATTTATCATGGCGGTCGGTCAAAGAGGACGGTGGAATCGCTTAGACTGGAGCACGAATGAATAATGCACAAACACACGTTCTGTCATAGGACAGACTTTCCATTAAATTCTGACTTTTTTATACCAAACTGATGATACTGTAAGTGACACTTCCTGTGAAAACCAAGGCTAAAGTCATTTTTTTGTAATTGACTGTTTCACCATAAAATCATCCTATATAATGGAAAGAACGTTCTGTAAAAAAATAACCTTGATAACCAACGATTGATTGTTAAAATGTAAAGTGTATTTAATGACTGAAATCAAACTTTGATGCTCCAAATCTCATACAGTTACAGTATTAAATTATGAGACTTCAGCCTGAATTTCACAGCCAGGGTCATATTTTCTGTCTTCATTTTTACAATTCCATTAAGACACAGTTGAATAAAATGACATGATACACTTTCACAAAAAAAGAAGAAAACTGACCATTTCTTTTAATGGCGTTGTACCCTAATGGCGCTTTTCCATTGCATAGTACCCCACGGTTTGGTTTGGCTCAGGTCGGGTCAGCTTGCCTTGGTAGCTTTACCATCGAGTTTAGTAACAATTCGTAGTGGGAGTGATTATAGGCGTGTCGTTATATTTGCGCTGCCTACTGCTGTGACATCATACAAGTGAGAGCGTCATTGTACATTCCCATACATTCATGTATTTCTCAGTCCACCACAAAATTTAAATGTACAAACACTTGTGGCGTCAGTCGCCGCGCTCCGCTGAGCCTCGTTTAAAGGAATAGTCTACTCTTTTGCCATATTAAACTATGTTATTACCTCAACCTAGACGAATTAAAACATACCTATCTTTTTTCAATGCGTGCACTGTACAGTGTGTTATGAATGTGTTAGCATTTAGCCTAGCCCCATTCATTCCTATGGTACCAAAAAAAAGTTTTATTTTGTGGCACCATACTTACTGATATAACTCCTCATGTAACAGTCTTTAAATAGGGAAACACAGAAGTGTTTGGTGGCTTCCCTGTTTACATTTACATTTACATTTAGTCATTTAGCAGACGCTTTTGTCCAAAGCGACTTACAAGTGAGGTAAACAATAGAAGCAATTATGGCAACATAAGAACAGCAATACATAAGTGCACTGGAAATAGTCTCATCAAGTCCAACACAATATACATAGCCAAGGGTATGTTAGTAGTTTTTTTTTTTTTTTTTTTTTTTTTTTTTAGATAAAGAGGAAGGTAGATAGAGAAAGAGATAGAGAGAAGGGTAACTAAATAAAGATAGTAAATCTGTAATTAGGAAGTTAGGTAATGGTGGAAGAGATGGGTTTTTAGCCGAGTCTTAAAGACAGCTACAGTGTCAGCTGATCGTGTCACGACCGGCAGATCATTCCACAGTTGTGGGACAGTTCCTGAGAAGGTACGCGTTAGTGTTTTCTTCCCTTTTTGAGATGGTACCACAAGTCGTCGCTCGGTGGCAGAGCGCAGTGATCGAGAGGGTACATAAGGCTCTATAAGCAAGCGAAGATAAGGGGGTGCTGACCCAGTGGTGGTTTTAAAGGCCAGGAGCAGAGCCTTAAATTTGATGCGGGCTGCTATAGGAAGCCAGTGTAACTTGACAAAGAGAGGAGTGACGTGCGCCCTCTTTGGCTCATTGAAGACCACTCTTGCCGCTGCGTTCTGAATCATCTGTAAGGGTTTGGTCGTGCAGGCTGGAAGTCCTGCCAGTAGCGCATTGCAGTAGTCCAGCCTGGACAGGACAAGAGCTTGGACCAGGACCTGCGTAGCATGCTCATCTAGGAAAGGTCTAATTTTCCTAATATTGTAGAGGATGAATCTACAAGAGCGAGCGGTGCTGGCAACATGCTCCGTGAAGCTAAGCCGATCATCAATGACCACTCCCAGGTTTTTGGCCGTCGTGGAAGGCGTGATGGTCGAGGAACCTAGCTGAATGGAAAAGTTGTGCTGAATCTTTGGTTCGGATGATATGACAAGCAGTTCTGTCTTCGCAAGGTTCAGCTGGAGATGGTGATCCTTCATCCAGAGTGAGATGTCCCTCAGGCATGCCGAGATGCGGGCAGAAACCGTAGGATCATCAGGGTGGAACGACAAGTGGAGTTGAGTGTCGTCTGCATAGCAGTGGTAGGAAAAGCCATGTTTCCGAATGACAGAGCCCAGGGATGTCATGTATATCGAAAAGAGCAGCGGTCCAAGCACAGAGCCTTGAGGGACCCCGGTATCTAGACGTTGGGGTTCGGAGACGTCACCTCTCCAGGATACCCGAAATGACCTATCTGAGAGGTACGACTTGAACCATAAAAGCGCTGTGTCAGTGACACCCATAGACATGAGAGTCGACAGGAGGATGCGGTGATTGACGGTGTCAAAAGCTGCAGATAGATCCAGTAAGATCAGCACAGATGATTTGGAGGCTGCCCTTGCCTGCCTTAGGGCCTCAATGACTGATAGCAGCGCAGTCTCAGTGGAGTGACCACTTTTGAATCCAGACTGATTGCTATCCAGGAGGTTATTTTGTGTGAAGAAAGTGGAGAGCTGGTTGAACACAATGCGTTCAAGAGTCTTGGAAATGAAGGGAAGAAGAGAAACGGGTCTGTAGTTCTCTAGCATAGCAGGATTGAGAGTGGGTTTCTTCAGCAACGGGGTTATCCGGGCCTCTTTAAATGCTACCGGGAAGGTGCCAGTGGAAAGGGATGAATTGATAATGTGAGTGAGAGCAGGGATAACAGACGGAGAGATGGCCTGGAGGAGATGGGTGGGTATGGGATCTAGCGGGCAGGTAGTCGGATGATTAGAGGCCAAGACCTTGGAAACATCTGCTTCGGATAGGAGAGAGAAGGAGGGAAGGGAGCATGTCTCAGGGATTTGAGAATGCGCAAGAAGCGGCGGCTCGGAGAACTGACTGCTAATAGTTTTCGTTTTCTTCACAAAGAAGGAAGCAAAATCATCAGCCGTTAGGTCGGACGAAGGTGGAGGGGCAGGGGGACAAAGAAGGGTAGAGAAGGTCTTGAAGAGAGTGTGAGAGTCAGGTGAGTTGTTAATCTTTGAATGGTAGTATAGGGTCTTTGCAGAGGAGACATCCTTGGAGAAGGAGGCAAGAAGAGACTGATAGAGGCAGAGATCAGAAGGATCATTCGATCTGCGCCACTTCCTCTCTGTAGCCCTGAGTGTGGAGCGATGCTCACGGAGAACCTCAGTTAGCCAAGGAGCAGAAGGTGTGACCCGGGCTGGTCCAGATGTCAGAGGGCATAATGTGTCTAAGCAGGATGTAAGAGTGGAACAAAGTGTGTCTGTGGCATTGTCAGTATCTAACAGAGAGAGTTGGCTGGGAGCGGGCAGCGTGGAAACAATCGCAGAGGATAAGCGGGAGGGAGAGAGCGTGCGCAGGTTGCGCCTGAACGTGACCAATGGGGGATCGTATGTAGCGACAGGGGGAGTCAGGTCGAGGTCGAGAGTAATTAGGAAGTGATCAGATGTGTGAAGTGGGGTGACCTGGGTGTGGTAGGTGGAACAACAGCGTGTGTAGATAAGATCTAAAAGATTACCAGACCTGTGTGTTGGTGAAGTAGGGACTCGCTTGAGGTCAAACGACGCAGTCAGGGTGTTGAAGTCAGCTGCCTGTGGTTTCTCCAGGTGGATATTGAAGTCACCAAGTACTACTAAAGGAGTACCATCCTCAGGGAATGAAGACAGAAGTACATCTAACTCCTCCAAGAAGTGTCCAAGTTGACCTGGGGGGCGATAGATAACTAAAAAATGCATTTTAGTAGGGTGGATGATAGTAACAATATGCGATTCGAAAGAGTTGCTGTCACATGAGGGGGTTTGCTGTTGGAATTTCCAGTCCTTTGGGATGAGCAGACCAGTTCCTCCACCCCTTCCTGTTGTGCGAGGACTGTGTGAGAAAGTGTAGTTGTTGGAGAGGGCGGCCGGAGTGGCCGTGTCCTCTGGTTTAATCCATGTCTCAGTAAGTGCTAAAACAGAAAGTCCAGAATGTGAGGCAATGGCAGTAATGAAATCTGCTTTGTTGACAGCAGATTGGCAGTTCCATAAGCCAATGGGAAGAGAGAGTGAGGCAATAGTGGAAGGTGGGAGAGTGCGGAGGTTATTAATATTTCTCCCACGGCGACGTGATACAACAGATTTACGAGTTGTAATGACAGTAGAGATTTGAAAGCACATAGTGAAAATTATAAGAATAGGAAATGTAAAAGAGAGGAAAAAGAGTGCTATATAGATAAATAGAAAAAGTTAGTACAAAAAGTGCAATACTCAAGTGCCCAGTCGGTGTCCCTGCTCGGTGGAGTCGAGCAGGTAGAGTCGATGGTCTTTACACTCTTCGGTCTTCACACGACGAGGGCTGCACGCGACCGCTGCCGCGGTGGACTGACTGCTTTTATAAGTGCTTCAAATGTGGGCTGAAACTCAGCAGGCCACGCCCGAAAACAATCAACAACACGTTAATGGCCGAAACTACTACTGTATTTACTGTAATACACTAAAGCACGCGAGGACACGCGAGAACAAACGCGGATTGCAGCACGTGAGACAAAGGTAAACAAGAGAGCGTTTCTTAGCAACGACACTGCGCTAAAACTTCACAAGTCTCAAATCAAATACACTTACACGTTTCTGTGGACTCCTGTTGATAACTGCTTCACCATAGGAATGAATGGGGCTAGGCTAAATGCTAACACATTCATAACACACGTGACCCGTCACGGAAACCAGGGACTCAAGTCGGCAGCACAAGTTTCGAGAAAATGAGAAACAAAGTTTTTTTTTCGAAATTTGTGATTTTCGTTTTATTGCAGAATCTGTTAGTTGAGATCACGAAGAAGCCTCTCCATGTTTGAGATAGCAGTTTTTGTATATTTAAAAGCGTACATTTTGCGGTTAAAATAGGCTTGTTTTTCCGGAGATTCTAGCGTGCAGCGGGGGGCGTCATTGTCTGTGTGTTTATTTACATACTGTATAAGCTTGTGTTTTCGCCTCCGCCCTCAAAGGGAACAGCGTGACTACTAAATAAGGATAGTTCGCCCAAAAATGAAAATAATGTAATTAATGACTCACCCTTATGTCGTTCTAAACTCGGAAGACCTCCGTTCATCTTCGGAACACAGTTTAAGATGTTTTATCGTTAGATTTAGTCCGAGAGCTTTCCCCTTCATTGAAAATCTATGTATGGTTTCCATGTCCAGAAAGTTAATAAAAACATCATCAAAGTAGTCCATGTGACATCAGTGGGTCAGTAAGATTGTGTTGATGCATCGAAAATACAGTTTGGTCCAAAAATAGCAGAATTACGACTTTATTCAGCATTGTCTTCTCTTCCGGCTCGAACGTGAAGTCACGTGACTGTAGTGACGCGCTGCCCTGTTCCTCAGACATGTTTGCTAAGTTTTTTTTTTTTTTTCAAACTTATAGCCTGCGTCTCCCCAGACTGTAAAGCTCGGGCGCACAAAACAAAAGAAAAATAAAAGAAGCTGGGGCGGAACAAATAACAGTCAGCCGCATCGTACGTCAGCCGCGTCACTGACTTTATGCGGCGCCGCAGTCGGATGACGTCAAAGTACCGCGAGAGCTCTTCAAGAAATCTTACGGAGTAGTTTAATTTCGACTCGCTCTCGCGGTACTTTGACGTCATCTGTATGTCAGTTCTTGCAGCGCAGCATGAGTCCAAACACACAGAAGTTACACAGATATCGTTGTATTCTTCATATAATTGGCTACATGTTTTGTCTATCAATATTTTCCATGAAGTCATTGGCTTATGGAGGAACGAGCGAGCCATTGGTAACCTCTCTAAAGGATGTCACGTTTTCGACGGCGCTGTTTGGATGATCTATTATACTACTTCCCTATTTTAAATACAAACTTTGAAGGCGGGTTCATGTGTTTAACGGAGTGTAAGCTCATATACCCTTACATGTTACGATTTAAATAGTCTTCAGATTATATATTATATTGTATTACCAGACATTCATGCGAAATCTGATGTAAACAATCTATACTTCACGGATTATACGCATTTTTGGACAAATATGGTCGTTGGATAATCTGAAACAGACTGGATTCGACTTGTGATCCCCACAAAGGTAAAAAGAGTCATGTTTATTTTTGCGGGTTGTCATTTGGTCATAAAATACTACATATGATGCTAGAACATCTCAAAAAGGGTTTTACAGGGGGCATGGCTTAGCTAAATGAGATGTAAATGAGCCCTATTGTCTCCCCCAGCTGAAAAGAAGAGTCCCTTTCGTCTCGATTTTCTCGGTTTGAGTATTTCTGAGTTCCTATATTCAAATGGCCACAACTTCTCCAAATCTTATCAGATTTCCATGTGTTACACATCGTTGGAAAGCTTAGAAACTGCACTTTCAGAATCTGCGAATAACTCAAAATGCCCCAGATCCGACTTGTGTCCCTACTTTCCGTGAGTGTCACTGTACAGAGCACGCATTGAAAAAAGATAGGTATGTATTAATTCGTCTAAGTTGAGGTAATAACATAGTTTAATATGGCAAAAGGGTAGACTATTCCTTTAAGTGGCATTTAGGCATATATGCGGATGTGCGCGTCGCGAATGTGTTGTCACGAACTGCAAATCTGGAAAAAAACTGTTATGGTGTTCCTGATTAACAACCTGTGGATGTTTTCATCGCTAACAGGGAGTTTCGGAACTTACAACAAAGCACAGATGACAACAGGTTAACTAGTGACAGCGCAAGCTAGCATGAAGGTAAAGCTAATCTTTTACATTATAGTGATGCCGCTGGGAGTGACGATTCTCTCAGACCAATCAGTGATCTACAGTGTTTTCGCGTCACGTTTTGGTATCAGCTCAGGTCGCTTGAAACCCTAACCCAGGTGATACTAAAAAAAGGATTGGGTACTACCTACTGCACCCAGTGGAAAAGCCCCCAAAAGTAAGCTGACCTGACCCAAACCAAAATGTGGGGTACTATGCAATGGAAAAGTGCCATAAGATTCCGTTTTGTACCTTTACAGCTATACTAAAAATATGTTGAACCTTTTTGGGAACATTACTGTACCTTAAAGCAACACTTTGTAGTTTCCATGTAAAAATGACTTACAGCTCCCCCATGTGGTTGAAAAGCGCAACAGTGCCTGGTATCAGACACTCTTCTGCAGGCAGGGGGAGGGGCGGGCTGTGTTTCCTACCCTCCACTGCCACTTTCAGAGTGTGCTTGTAGCAGCTAGGAGGCTGCTCAGGTTACAGCAATAGTACAATTTGTCCAGTTAAAAGTTGTTCTATCACTGAAATAATTTTAGAGACATTATTTAAAGGTAAAAAAACTACATAGTGTTGCTTTAAGGACCTATTGTGTACCTTTAAATGTACTTTAAACCCCTAAAATTGAACTGGTACAAACTGTTCCTTAAGGTGCAAAATAGGTCCTCAGGGGGTGTGCACACCAAAGCTTTTACGCCGACAGCCAGCATATGTTTTCAATTGTTTCCAATGGAAGCGCTGCATTTTTCAACTTTGGGTGAAAAGCTCAGCTCGTCAATGTCCGCTCTCACCTGGCCATCCAATCACAGTGTAGGAGGGGTGGGACAAATATCACAACAACCAACCGGCACATCGTACAACGACTGATAAACAAAGCAGGAGTATCAAAGCAACCAAAGCGCTCAGCTGAAGAAAGCTATCAGTCGGCTAAAATAAAGCTGTCCGCCAGGCGTTTTCAGCCACGTAAAAAAGCTTTGGTGTGCACGCCCCCTTAGGGTATAACATTGTACCCCAAAAGGAACGACATTTCAATGTGTTGTATACCCATAAAGGTAAAAAAATTAACCTTTGAGGGTACCACACCCGTAATAGAAAAGGTACAGTTTGTACCTTTTTCCCGACAGTCTACATTGACATTAAGATATAATTTAGTATGCTAGTATAAAGGTGGATCCCACAATGTAGTTGATGCCCTTTGCCCCTCCCCACACACACAAACATATATCTCTAAAGGCAAAAGGTGACAGATCTGCTGTGTTTATTCCATTCATCTCACCTCAATCCATAACCACAGCAATAACTGCACAGAAAAATGATTGATTGTTGTGACGGAGAGTTGGGCAGTAGCTGTGCCGAGGGGAGTGGATGGAGATATAGAGATGTAAAAAGAGAGGAGGTGCTTTGATGTCTTCACTGCTTAATGTATTCCATTCATTTCTGTCTGCTGCATCTTTCCCGCAGTGCCCAGGAGGTCTCTCTCGCTCACAGAGACGCTCCCTCTCTCGCTCACAGACCTCCCATACTAAACTGCACACACCACTGTAATTAATACATTTGAGATCTGATAACTAAGGAATTACAGGTGTAGGACACACACACACGCGCTTACAGCACCTTCATTCTGTTTATTACCTCCTAGCGTTATACATCCCTGAGCTTTCTCTAAGGAATACAGGAGTCTGTGCTTTGACAGCTCATGTCAGTCTAAGAAATTAACTTTTTTATTAAGGGGCAATATGGTGTTCCTGTATAGCTATTGTAAGTAAACGTGGTGCCATCATGGATTTGATTGCCATCGAGCATGTGTTAATAAAATGTATACTCGAAAGCATATAAATCTCATGAATAGTTGCACCTGTAATTTATTTCAACGTTTTCCTATTTGCTCAACCGTGTAAAAACAGATTTTCCATTTGTGTCTTCAGTTAAATAATTCATTTTAAATGCATTTTCAATCTAAATAATCATGGTGGTTTTCAATAAAATTAATATGTAGGTATGAGAGATTGTGATGTATTGTGAAATAAGTCACGACTGAAGGCCGTTGTTAGGCACAACACAAAGCGGAGTCTTTGCAACCTCTTTAGCCGTGATTTATTCACATAAGAGTACAGCCTTTCATACGGTACTGCTTTTATAAAACGGTTACCATACAATACAAATATTAAAGCGAAAAAATTTGTATTATGCAACCTTAAAAGGCGAGTACTTGGTCTGTGAAGGTGGCAGCCTCCATTAAGAGAACTGCAATGAGACGGTCTAACCTTCAGGGGACCCATAATTTGCGTCACCTGCTGCACGAGTCCACCGCGCCTGTCAACGGGACACAGTGGAGACGTTTCTGACTTATTAAAATAAATATGGAACCAGAAAAAATATTATTTTTTTTTAGAAAATATGACACGTTGATGTAGATTAAACTAACCAACAGTAGGCTTACTAGGCTATATTCAGTTATTAACCATAGTAATGTACACAACATACACTGAATAATATTAATACAAAACATAACTTATAATCCTAAAGCGGTACACGCTTTAGGATTATAAATACACTTTAATTTAATAAAGGTTTAATTGTTTATTTTAGAATATCCAGTCGTAATATTTAGCCGTTACAGGCGTGCAATGGATCTTGGGATAGCCTAGGCTGTGAAGGATCCATTCGTTCTATCCTTAACAGCGCTGAGAAATAAGGACGCATTTTGAGGCTTCATTTTAATATCCTTCAAATTGGGATGGCCTTACTAGCCTTAAGTCACGCTCCTGTGATGCAATTGGTCTTAGAATACAGCCTAACTGTGAGTTCACACCAGATGCGAGTTCAACGATTTGCGCGAGTAGATTACATACAAAGTCAATACAAAGACGCGATCAGACGTGTCCCTGTTTAGGGCGATGCGAATGACGCGGTACGGGCGGCGCGTTTGCCGCAAAAACACATGCTATTCGCCTCAAACACATCTTTGCCCAAGTTGAACATTTTCAACTCAAGTGAAAAATTTGCATGAAGTTAAATCCCGCGAGTAATCTATAGCGAGTAACGCGATGCCCCGCGTTTGGTGTGTACGTAGTATTAGGGGTTGATCACACCAAACACGTATATCGCAGTTGCGTTTTTTAAAAGATATTGTATGGGCAGTGAGCATTATGCTCGCCGTTTATGCGCCGAATGACATGCGTTTTTTGCCGCCAGCCATTTGAAAGAGCGCTGAGAGCGGAAAAGTGCCTGACGTAATTTGCGTCTTGCCATTGTCCAATCGAATGAGGGGAGAGACGGGCCTGTCGTTGTGGTGACGGAGGTTTACAATTCTTTGGATCAACCGGACTCCACTCACTCACTTGTCTCCTGCGTGTTTGTGCACAGCTCACCCTCAAACAAGGTCAGAGCAAGCATCCTCTTTTTAAAGTTTCTGCTAATATGACAGTTAACAGCAAAAGAGCGCTCACGCTTCAATATTTGATTGACAAGACAGCTGACTCAGTGTTTTCCTAGCAATATAAAAAGCCGCATCGCACTGCTCTTCCCTACTGAAAAATCCAGCTAAGACCAGCATAAGCAGGTGAGCTGGTTTTAGCTGGTCTCCCAGGTTTTGCTGGTGTAGCAAGCTGGTCTAGCTGTGTTTTGGTCACTTTTTATGCTGGTCTAGCTGGACTTAGCTTGTCAAGCTGGGAGACCAGCTGACTCACCAGCTTGACCAGCTTTGCCAGGCTGGGAGGACCAGCTTAAACCAGCTACTGCCACCTAAACCAGTTAAAACCAGCTTCCAGCTTATGCTGGTCTTAGCTGGATTTTTCAGTAGGGTTTTTTAAAAAAAGCAGTGCTCGTAGCGCCTTGCGTTTCCGAGCGTTTAAAACACACTTGGTGTGATTAGCCCCTTAGAAAGTCGCAGCCTTCGAATTGGGACACAGCTAATGTTTCACATATGTTTACGTTGCTAAGAGTGGTTGCTAAGGTGTTGATAGGGTGCTGCGTTGTGATACACAGAGAGTGTGTTCAAAATAACATTACACTCTATATAGTATGAATCGGGATAGTATGAATGAATTCGTACGTACTACATTCGCAATGTTGAAACATCACGTGACAAATCGTCATAACAACAAGTTAGTTGTTAACTGAAATGACATAAAACTAGTGTAATTTAACCACAAGGGACAGTTGTTTAATAATAAGTATTTGCATTTGAATAGAGCTGCGTTACCGCTTTTGGACATTTTTGAGCAAACAACGCCCCTCCGTTGTCTTCTTCGTTAGATAACTCCTCTCTCGGGGACTCATGGGATAGCAAAGTGTCCATCAAATAAACACCTCGGGATCTTGCAGGAAGTAGTAGGTCATCCGGGTACTTTTTGCCTACTGTTTTTGGAATGCTATGAATTCGAACATACTACTCGCCTCGCCTACTGCTTTTCGCATAATACAGGGGTCTCCAACGTGGTGTCCACGGGCACCAGGTAGCCCGCACAGAGTCTGCGAGGTGCCCGCCAAAGCTCATTCTTTTAATATTCTAGTCTCAATTGTAATATTTATTTGTAAAAAAAAAAATTATATTAGCTTGGCTTGGTTAACATTTGAAGCAATAATAAAATACGTAGTTTGAAAGTAGGCGGTTTCGGACGCAGCCACAATCACTGCTTGCAGCTGTCAAAGCCTTTTATAATGTAAATAAACACAGTTATTGACCAATCAGAATCAAGGACTGGAACAAACCATTTTATAAAACGGTAGCTATGCACAATAAACACACTACCTCTAATACATTATTGGCTATAGCCCTTGTTAGATTTTATATTGTTTAGGTGTCATTTTTACTCTCATTGAAGATGTTTATGTAATCGCCATTTCAATTGATGCCGTTTTTGGGAGTTTTTCTTCACAGGTTGTATTGTCTGTGTGATTTTTAATCATCTCATATTAGCTACATATTAAACAACAGTCTTCTTTCAGGCAATGGATAAAAATATCTCACAGCTCCAGGTCACCGTAGTGTCAGCTGAGGTACTAATCTCATACTAAACCCATAACTAGATGGCACCAGGGCAGAATATTATGAAACATATCGGTGTTAGATTGCAGATAAGAACAGAGGAATTCGCTACAGGGTCACGTTTAGTATGATTTCAGCCCCAAGCCCTGGCTCATATCTGACCTTGCACACGTGTATAGGCTGTATAATCCACTGGCAGATTATTTCAGTTATTTCGGGCATAAACCTCAGTTAACCAGAGACTGTATAAGAAGGATGAACTGGAGAAATTATGACACATACAATAATAGAGCAGCTGTTCGAATGTAAGCCCCGCCTTTAATTTACAACTCTGCATTCAGGCTGATGTGTTTCTCTAAATCTTAGTGATATATATTAGGGGTGAGCGATATGACCAAAACTTTTTCACGATAGGATTCATTTAATATCATGATAACGATATGTATCACAGTAGAGTTTTTTTTATCTTTTAATAATATATCTTATTAAAGAAAGAAAAGTGATTTGGTCAAGAGTAGTGAGAGATGTTTCACAAAAACATGAGTGACAGACATGAGCAAAATGAGGTAACTTCCCCTTTAATACCTGGACCCAATTACACGTGCATTTTCTCTTCAGCTGTTTACTTTTTCTTAAGCTCTAAATGGTCGTGTTTATGAGGATACTTGCAAAGATGGGAACCGATTACAGTTTTTGGAGTGCATGCAAGCTGAACTGGTAGGCTGGGGTGTGTGCGCATATGGTGTCTCGGCAGACCGTTTTAAATATCTATGGAGAGCTGTATATTTGTGTTTACATTGGCTGGTCGTCCCACTGGAGAATATGTGAGCGCAGTGATGTGATATTTATCAATCTCATAAGAGATGTGACTGCTTGCAAATATCACACAATTCCCATGGAAATGAGATTCCAGAGTACTGACACGAGGCCGAAATGACAGGACCGGAGAGTGTAAACAGGATGTAACGGCAACACGTTACCAGACATGCTCTGTCCAATGATACGCGGTTGCCTTTGAAATGTCTTTTAACTCTCAAGTGGTGCAGTGTTAGTGCTGACCTGCTCATTTTGCATTACAGCAGCTCTGACTCATGTGGTTTATTTCGATTAAAGGTACCAGCGTTATTGCCTGTCTTCCTGTTTTTCATCTTATGTTGCTGTGTGAAGCCTGATAATTGAATGCATCATGATTGGGGTGAAAAAAAAACAATGTCTTTGGTAAATGTGGTCTAGAAAAGGAGAGACAGAGAGAGAGAGATGGAGCCATCTGATGTGGTTTGTCTAGAGAGAGCTGTAATAAAAGGTCAGATTGGTGTTTCCATGGTGATGGTTGATTGACAGGTGTTTTAGTGAAAGGACAGTAGTGATATCATAACCTCTGACCCTTTAAAGGTCTGATTCTGTATGAATTGTTGTGTGTGTGGGGGCGTGTGTGTGTGTGCTATGTGCATGTTTGTTTTTACTCTCACCTTACAAGGTTATTCTTGCTCTCTTTTATCTGTCTCTCTTGATTATTAAGTAAGTTAAGTCCTTGGCTTTTATGGAAATATTTAAGCATTTTTTAACTATGCTGGTCTCCCCCGCTTGTTTAGTTTGCTAGTTTAAGAAGGGTTTTGGACACGTTAGACTGGGAGACCTCGCTGAACAAGGCTAACATCAGCTCAGCTGGGAGACTGGCTATATTGCGCAATGTAAACACAATCAAAGCTTCAAAAACACAGAAAGAACGGGACCTTTAAGCTTATTTAGTTCGCTTGAATCGTTCCAGAGTTCGATTTGGTAGATGCGATTTGTTGGGGCAGGTGAGAATGCAGACTTGAAGAGGTCTCAGTATGCTTTCAAATGAACTCTGGAGCGATTCGTTTGTGGTGAGAACGCGATCCGAGATCGAACAGATCTAACTACAAAAAATAATGCGCATTTTTGGACTAAACCAGCTGCCATAGTCAGCTGCATTTTGCATTATGGGATGAGGTGCAGAGCCTCATAGAAATTTTGTATTGGCAGTGCATTAAAGGGGCAATGAAGCTGTCAATTTTATTGTTTTAAACGGTTGTCTGAGGTCTACTTGTGATGTTCGCATGTTTTTTTACATTCAAAAACATCAAAAGCAATAAGTAATAGGCTATTCTGTAACATGGTTCAGATGCTGTCTGGAGAAATGGTTCGTTTGAAGGGGCGGGCTGCATTGAAGACCTGGACGTAAACGCCCACTGCTATGATAGGATAGCTTCATTCCTCTTCGTAACATGTGGAGAAATGTTTTAAAAACATTCATGTGTAAAAATAGCAGCCGAAGACATATATGTTTGAGCCACAAACGATTCTGGGTGCTAAATATGATACACGTAAATGACAATGAAGTAGAAGTAGAAACTTAACTTAACTCAAACTCGATTTGACTAAATTACCGTATACAACACAGTAAGCAGCATTGGAATCTAAATCGCGGCTGGTAAGTCACTTACTTTCTATATTTCTATCATTTATATTACAGTTGTATTATTAGGTCTTGCACCTTTAATGTTTTTAGTCAATTAAAACAGTCAAACATACTCGTTTAGAAACGGATGTTACAACAGGACATATCAAGCGATCTCTAACAAAGCAATAGTGAAAAGTAGTAACTTAGTAAAATGTTTTACTCACTGTGTATACTACTTTGCCATTCCTGTCAGATCCAATATTAATGGTGCTTTAATCACAGTATCTCTCCAAATCCAGCATTGACTTGGCTTTTTTACAAATTAATCTGCGGTACACAAATATCTCCCCACGCGAGCTAGAACTTCTTTAAAAACAAACTTAAATCATGCATTCCTAATGTTAGGTTCCAAGGTAAGGTTATACAGCGACTGTGTTCTTCCACAACCGAACACTCCTTTTCCATGGGTACTCATAACAGATCACAGTTTCAAAATAAAAGTCTTTCAGGAAAAATGTTTTAAAAGTCATTTAATTGGCAATCTTTAAAGACATGTTTACTGATTATTGAGACACTGACTGCATACGATTGCTTTGCCCATGGGCCCACAAGGCCCACACGCGAAGCTGTGGGCAGGGCTACAAAAGTGGTAGTTGTATTTTGGGTTTGGAGGAGGTGTTTTAATTCTGACTGAAGTCACATTTCGGCTTGGTGACAAAAACTGTTATATTTAGGTAAATAGGACGTTTTCAGTTCTGAAGCTTGCAGGATGTTCATTTAAGTATGATGACCTATTATTTAACAGAATATCAAGTTAAAATTGAAACTTTGTTTTCAAGCCGCATCAGTGCTTCATTCTGGAAATGAATAGTTTGCCTAGAGTGATGTATACAAACTATGTAGTATATAACAACCGCAAACATAATTACAGCACGCAGTCATCTCCCCATGGTGTCGGC
This sequence comes from Paramisgurnus dabryanus, assembly GCF_030506205.2. NCBI lineage: Eukaryota > Metazoa > Chordata > Actinopteri > Cypriniformes > Cobitidae > Paramisgurnus > Paramisgurnus dabryanus. The sequence goes on from NC_133338.1 coordinate 44,538,331, forward strand.
TGTATTTTCCTCCTTTTTGTTTACTTCAGTGGTTCCTTTGGAATTTCCCGCACGTTGATTCTAACCAATCAAGAAGCAGTTTAGGAAATGGGTTCAAAGACATGTGGCCAATGGGTATTGTGGATGATATCACATGACTGCATTTTGGTTTGTATCAACTGGTGAGGACCAGAGCGATCAGTGAGGTGTGAAAAGGAATCAAAATTGCTAATAAGCTACAATGTATCATTTTTTGCGTATGGTCCGGACCAAATTAACGTTTTAGCACCCTTAAAGTTCACCGCTTGGCAATATCAGGAGAGCCATGATGACATAGAAGAACCATTTTGGTTCCTCAAAGAACCATTCAGTCAAAGGTTATTTACCATTTATTTTTTTACCATTTTATAATCTGAAGAACCTTAGCTCGCCACAAAGACCAACTTTTTCTACATTTGTCTTTTCCTCCTGTTATATTTCTTTATATCTCTTTTCATTTTCTCTATTCTCTTATCGCTATGCATTTCCACCTCTGCATTATATTTTTTTCTCATCCTTCCCTTTGTTTTCTTCTCTTCTGCTTTAATCTTTCTCTCTCTATTATTCATTTCTCAGTTCTGTCTCTATTCTCTCACCACACACACACTCCCAGTTGTCGACGTATTTTCACACATTCTCATTTTCAATTTAGTTTTTTTCCTTCATCCTCATAGTATGCTTTTCAAGCCTCGGTCTAGTTTGTCAGTGTTTATTTCTCCACTCCTTTCTCAAATATCGGAAGTGTACCTAGCCTCTTCTCGTTTCCCCATGCCCACATATTTGCATCTGTATAAATTCTGTCTGAATGTATTTGTTGTGTCTCATGAGGCATATTGTTTTTTCTTCCTTGGCTTTTAGTAACTTTCCCTCTACTTTATCTCTGTTTCTCGGTCATATCTCAGTATGTTACATCACTCTCATTCACCCTATTAGACTGCAGCGGTTTGGTGCTCAACTTTTTTTATCTCTGACCTGTCATTCTGTTCTTTATCCCATTTGCAAGCTAAAGAGTTTAATTTAGGTTTACACATTTAGGATGGGCTTTTTCCTCTTTTCACCAATTTACTAAAGTCTCAGAGTTATGAATCTATGAGTTGTGTGAGTGTGTTTTTGAGCCCGAGGGTTTGTTGAAAATATTTTTCCATGTGTTTGCACTGAGCAAATCTGAGTGTGTGTGTTCTTTTTTTTTTTTTTTCTGTATCCCTTTTTAATACATGAAACTATCAGTCCCAGAAGAATACCCCCTTTATCTGGTAAAGACCCTTTTTTTCTACTGTGCATGTCTCTTCTTTCTATAATGTGGCCAAAGATTTCAGTTGTGTGTAAAAACTGAGATATAGCTTATTTTCTGTTATCTAAAAAGAATTTCAGACAGGCTTTCAGGACACAGCAAGATCATTTCTTAGATATTAAAAACATTCAAGTGAGCTTTAGATAACCAAGCAAACATTTAGCTTCAAAAAATGTTTGTTTTTTGGTAGTGATAAGTTGCTTCAAAATGACATTTATAAATGTATACTCTTTTCAGCTGCTTCGTCAGACACCAAGATTTTTTATTCTTTTATTCTAAGATGTCTTGATCATAAGTCCTGACTGGATAAACTTTTAGTAGGGGAGAGCGTGGCACAACGCTTTTTGGTTTTGGCTCAATCATTCACAAAATATTTGAGTTTGATTAATTATATTTTTACACAAGCAACACACGCATCTCTCCTACATAGGACCATTTGAAGTTTGTTTCTATTACTTACCATTCTTGGACAATTACACCAAACATGACAGAAGTGCCAACGTTACAACTTACCCCACAAGTGGGGTTAATTGTAACAGGCACGGGGTTAGTTGTAACACTTGCTAAAAATGAAGTTTTCAGGCAAATATTTCAATACTTTTTCGTCTATATACTTGAAGTGGATATTGTTTATATGTCTGTGTATAATAGACAGGTATCTAGACTATTCATCCCTCATCTAACCATAGTTCAATTATAAATTATAAATATCGTAAGTCCTGAGGGGTTAGTTGCAACACAGCGTTACAACTAACCCGCTGGGTGAAAATATTTTCAAGCCCACCAAAAATGTTGCTAAGAGCTGCAGACATATTTCAACATTATGCTATGTTTTAGTCAGAAACCGAAAAAAACATATAATGAAAAAATTACTTGCATGCCACCAAAACACTCTTTCATCAATAACTTTATGGAAAAACATTATACCTTTCCATACATTTCCGGGAGCGTTTTTGGCAGCGTAAAAAACATTACCGGTAAAAACAACTCGCACAACTCTGTGCAAAAATGTAAACAGTCTGTGTTACAATTAACCCCGCGTTAGTTTTTGCCCTCGCGCACCCCTAAACTCTCAGAATAAAGGCACAAAAGCTGTCACTGGAACAATACCGTTAATAAAGGTCCTAATGTACTATTTATCTACAGATATGTATACATTTGGTACAAATATGTACTTTTTTAAGGTACTGATATGCAATCATTGGGTACAAAGATGTACTTTTAAGATAAACCAGTGGCATATTTGGTTGTGTCAGGATGTTACAAGCAAGTATGTGATCTCTCTTTGTTCTCCTTGTCCACCTCTCTTTATTTTACATTTTGTGTATGGTTGCTCTAAATTCCACATTATGCTGCAGCTGTTACCTCTATAAAGGGCATACACTCCTACAATCATTCATTCTCTTATTTTTCTTCATCTGACGCGTCGTCTTTTCTAGAAGCTTGGCACTGGTGTCTTGCCCTTTTTGTAGCAGAGTACAGATGAAGCAACAGCATTCTAAACAGGACAGAGAGAGAGAGAGAGAGAGAGAGTTTATCAGTACCAACAGATGGGTAGCCCCTGCATTCACTCAAAAGCGATGGAGACCCCTTTCAGGAAAAGGGGACAGAAGTACTCACAGGGGAGGTGACAGGGGGCAAGAAAAAGAGGAAAAACAGTTTTATGCTCTTGAGCCTCATATCAGTATGCTGCTCCATAAAGGTGTGTGATGTACTGAAAAAAAAGATGTAATCCCTTCTTCATTTAGAACAGATTGTAATTAATTTGCTTTTGTGTGTGCGTTGATTCCACATTCTTTCAGTCTTGTGTGAGCATAACAAGTTTCATTGTTTTTAGAAATGTGTGTAGGTGGGTAGGTTTGGTGTCTGCGTATGGCTGTTGACTGTCAGGGTAAAATCTGCAGCTTATCCTGGCAACAAATCATCCATTTAAAACCCATTCACACAGCACTTTGGTCCCAGAAAAGTTCTGTAAAATTGGCAGAGGCTTCTGTGTGAACACAAACGTGCCCCGTAAATGTTCTGGGATTGCTCCCATAAAGAGGACCTATGGTGCTTTTCCATTGCATAGTACCCTACGGTTTGGTTTGGGTCAGCTTACTTTTGGGGGCTTTTCCACTAGGGGTAGTACGTAGTACCGGATACGTTTTTTTAGTACCACCTCGGTTTGGGGTTCAAAGCGACCCAAGCTGATACCAAAATGTGAAGCAAAAACACCATAGATAACTGATTGGTCTGAAAAAATCGTCACTTCCAGCATCATCACTATAATGTAAAATATTGGCTTTACCTTCATGCTAGCTTGCGCTGTCTTGAGCAAACATGTTGTTATCTGTGCTCTGCTATAAGTTCCCAAACTCCCTTTAGCAATGAAAAACATCCACAGGTTGAGAATTAGGAACACCATAACAGTTTTTTTCCAGACTTACAGTTTGTGGCGGCACATTTGTGCCGCGCAAGTCCGCAAATATGCATAAATGCAACTTAAATGAGGCTCAGCGGAGCGCGTCGACCAACGCCACGGGTGTTTGTACAGAAACTGTCATGTGAGACAGAGGTAGTGATAAACGCAATGTGCAAACATATATTTGAGGTGGCCATTTTTAATTTTGTGGTGGACTGAGAAATAAATGAATGTATGGGAATGTACAACGATGCTCTCACTTGTAAGATGTTTTTAATCCGTCTCGTCTTTATAGGATCTTTACAGTACACAGCAAAATCAGCAGTGTACATTTTACATGCACGCTCAGATTCCGGAAAATCATTGGCAGTGTGTGAATGAACCAAAAATCAAACAAACCCGCACAAATCCCGCACGCATTTTCCGTGTATTTTCCGTAATATCTGTGTTAAGAAGGCTTTAGACTGAAAAAAACACCTGAGCAACTTGTTAGGCAGATGACCTTACAAATGATGACCTATCAAATCTGTGTATTCTTTCCCGGAAAGTACATGGTGTATCCCATAAGTATGTATGTCATGTGCACATCACGTCCCACATGTGTAGTAACCTAGCAACAACTTGACACTTGTCTCTGACCAAAAAACAAGTGACAGGCAAAAAAAGCACCTGTAATAAGTATAGATGTCTCTGTGTAGAGGCTTTCTCTAAGATGAACACAGCTGCCCCTGTGGAGTACACTGCAGAAATCCAGGACATCTTCTTCCCTCTTATCTCATCAGAATGAATGAAGCAAACTGCATGAATGCAAAGAACGATAGCATCACCGAGTTTACCCCTCGCATTAGACTCTACAGTACGTGCAATCGAAAGATTCAAATATGCAAGTCTGGACAGAGAGTGAGAGACATTTAGTGACAAGGGAAGCAATAGATAGAGAGACAGACAGGCGAGGTGACCCAGAGGACATTTCGTGAATGCATAAAGAGGCTGACAGATGAAAAACGGCTCTCCATCATTTCGGTCTCCTGTGTTATTAATCACTGTGCTTTGCTCAGAAATGACGTGCATGTCTAGATGCAACACTTGCTGTTTGTTTATTGCTTGTTGCCATAGCTTCTGGTTAATCACACTTAGCAGCACAGCACGATATTGTTAATCACCAGTGAACTGATGTGTGTCAATGCACGCGGGTCAGTGCCGGGGTAATGCCACTCAGTCTCTAACACACACTTGGAGAGGGAGAGAGAGAAAATAAGATTGAATAGTGATGTAGAGTGAGGGAGAGCATGGTTGCATTGTTTAGATTTCTTGAACTTTACGATTTTCTAGAAATTGATGTTTGTAGGCTGTCAAAAGTACCGGTATATAAAAAAACATACCAGACATTCTACAGTGTTGATCGAACAGATATATTAATATTGAACAGACTCCATTTGGTACTCAAATGCTGTCAGACAGACAGCTGCTCTTTAAAGCTCGTGCACACTGCGTGAAGAGTACTCAAAGCTCGCAAGAGAAAGGTCGAAAGCGCTGCTTGTTCAGTGAGTTGTTAAAGGGATAGTTCACCCAAAAAATCCTGTCAACACATTTAGTCGTATTTGATATAAGTTGCACTACATCAATGGGATCTGTAGCATACTATCTTAAAATGAATGTGTTAAATTAACACGTTTTGTGTCTAGTTAAGGACAACACATCTAATATGTTGTCCTTAACTAGACACATCTCTGTGTTATTTTTGGAATAACACACTTTGTGTTTTTTTTAACACTTCTTGGGCTCTGTCTTACACCTGGCGCAATGCAGAGTACAAGACTTTTCTTACATACTTGTAAATAATTTTTATATATCATACATTTAAAGCAATTAAAAGCCTGCTTTTTACTTCCATGACTAAAAGAAAACGGGTTTTAAAGGTTTTAATAAAAAAATTACAATTTCAATACAAGTGAAAAACAACATAATTATTTAACATTAATCTTAAACTGGGGATCTTCTTCCTCTTCTTAGTTTTTCAGTTTACAAAGTCCGTCATCTAAATAGGGATTAGACATAGCGCCAGGCTTTTAAAGGGGATGAGAGCTGAGACTCTCATTGGTTTATTGCACGTTACGCCCAAAATACTCCCATTACTCATTAAAAGAATAGGACCAACCCTTTTCGACCATGCGCTCGGCGCACAAACCATTTTTCCCATCATTAAATTGGCAAAAGTGGATTCGGACACGCCCATTTAGACGTTGCGCTGTGTGCTTTAGACAATGCGCTTAGATCGTTAAAATAGGGCCCCTTGTGTTGTCTATTTCATTTATTTGAACTGAAAATCAAGTTTAACACAAAACAATTTGTTAAAATTACCACATCCTTTCTCAGAGTGTACTCTCGAAAAGCTGAAGCAAAAATATATTTTTTTTCGAGCAAAATTATAAAAAAAAGGTCCAAAAAAGTCCCTGGAAGTACAATATGTTAATTGTTGGCTCTTAATTTTTTCTTAATTGAATTAAAGCGTCTGCTAAATAAATAAATGTAAATGTAAAGCTTATAACTTATGTTGAACCTTTAAAGAACCAATACATGTATGGTTCTCTAGACAAATAAAAAATACTGGCTGTTTCTCAATTCTTGCGTTCTCATGGAGATCGGTCTTGCCAGGGACCTTGAAAAAACGAACTCAGAAGGTTGCGAGAACACAGAACGCACTTGTGAGATTTGAGAGGTGTGCAATCTTCCTATTGGTCACCTGACCTCCCCAGATTCAACATCGCAACATTCATAAAGTGACAAACATACCATTATCTGCATTATTGTATACATTATTAATTTTTTTTATTTATCATTTTGTAATAGCAAATAAGTAAATATTTCGTAAAGAAATAATCATATCATTTAAAATAAGAAACTCAATTAAGATTAGTTGTTCTATGCCAATAAAACATACATTTAAATATCACATTTTTTATTTATTTAATACTTAAAATGTTTATAAACAAACGTTTACTTTAACCAGCGTCTCAAGTTATCTCAACTTATTGTCCGTAGCACTTTCTTCCTCCGTCATATATTTTTTTTTTTTTTTTTTTTTTGCCGCAATGACTTTTGGTGTGTAAGCCGATTTCAGAGCTCAAGTCAATGCATTCTCGATATGAAGAACACATCTGGGTATTTTCATGCGTTCTCTGTACTTGCGTTCTTGAGAATTGGAATTGAACTTCTATTATTGAGAAACAGCCATTATGTAGCAAAATAATGAACTGTAAAATTTCTTTAGGCAACGAGACATTTTTTTTTTTATTGAAAATATTGTTTATGCGTGAATTTCATAACATGAATCATAACGTAAGTTGTGGGTTTGGCTTCTGGTGTCCCCACGTTGTTCATGTTTCTAATAGGGGTGGGGGGAAATGTGTTTTTTTAGATGCATCGTGAGACAGATGTCAGATGTTAATTTGTAAAACAAAAGGTGCCAGAATGCAAAACGCATAATATTAGAGCAGAGGGGTGACGAGGCAGGTGCAGGTCCCGGAATGCACAGAAAATGGTGCTGTAAACAGCATGCTATGTGCTCAAATACTCCCTGTACTACACTAATCTTTACAGCACATAAAAGCCCACATTAACCTCACGTTTAACTGTTAAACATATTTTAATCAATTCATTTTGAAACAAGTATATAGGCTACTACCCAGTTCACAATTACACAAAGCTTTCTATAACATTAATAGGAAAACATAGGCTTGCTTAACTTAACTAGTTGTCTAACCCTTACGAAAATTAACCATGTTTTTTTTTTGTGGTAAAGTGTGGTAAACATGTTTTTTTTTTGGTTTGTTGATTACTATTACAAAAACATGGTTAATACTCATAATGGAAAACACGCCATACCTGGACTGTTTAACCTTGAGCTGAGCTTCGGTCCCAAATATTGTATTCCATCCATAACCTGTCGCCATATGTCCCAACCTCTTCACCCCTACAAGCACTCTCCCTGCAAATCTGCACTGCAAACCAAGCGTACCTTACCTTGCTGTTGATCCTGGCTGGCTGCTGCCATGGCAGCCTCCTGCTCGTTAACAGAGGAGGTAGTTAGGTAGTTAGGTACCGGATCACAGACCCGAGATTAAGCCCTGTGTGGACTATTCTAAATCGATTTACAAATGTCAAAAGTGATTTTTCAAAGTTAGTTTAAAGGTCACGTTCTTCCTGATCCCATTTTTCAAACTTTAGTTAGTGTGTAATGTTGCTGTTAGAGCATAAATAATACCTGCAAAATGATAAAGCTCAAAGTTCACTGTCAGGCGATATATTTTCTTTAACAGAAGTCAAAGCCTACAGCGAACGGCTGGTTCGGACTCCAGCCCTCTACTTCTCGGTTGAATGACGTCGAAGTAAGAGTCTTTGACTTAAGTCCGCCCACAGGAATACATCAGTCAGCTCAAATGGCTCAAGCTAAGCTGCTGTAGTATCACAACACACTAAACAAACTACACAATCAGAACTCGTTCTGATTTCTGAAAGAGGGACTTCATAGAACAAGGAAGACATCAGCCGTTTTTAGGACAGTGAAAACAACGCTATAGAGATAAGTAAGTTGGGTGAAAAATAATGTTATATTGCACACTATAAACACAATCAAAGCTTCAAAAACACAGGAAGAACGGGACTTAAAAAAATTAACGTTACATTTTTAAAACCAAAAGGCGGAAGTCAACTGCAGGAGCGGAGCAGCACATGGACAATTTTGAGAGTGCACACCGTGTGCGCACTTAAAGGGGACAGAGAATGAAAAAACATTTTTACCTTGTCTTTGTTGAATAATGGTAGTGTACCCACATTCACGAACATACAAAAAGTGCTAGACATGCTAAACATCTCAGTCTCATAGAAATTCCTCTTTTAGAAATGTCAGCCAGAAAAATGCTTATGACATCACGGGCATCTAACTGCCCCTCCACTTTAAAATAATTGGCTACATTTTTTGAGTGGCAGCAAAGTCAGCCAATCAGTAATGAGATTGCAAGTTAAGCCAGTAGGGGGAGCCAAATAGGTGCAAAACCACTTGTTTAAAATCCCCCACCCTAATAGAGCTATCTGAGAGAGGTTTTTAGGAAGCTTCTAAGGCATTACAGACCCAAACAAAAACATTTTTGTATACATGTCACATCACAGAACAAGGATAAATACCCCGTTCAATCATTCTATGTCACCTTTAAGGGCTCGTTATAGTTGTGCGTAGGTCCCACGGCGTAGCCGTGACGGCGTAGGTTCAGCGTCGGTTTTCATTTATACTTTTGCGCCGTCATCCGCGTCGACGTGCAAGCACGCGCGCAGACCGCTTGTAGGCAGTATCCACGCGTGTTAACACAGTAGCAGCTCGACCGTCAAAAAAGAAGAAGCTTGGCAAGTTAACCCACAAACGAAGAAGAAACAGCAACTTGTTGTGTATGATTTGAGAAGACCAGCAATGATGGAAGTAAATAAACACCGACTTTTGTTGCAGTTTGAGTTAAATCACTCCTCAACTTGGCCATTCTTTGTTTTCATCGTCGCAAACGGAAATACCTATGACACAGTTTTTTTACCTGATGGGAGGGGTTCTGGTGCACCAATCACAGTGCTTGCGGTCCGCGTAGACCTGACGCGCTGTTAAAAATTTTGCGAGGTTCACGTCATGCTACGCAGAGCTACGCACAGCCTACCAATAGCCTACGACGTAGAACTTACGCACGACTATAAATCGGGCTTTAGTGTACAGTGGTGGTAACACAAGCTGTAGAGAATGAAAAAAACAAATACATCTCATCTAGCCCTGTTTGCCACTAATTCTAAACTGCAAGATAAACAAAATACATTTTGGGATGGTCATCCTCTACCTGTTCTCTGTTCAGTGAGCGGAAACATCGCCTTTAATTTACTTAAAGGGATAGTTCGGCCAAAAATGATATTAAACGCATGATTTACTCACCCCAAGCTGTCCGAGTTGCATATGTCCATCGTTTTTCAGACAAACACATTTTCGGAAATTTTAGAAAATGTTTTAGATCTTTCAGTTGATTTAATGTAATGTTACGGGGTCCACGACCTTCAAGTCCAAAAAAAGTGCGTCCATCCTTCACAAAATGAATTCAAACGGCTCCAGGATGATAAACAAAGGTCTTCTGAGGGTAATCCGTGCGGTGTTGTTGTAAAAATATCCATATTTAAAACTTTATAAACTAAAATAACTACCTTCCGGTAGCGCCGCCATCTTAGACTCCTCTGTATTCAGGATGAGAGTATTAGCGTAGTGTACGCACTTTTCTTAGTGACGTATGACAAATTCGGAGGGGGGGGGGCACAGAGCAGCAGCAGAGTAGCCTCCGTAGGCTGCATAAGCTCTCATCCTGAATGCCAACGCGACTAAGATGGCGGCGCTACCGGAAGGTAGTTATTTTAGTTTATAAAGTTTTAAATATGGATATTTCTACAACAACACCACGCGGATTACCCTCAGAAGACCTTTGTTTATCATCCTGGAGCCGTTTGGATTTTTGGACTTGAAGGTCGTGGACCCCGTAACATTACATTTAATCAACTGAAAGAATTTAAAACATTTTCTAAAATATCCGAAAATGTGTTTGTCTGATAAACGATGAACATATGCAACTCGGACAGCTTGGGGGTGAGTAAATCATGGGTTTAATATCATTTTTGGCCGAACTATCCCTTTAACAGCATCTGACTTGTCAATAAATGAGCGCAAATAGCGTGTAATGACATCAGATATGTGATGATTCGTACATTGAGAATCCTAATTATAAATTTTTGATCTAATCATGAGGGTCCAATCGATTTCCACCCTTAGTTTCTAAGGTTTATACACAATTTTATAGGTAATAGGATTGAACACTTGTTGGAACAAACGTTGGGATAGAGGATCTCTATGGGATAAACAACGAGAGTGTGAGCTTTGACAAAAAATGTGAACCTCAGTAATTGTCAAACATTATAAAAGTGGTTGGAAAGACAGTAACAAGTACAGACAGCAGGTGATGGCATCAGAGACAAAACAAATGCCCTGAGTAAAACCTTATGAAATTAAACATGGAAAGTTTGTCGAAACGGAACAGAAAAGCGCAATTTGTTTAGTCAGCTCAAAAGTTTCATCATACTCTGAGGGGAGAGAGGTAACTGACAGAGAAAAAGAGAAAGCAAAGTATCTGCAGAAATTCACAGATGTCTGTGTGCAATTCTTTAAACCATAACAATTCAAAATGAATAAAATATAAGGTGCCTCAGATGAACACAGCAGGATAATGAAATAGTGTGAGAGAAGGAAAGAAAGAAACCAAGTACACTGATAGGAAAAGAATTGCTGAGTTGCCATGTCCAACTTATCATAAAAGCAAAAATGAGCAGGACAAATGAGCAGGACCAAGTGAGTGAGTGATGAAGGAAATGAGACAGAAAAGATGGACGCAGTGCTGGGGTTATAGGGGGTATGAAGGGCTGATCGGTGCATGAGGTTAGATCAAAGTTTCCTCTCCTCATTATAAAAGCTCCGGCTGACGAAGGCATATTAATTATTCATTGGAATCAAAAGCGCCGGCCATGAATGTCACCGATTTGCTTGCTGTGTTAAACGTAGAACCTAATTTATTATAGTCACGATGCGCGCGCGCACACACACATTAGATAAACAACAAACTTTGCAGCAATTGCAATTAAGTAGGCCTGTAGACTGTACACAGTAGAGTACTTAAGCACAGTTATAGGCCAAAGGGCCACGTGTGAGTTACAGCTTAATCTTCTCTATGTGGGGTGATTAACAGTGTTTGGTGGCTTGGGAAATGTTAGGGATATGGAAGATGAGAGATAAAGGGAAGGCAAGGAAAGACTTTTATCACTGGAGGTCACGGACTCGCTCTGTTGTAGGTTGCAGTGACTCAATTGCCGCATACCTTCATGTTATTGCTGTGTTAAACACATCGTCCATGTGTTCCTGTTGATAAAAAGTAAGACAGGCCTATAATTTGATGTAAAACGAGTTTTTTGCTGCAGGCAAATTACGAGGAAAAGTGTTTGTATATAAATTGCATCATTGAATGATACATCATATGATGAATAGAACAAGATTTTCAATGCATAAATAAAACTAACCTAGGATAGCAATTTCTCACATAGTTGTTACTGATCAGTTCCATTGCATCTGTATACGAGAGCAAAAATGAATCTAAGAGCCCACAGCATCAAAATCTCTATACTAGTTTACTCTTACATGTGAAGAAAATTCCTCTTTGGAACAGTAGATAAGATATAAGAAATAAGCCACCACATACAAAATAGCAAATCTTCCTAGAATTTCCCAGTTTTATTTTTTTATAGAGTCTGTGGATGGAGTAAGAGGAGAGATAGCAGTAAGTGAAAGGATGGCAAAGATGAGGTGGAATGGATAATATAAAGGATTTAGGGGGATAAAAATGTACCTTAAAAAGCGTGGACGGCGAGGTTGAGAGTTGAAAACGAACGGGAGGGCAAGAGAGAGCTATCAGCATTGGAAAGAAGTAATGAAAGTCTAAAAAGAAGAGCTAAACCCTTGACTTCATATCTCTTCCTCTTTTGCTTTCTCATGTATTTTTAACTGCTCGGGGGCATGTGTAGCAGTAGTTCAACTTGTCAAGCCAGTAAAGTACTTAAACTTTGACTGGAAAGGATGGAGGAGAGACAAAAGAAAAAATTAAAAGATGTAAAAAAGAGAAGAGGTGGTTATGTGGAGATGCTAGCATGGGATGAGAAATACCGTAAAGGAATGGAGAGAGCAGAGGAGGTGTAGTGACCTAGTTTGGAAACAGAGATATGGCGTGTAATGGGAGAAAGACGAGCGACTCGGGGTGGGGTGATTTGGCAAGCAGCCATGTTGGATTGTCTGGTTTCCGTGGAGACTGGAAGAGAAGAGCACACTCGTCCAAAGAGATGTGCACACGCGCTTTCCTAGGCTCAGTCGCATCTCAACTCCAATTCTCAAAGAATGCTTGATCAGTTTGAACCATTAAATCACATTATTTCGAACACTTGAGTTCTTTTGTCACATTTAGTTAAAGTAAACTTTAGTTCTTACTTATTTACATAATAACAATATTATGGAGAAGAGAGAGACAAACAATTTTTTAAAAGAAATCAAAAGAAGAATGCTGTGTTTTTGATGACTCACACTGTACAAAATGTAGTTATGCAGCCTTTGTCAGCAACTCACTTTAGATTTAAATTTGTTATTTACTAGAAACAGTTTGTTCAAAGTTAAATGAACATTAAACATGAACAAGTCTTTCTGTACGTTCACACCGCCACCGGCGAGAGCGTCAAAAAAACGTTCTGGCTGCCCTGCCAACTTCGCTATAGAAAAAGAGTAATGGACTCTAGAATGCATTCTCTGGAATCCTCTTTCGCCTTCCGATGGGTTGCCGCTGAACGTTTCTGACTTCTAATTGGTTGCCCCCAAACCACGTCATAGCTCATTACCATAAAGTTGACCTGTTTTCAACTCTCATCGACGCTCACATCGTCCAAGAAGTGCAAGACGTTGCACGCCATAGCTCACCGCCGGCTCTCATTAAAATTAAAAACTTCCACCAACTTTGACGCTCTCGTCAGTGACGTTGTGAAAGGTAGTCTTTACAAAATAAAACTATAAAATATCAGACTTATGCAAAGCATTCTGGGAACCATAAATCCTCATCAACCTTTTTTCTGTTTTTATCCTTCAGATTTTGGTTCCCAGAATGTTTTGCATGACTCTGTTATTTTAGTTTTATTCTGTAAAGATAAAGATTTGTTAATGTTTAATGATTATTTAACTTTGAACAAACTGTTGCCATTAAAGGAATAGTCAATTTTCTTAAAAGAAAAATCCAGATAAATTACTCACCACCATGTCATCCAAAATGTTGATGTCTTTCTTTGTTCAGTCGAGAAGAAATTATGTTTTTTGAGGAAAACATTGCAGGATTTTTCTCATTTTAATGGACTTTAATGGACACCGAAACTTAACACTTAACTCAACACGTGATAGTTTTTTTTCAACGGAGTTTCAAAGGACTATAAACGATCCCAAACGAGGCATAAGGGTCTTATCTAGCGAAACGATTTTCATTTTTGACAAGAAAAATAACAAATATACACTTTTAAACCACAATTTCTCGTCTAGATCCGGTTCAGCGCGACCTAACGTAAATGCGTAGTGACGTAGGGAGGTCACGTGTTACATATATAAAACGCACATTTGCGGACCATTGTTAACAATAAACTGACACAAAGACATTAATTAGTATCAGTTGACATACAACAACGTCGGAATGGTCCAACACACTTGTAAACACTGGGGCGTAGTTTCGTGTTCGATCTCTGTGACCTCTTGACGTCATGACGTATTGCGTATTACGTTGACACTTTCAGGACTGGATCTAGACGAGAAATTGTGGTTTAAAAGTGTATATTTGTTTTTTTTTCTTGTCAAAAATGTAAATCGTTTAGCTAGATAAGATCATTATGCCTCGTTTGGGATAATTTAGAGTCCTTTGAAACTCCGTTAAAAAAACTGTTACGTGTTAAGTGTTAATTGTTGGTGTCCATTAAAGTCTATAAAAATGAGAAAATTCCTGCAATGTTTTCCTCAAAAAACATAATTTCTTCTCGACTGAACAAAGAAAGACATCAACATTTTGGATGACATGGTGGTGAGTAAATTATCTGGATTTTTCTTTTAAGAAAATTGACTATTCCTTTAAGTAACATAAAATTAAATCTACATTACTGGCAAACAACTGGTAGTAATACTGGAATTTCTACAGAAATGTTTTACAGTGCATATTTTTGTGTGATTTGCAGAAAGCTGCACTATAATAATATTACTACACAGTAAGAACGTTGGTCAAAAGTGATCCCAAACTTTCACTAGGGAAGTACCCTTTAAAGGTACTCTAAGCGAATTCACGCGTTTAAGCCATAGACTGTAAAAAAAGATGGACGACGCCTGTTCGCTCTTTACCATGAAGCCGCCAGTGTCCCAATATGGCGCTGACATCTTGGGTCTGAGTCTGCGCAGTAGCGATTTCGGGACCAGTCATGCGCAGTAGTGAGCAGGAATTAAAGCCACGAAATCAAGACCCCATCCTCGCTCTCGCAGAATGCGCATATTACACGATATCACAGCTGTCAATCATGACGTGACACCACCGTTTTTATATCATTAAATAACTAACTAAACACCAACTTATTTTAAAAACAAACATTTGAATTTACATCAGCGTGATAAAAACTACAGTAAATGACAGAAACCAGCTTCGGAAAAAAGATAATTGAAGTGTAATTACATTTTTTGTTGGTCTCAAGTCCCAGGCTTCACAAACTGCAACAAAAACAAAGTGGTCAAACCTACCACCACGAAACATAACAAACGTGTTCCAGCCAATAAACGACAAGAAGGATTTGGTAGTGGGTGTTCGACGCGTTCATGACTCGTTCAGAAAGCACGGAAGGGAGGGGGAGGGGAGGAGTTAGCTACGCTCCGTTTTGTTTGAGAACACTTCGAACGTCAACAAGAAGTGACGTCACACAGATTCGCTTAGAGCACCTTTAATATGTACCATCCTAGTTTGTACCATTTAGGTACAGACATGTGTTCATGTGGTACTAATAGGTACCTCTGAGGTATCAATATAAACACTTCAGGTGTACTTTTTGAGAGGGTACTTCCCCAGTGGCAGCTAGGGATCATTTTTCTGACAGTGTACTAACATCTTTATCTATTTAAAGAGCACCTATTGTCCAATTCACGATTTTACATTTCCTTTGGTATGAAAGTGTGTTTTAGTACATGTTAATGATATGCAAAAGGTACAAACCCTGAAGTTAACGATGACGCGAGTTATCTTCTCCAACATAAATGTATTTTCTTGGACTACAACAAACACACGGATTGTAGGCAACAGTTTACTTTCTGGAATTGGTGATGTAGACAAGAGCGACATTATCATAACTCCTCCCGCTGTACACAGCCTGTAAGTTAACTCCTGTTAGCATTGCGAGCGAATCTGTCAAACATGTTAAAGAGCATCACATTTCAAACTGACGTCAGAGGTATTTAGGCCAATCACAACGTACAGATAAGCTGGCCAATCAGGGACACAGAGCTTTTCAAATCTGTGCGTTTCAGGAAGAGAGGGAAATCTGGAGCTACAAAAATGTACGGTATTTGGAAAATAATGTATAGACCATGTGAACACATTGTTTTATACCAAATACACAAAACAACATAGTTTTTAGCAATGAAATAGGTGCTCTTTAAAGCAAGCAATATAAATAAACCTCATTGAAGAAATAAACCCAGAGTTTAATTTCAGTGCTGCACATTTTCTAAAACAGTTTCTTAGTTCTTATTAGAATTTTTGGATTAACTTTTGAATCTTCTATTAATTATAAAAATATGTTGACTCTTTAAATGCTATCATCTATTTCACTGCTGTGTGTCTGTGTTGTCATTTCTCCTCTGAGTGTTTTTTTTGTACAATGTTATGTAATGCTTTTTCAGAGGAACAAAATGTTGACACCAATCTGTCCCTGTCCCTGTAGTTGTTTTTTTTCCAGCCCTGTGGTCTAGTCAAAACCCAAACATTACAGTCCAGAGAGAGCACACAGCATAACAACTGGAGATGTTATGAACATGCAATTGTAAGCTCCAGGCACTGTGTTTGTGCTTGTTAAGACCAAATTGCTTTCCAGCCAGGGTCAGAAATTAAACTGGGCTTGTGGGAAAATTCCTCAGATATTTGAAATATGGAGGCAAAAAACGTCCCCAATAGTTAAGCAATGTTTCGTATAATGCTTCAGTGTTTTATATTTATAGGGCTTTTCACACTGCGCTTAACGATCTGTGTATACAGTCAAAGAAACTGTGCATGCTGTGTAAACAGTTGCTTCACCATTTGAGGGAAACGTGAAAAATACTGTTAAAGGTGATGGAAAAACTCCTAAATTGTAGTAAATAAAACTTCCCAGGAGCTTAGAATGATTTGAGTGCCGACCTGTTTTGTCACTGATTTGGAAGTGCGACAATTTAGTTATTTAAAGCGGTACCGCACTATTTTAATTTAGTCAGTCTGACAGCTTTATTTTAAACGATCATGACTGTTGACACCACAAATATGAAGATAAAACAGGGTTTAGGGATGGTCAGTGTGAAACGTTGTAGTGTGAATACCCAGGGTAATCTCTTTACCCCTGGGGCCAGTTGTTCAAAAGTAATCCATTTGGATTTTTCGGATTAAAGAGGACTTAGACTTTTTTAAGATGTCAAATAAATTTTGTTGTCTTCAGAGTATGTATGTGAAGTTCTAGCTTTAAATACCAAATAGATAATTTTGTTATAGCATGTTAAAAATGCCACTTTGTAGGTGTGAGCAAAAACGTCCCCTTTTTGGGTGTGTTCATTTAAATGCAGATGAGCTGGGGCCGTATTCACAAAGAATTTTAAGGCTAAAAGTAGCTCCTAACTGGCGAATTTATGAGCAACTCCTAAAAATACTGGGCGTGTCACTCCTAAATTTAGGACTCCTAATTTTTTTCACTAAGAGTAATTCACAAAGCATTTTAGCCCTAAAAGTAGCACCTAAGTCTGGGACAGCTTAAAAGAAGTCGAGAGGACTCCTAACTCACTAAGACCTATTCAAAAAGGATCTTAAAATGTCTTAGGTGCTGATTCTCCTTAACATGGACAGTTTCACCAACTCAAAAGCATTGCACATACTTAAAAGCACACTTTAATGTAAGCATATTGTTTATGACATTTGTTTCATAATTCATTACATTCATGACAAGCAGGAAGATTGTTAGAATTACATGAAACAATAATGAAATTAAATATTTAATATTATAGGCATATCTGTTGCCATGCTAGTCTGTTTAAATGTTGCAATCTCAACCCTCTACTGCGATTGTAATGTCTCGCATTCGTCCGGGGTCCGCGACATAAGCGGGAATGCTGCATTGATCTGCAACAAATCCTCTCCCCAGTGATGCGCGGGTTGATCCGAAATGAGCGGATGCATGCGGTCACCCGCGGTTACGAGTCATCCAAAAATATTTTTTATGATATTCGGGTCGCGTTCGGTCGGGTCGTTTGAAATAAAGATGGCAATTAACTATTAAACAATTACTACTTAAAAAAAATGCGGGCCAGGGAGCGGGTCGGGTACACTATTTATTTTTTATTTTTTGCGGTCCGAGTTGCGGGCGGGTTAGTTGAAAACGTTGGTCGGGTGCCAGTTGTTTTGTACATTGACCCGCGCATCACTTTCTCGCATGTCTCACGCTTAGTTTTGCTTGATATCTCAGTGCCGAATTTCCCTTTTATTACGTGTCTTTTTTCCAGCACCAACTGGGCCAGCAGCAGTAACTGATCCTGCATCCATTTGGGCTTTCTTTTTCGTTTTGGCGAGTTCATAATCCACCATCATTTATTTATTACATTAGGCAGGCTTCTTTAATATGGGCAACATTTCCTTGCTTTTAGTAGTCTATTTAGGCTAATAGGATGTACATTAATCAAGCGAGTGTTAATGCAATGTCGTTTTTTATTATTAGGCAATTGGCGGTTTTCATTTGTATTAGGCTACCTTGATTTAATTTAATTTAATTCACGACTTTTCTTTTATATTTGCATTTCGATGGCATTACTATTATTATTTTGTATAAGACACAGACATATTTCGATGTTGTAATTCCATGATTTGGTGCGTCTGTGTTATGTTCCGCATGACAGCCCTGTCATCTAACAACCAATCACGGTGGTCATTGCGAGGCAGCTCGTGCATGAGAATTGACGTCATCCGTAGCAACGAAGACTCACTCTTAGTTTAGGAGTTATCATTTTTCCTTACTAAAAGTAGGTCTGAAAGGCGTTGTAAATAACTTTTAAGAGAAAACTCCTAGCTAAAATCTTTTAGTGCGATTTAGGAGTACTCTTAGTGATAAGGTAAAATGCTTTGTGAATACGGCCCCAGATCTCTGCACTAAATGGCAGTGACATGGTTTGATAGCGCACATTAAAGGGATAGTCTGGCCAAAAATGATATTAAGCCTATGATTTACTCACCCTCAAGCTGTCCGAGATGCATATTTCCATCGTTTTTCAGACAAACACATTTTCAGATATTTTAGAAAATGTTTTAGATCTTTCAGTTAATTAAATGTGAAGTTACGGGGTCCACGCCCTTCAAGTCCAAAAAATGTGCCTTCATCCTTCACAGAATAAATCCAAACGGCTCCAGGATAATAAACAAAGGTTTTCTGAGGGTAATCCATGCGGTGTTGTTGTAGAAATATCCATATTTAAAACTTTATAAACGAAAATAACTACCTTCCGGTAGCGCCGCCATCTTAGACTCCTCTGTATTCAGGAGAGAGTATTAGTGTAGTTTACGCACTTTTCTTAGTGACGTATGACAAATTCGGTGGGGGGGGGGGCACAGAGCAGCAGCAGAGTAACCTCTGTAAGTTGCGTAAAGCTCTGATCTTGAATTCGAACGCGACTAAGATGGCGGCGCCACCGGAAGGTAGTTATTTTCGTTAAAAAAGTTTTAAAATGGATATTTCTACAACAACATCGCACGGATTACCCTCAGAAGACCTTTGTTTTATCATCCTGGAGCCGTTTGGATTTATTTTGTGAAGGATGGATGCACATTTTTTGGACTTGAAGGATGAGGACCCCATAACTTCACATTTAATTAACTGAAAGATCTAAAACATTTTCTAAAATATCTGAAAATGTGTTTGTCTGAAAAACGATGGACATATGCATCTCGGACAGCTTGGGGGTGAGTAAATCATGGTTTTAATATCATTTTTGGCCGAACTATCCCTTTAAGTGACGGTATTATCCCCTTCTGACATCACAAGGGGAGACAAATTACAATTACCTTTTTTTTTAATGCTTGCAGAGATTGTTTTACCAAAACTAAGTTACTGGATTATTCTAAACCCCAGGTTAACGAAATTCCGGGTTATCTTGTTAACTATTTACAGTGTATAAAGACCTAATGTGTGTAGGTTCATCAGGTGAGGAGTTAAGTACTTATACATTCCAAGATAATTTTTGTGATATTGTCAGGTCTCTTTGTATGCTTTTGCATTTTATAGGTAACACCCCTAATTTTTGAAATGAGAATTCATTTTTGCTAATTAATTAAACTGAAGCATGTGACATGCATGAATGCTCCTCGTAAAGGAAATAAATTTGCCCCTAATGAAAAGTAATGTCAAACATTACGAGTAAGGATAGTTAGGGTTGTACCCACATAAAAAGATGATAACTCTGAAGTAGATTCACTCACTTAAATAAATGCAGTTGTCACTTTTAATACTTTGCAGTATGTACGGAGCCACAGTCGATTGTAATTGCATTGCAACTAGGTTGATAACTGCCTGAATAATTGATGTGATTTTGATACATGCAGGTCTGTGTGGTTGTAATATATTGTCTGTAGTGTACTCGTGCAATTTTACAAATAACCATAGCATTCTTCACTACGATCAATATCAAAACAATAATAGTTTTATTTGGAACATTAGTGTTGAAGATAATAGCAACTGAATCTTAACAAAGCTCTTTCTTTTTCTCTCCTTCTCACACACACACACATACTGTAGGCTTGTGCCTGTACTTGCAGATCTCACACATATGATGTGCAGAATTAAATCCTGCTGGCTGGAAAGTGCAGACATGCATGATTAGACCCCTGAGGTGCCCGTCTGCATGGCTGTGTAAATTACACCGCGTGTTTTCCATTTGATTCCGGAGTGTGTGCGTGTGTGTGTCTGCATGGTAGACAGATTTTCATCAACATCAGATCTCTACCAACCTTTATATAAGCCTTAACCACACACAAACGCACATGCATGCCACACACACGCCATCCAAGAACATTGGCACAGGATGCATTTACCTATTTGGCAGATGCTTTGATCTAAAGCGACTTACAGTGCATTACAAAATATAAGGTTTTTTTATCAGCATGTCTTCCATGCCCTTTTGTGCTGGTAACACAATGTTCTACCTCTTAGCTATACAAAAACATAATGAGCAATATAGTGAGCTACTCTGATATAAATGTATTTATTTAACATAATTTCCTACCAGAATGTAATTGAAGGCCTGCAACACATCTTAGAGATGTTATATTGATTATACAGTTCAATATAAAGGCGATTTTCCCCTCTATTCAAGCACCACTTACAGGTTGCAATTTCTGCCAGACATAGCACGTATTACATGCTATTTTGTGCTCATGCTGTCTTTCTATCTCTGTCCCTTTCTTTCTCATTTTCTTATTGTTATATTGGAATAATCCACAATAGTAGTCTGGTGCACAGAGATACAGTATATTTTGATGGTGTTGTGAATGTCTAAGTGAATTATTAGCTCGTACCATTAAAGTGCACCGAGTTCTTTTTTATGCATGTGACCTTAATTGAAAAAGGAGAAGCGAGTACATGTAATATATTTTTTTAGAGACAACCCTCCCTCCATAAGCAACATTTACTCTTATTAGCTGGTCAGGACACACACACACAGTCTTAGTTAAATGCCAAAAATAATAGTGATCTATTTGCTGGTTTTAATGAGTTTTGATCTTCTGAAAACTCCTACAGAGTTTAAAGAGGCTTTTTAGGGGTTCAAGCAGTGAGGCAGCAGAAACCCTGTTGCGTCCGTTCAGATTTTCTTTTCCTTCTTCATTATTTATCTGCTTTAAAGCAGTTTTGCTTGCAAACTAAATCGGTAATCACAAATAAATGTGGAAGGATGGTCCCAATTCGCCCTGTGTGTGAACACAGGTTTCCATGTTTATAGGGAATTTCCATATGTAATGACTGTTATACTGTACAAAGCTGCTAACCCAATCTCTAAACCTAACCCACACAGACAATCTTGCCATCATTTTGTATGATTTATAAGCTTGTTTCCTCATGGGGACCCCAAAAGACCCCACAAGGGTATAACATTAGGTCTAATTAATCCAAAGTTACTATTGGGCCTACTTGTATTATTATTATTTTTGTGGAGAAATTTGGGATTACCACACACACCCACACATATATATTAGAAGTGTAACGGATCGCAGTTGATCGACCCACGTTTCGGCTTGCATGCGATTCGCAGATTAATAAACTAACTTAAATATGGAAAGTTTATCATTAAAATGTGTTTCAAAGGCTTGCAAATGTTAACACTTAAAGGCGGGGTGCACAATACACACTTGTAGCCAATCAGCAGTAAGGGGCGTGTCTACTGAACAACATTGTTTCCTAGGTTTCGTATGTGTGGGGTGGGTCTATCAACAGAAGGTCCAGATTCTATTGGGGTAGGGGCGTGTTTATTTAGGTGATTTCAAAAATCAACATTGGCTTTCAGAGATCATGCACCCCGCCTTTAAGTTATTTTAAAGGTGACATAGAATGATTGAACGGGGTATTTATCCTTGTTCTGTGATGTGACATGTAGACAAAAAAAAAATTGTTTGGGTCTGTAATGCCTTAGAAGCTTCCTAAAAACCTCTCTCAGATAGCTCTATTAGGGTGGGGGATTTTAAACAAGTGGTTTTGCACCTATTTGGCTCCCCCTACTGGCGTAACTTGCAATCTCATTACTGATTGGCTGACTTTGCTGCCACTCAAAAAATGTAGCCAATTATTTTAAAGTGGAGGGGCAGTGAGATGCCTGTGATGTCATAAGCATCAGTTTTTCAGATTGGGTCGTTTTCTTACTGACATTTCCAAAAGAGGAATTTCTATGAGACTGAGATGTTTAGCATGTCTAGCATGCGAGACGTGTTTCAAATAGCAGGCAACCATAAAGGGCCCTATTTTAACGATCTAGGCGCATGATCTACTGTCTGTCCTTCAACGTGATGCCCAGCTGATGCCTGACCAACGACCACCGGCAGAACCCGCTTAATCTCCTTATACGTTTCAAGGTATATATATATATATTAGGGGTGGCACGGTCCATGAAAAAAATCCGAACCGTTCGGTTCGCTTGTCTCGGTTCGGAGCGCGTGTGTGCCGCACGGTTCAACGGTTCATGGCATGCGCAAATGCGCAATGTAGTCTCATGCCCTGTATGTGACCTAAGATAGCGTGTTTCCCTTTCGCGCGAAAGAAGAGGTGACTGGTTTGGAGTATAAGTACTGCAGGTTATGTTACGTGTAGAAATGGCAAGTGGGAGAGAAAAGGAAGTCTGCCTGCAGTTGGAGGATGCGCCAGCGTCGTATAAGTTTGGTGTGTGGAAACATATTTTTATTTCATGTTACCTATGATGACAGCGGAAATAAAACAATAGATTGAACTGCAGTCTATGGGTTGAATGTGCTCGAGCAGCCACAGGAGACCGCCTTCTCTCCGACCATTTATCTAATCTGAGGTACTGAACACTGTTTTACGTCTTTAGCGCTATTTTTAGCATTTCATTGACAAAATTAAAGCGGCTGATTTTCGCGTAGTTTCATTTTGCTAGCGTGTGAAAGTTGCGCGATCTTATTTCAGAAATTACCCCTCAAAGTAATCAGGACAGAAGTGGTCAAAAGTGGACAAAAGAGACGGATTTAAATATTACAGGTGCAAAGGTTATGTTTCTCTCTCGTCCACATAAACTCTCAGTATTAAAGCAGCCTCTCAGTGATAAATCTAAGAGCTACACTGAAGTTGGCATTTTAATAAATGCAAGTTATCTTTGTGTGCTAAAAATGCACATAAAGTTCATGTAGATGGCAATACACATTCTCTTTTTTGCCAAATAAATGAAAAGCATGTTGAAATCATCAATGTCTTCCCTCTTGCTGTATCAAAATCTCATCTGGCTTTCCTCAGAGATGATCCCAATAATGTGCTTAAAGTCAAATTCAGTTTGTGCATGATTACATGATATAACTTTTTTTTAATACTGTATCCTAAATTATGGATAATTAATACATTAATAAGATAATAAATTTCTGGAGTGTTAAAAATGTAAAGAAAAAATAACAACAAGAACCGTACTGAACCGAGAACCGTGACCATAGAACCGTGATACGAACTGAACCGAGGGTTTTGTGAACCGTGCCACCCCTAATATATATATATATATATATATATATTCGACCCCGAATAGTCGAAGATTCGATGCATCGATAGGAGAAGCCTGATTCGACTACCAATCTCATAGTCGAATCGTCGCAGATGTATTATGAAATGAGGATCATTCAATTTTGGCCGTATATGGGTGCACACATTAGCTGATTTCACATATAACAGCTTTCTCCCAATATTAATATACTGCATATTATGATAATGCTGCAAATAATATGTGAAGTAGCAGCTTTCAATAAATATTTTAAAAATGCTTTAATAAATCCAACAACCCCTGTGACCGGGCTTCACGTCCATAAGAGGTCTCTATGTTAATAACTACCCGTTCAAAGCCTGCCTCTTTGTTTCAACATTTAAAAGACAAAGCTGGCAAATTAAACTTTGACTTTCGTTCTTTTAATAATTTCTATATTTTATTTTATATCACTTTGGGTTTAAATCACTTTGGGTTATCTGATTTAACTATTTGGCTTGTGTTTTGTTTCCGTGCACTTGAGGCATTTTGCATATTTGTTCTGCACTTTGTTACTTCTGACCTTATTTTATTAAAAAAATTGTATTTATTATAAACGTAAATTCCGATCTAATTTAAGTATGTACATTTTGGATAGCTTTTCGTTGTATGGATGTTGCGCTGTTGCGTGCTGGATATGCTTGCGCATGTAATTTAGCCGAACGGGCTAGGTAGGTGCTCTGCGTCTCATATTTAGGAGTTCATCAAACTAAACATTAAAAAACGGATGTTTTTCGACGAGTATAAGTTTTTAAAATGTATTTAAAACAGAGTGGTTATATTGTCCATCTTAAAGATAAACTACAAAACAGGTAAGCCGTTTTTTTTATTTCGGTGATGAAACGGAAACTAGTATCTGCACCAAACCTATTTCTGCCTGACACGAATGTCTTTCTTGTGATTTAATATTATGGTCAGTCGGTGTTCACTTTCAAATGATAGCAAAGAGATTCCTGAAATAAATAATATCATCCGGTCTTTCTGTATCTAAAGTGAATACAGAGATGATCAAAGTCAAAGCAAGCAAGCAGGTATTTCTGTGCTAAATAATAACGCGTAGTGTCTATAAAATCATTAATTTCAGTGTTTTTCTTGTTATAAATTAAAGTTTAATGAATTGTATATAAAGATTAGTTTTTTATCATTTACAGTCACAATCACAAATTATTTGTCATTTCTCATTTGTCGGGTTTGTTTGGTCATGACTGCTTTGACGCGCTATCTCCAAATTAAATAAAAACGCTTAATTGTAGCCGGAGTTTCCAAGGCAGGATGACCTTTGTTATTTTTTAAGGTTTAGTTATCAAAATGTATTTTTGTGTGATGTTCTGTAGATCGTGGCTTTAAAATGTTATGAGGAATAATTAAACAAATGTTGCCTTACATTTTCCCTTTAAAAAAAAATATATATATATAAATGCATCGTCAGTTTTGTCTTCGTTTATTACTTGAAAGACAGTTTTGGTCACTTTATCAGACAGT
This sequence comes from Paramisgurnus dabryanus, assembly GCF_030506205.2. Lineage (NCBI taxonomy): Eukaryota > Metazoa > Chordata > Actinopteri > Cypriniformes > Cobitidae > Paramisgurnus > Paramisgurnus dabryanus. The sequence goes on from NC_133338.1 coordinate 44,563,696, forward strand.
TGTTTATGTGTGCTGCTTGTGAAAGAAAATAAAAGTTACCAATTTGTACCTGGTCTGGCCCCCTCCCAACCCATGCACACAAACATAGATGATTCGACTATCGGTCGACTATGGAAAGATTCGAAAATTCTGATTCGAATATGTAAATCCTTAGTCGAGGACACCCCTAATATATATATATATATATATATATATATATATATATATATATATATATATATATATATATATATATCCCAAGGGTGTTTCCTTCCTAGGACTTTTTTTACTTCCCCGGCTAAGAAGTCCAGGTTTTTTTTCTCCTAGGGGGTTTTTCAACCCGGGGGGGCAGCCTTCTTGGGCTTAACTTAGCACTTCTTTACGTTACATTAGTAATACGCACGCTTATAATGTTGATTCATAGCAGCAGCAAATTTACCTGCTTGTGCTATCGTGTATTATGATGTGCTATCTGTCGTTTAAGTCCTTTTGTATATTTGCAAAATCTGTTTTTATTATCTACAGACCCTCCTGAAAGTTTTTTCAACAGAAAGACAATGAGAGACAAAGAGACGCGTGCCAGATTTGATCAAGCATTTGTGAAAATCAGTCATATTAAATCTGGCAAATCTGGTCATTTTTTCCACTTTTCCAATCTGCTCGGTCACCGTTGATTACCACTAGCGGCTATACTTCGTAATTGGAATTGCTTGGATACGTTTTTCAATTAGCATGTAGGTGTATGCAATGCAATTGTGTTGATGTCATGCTCAGGTTCATTTGCAGATAGCTCTCTCTGTTTCAAAGCAAACAAAGATTTCTCAGTCTAAGGATTTATATATGGCATTTTTTATAAACCAAACTAGAGTCTAATGCTAAGAAAAACGTTTTATAAAACATTTGTACATCTGAATAAAATGTGCCTGCCCAGTCGGTGCCATGACTGCTGTCCAACACAAAGTAAGGATGATTGGTTGCTAGTGTGTGGCTTTGTAGTTGCTGAGAGTGTTCTGGACTGTTGCTAGGGTGCACTGTCAAGTGGTTGCTAGGGTGTTCTTGGTATTTGCCTAAGTGTAGAGTCAACCTTCAAGTGTGTTTTATGTAAACATTGTCTGATTGCTTTAAAGATTGTTTGTTTTTCATCTATTTTAAAGTTTTTCACAACAGTATTTTACACCTAGTTATTGTCATCATTACCTGTTTTTGAACCTTCATCTGGTAATTGTCTTTTATTGGTACATGGTACACACATGCATCTGTCCATTTTGAATGATTTCTCAGTCTATTGATATATCGTAGTGTTGTATAATGTTCACGTAAAATACAGATTAAACCATTCTAATATAATTATGAATTAACATTTTTTGTTACATTTAATTGTGATTGATTAATTAATTGTTTTTTGTCAACTTACAAACCTCCTGGTCTAGTCTAGTCTAGTCTAGTCTAGTCTAGTCTGACAACCATCAGAAACCAGGAAAACTTTTAAAAAGATTAGGTACCAAAAGGTTAAAGAAAGAAGCAGTTCTTCAGGAGTGTGTGTTTGTGCTCCTGGGTCCTTTGTGAGAATGTAATTGGCATTAAATTGGTAAATTCAAGTAGATTTGGCATCCGCTGAGGAGACGAGAGGAAAAGTTTTAACAGAGAGTAGATGACAGAGAATTTTAATGATGTGGAGGATTGTGAAGGAAGAAGGGCAGAAGGAAGGACAGCAGCGAGAGAGAGAGGTGAAACCTGCGGGGTTGCAGTAATGTAATAATGAATGTAACTGGCTCTACGCTACCTATATGAAAGGTACGCTTCTATCTAATGGTCAGTGTCCATCTCCTGCAGAGCATCTTTTGATTATGAAGTAACAGAGCCTGAAGAGTAATCTCCTGTGGGTTTGAGACATCACTAATTGGCTTAGAGGTGGTTTAGGTACCTGGATCTTGGGAGATCAATGAAGCGTGATTATTGAGCTTTGATGAATCTTGTTTCATGGGTTATTGGAAGTACAATAGATCCTTGCTGATCTCTTTTTTAAATCTGTTATGGTTATAAAATAATTATTCATTTCATCATTTTCATAATATTCAGTCGTACATTACATGTTTTGCAGTTTGTGTTAGATAAATGTGTTAGAATTAATTAAATGGTTAAAGGAAACATCACCGTTTTCAATATTTTACTATGTTCTTACCTCAACTTAAATGAATTAATACATACCTACCTTTTTTCAATGTGTGCACTTTTGATCTTTGTACAGCGCTTAAATGTGTTAGCATTTAGCCTAGCCACATTCATTCCTATGGCTCCAAACAAAAATTGTATTTTGTGCCACCATACTTACTCGTGTAAAAGTCTTTAAATAGGGAAAACATGGAAGTGTTTGGTTGCTTCTAAATTCATCCCTGTTTGGAGCCATAGTAACGAATGGGGCTAGGATAAATGCTAACACATTCACAACATGCTGTACAAAGAGTAAAAGTGCACACATTGAAAATAAAAGGTATTTATTTATTCGTCCAAATTGAGATAAGAACATAGTCAAATATTGAAAACGGTGGTGTTTTACTTTAACATTTTGGTTATTACAATTTTGGTTATTACAAATATTACAATTTACCCCAAATGCAGGATTCATTGTAGTTTTGTTGTAACACTTGCCAGAAAATTAGGTTGAACACAAATAATTCATTGCTATTCTGTATACCAGAGCTTGATGTACATCTGTCAATATAATAGATAGATATCCATCCATCTTTTTTATTATGCATCAATATATGGATAGATATTTCTGAAAGGGATCCACAATTAAGAAAAAAAATCATAATATGTCAATTATTTCCCCTGGTATTGTAATTGAGGATCTCATATGCAAAAGCTGCTGAACACCGCCTGCATACAAAATAAGATATTACCTGAATGTTTTCCCACATATACTGTATCATACGTTCATCAAATACGTTCGCTTCAAATCTGCTTAGGCTATTCAGAAATTCCTGTTTGTTGGTACACTCAAAAAAATGATTCATTGGATTAACTCAATAAAATTGTGGGCAGGATTTCAATCCAATATGAATGTGTACCCCTAACTCATAAAAAATTGCTTTACACAATAAAAATATATTGAGTTAGTCCAACTCAATTTAAAGTAAATGGCAATACTCAATTAGTTGCCTCAACTCAATTTAGTGTAGTCTGAATAACTCAATTTAACATAGTTTGAATATCTCAATGTAGTGTAGTCTGAAGAACTCAATTCTGTTATTTTATATAAAACATTTTTTACATCACACTAATTAGCATAAGCACTTGTTAGCATGCTAATAATAATAACATATGATGCTTTGGATGAGCATGTGAGAAGAGACTGATCTCCAAACAGGCATTAACACAGTCAGTGCTCATTGAGAGACATATGTCACATCCACAACCTAACCACAAGCGCCACTCTTCTGCACGATGGTAACCAAACAATTTGAAAAAATATAACACTAACGCTTCTAAATCAATAAGATAAACGGACATTAAACACTATTAAGTCTTTCTCTTTACCTAAAAATGCATAAAATAACACTTAATTGAAAAAATTACTCTCCAAAAGTAGTTGCATGCTGGGAAATTCTTTTTCCAGAACCCAAACTCAAACTAATTATGTTAACGCAATTTAAAAGAAATCAATAAATTATAGTACATATTTATTTTGTTTTATACTAATTAAATATATATACTTATTGCTCTTAATGAGGTATTTTACTAGCCTGGTTAGCCAGACCTACATCAAGATGTAAGGTCTGGCAACTCTTCACACAAACGGCTCAATGCAAGGGGCGGGAGATAAGGTTGTCCCTCAAAATGCCTCTGCACGCAATAGGATAGCGCTATGACCAATGAGAACAACGAAGAAGGTGACGTAGTTACCGTAACCAGTCGGCAAAACTCCAAACACATCTTTCTTGCTTAAAAAGGACTTCAGTAGGGTTATTTGTTCTTCTCTCAAAGAAAAACATAAGTCTAAGTCTTCCAGAGTCGCGGCCAAAGCCGCTTCAAAAGAAAGCTGTTCACCAGCAGCAGCAGCCATTCGTTGCAGCTCTGTCGTCATCATGTTAAGCCCGCCCCACAGACGCTACACACGATGTGATTGGCCTGACCAAATTTTGGTTTTTGGAGCTGTTAAGTGTATTGTGAGTGCCTAGACTAAACCCTGGCAGCAAATATATTTTGCGGCCGCTAGGGTGCGTCTAGATTTCTAGGCTAGTATTTTACATTTATTGAACACAATTTTAATGTGTCATTTCTAAGAAGGGCTTGAATCATTTTTTTGAGTGTAAAAACAGTTATTATTTTGATTAATGGTATTTACAGTTCTTTTATTTCATTATTGTTGTATACTTGAGGCTTCGTGTTAACACTTTGTTACATCTAAACATCATTGCAAACCATGTTTTCAATCCTATCTATCGGTTACGAGATGTTGCCATGTTACCTAAAACTAACGTCATTTTGAAACAAGACTAATAATCTTAGATTAGGTTGAAGTTGGTGATTTACATACCCAATTCAGAAATCAAAATAAACATAAAGTAACTCATTCTTATGCCTTCAATAACACTCTTTAACGAAAACATCAAAACGTTTCACAAATTCACAAGAGATCGTCTTCTGACAGCAAGAGAAAAAGTCCAACAGCGCAGATTGTAAAGTCCCGTGTAGCTAAATAAAATACTGTGTTAGTAATCCCATGTAAGTGTGTGCCCGACTTACCTCTAATATTAATATTTTTTAGTCAAAACCACTTATTACTTTATTTCTCCGCTGGCTGCCAATGCCAGTGTCCTGAAAGAAATTACAAAAAATAATAATACAAATCAGAGAGTCACTTAACAACAATTCACTGTTATGTAAAAGTGAAAGCAGTGTTTTGTTTTCCATCTCTGACATGCATTTATTTTTTCTGTTTATATTTTCAAAATGTTTCTCTACTCGTGAAGAGCACTTCACGGGTAGAGAAAATGACCTTACAATACCTGGCATACGTGGTTATGTAATCAGATTGTTTTGGACAAATATGAGCCTGAGCCATCTGATTGTCACATAAATAATGCAGGCATGCACAGACTCACTATGCTGTACATTGTACAGTACACGCTGGATAAAAGACTAATCACAAAATTAAAAATGAAAGTATTAAATATTTTAAATAAGTCAACACCGTTCTCTGTAACATTTAAACACTCCCACGTGAAACTCTCAATTTCAGCATCTCTAAATGCATTTCTCTTTTAAATGTCATTCTCAAAGGCAAACTTTCCTCTCATTTAACAGGTGTTTCGCAGTGGAGAGGGCATGGGCATACGTCTGGACAGTGCATCAGCGTTTCAAGGGGCCATCATCTCCCCTCACTATGACTCACTGCTGGTTAAAGTCATCGCCAGTGGCAAAGATCACCCCACCGCTGCGACCAAAATGCACAGGGCCCTTTCAGAGTTCAGAGTGCGTGGTGTTAAGGTAAGTGCTGTCTCATCTGCATTGTGTAATACTGATTGGTTCATTTGCTTTCCAGAGCGGTCATGTCAAGAAGCTTTATTGTCATTTCAACCATACTGTAGCAGTGAAGTATGAGACAACATTTCTTCAGGACCATAAAACAACGTAGAGCTAAGGACTAAAAAGTAAATGGGTGATTCTCACGAAATCCAGATTTAGATGTCCAGCATCAGAATTTTTAAACATCCTTGAAGCCATTTTCTTTTTTGCACATGTTAGATTAAGGTCTGAACTTACTATAACCATTATTTTTAGAGGATTTTAAATGTATTTCCTATATAATTATTTACATGATTATCATTATAAAAAAATTATCATTACCGCAACATGATATTACATGAAAAATATGCATTTACAAACTCATGTTTCGGTAATGAGAACTAAAAAGTTGTCTAGGTACTATGACAAACAAAAAATAAGAACTTACCTTGTAGTCATCTTGAGCATCACAATATATTAGTTACTTGAAGGCTAAAACAATAATTGAAAATTGTTGCGGAGGATGAGAAAATTGGTCTTGGACACATTTATATACACATCCTTATTATTGTCTCTACATTTACCAATGATCACCAAATACCACATGTTTCTTTACTGTAAATGTTTATAGTATAACATGCACTGAAGCTTTTTATTTTTTATATTTTTTATTTATACATTTTCCATGTCAAAGAACACAAATCTAGTAATGGACACATTGCGGTAATGAAAATTTTCCCCTTTAATGTTTAAAAAACAACAAAATTGGTTTGTATGATGTCATTGAAATCATGTGCAAAATAGTACATGAATAGATGTTTGTAACTGTATGCTTCTTATTTTGATACTTTTACTTTGCATTTACTTTTGTTATCAAAATGTTTCATGACACCTCATAAGTCTAATTTCGCGAGAATCAACAAAATGCATGGCTAAAATACTTATTTGCAATGAATCTCATCATTTTTTAGTTAATATATTAAAACATATCTATATTTTTAAAGTAATGTAATTATAAGGTTTGGCCATTTGGTTGGCTGTCACATAAAGATGAATATCTGAGGCTGGAACTACTATATTGTCAAAAAAAAAAAAAAAAACAGTTTAAAAAATGCAATGGGGTAGAAATTTGCGAACACGCACATTTTTTGAAAGACTTTCATGTTTTTTTTGTGTTTACTACACTGATTTATGTTTACCTGTGTCAACTGAGAACTACACATTTAGGCTTTGAGGCTCCCTGACTTCTGAAACTTTCAGTGTCTTTGTATCAGACGAGGTCTTTGATTGTGTGGCTGCTTCAAAAACCCACAGATTTACAGGAGATCATAAGAAAGGATCAAAATGTATAAAAGTGACATTTGTCACATCTGGCAGTGCCTGCAACAGTCATGCACATACGCACATTCCTGGTGAAAGGTACATAAGACAGTTTGAATGATTAATAATCAATCTCTGACGTTGCTGTCAGTATGTTGTTATTTGAATCAAAGACTTTCTGACTCAGATGTGTTATCATGTGTTGTTGTTGTTACCGCAGCCATGCATCTTTTTCACATACCCCAATGCATTTTGGGTAATGCATCATGAATCTTTAGTAATGATCTTGAAATTATACCATTATCAGAGCTCATCATCCTATCAGTCAGAGGTCTTAAAATGTAGTTTTTGCAATTGTATTAATTTCTCTGCCCTCTGGGAACATGCAATATTGAATGACACCCATCATAATTTTTTTAAGCATCTTACTCTGGTTTTTCAGTTCTTAAATGGGCATATTTCAGGTCTCCATACAAGTCTCTTTTGTCATCATAAAAAATTTATATCATTCTTATTGCAATAGCAGAACAGATCTCCTTTCATCGGCACATCAGACACTATCCAATTAGCCAGATTGAATATTTCTGCCTGCAGTATTCTACCGGTGGAATCTCTCCGAACACTAGTTAGCTTCATAGACGAGATGTCTGAGCACCAGATTGTACTGACCTGAAAAATGTTGGAACAGATGTACTGCAGTGTAGCGTGTGTGTGAAGTAAATGAAGGGGGGAGCGGGGCGTGGGGTGGGTCAAGCCAATGGGTTGCAGAAAAGACAAAAGAATGACGCAGAGGGAGAGATGGTAACTGTAAATGGCGTGTGACTTGGTTGTGCCCATAGCAACTGTCACCGAAAAGCATGTTTCACTAAGAAGATGCACTGCTTACAGTGTTTTCACATTGGGGTGAGAAGGACAAAGGTCTTTTAATGCCAGACCCACACAATACAGGAAGTCGTTTTCGACAGTCGCTGCATATAAGTCAGCATGTTTTTTTACCATTAATTGTTTAGTACTAGCAGCACTAAACCTTAATATAAAAATCAAAATTTGTAAATTTTCTGGGAAAAAAAGATGCCTGCATGTACAAATCCACAATCCTAGTGTGTACTTGTGATGCGCGAGTCATCTAATAACCCGCGGGTCGGCTTGGGGCGGGTAAATAAATTGTCACTTTATTTGCGGAGTCATTAAAAACAAAATAAAAAACATTTATATATATATATATATATTAGCCTATATAAAATATTTTGTAATACATATTTTCATATTTCATTAGGTTCTTTGTAGGGATGCACAATAAATAATCGCAATTAATCTATAGCAGAAAAAAGTTTTTGTTTACATCATATACTGTATGTGTGTGAACTGTGTATAATAACTTTGTATAGATAAATGCACACACATATATTTAATAAATGTTCACATGTGTATATACATTTGTAATTTATATTATATATAAATACTTAATATATAATTTTTTTTCTTAAAATTATACATGCATGTGTGCATATTTGTATATACATAATTATTATACACAGTTTACACACATTTATGATGTAAACAAAAACTTTTATTCTGCTATAGATTGATCATGATTAATCATTATGCATCCCTAGTTCTTTGATAAGGTTACAATAAGTAGGCCTAAGTAGCAATGTATACTTTCGTGATGTCCCCAAAACCTTTGCCCTCAGGTCATGAAAGTGCCAAGGGATTTTTGAAAATAAATACAGTGGTGCGGGGCGGGCCATATAGTTTTATAAAAGTGGGACCGGCGGGTTGGAAAAACACTGACCCGTGCATGACTAGTGTGTACACTGTAAAAATGACATCATATAAACATATATTTTTATGTTGCTTTAACTTAAATTAAAATAGATTAAGTTATGTACATTTTCTAAGTTATGTCAACTACTGTACACTGTAAAAGAATGCAGCATGAACTTAAAACAACTTGGTTTTGCAAGTCAATTTAACGTATTTTTTTAAGTTTTGGCTTGTGATAAGTTGACTAACTTAAAACAATTAAGTAAAACAATTTATTAAGTGAAACAAAGTTATAAGTAACATTAAAGTATATGTTGATTTGACAAAAATGCTGCATATTTTTACAGTGTATCACAAGTCAAAACTAAAAAAAATTAATTGACATAACTTCTAAAAACAAGTTGAAGTTGTTTAAAGTAAAATTTAAATGTATGTTGATTTGGTATCGTTGTTTACAGTGTAGTGTTAAAATCACTGTAGAGTCACAGTGTTTAAGCTCTTTTGGAAGTCAACCTACAAATGGCTTCAAAATAAAAATTAAACCTCTTCACATTAAACTTGGACATGAGAAATATTTTACAAAAAAAACAATAGCACACTTCACCTTTAAAGCAAGCAAATATTACATTAAAGATCATCCAGTTTTGAGCAGAAATTTACTTTACCAAGTACCACAAGTGTGCCTTTAGGGTTTTCCAAATGCTGAAGACTTCTTCAAGTGTTTCCATAAAAGTGTGAAAATGTCTGTCTCTTCTCAATGATTATGAGAGACATAGGAAAAGTGAACAGGACAGCATGTGAAGAACAAATAAAAGACAGAGACATGTAAAAAGCGGAGTGACATGTTTTAAAGGCAAGCTAATATACTTAAAAGGGTTTCTGTGCTGAAAGTTCTTTCGTCTATTTTGCTTTGAGCACTCCTTGGTTTTGATCCGACATGTTTTCAGGCTTTTTTAGAAATGATGTTGTCCTCGAAACATGATTGTGAAGAGCAAGAAAGTGAGTGGAGGAAAGAAAGAAATACAGAGACTACAGATGTGGCCTTTAAAAATGCGCGTCTCTGAAAGCAGAATGCCGCGAGCACTTCCGAAATTCTGCGAGATCCCGCAGAGGGGGGATTCGGTGGGGGACGCAGGAAATAAAAAACCTGTAGATGGCAGTCATGTTTCAAGGAGGGCATACAACGACAATGTGTGCTCGACTTTATGCTTTAAGCATACTATATATATTGAAGTAACATGACAGGGATTCTCGGTGCTTTGGCAGTACTTTGATGTCACATGAAAGCTTTTTGACACGAAGTTTTCTTTTGCCAGTTACATAAACAGTCAAATATTCTTCATAAAAATCTGACTTTAACGCGGATCATTCGTCTTATTTTTTTGTGTACACTTACAGTAGAAGAGACGTGATGATAACGGAGTCTTACAACAAAATAATTCGCGAAGACCTTTGAAGAAACCGAGAGCATTTGCGCAATATCATTAACTAGTTTATCTAATTGTACATTTAGTTCATTTTTGCATCTGAACGTTTTTAATAGCTTGAACATGTACAGTAATGCAGAAAAGCGCATTACAACCTTTTTATATTATCATGTTTTCCTTTACATGGTATGAAACTCGATATAAAGTGTGCAATGGTGTTGAATAAATTTGTATAATGTGTTATATTTTGTAGTAAGTAAATAAAATCATGTTGTAAGTGTAAATATTCAATTCGAGGAGTTTCTGAGGTGTTTGTCATCGGCAAAAGGCGCAGTTTCCCTGTTGCTGATTAAAACCCGTTGGCTATATGGGATTTTTTAAAATTAACATTTGTTCTACTTATTATTTTATTTTTTGCCTACATTTACTCAAATAATATCAATGTAAAAATAGTAAGTAAATCGTAGTTCAAGTTAGGTGTTAAACGTACATTTTTTTAAGTTGATGTTAAATACAAATAATATTAATTTGAAGAAAGCAATTATTACAGGTTTAAAAACTTAAATATATAATTCTGACATTATCAAATATATTGATTAAAATAATCTGTAAATTAAATACTTATATTATTAAGGCGTAATGTATACATCAAATAAAATATGTACATTTTAAACAAAATATCTATTTCATTAATTTTGGTTTGTCTAACTAAAAAAAAAAAATCACATAACTGACATTAAAAGATTTTATTAAGTTACTTTAATCATTTATTTTAGATAGCCACCATTTACAAAGCCACTGAATCATTTTTTACAGTGTATACATTGTGATCTTACGGTATTATTAAATGCATATAAATAAAATATGTAAAACTAAATAAAAGAGATGTCATACACGGACTTCATGAAAGCATAAGTTTTCTTGTTCGGTCCACGTGGGTTAAACGGTCACATAGCCTATTCTCCATAAAAATCCGACTAAAATGCGGATCATTTTATTCATTTTTTTCTGTGCAATAAGAAGAGACGTGAACTGGGTCTTATAACAAACCTCTATTCGCGTAGACCTTGTAGAGACCGAGAGCATTTGCGCAATATCATTAACTAGTTTATCTAATTGTACATTTAGTACATTTTGGCATCTGAACGTTTTTAATAGCTTGAACATGGTTTTAATGCGCTTTTCTGCATTACTGTACTTTTTATATTATCATGTTTTCCTTTACATGGTATGAAACTCGATATAAAGTGTGCAATGGTGTTGAATAAATTTGTATAATGAGTTATATTTTTGTAGTAAGTAAATAAAATCATATTGTGAGTGTAAAAATTCATAAATTCGAGGAGTTTCTGAGGTGTTTGTCATCGGCAAAAGGCGCAGTTTCTCTGTTGCTGATTAAAACCTGTTGGCTATATGGGATTTTTTTAAATTAACATTTGTTCTACTTATTATTAATTTATTTTTTTGCCTACATTTACTCAAATAATATCAATGTAAAATAGTAAGTACATCATAGTTCAAGTTAGGCGTAAAACTTACATTTTTTTAAGTTGATGTTAAATGCAAATAATGTTAATTTGAAGAAAGCAATTATTACAGGTTTAAAAACTTAAATATATAATTCTGACCTTATCAGATATATTGATTTAAATAATCTGTAAATTAAATACTTATATTATTAAGGCGTATACATCAAATAAAATATGTACATTTTAAACAAAATATTTTCTAGTCATTTATTTGGGTTTGTCTAACTAAAAAAAAACACATAACTGACATTAAAAAAATTTATTAAGTTAATTTAATCATTTATTTTAGATAGCCTACATTTACAAATCCACTGAATCATTTTTACAGTGTATACATTATGATCTTACGGTATTATTAAATGCATATAAATAAAAATATGTAAAACTAAAGGAGATGTCATACACTAACACGGACTCCATGAAAGCATACGTTTCTTGTTCGGTCCACGTGGGGTTAAACGGTCACAAAGCCTATTCTCCATAAAAATCCGAACTTAAATGCGCATCATTTGATTCATTTTTTCTGTGCAATTAGAAGAGACGTGATGTATAACGGAGTCTTATAACAAACTCTATTCGCGTAGACCTTGAAGAGACCGAGAGCAAATTTGCGCAATATCATTAACTAGTTTATCTAATTTTACATTTTTTGTGATTTGTGAATTCATGTTCTGCTTTCCCCAATTCCAAATATTCTGTTGTATTATTATTCCCATTTTTTGTTAAACCGAGTATAACTCCCAAGCTGAACACCTTAACAGTGTCTTAACAGTGTATGATATTCAGCTCGTCTTAATTTAATTATTTTATTCCGCCGAATGGAAACAAATCCATAGGCTATCTGAATGAATGGGATTCAGGAATTAAGTACAATAGTCTATACGTGCGTTAGTGAGACCTGTCGGCAGATTGCCAAAACATGAAAAGAAACGCGTTTTCAAAACATTTTGCGAGCAAACACAGACGCCTTCATCCGGACGGGATTACATTTCTCAGATGACCTCTGAGTTCGGCGTAAAACAGTAGGTAAAATGCTCTGAAATTTACAGATTACAGAGGTCGTCAGAGAAAAACACAGACATGGCCGGTTCAGACAGGATTAAAAACACAGTGGACCTCTGAGAAGCATGATTTTCTCAAAATGATTTTTGTCGAGGGTGCCCCGCAAGCACGAGTTTGAAGCCTATGAATGAAAACGTTATTATTCGCTTTGCGCCAAACCCTGTTGCTGAAGGAGACGGACCGAAGCTCCGGCAAGGTGTGTTGTGGACCCGAGGAGCCGGAGCTGCGCTCCGGTGCGCTCCGGCCCAATTTAACCTATTACTTCCACTAACTGAGGTATCCTTCCTCCTTTGCTGTCTGCCTGGTATGATTTTATTGGTCATCTAGGAATAATTTTCACTTTATCTTACTTAATGGGGCGCAGCGCAAACCCGTTGGCCTTTGACATCACACTACCGCGAGATCTATTCAAAAGCATACTGTAGGCCTACTGTCTCGCGGTGCTAAGACGTCACATGCCGTCCGATCGGGCTGCGTGGCGCCGCAAGTCGTCAAACGAGCGCTGAGCATTGAGTCAAATAAGACACGCGTCAGAAAATTACCGAGGTCCGGACGGCCATGCCCTTTTTTTTGCCTCAAAATGCAGACAAATAATGTTTTTAGTAAGGCATGTTTGTTTAAACTAGTTATATTTCCTATTTAAACTAAGTCCTGGCTTAAGCTTATAAAGACCCAGCAAAAACCCTGCTACAGCTCCTGAGGGGGTGCTCTCACTATTCACATGTAAATAAAATGGTTAGAAACCGGTTTTTCTGGTTCTCATTGCAGGACTGTGCGGGGGGAGGGCATTCGGTTTCCATGTGGAGACATTTAACAAACACATTTGATATACACCAAGTTCCAGATTACAACAAACACCAAAAACACATCACGTTTGATAGCAGTGCATGTAGGCCCTACTTATTTGAGTATAATGATAGAGTGAGTATTATGTTGGACACTATTTTGGATATAAAATTGTCCTTTTCTCCAGACAAATAAAACACTGATGTGCATGTCTATAGATCTTATCTAAAGAGTCATTGCTATCATTTTCACTTTTGTGTTGGGTTAATTCCCTGACCAGACCTCTGTCATTTTCGTACGCTTGTCTTATAATTTGACTCAACGCTCAGCGCTTGTGTGGCTTCTTGCTGCCCCGCGCAGACCAATCGGCATGTGATGTCTATAAGCAGAGCTGGGACAAAGTCATTGTTATGCAAGTCACAAGTAAGTCTTTGCCCTCGAGTCCCGAGTCAAGTCGAGTCAAAAATGAGGCAAGTCCCAAGTCGAGTCAAAAGTCAAAGCCAACAAGTCTCAAGTCGAGTCCAAAGTCCTACCATTTTAGTTTCGAGTCATGTCAAGTCCTCTTACAACAGAAATAAAATACATGCTGTGGACAGGTGGAGGGAGGCCCCTATACTGCATTGCATTTTCAAAAGATCAAATTGGCCATGATGCCACCATGGCTGAAAACTCGCTCCACTGTAGCACTAGAAGCAGGCACTGCCAAGGCTACTTGAAAGAGTGAAGGAAGAGTGCCCAGAACAAAAGGGCATTCTGTCCTTCTGCCATGTCAATGTAGTGACTTAGCTGCAGTGGTATAGATCTCTTGGTGATGTCAAAGTACCGCGAGAGCGATTCCAGTTATCACGTGGATAAATCCGCTTTGAATCGCTCTCGCGGTACTTTGCTGTCACTCGCCTGTGGGTTTTTGTAGCGCCACACCACTTTGCTCCCCAGTCACTTTCGCGCCGCTATAGTGATTTCATATGCCGATCGGATCGCGCAGTTCGGCAGAAAGTCAAACACCCCAAATATATAGCCTAATATGTATATGCATTTCAACCCGCTAAAGTAGCAAGTGTAGCATGCTAATGGTCAGTGCTTCACTATTACTAAAAGTTTGAAATGTCACAAAACCATGCTGTTACTCATCCTCTCACGCTATTTTTAGCGGGTATACGGAAATCCTTTACAATTCCTAGTAGACTACACCTAAACCGAAGCGACAATGGTTTGAAAATAGGAAAAAAAAGTTGAGTAACCAATACGTGACAGTGACACAAACAGAAAAGCGTGACATGGTCACGCTTAAACGCGGCAAAGCGTGACATTGTCACGCTGGTCCATGCGTGAAATAGTCACGCATTTTCGTGATATAGGGTTGACTGGTACGGTCCCAACATCCAACCAACGTGGGACTGCAGTGATTGGATGTCGTGCAGGCAGCGCGCGTGCTCTCTGCATGCAGGTGGTGCACATTTTTTTCATAGATGCAGACAGACTGAGAGCGGCGCGGCCGTGTGCATTTTTTGTGTAATGGGTAGGTTGCTTCACTGCTGATTCTTGCCATACCTCCGTTGCCTAATGCGCACGCATACGGTGCCATGTCAACATGGTGTACAAACAGTTAAAGGGTCTATTAAGTAAGATGAAGTCAAAATGAAACCGAGATGACCAATAAAATTAAACCAGGAGACAGAGGTGCAACACAGAGGTCAGATGCGCAGTTAGTGGAAGTGCAAGAGAGATGTAAGTAATCAAACGCTGACTATTATACAGCAGTTTATTGACGAGAAATATGAAACCGTAGTGACTGTCAAGGTGACAGGACAAGAAACATTACTGCAGATGAGAACTTGGGTGTCCAAATTTAATGCGCTGCTTTCTCTCCCTCCAGTAATTCACTTTCCGTTATTCAGCATGTTTATTAACAACATTCAACGCCACCCTTTAATTCTTGAAGATATGTTTTTAACTGTATGATTAGATTCACTGTGTTGCACTGGACTTCTGCTAAGCTTGAACTTGAAAACGCGATGCATCACGTGCGCGGTACAACGCTTCATCCACCCGTAGCGCGCGTGCACGGAGTTTAAATGTTCATATTTTGGCATTTTATTGCATTCAGTCTTAAAGCCTAATAAACAGTACCTGTTGAAGTCATTAAAGTTAAATAAATAACAAAAGAAGAGAAAGTGTGCAGCAGTGTGCCCAGGATGGTGAAATAATTATTACAATGTATTCCTAATGACCAACACAAGTCTTCCGCATACTGACATGGTTTGAAATCTATAGGTATTTGATTCTTTGGTTTTCTGATGTATTAAAATTCATATAGCCTATGTAGAGCAGGGAAATAAGAAGCTTTTTTCCTGGGGTGCATGCCCTGGAAAATACTTATATGGACCTCGGTATTTATAAAATCATGCAATGCGGCGTGTTTGTCTTTACAGTTATGAAATTTATTATTTTAAACACACATTTCACAAAGTATATACTGTAAGTGTAAATATTCATAAACTCAACACTTCGGAGGCGTTTTTCTAAAGAATAATGTTTAAACTTTATTGGTGGTGGTTGAGAATAATTCCTCTTTCCATATGTAACGCATTTTAGCGCAATATAAATGTATCATATTGTTATTCTTAATATATAAGAATACTAATATATTTTTTTAAACATTTATAACATATATTTATATATATTTAAATATATAAAGATGCTTAGTACAATAGCTTTGCTTCATATAAGTTTCTGTAATAAATCATTAAATCAATCACAAAACGTGTTGACAGTGGCAAATAAAATGCTTGTTAATTTAAACAAGGCAGAAAGGTGTATAAAACAGCTTTAATTAACAATATCTGAATTGGCTCTTTTGTACACTTCTAATTTTCTCATGTAATAATTTATAATTATTAATTAGATTTAATATAAATAAGTTTTGAAAAGTGTTGAATGCGAACGTGTAAGATATCTGGAAGGCGATGCGGCGTGTTTGTCTCTACAGCCACATGTTATAAAATTGATTATTTTACACACACATTTCACAAAGTACATATTGTAAATATTCATAAACTCAACATTTCGGAGGTGTTTTTCGTCCGCAAAAGGCACAGTTTCTCTGTTCGCGTCAATTATTTTGGTTTGACCAACTAAAAAAACACATAAGTGACATTAAGACATTTTATTAAGTTACTTTAATAAATTATTTTAGTGATATTCTATTTTACAATAATATTTTTCACAATTGTGAATTACGTAAAAAACACTGACTGCATATGCGCAAGAAAGGTAGCCTATTATTAAAGATTTTATAAATATAAATATGTAAAAACGAAATAAAAAAGATATCATATGCCAACTGTACAGCCCGCATGGGTTTAAACGCCTTTTTTCTAAAGAATAATTTGTGCGCGGTACAACGCTTCATCCACCCGTAGCGCGCGTGCACGGAGTTTAAATGTTCATATTTTGGCTTGAACATTTTATTGCATTCAGTCTTAAAGCCTAATAAACAGTACCTGTTGAAGTCATTAAAGTTAAATAAATAACAAAAGAAGAGAAAGTGTGCAGCAGTGTGCCCAGGATGGTAAAATAATTATTACAATGTATTCCTAATGACCAACACAAGTCTTCCGCATACTGACATGGTTTGAAATCTATAGGTATTTGATTCTTTGGTTTTCTGATGTATTAAAATTCATATATGTAGAGCAGGGAAATAAGAAGCTTTTTTTCCTGGGGTGCATGCCCTGGAAAATACTTATATGGACCTCGGTATTTATAAAATCATGCAATGCGGCGTGTTTGTCTTTACAGTTATGAAATTTATTATTTTAAACACACATTTCACAAATTATATACTGTAAGTGTAAATATTCATAAACTCAACACTTCGGAGGCGTTTTTCTAAAGAATAATGTTTAAACTTTATTGGTGGTGGTTGAGAATAATTCCTCTTTCCATATGTAACGCATTTTAGCGCAATATAAATGTATCATATTGTTATTCTTAATATATAAGAATACTAATATATTTTTTTAAACATTTATAACATATATTTATATATATTTATATATATAAAGATGCTTAGTACAATAGCTTTGCTTCATATAAGTTTCTGTAATAAATCATTAAATCAATCACAAAACGTGTTGACAGTGGCAAATAAAATGCGTGTTAATTTAAACAAGGCAGAAAGGTGTATAAAACAGCTTTAATTAACAATATCTGAATTGGCTCTTTTGTACACTTCTAATTTTCTCATGTAATAATTTATAATTATTAATTAGATTTAATATAAATACGTTTTGAAAAGTGTTGAATGCGAACGTGTAAGATATCTGGAAGGCGATGCGGCGTGTTTGTCTCTACAGCCACATGTTATAAAATTGATTATTTTACACACACATTTCACAAAGTACATATTGTAAATATTCATAAACTCAACATTTCGGAGGTGTTTTTCGTCCGCAAAAGGCACAGTTTCTCTGTTCGCGTCAATTATTTTGGTTTGACCAACTAAAAAAACACATAAGTGACATTAAGACATTTTATTAAGTTACTTTAATAAATTATTTTAGTGATATTCTATTTTACAATAATATTTTTTACAATTGTGAATTACGTAGAAACACTGACTGCATATGCGCAAGAAAGGTAGCCTATTATTAAAGATTTTATAAATATAAATATGTAAAAACGAAATAAAAAAGATATCATATGCCAACTGTACAGCCCGCATGGGTTTAAACGCCTTTTTTCTAAAGAATAATTTGTAAACTTTATTGGTGGTGGTTGAGAAGAATTCCTCTTTCCATATGTGAAGCATTTTAGCGCAGTATAAATGTATCATATTGTTATTCTTAAAATATAAGAATACTACTATATTGTTTACAACATTTTTAACTTTAAAACATATCTTTTTTATACCACATTAATTTCTTTAAAATATTGATACTTTTAGAAAAACTGACAATTATAAATATTATGAACAAACAATGAAACGGTGTCAAAATTCGACAACACAAATAATTAAGATATTCATTGTAAATAGAGTCGCGTTTATTAGGCTCACACTAAATTCTCTGTTGCACTTCCTATGAATTCGCATTGCACGTATCTTAATAGTTGTATGCGCTGTTATGCTGGCAAGAAGGGGTTGACATATCACTTTGGTGTTTTAATACAGTAGCAATGTAAAATATTCAGCAATGCCCTTATTAACTTCTGGAAACAACGCAATGCAATGTTTTTATGCGCCACCTGGTGGATATTCTGTGAAGCGAGAAACATTAAGGGAAAATGGAAAGTAGCCCCCCCGAAAGCACTTGCAGAATGCTGCGAGACTCTGCGAGACGAATTGGCGAATGCCGCGGGAGAAAACGCGCATTTTTAAAGGCCAGATCTGTAGGAACGAGAGCGGGGTTGAGTGTGAAAGCGTTTGGTGAAGTGGGTCTTTGAAGATGGGGGGCATTCAGGAACCATCAAACCAAAGCCCCGTCATCCTCTGATGTGCCTTGCACCTCTCACTGTCTCACTCTTTACTTCTGTTTCTGTTCTGTTTTCCATCTAATCATCTCTTTTTTTTGGTAATCTCTCTCTCGCTGCTGTCTGGAGACAGTTTTATAAGGGCTCCTCGCTCTGCTGCATCTGGAAGAGGGAGAATAAGATCAAACTGTACTGTGTAATAATAATTCAGTCTCATTGAATGTTAAGGGGCCTTATCTGTGCTTGAAGGGCTTATCTTTGCAGAGAAAATGAACTGTAGAATAACATGAATTAAATCACTAGGATAACAGGAGCTTTAAAAGTTATTTCACCCAAAAATGAAAATCCTCACCCTCTCTGTTCCATACCAGTGTGACTTAGTGAAACACAATAGAGGACTTTTTTGAAGCAAAGTAGCACAATAAAAAGCACATAGTGATCAGGGACTGTCAAGCTTCAAAAGGAACATGAAATTATATATTTGTAGTCAGGAATTGGATTATGGACTAAGGGTGGCTTCGCTTTCGATCGAGCCATTAAAGGGATACTGTAGTTCACCAAAAAATTAAAATGATGTCATCATTTACTCACCCTCATGTTGTTCTAAGCCTGGATGAGTTTCTTTATTCTGTTAAAAATGATAGTAAGCACACAGTCACACTCCTACCCCATTCTTATTTAAAGCAATTACAAATTAGATGGCCTCACCGACATGACATAAAAAAATACCAACACTAAAAAATAACAAAATAGCCCTGACCAGTTTTAATCTACTTCCAATTTTGACCATTTTGCTTTTTTTATCTTTCTTTTATTTATTATTATTAATTCTGCTTACACAGCAGTAAACAAACATAAGCAATCTGACCACGAAAACAACTTTAAAAAAGCATTATTATTTTATACAAATTAAGTATCTTCTGTTTATACTAATATTTAAATTGAGTAATATTTGAACAACATTTTAAATCTTTATCCAGGAAGTTCCATCTTTTCACACCAAAAACTGAAATACACATTTGTTCACACAATTTGTGACCAGTCACGGAAAGTAGGGACACAAGTCGGATCTGGGCATTTTGAGTTATTCACAGATTCTGAAAGTGCAGTTTCTAAGCTTTCCAACGATATGTAACACATGGAAATCTGATAAGATTTGGAGAAGTTGTGGCCATTTGAATATAGGAACTCAGAAATACTCAAACCGAGAAAATCGAGACGAAAGGGACTCTTCTTTTCAGCTGGGGGAGACAATAGGGCTCATTTACATCTCATTTAGCTAAGCCATGCCCCCTGTAAAACCCTTTTTGAGATGTTCTAGCATCATATGTAGTATTTTATGACCAAATGACAACCCGCAAAAATAAACATGACTCTTTACCTTTGTGGGGATCACAAGTCGAATCCAGTCTGTTTCAGATTATCCAATGAATTTGTCCACAAATGCGTATAATCCGTGAAATATAGATTGTTTACATCAGATTTCGCATGAATGTCTGGTAATACAATATAATATATAATCTGAATACTATTTAAATCGTAACATGTAAGGGTATATGAGCTTACACTCCGTTAAACACATGAACCTGCCTTCAAAGTTTGTATTTAAAATAGGGAAGTAGTATAATAGATCATCCAAACAGCGCCGTCGAAAACGTGACATCCTTTAGAGAGGTTACCAATGGCTCGCTCGTTCCTCCATCAGCCAATGACTTCATGGAAAATATTGATAGACAAAACATGTAGCCAATTATATGAAGAATCGATATCTGTGTAACTTCTGTGTGTTTGGACTCATGCTGCGCTGCAAGAACTGACATACAGATGACGTCAAAGTACCGCGAGAGCGAGTCGAAATTAAACTACTCCGTAAGATTTCTTGAAGAGCTCTCGCGGTACTTTGACGTCATCCGACTGCGGCGCCGCATAAAGTCAGTGACGCGGCTGACGTACGATGCGGCTGACTGTTATTTGTTCCGCCCCAGCTTCTTTTATTTTTCTTTTGTTTTGTGCGCCAGAGCTTTACAGTCTGGGGAGACGCAGACTATAAGTTTGAAAAAAAAAAAAAAACTTAGGCAACATGTCTGAGGAACAGGGCAGCGCGTCACTACAGTCACGTGACTTCACGCTCGAGCCGGAAGAGAAGACAATGCTGAATAAAGTCGTAATTCTGCTATTTTTGGACCAAACTGTATTTTCGATGCATCAACACAATCTTACTGACCCACTGATGTCACATGGACTACTTTGATAATGTTTTTATTAACTTTCTGGACATGGAAACCATACATAGATTTTCAATGAAGGGGAAAGCTCTCGGACTAAATCTAACGATAAAACATCTTAAACTGTGTTCCGAAGATGAACGGAGGTCTTCCGAGTTTAGAACGACATAAGGGTGAGTCATTACTTACATTATTTTCATTTTTGGGCGAACTATCCTTATTTAGTAGTCACGCTGTTCCCTTTGGGGGCGGAGGCGAAAACACAAGCTTATACAGTATGTAAATATATACACAGACAATGACGCCCCCCGCTGCACGCTAGAATCTCCGGAAAAACAAGCCTATTTTAACCGCAAAATGTACGCTTTTAAATGTACAAAAACTGCTATCTCAAACATGGAGAGGCTTCTTCGTGATCTCAACTAACAGATTCTGCAATAAAACGAAAATCACAAATTTCGAAAAAAAAACTTTGTTTCTCATTTTCTCGAAACTTGTGCTGCCGACTTGAGTCCCTGGTTTCCGTGACGGGTCACATTTATTTTCATTAAACCAATTTCTGCAGTAGGACAAATTCTTGTTCAATAGTTTTCATTAATATTTTTAAGTTCTTCCCCGATACAAAAAAAAATTGTATCGTCCTGAAAAAGAACAAAAAGTAAAATCTTTGATTCATCACAGAGATCATTAATATATAAAGTAAATAATTTAGGTCCCAGCACAGAGCCTTGAGGGACTCCACACTGTATTGTTTCCAACTTAGATTCATGGCCTATATAGTCCACATATTGTTGTGTATTACTAACAATCCAATTCAATACTACACCTCTTATTCCATATGTCTGTAATTTAGATATCAATATATCATGATCAAGAGTATCAAAGGCCTTTTTGAGGTCAATAAAAACACCAACTGCATGATTTTTAACTGTATGATTTATTTATTATTGACTACCATAGTACAGTATTTGAAGAGTTTGGTTTCAAAACACGATAAACGCCAATTAAAAATTCAAAATCAGTATTGTATCAGGTCAGTATTCAAAAGTAAATTCTTAATTTTACGCAAAATCCTATATCCGCCATTCTGTCATCTTTTCTTCTTTTTTTCCAAAACGCGATAAACGCCAGTCCTCAACAAATCAGCAAAGCATGAAATATCAGAAACAATCGTTTGGAAAAATGTATTTGAAGTGTACAGTAATTTGATTTTTAAGTTTAGCTCACATCCCATTCGTTAACATGAAGAGGGAGGGGTTTACCAGGGGGCGGTCGAAATGTATTGGCTTCACTTTTCAGGACGTGCGAGCCGCGTTTGATTTATTCATAAACACCACTATTTGTTCATCCAATCTCAATCATTCATAAAGAGGATGTGCTGTCATGGAAACATAATAGGCTTTAATTGACGCAATCATTACTTATGTTGGTCTCTGCTTCTCATCCCAATTTCCATCAGTCTTTGTTAGAAATAACTCGATCTTCAAATGGTTCTTCATGCATCTAATAGGCTTATGCAATGCATTCAATTACTGTAGTTGGCTCTTATGTGAAGTTGGTGCATGTTTTGGGTACTGCTTGTATCAGGTATGCACATGAGTACAGTACTTGAGCACTTGAAAGAGCCAACGATCAATTCTATAAAGAGTTAGTTCACTTAAAAACATTGCATTTGCTTTTGTGAATTCTTCTTCAAACACACATTGATAGAGCGCAATTCAATGAAGCACGCTGGAGTGTTTGTGAGGCTTTTGGAGACATGTTTACTAAAAGAACTGTTTTTACCTTGACACACGTCTTTTGTGACGCTCACAGCACAAGATGTTAAAATAAGCAGTAGGATGTGATCGACTGTGCTGTCGAGTACTCCAGTAGGTAGACAAGATGACCCACCCGGCCATTCCTGACATGTATGTCTACGGCATGTGTAGAGTTTGAGGTTTATCATTAATGCGAAGTATTGAACTAAAAAAAAAATCAGATAGAGAGAGATTGTTAAGATTCATATATATTAATCATATCAACTGGACAGATTTTACAAAGAAATTGAGAATAGGGGGAAGAACAGGCAAAATAAGGAGGAAACAGAGTGTGGGGAGGAATAGAAAGAGATGGAAAAAGAAAGAGAGGCAGACGGAGAGAAAGGATTCATTTTAGGAAGATATTGGTATTGTGAGTAATGGCCCTACGCTCAGAGAACAGCTGTTTCCTAACTTGGAAAAAAATCACATCTGAAAAGATGTTTGGATCTCTCTCTCTCTCTCTCTCTCTCTCTCTCTCTCTCTCTCTCTCTCTCTCTCTCTCTCTCTTTCACACACACACACACAGCGACACATCAGAGATAAATACACAGTCACCCAGACATTCACCTTGAGAATGCCTTTATTATGGCTTTGAAATAAAGCCTAGAGCTAAAATTAAATCTTAAATTGACCCATTAATCAGTAATTACAAGACTGCTAAGGGTAACATTTACTTCTCAACACTTGAGTCGGTGTGTGAGCTTGTAAGCCCGGTCGCCTCTATCACATATATGCACTCATACATGCACATGTTAAAGAAGGGGGAGTGAGCAAGGCTTTGAAGCCTTAATAAGGATTTTATGGTCGGAAATTGCCGTGTCCGCCTTAAAAGAGGCAACAAAAGTCAAGATCCAGAGCGCGAGAGAGGAATAAGAGTGGGAGGATGGATAAGGATGAGTGAAAATCCAAAAAGAGAGGATATAAAAATCTTTTTTGTAGGTTTGTGCTTTCATGCTGTGATCTGAGCGGTTTCACTGTACCGGATTGGATGAGTGTATCGGGGGAATCTGGACAGCGGTGGTGTTTCAAGCATGCGACATCAGAGAGCAAAAGCACATCTATTCCTGCGATGCCTGACACACAAACAGATACTGATACCAAAGTTGCAGACTTTTTGAGAGGGCCCTTCAATCTTTCTTGTGTTGCTTTTTAAACAACTACTTGTAAACAATACATTTAATTAAAGGGTTAGTTTTCCCCAACTGAAAAATATTTTACCCATACTATGTTAGTGGTGGCTCGTGACTGCTCATCCGAGCGGTGCAATTTCAAAATATGTGTTCGGAGTGTCATGTGTGGTGCTTGCGTTTTCAAAATATGTGTTTGTTGCGTCATGTGAACCATGTGCATCACGTGCTTTGTCAAAATAAGTGCCTGCTGCACACGCGTTAAAACCGTTTATGATAAAAGAGAGGCTCACATTTACAAAATACACGCAAGACACTCCCTTAACAGTAAACTCTGATTACGCATGAGATTATGCGAGTATTTGGCAAACGCGAGCGTCTCTTTTATCATAAACTCTTTAGATCCGTCTGCAGCAGCCGGCACTTATTTTGACAAGACACAGGATGCAGACAGGATCTCTCAACACGCAGAACACATATTTTGAAAAAAGGAACCACACACATGACGGGCTACATACATGTTGTGACGAACTTCCCATCGATCGCCCTCGAAAAAAAGTCACCGGCCGCCACTGCTGTATGTGACCCTGGACCATTTTAAATAAGCTTTTCATTGATGTATGGTTTGTTAGGATAGGACCGTATTAGACAGAGATACAACTATCTGGGATAACTGGGATTGTAATTTAACCCAAGCTGGGTTGTTTTAACCCCAAATGCTGGGTTAACTGTAGCCAAGCAGCTGAGCTTGTCCCTTTTTGACCCAATGCTGGGTTGAAAATAAAAAATCTATAATTTTGACCCATACAATGTATTATTGGCTATTGCTACAAATTTCGTGGTCGTGGCCTAGTGGTTAAAGAGTCTGTCTTGTAACCTAAAGGTCGCTGGATTTAATTCCCAAGACCGGCAGGCAACAGATGAGGTGCCCTCGAGCAAGGGACCATGTGCATTCTGATGCTTTATGTATAGTTATCTATAGTTTTAATTTATGGTTAAGTACAGTACACACTATGCAGAGTTTCTGTAAATGCGGTTGTCACTACTTGCAGGCCTCATACACACTGCAAACTTTCGGGAATGACAACTGCATTTAAATGCAGGAGTGAATCCCCTAAATGTTCGTTTCATGTCTATACGGAACAAGATTCACTCCCTCACAGCTTTGACCCAAATAACTGAACAGTGTTATGTTTTGCAATAAACATAACACCTTGGCGTTGTGTATTGTACGCTTTTGTGAGGCTGCTCCACAGCGTGCTGTCTTGCAGTGTTGCCACGTCCTCATCTTTTTTGTACTCGCATACCATTTTGGTGCTTCACCGTTTATGGTTTTGGCTCATGAAGAAATCAATTTTTTGTGTTATTAAAGTATGAAGATTCCATTCCCAATATTTTGATCTTTAAGGTAAAGCATTTGGACATATTTCGGTTTATTATTGAATTTTTCTTTTTTCGTGCAAGATTTGGCAACACTAGTCAGCAAACGCTCGTGCCTCTGTCATTATATGCACCGCGCATACAGAAGACTTTTTCCCCTTCTAGGCCTTTTCTTTTTTCAGAAGAGAGACCTGTCATGTCCATGATGCACATTTAAAGACTTTATTAACTATTAGTTGTTCAGTTCGGTTATGTACACACTATGCATAGTTTCTGTTAATGCGGTTGTCACTACCTGCATTTTGTGGGAGTTAATTCGGTTGTAGAATGCGCAACCTAATTAATATGCAGTGTGTACGGGACCTATGCGTGCAAACTAAGCCAGCAAGTATAAACACATTTCAGTGGTTTATTGTATCTTATTTGGCATCTGTTTGTTTTATTTTAGCCTGTACAGTATGTTTATTCCTACTTGCACATGCAGTACAAGTTCAGCGCCCAATTATAGCATCTCCAAAAACATGCAAGTGTTGAATCGATAAGGAAGAGTCGCTTGTCTTATCTACCTTACTGAATCTATAAACAAGGCCAGGTTCGTTTTTCATCACAAACTATGAGGTAGCCAGAAAGATAATGATGAAGATGTAACTTACTTAGTATATTGGTTGTGATCATTTAATTTTTAAGGAGGCTAGAGCCATCAAGATTTTATGAGAGGTAGTTTGAAGAGAAGGCCGCACTGAATATATAAATAAAATGTGTATATTATTTTACAACCAGCAGTTGTCAATCAAAGGTCTCGCGACAGTCAGAAGGTAGTAGTTTGCGGTAAGAAAAACAACGTAAGGTGAAGGTGAAAAGTGCCTGTAATGATCTTTCTTTTATATCTACACCTCAATTATATTCTCTACTGAAACCACAGACACAGACAAGGTATAGGATCATCACGCCGCCCTGCCGTAAAGGTCGACCTACCACAAAAAACCTCACAAATCTCCCTGTAATCTCCTGTCATCCTAGTCTTTGGCTTCCTGGGGCTTTTAAAAGAGAGCGAGCAGGAGACAAAGTGCCCACACAGAGGTGATGGCTATACAAACACAACATATTTCTGAAGTCTGTGTGTTTCTAATACACACATCATGTCTTGTGAGGGCATAATATATTGCTGCACTGTAAGTAGCCTGAATGCATTAGTGTATTGTACTTCATATCATTATTTAACATCTGTTTCAGAATACTCTATCAGAAAAATGGTCATAACATGTACCCCGGCTGTCAGGGACTGTACCCTTTCAAAAAAGTACAGCTTTGCACCTAAAGAGTTCGAAGTAGTACCTCAAAGATACATATGAATACCAAATGTATTCATATCTGTATCTAATTGCGCATATTATAACCTTTTTTAAAGGGTACATATTTTGACAATTTTTTCTAACAGTGTACTTTGTTTTTTAAAGGAATTTTATTTTTTACACGCAGTCTGTGCCTGTATTTATTTTTCATGCTAATGAGTGCAGAGAACATTCACAAGGGTAGTCACGAAAGGCAGTAATGTCTTACAGCGTGTCTTGCCTACTCAAGACACTCAGGAGACGGTTTTCAAAGAGCCGCTGGCGTGTTTTGAGTGAAGGTGAACAAGCGATTTTCCATTATTATGGATGCCGAGTGTCACGTTCTTGAGGTGGATTGTGGGATTGACATTGATGCAGAGAAAATTTGTTCATATGCCCAATACTACAGCACTGTGGCATTGTAAGTCGTATTGGACAAGTTTCTCGCTTGTTTCAGATATTGCTAGCGTGGTGCAAGTCTGGCAGAGAATGAATAGCAAATAGGGTGCACACTTTTTTGCCTATTAGCAATTCTTGCCTGGTTTCACAGTTTTTTCAACCTATCCTCTAACCCACACAATTTTTAGGTTGTTTCTCCATTATCCGTAACAAGACCCACAGATACGTTTACCAAATTAGGCTCTACTGGCAGCAGGTAAAACTTAAAGGGACATTACACTTTTTTTGAAAATAGGCTCATTTTCCAGCTCCCCTAGAGTTAAACATTTTATTTTTACCGTTTTGGAATCCATTCAGCTGATCTCTAGGTCTGGTTGTAGCACTTTTAACATTGCTTAGCATAATCAATTAAATCTGATTAGACCATTAGCATCGCGCTCAAATATAAAATAAAGAGTTTTGATTTTTTTTCCCATTTAAAACTTGATTCTTCTGTCATTACACTATGTACGTAGACCAATGGAAATATAAATTGTGATTTTCTTGGCCGATATGGCTAGGAACTATACTCTTATTTTGGCGTAATAATCAAGGACTTTGCTGCCGTAACATGGCTCCAGGATGCGCAATGATATTATGCAGCAGCCGAAAATAGTCAGGCGCTACGTAATATCATTGCGCGCATCATTGAATTCATTACATTTTTTTTATATAGCGTTTTTCTCAGTACTCAAAGCGCTTTACATATGAACGGGGGAATCTCCTCAACTACCATCAATGTGCAGCATCCACCTGGATGATGCGACGGCAGCCATATTGCGCCAGAACGCTCACCACACACCAGCTTATTAGTGGAGAGGAGACTGAGTGATATAGCCAATTAGTATGAGGGATGATTAGTAGGCCAATGGGCAAGTTTGGCCAGGATGCCGGGGCACACCCCTACTCTTTTCGAAGGACATCCTGGGATTTTTAATGACCACAGAGAGTCAGGACCTCGGTTTAACGTCTCATCCAAAGGACGGTGCTTTTTGACAGTATAGTGTCCCCATCACTATCTCACTAACACCACTACCAGCAGCAACCTGGTTTTTCCAAGGTGGTCTCCCATCCAAGTACTGACCAGGCTCAGCCCTGCTTAGCTTCAGTGGGCAAGCTGTCTTGGGCTACAGGGTGATATGGCTGCTGGCGATATTGAGTATAGTTCCTAGCTATATCGGCCTAGAAAATCGCAACTTTTAATTTCCGTCTTTCTTAGATCACGATGTAACTACAGAAGTTTTAAATAGGAAAAATATCGAAACTCTTTGGTTATTTTTGAGCGCGATGCTAAATGGTCTAATCAGATTCAATGGATTATGCTAAGCTATGCTAAAAGTGGTACCGCCAGACCCAGAGATCAGCTGAATGGATTCCAAAACAGTAAAAATCAAATGTTTAACTCTAGGGGAGCTGGATAATAAGCTTATTTTCAAAAAAGTAGAGTGTCCCTTTAATATTTAGGGGTATGAAATAATAGGGTTTAATTTTGCAATAATGATATTTATTGGGATGTGATTTTCTATTTAAACCACTAGGATTAATTATTTATATCACACATTACACCATTCAGTACCTATTTATGTTTTATATAAAACCCAGTATACAAAACTGTCACTTTTTTCAAAAAGTACATATATTCCAAGTTTACCACGATCAAGCGATCGATTTATATAAGGGAAAATACGCAAAAGCTGTTGTAAATCTCAGATCCAGCGAACACTCATTCAAAGACTGCTGCCAGAAGAAGCAATACGACATCTTTAATTGTAAAAAATAGCACTGGCTCTCGTGTGTCTCGTGACCAATTGCTTCATTACATCAGCTATAAATGTGTAATGCTATTGACTCTCATGACCGATTGCTTCATGCACTATGTTCCAGTTTATGTTTGAGTTCTTCATATAAAGTGATCTTGTGGCTTCAATTGGGAAGGTTTGCAATGTACGTTTTTGTAATACTGTAAAACCCATGCCATTTACATTTACATGCGTGTTGTTGTTTTTTTAGGGTAGATCCTATAAAATATCTTAAACTATTTCTAATTTTACAAATGCAAAAAATAAATGCATCTGATCTGATGCGTAAAGAAATTAACCTTAAAACGTAACCACAGGTTGTAATAATGGGCTGGCTGTTAGAGGGCGCTTATCCCTAAAACGTTACTTGATATCATAATGACATTGTTGTTTTCGAGGGAAAGTCTCACTATTTTAGTTTGGTAACCACTTCTCTATCCAGTATCAGACACTAAAAAATAAAAGTAAAGAGCAGATGGTGTGTCAGCCATCTCTAAAGTAACATTACAACCCATTAACTTTTGGTTTTTAGTGATATCCCAGGTGCATGGGAACAGTACTGTAAAAATGTAATGTAATTTTGTAATAATGTAAGTTTGCACACTGGGATCCACGCATCTATTTTGTTTTGTGTTTGTGTGCACTTAAAATGTAGGAAAGGTTGCCACTGAAAAGATAGCGCCGCTGAATTTCTCGCCAATCATTGTTTGTCCTTTCTTTAAGCTATGGGTGATTAAAGTGATTGCTTTTGATGTCACACTTGTTAATTGTGAAAGCAGCAGCTTTTGATTGAAATGCTTTCTTTTCCCCCTGAAACATTTACATAGTTTTGTTTATTTGCCCTTCCATTTGTTCTACATTGTATTTTCCCATCTAACTCTTAGTGATTAGTGTTCTAATTTGTATCTGCCCATTGCCGTCATCTATAAATGATGTATTTCCATTGGTCGCATGTCCTTGTCCTATTCATTTATTTTTTATTTTGATGTGGCTGCTAAGTGCCTCTCTGTCAAACACTATGTTATTTGCTGTTAACAAATTACAACAAGCCTTCCAAAATGCTGAAAGCCAGCATAAACAAACCATTATTTGAGGATATATGCGATGTTTGGACTTGATAGTTAAACTGGGTTTTGATTAAAGCACCCTGTCGATGGTCTTTCACTAATATGTCCAAAGCACCAAGGGATAAGGGCTGCTGGCATTGGAGATTCGAGCGAGAAGTAAAAATCAATAAAAAAACAAGGAAGGATGTTTCCTTCCAAAGTGCTTAATCTAGGCATGAATAAATAAGTATAGTAGGTGTTAAACTTCAGCACATTGCTGACGAATTTCTAAAGATGGCTTGTGAGGGAATTGTACTACATCACCCCTGAGTCTTTTAGATTATTTTATTATGCAGCCGTACAAAATCTTCCTCAGTGCTCAAAGAAGACCTAAAGAGAACATTAGAAACGACATTAAACATAAGCGCACTGGAAGCACTAACGTCTTTTTTAAAGCAACCTCCAGTTAGCGCTTAGCATTCGCAGCATGAAGCAGGTTTCCTATAGCGTTGGCTGGCATCTCTAGTGTGGGCTTTGTGCTGCAGGGGAGATAAGAGGAACCGGCCATGCACCTTTGAATGAAATCAAGACATAGAGCAGAGCTGGATGTGAAGGAAACAGGAGGTGGTCAGTGGTTTAGAGAATTAGAAAGATAAAGTGGAGGAGATTGAATGATCTCTTTTCCCAGAGGGACAACAGGAGAAAATGCATTACAGGAATTGAGAACATGGTTCAGCCACACTAAGTGCATATGCCAAACAATCTTCTGTACAGTATGAATGGAGATAACTGTCAAGACAGAGGTTCTTATCTGCAATAAAACTCAACAGTTAAATGGCTTAAAGGGATAGTTCACCAAAAAAATGAATATTCCATCATCATTTACTCACCCTTGTGTTGGGGTTTTTATTAGAAAAATTTGATAAATGATAATCAGCAAACAGTTGACGGTTCACAGATACGTCCATAGTAGGAAAAACAAATGAAGAGTTTGGTTCCAAAACGCAATAAATCCATTTTGACTCATTTAGGTAAAAATGTGTTTTCTATACCAATCTATACAAGATGAAAAGCGATCAGCTGTAAAATGTTTTGGTCCTGCTCTATTTTCGTTGACTTTGAGTAAAATAATGGAAAGTTTTTCATAAGATCCCCTGGTGTCAATGTGTTAGCATGACAGAAGCTTGATGCTATCCCGTGAGAACAAGCAACACCCGGCATTTTTTCTTCGCCTGAGTGAATCTCACGTAAATTATTTGATTTTGATGGCTTACGTTTCTTCCTCGCCACAGAAAACCACCACAGGTTTCTCAGTGCCATCAAAAGTTTTTTTTGGTTTCTGTTCGTTGATCACGACGTACAAAGTATATGAGGAAAACTAGGATTCCGTGTGTAATCAAAGTACCGCACCTATTGTTTACAATGCATGGAATGGTGCACTGTGATTGGTTAAGCAGATTTTTTGCATTCTGCATTCTGTCAGGTGACAGAACAACACGGAGGATTTCGGATTTTGCGTAAAATTGAGAATTTACTTTTTAATACTGACCTGATACAATACTGATTTTGGTGGTAACTAATTTGACAAACCAAACTCAAATGCTATGGTACCTCAACTGTGTGGTTTGATAAATGATGATTTTCTTGTGTGTTTAAAACATTCATAAAAAACATGAGGGTGAGTAAATGATGACACAATTTTTTTTGTGCGAACCTTTCATGTGAGAGAAAGATTAAAGTCAACTGTCAACATTCTGTTTGCTGTGTTTTTGATGTTGGTATCTAGAATAATGCTGGTGTTCCAACTAGGCATTTCAGCTTAACCATCTTGCCAGTACGATGTTTCGTGGACTCCATATGCTGGTTTACCAGTTAAACCAGTAAAAGGCAGCATAGCCAACATGCCCCAGCATTAAATGTTGCATGCTGGTCTTTTCAACAGGGAAATTGTAATTGTAACAAACCAGTAGTTATGTATGTGTTTTCAGAAACATGATTTAACCAGGGGCGTAACAGAAATTTCTATCTACGTTTTTTGGGTTGTTATTAGATTTGAGTTAACTAACATTTTACATTTGCCAGTGAGTGTTATGAGGAGTGTTATCTCTCATGTGCGACTGTTATGAGCTTCAAATTTCCTGTTGCTCGATTTCTTTCATTCTCAATTCTTTGCCCTTTTGCCAGTTTGGGGATCTGTTAAATACACATCAGGATAAGCAGAGGATGATAATGTCCTTCTGTTGACACGCTGTTATGTTGTGATCGAATTTCTATATTAGGATTTGACGTAACACTGTGTTTACACCAGACGCGAGTGAAGTTGTTCTGCACCAAATACATAACATATCATATTTTAGTACTTTAATTCATAAATGTTAAGAATTGAAATAAAAGCTGGAGTATGGTATCACAAAAATATTTGCTTTTTGTAAGCTATCATGTCATATTCACAAAATCACCACTGGGTCGTCTAAAACGCCAATTGGTTTTCTATATAGAATTTATTATATGAATATGAATGCACTTACTTTGTACACAACACAAATCATTTGTTTAGCCTTTGAGAGTCACATCGCCTGACAGGTGCCCACCCACTTTTAAAATGCCTGCTATGCATCTGTTTTTTCATAGACAAGTGCCAGAGTTACTGTGCAGTAAGCTGTACAATTTATAGTTGTGCAGTGTGTTTTGAATTTATAGTTTTACGTGGTTGCATTATTGCTCTATATAACGTTACTTTTATTGATATTTTTGTTGTAAATTGCTTATCATTTAAGGCCAGCTCAATGTTTAATGTATAAAAGACAGATAACTAAAAGTAGCCTGATAAAAATCTGAACTACTGAATCAACTGCAGGGCCAACAGAAACTCATTGAGCAGAAAACATTCCTGAGCAATGTACAACTAAAGGTATTACTGCTAATTTTGTACATTTATCCTTGTAATTCGAGCCATTATTGGCTGGATAAGACAAGTTTGTACGATTCCAGCAGTTCTTTGCTAATTCATTGGCCATTGTAGCCTGGAAAACTGCCAATGTACTTAGAGTTACAGGTACAGGACATATTACCAATGATATCCAATATTGTAGAACATTGTGTGCATCAGTAAGGTAATCTTAGACTGAAAAGTTCACTTCATTTAGCCTCAAAGCTAAGTCAGTGACTGATGTTTTGGGCAATATTATGGTCATTTTGCTACAGCACTAGGACTCCCTGTACTTTGTTGAAAGCAAAAGACTTTAGGATAATGAGATGAGGAGTTGTAAATGCCATTTTTTTTAACTTGCTTGCTGATTAAATATGACATTACATACCACAATAATTGAGAGTTACAGTTTTGTAAGAGTAGGTCCAAAATGGCCCCAAGTTTTATGACTTTTTACAAAATGCATTCATTTATCATGAATTCTGTGTAATTAAGTTTTGGTTATTTCAAATGTTATGTTTTACAATGTTTTATGTCAGAAGTTTTCTTTGGGGGGACCACAATGGGCACAAGTGGGGGTTACTGGACACAAGGGGGGCCGCAGGCCGAAAAAGTTTGAGAACCACTGGGTTAAACACACTATGACAGCAGAGACAGAGATGAAGAAAGAGGAAAGCAGTGTTGCAATAAAATGTTTATACATGTGCACCCCAAAGCATCACTCTTGTGCCAAAATTGTCACCCTGGTTCCATTGTGAAGTCATTTTAGAGGATGTCAAAAATAACTTCAACATTATTTACTCAATGTTATATACAGTATACAACCCAGAATATTTTCAAACTCTTGATTTTCTGTCTTTTGTAGAGCACGAATTGAGAGATAGCTGTTCTTTCTCACACAAGCACGCTAGCATGCAATCATATAAATGGACTTTTATAGCATTTTGTGGTGCTTTTTATCTTTTTTGATTGAATTATTGTGACTGTGAATTTGTCTTCCTGCTCTGTTTTATATGATTGCCGAGCGGGTTTAAGGATGTAACTGTGCTTAATGCTCTACGTGTTGCATTATAAATGTTAGATTGCTGCTTTGTACTATGGCTAGAAAGTGGGGCTCGGTGTTTAATTTATGCATAACAGTGATAAAAAATATCTGCATATTTAAGAAAGCTGCATTCAGGGGCGAAAATCTCATCTAAATGTTGGGGGGGACAATAAACATAAAATTTTTCAAGAACAATTTTTGAAGGGGACACCAATAATACAGGCAAAATTGTACTTGCAAGGAAATGGGTACAGATAGAAAACGTTTCTCTTTCTCTATGAACGGACGCAAATTTAATTTTAATACATATGAATGCAGAGGTGAAAAGAGTAATACAATTTTCTACTTAAGTAATAGTAAAGTTACTTTAATAATATTTTACTTAAGTAAAAGTAAAGTTACTGGTCTAAAAATCTACTCAAGTAAAAAGTCATTTTAATTTTAAGAGTTACTTTTTTACAGCGGGGAGAGGTTTCTAGTATAGTTCACAAAGGAAGGATATATACATCTCAAACTATGTTTTTAATTGTAAACATCTCTACAATTAAAGTGCAATAACAAATGTTAATAAAATAAAAAGCTTTTTATAACTAAGAAACATTTATGGAATTATTTAATGATTTTTACAGGTGAGTTATGCACTTTTGAAGCAAAAATAATATGAGGTCAGCAGCTAGTAAATACAATCATTATATGAAGGTTGTAATTGATGTATTGCTGGTAACATACATTGTTATTAAACTATATACATAAATGAACATATAATGAGATGAGTGCCATGGCTATACACTATACATCCTTTACACGTTTATTAGCTCCCAGACCTGTGTACCTGATGTCTTTCAATCTATCTCTCTCGCGCTCTCTCTCTCTCTGCAATGTCTAATGATCTGCGCATTCTCGAGGACGTTCTCAAGTTGTTTGACTTGACGCGAAGCTGCTAGACCTCGGAAGATAATGCGCATGTATTAAAAATGCATCGTGCAAATTAGCGGTTAAACACGGTCGGCAATTCTCAAACTCCGTACTCAAGAGCATGAACCCTACCTGAATGAAACAATCGCTTTGCGTCAATGGCCAGGGGTTTCTTTCGTAAGAATTGAATTGAGGGTCTGCATTAGCCTGCGCCTGTCTCGTCCCTCTCCATGGTTCTTTTTGCGCGTTCCCCCGCCCATCAATCAATCATCCGACCGTGGCGCGTCTTTATCACCTTACTTTTTTATTTATTTTTACTCAGTAACGGATATGATTTAACATGTAGCGAAGTAACCAACAATACTTTAAACATACTTAAGTAAAAGTAAAGTACAGATTTTAAAAACTACTCAAAGTAAAAGTACACAAAAAACTCAGTTACAGCAAGGTGAGTAAATGTAATTTGTTACTTTCAGCTCTGCCTCACCTCTGCATGAATGCATAAAAATGTTTTCTTGATCGTTTATCTGCTTCTGTTCTCAGAAAACGAAATATGTTCATGTTTATATGTCAAAATAGTCCAGTTTTAAAACATATGAGGATAAACTGATAAGTGATGGGAAACGTTGTATTGTATATAGCTTATTAACGCGTCGGCTCCGTACACTTCTCTACCACCGGAATGTGTGGTGGTGAGGTAAAAGGGGCGTGGGCAGTGGACCAAACCACTGTGAGGCAAGGGAGGGGGAATCCAAATATTTAAAACGTTTTTTTGTTGTTGCTCCGTTTGCATTTGTATTGTTTCACTTCTTACACAACTAGTTTAAGTATTATAAATC